>NC_044032.1:81742800-82383775 GCF_901765095.1 Microcaecilia unicolor | reverse complement strand
TCCATTGTGAATACTGCCCATTTAACCCCACTCTCTGTTTCCTATCCTTCAACCAGTTTTTAATCCACAATAGGACATTTCCTCCTATCCCATGACCCTCCAATTTCCTCTGTAGCCTTTCATGAGGTACCTTGTCAAACGCCTTTTGAAAATCCAGATACACAATATCAACCGACTCCCCTTTGTCCACATGTTTGTTCACTCCTTCAAAGAATTGAAGTAAATTGGTCAGGCAAGATTTCCCCACACAAAAGCCATGCTGACTTGGTCTCAGTAATCCATGTCCTCGGATGTGCTCTGTAATTTTGTTTTTGATAATAGCCTCTACCATTTTCCCCGGCACCGACGTCAGACTCACCGGTCTATAATTTCCCGGATCTCCCCTGGAGCCTTTTTTAAAAATGGGCGTTACATTGGCCACCCTCCAATCTTCCGGTACCACGCTCGATTTTAAGGATAAGTTGCATATCACTAGCAGTAGCTCCGCAAGCTCGTTTTTCAGTTCTATCAGTACTCTAGGATGAATACCATCCGGTCCAGGAGATTTGCTACTCTTCAGTTTGCCGAACTGCCCCATTACGTCCTCCAGGTTTACCGTGAAGTCAGTAAGTTTCTCCGACTCGTCCGCTTGAAATACCATTTCCGACACCGGTATCCCACCCAAATCTTCCTCGGTGAAGACCGAAGCAAAGAATTCATTCAGTCTCTCCGCTACGTCTTTGTCTTCCTTGATCGCCCCTTTTACCCCTCGGTCATCCAGCGGCCCAACCGATTCTTTTGCCGGCTTCCTGCTTTTAATATACCGAAAAAATTTTTTACTATGTTTTTTTGCCTCTAATGCTATCTTTTTTTCATACTCCCTCTTGGCCTTCTTAATCTGCGCCTTGCATTTGCTTTGACACTCCTTATGCTGTTTCTTGTTATTTTCAGACGGTTCCTTCTTCCATTTTCTGAAGGCGTTTCTTTTAGCCCTAATAGCTTCCTTCACCTCACTTTTCAACCAGGCCGGGTGTCTTTTGGAGTTCCGTCTTTCTTTTCTAATTCGCGGAATATGTATGGCCTGGGCCTCCAGGATGGTATTTTTAAACAGCGTCCACGCCTGTTGTACAGTTTTTACTCTCTCAGTTGCCCCCCTAAGTTTTTTTTTTACCATTCTTCTCATTTTATCATAGTCTCCTTTTTTAAAGTTAAACGCTAACGTATTTGACTTTCTGTGTACAGTTACTTCAAAGTTGATGTCAAAACTGATCATATTATGGTCACTGTTATCAAGCGGCCCCAGTACCATAACGTCCCTCACCAGATCATGCGCTCCACTAAGGACCAAGTCTAGAATTTTTCCTTCTCTCGTCGGCTCCTGCACCAGTTGCTCCATAAAGCTGTCCTTGATTTCATCAAGGAATTGTATCTCTGTAGCGTGTCCCGATGTTACGTTTACCCAGTCTATATTTGGATAATTGAAGTCACCCATTATTATCACATTGCCCATTTTGTTCGCGTCTCTGATTTCTTTTATCATTTCTGTGTCTACCTGCTCATCCTGGCGAGGTGGACGGTAGTACACTCCTATCACCATTTTTTTCCCTTTTATACATGGAATTTCAACCCACAGTGATTCAAAGGTGTGATTTGTGTCCTGCTGAATTTGTAATCTATCTGAGTCAAGGCTCTCTTTAATATACAATGCTACCCCTCCACCAGTCCGGTCTACCCTATCATTACGATATACTTATATACTTATATTGACATCCTCTCTCCAACAGCTGTTTTCCACAGCCAGAGGCTGAGAATGTTTTTTATTTTGTGATTCAGTATTCTCAAATGTTCTTACTGCGTTGCTGACAGACCCTTCAGGAAGGCTTTTGCAGGGGTCAAGATTGTCTACGCATTTTATGTATCTTGGAGAATAAAGTTGTTTTCTTCTTTTCTTTACTTTTTGGAAACATTGGACTTCTGGATTTATCCTTGGTTGGCCTTTTGGAACTACATGATTGGCGACTTCCACCCCTTTTTTCCCTCCTGTTTTATTGTTTTCCCCCTTTGTTTCCCCTGTTTTGCTGTTGAAAAGTACTTAAGTACAATGGTTTAAATTCACAAAAAGCCTTATGAATTAAATCAAGAATTTTAAAAGAAATTCTACATTTAGTAGGTAACCAATGATAATGAACAAATAAGGGAGTGACATGATCATATTTGTGCTTATTTCCCAAAAGTTTAACTGATACATTTTGCAGAGTTTGCAGTCTCTTTTTGTTACCAGATAGGCCTGCATAGATCACATTTGCATAGTCTAATTTTGCTGTCAACAATGCAAGATATATTGATGCTAACCTTTTTTTCTTACCTTTCAGCTACTTTACACAACCATAGTAGGCTCTGTTTTCTCTCACCTTTCTTTAATTAAAAAAAAAATTGTTTGTTGCCATTACAAAATATTCTTTTGGTTTTGCTCCTGCAGGTTTTCCCATGCAATGAGCTAACAGCTCCCGGAGAAAAGTTAGTTTTCCTGACATCCTCTACCCTTGCCTTTGAATGAACCATCACTGCCTAGCTCTAATACTAATGAGCTCTAATACTAGCATAAATGCAGGAGAGGCAAGTCTCTTTCAATTAAAAGGAATGAGGGGGCATAGGATGAAGGTGTTATGCTATGCCGGGTCTTGTACTCTGCCTATACTTTTACAGTTCAAGGATGGATTCCATAAGACAAGAGCCAGACCATTTTATCCGACAATTATAAACAAGTTATAAAATGGATTAAAAAATTAATCACATAGGTGCCCTTTAACAAAGATGCAGTAAAAAGGGCCATGCAGTAGCGGCAACAGCCATTTTCCTGCACGCTGAAGCCCTTTTTACCACAGCGGATAAAAAGACTGCAAAACACATGGCCATGAGGAAAGTTTGCTCTTACTGCATGGCCATGCGGGGGAGAACAGTTCTCGCCATATAGTCAGGTGGCGGTAGGGGCTCCCGCGCTATCCTTGTGGTAACCGGGTAGGTCGCAGTGCTGCCTGATTACCCCTGGGTGCCCACCACACAAAGAAATCGAGCCTTATTTTCCCCAGCACAGGAAATGGCATGCACTGGTGCTGGAACTACTGCCGGCACCCACATTGGGCCGTCGGTAGCTCCAAATTGGTGCGCAATAAGCCCGCGTTGGGCTTACCGCTGCTTTGTAAAAGGGCCCCATAATTAAACAATTGAAAGACCAAATTTACGAAAGAGAAGTTTCCAAATTCCTTCTGAACAAAAAATAATGTCCACAAAATGTGAAAGAAAAAGGAAGTTAATCCATCTGATACTGAATGGAAGAGGAGAGTTGTCTAATTGATTTTAATTTAATAAACATTGGAAAGCTTAACAAAAAAGATTTTGAGTTTTATGTCTCATAGTTGACCCCTGCAATGCGGTCACTAGATCTGACATGTAGAGGGGAGCTTCACTGATCAAAATTCTGAAAATTGTAACATAGTTTAAACTGTATTCATGTGTTTATAGGGAGCCAGTGACGTTTAGAATAAAAGATTTTAAGCAAATCATATTTAGATAAGCCAAAAATGAGTCTAATAGCTGCATTCTGAACTAATTGTAAATGATTAATAAGTGATTTAGAGCAATTAAAATTAGATTACAATAGTCAAGTCTTGATAATATTAAGGACTGCACCAGGATCCTGAATACCACAGGTTTAAAATATTTTCTGATGGTTCTTAATTTTCTTAATATGAAAAAATAATTTTTGATAACTGTACATAGTAAGAGTGGCATAGCTATGCTGAGGTCCCCCATTCTAGCCTCAGGCCCCCTCAACCCTGGTGGCCAGTGAAGTGCCTGTGTTTTGGGTACTACTGGCTGCCCTCCAGCTCCCTGGACTGCTGCCCTTTAATTTTCTGGGCCACCAGCAGCATCAGTGAGGTAAGCACACTGTCTTTGGCAGCCCGGAAGCTTTTCCTCTGCTATAATTTCCTGTCCCGCACAGGCAGTTCGCTGCAACAGAAAGAGAGCTTCTGGGGCTACTGAAGGCAATGTGCTTACCTTACTGATGCTGCCGGTGGCTCGGTAAATTGAAGAAGGGGAGTGGTGCAGGGAACCATATGGGAGCGAGTAAGAGAGAGCTGACCAAGTAGGTTAGTTTGAGAACAGGAGACGGCATGATGGTTGAATCCCATGAGGTTTATCTTTTCCCTCTTCTCCGCACAACAGTCATCCTTATTCAAGTAGAAAAAGCAAGCAAACCTATGAGCTGCTCTATCCACATTGTCATTCTTTATTGTTGGTAGCATTTTTATTTGATCTCACTTATATTTTCAAGCATGCCAACTTCTGCAGCAAACGGATGTACACAGAGGAAGTATTGGTTTCATCGGTTAGAGTAGTAATTAGTTCTAAATTGTAAATCATTGTGTAATTTGGAGGGGCTGGTTATAGGGACTCACTGTATACGTGCAGAGATGTTTTTCACCTAGTAAAGGGCCACCAAAACAGACATCATATTATGAGTATCAGGTGCTTAACAATCAGACTTACTACTTATAAGTACAATTAAAAAAAATCATTAATTAGGTTGAAACCTGACAGCAGTTAACATCTTTTTTTTTCCTGTTTCTACATCAAAAGAAAAAGATGGCATGTGGGAACTTGATCCTTTTGTTTTGTATAATGCAGTGGTATATTATAAAAATGCACCTTGCCTTTTTTTGTTTCTACTATTTCAGAAAGAGGTATTGAATAAGGAAGGCAGGGCTTCCTTCATGCAGAAGTTCTATCCAGAATCAGTCTAAATGTGGCAACATTGTCCAGTTCAGCACACTATTAGCTGCCAAGTTCATACAAAGTTAAATATCTTCAATGGAAAATAAATCTGTTGGCTTAGGCTTGTTTTAATTAATGTATCCAGTCCTTACATGCATATGTTTTTTTATTTTTAAACCCAAAGGTGAATCCTACGGGTGGTTGAACAATTAGGTATAAACAGTGTTGTTTCTGACTTGTTTTGGACTGCTTTGGGTTCTACTGTTCTGCACATCTGCTGTCTAGAACTTTGGAAGATGGAAATGAGAAAATAAAAATTCAGCTTTGGATGTACGCTATAGAAGTTGTTTACCTGTGTGTATGGATGCCTGTTCTGGTGTGTGCATGTCTATACATATGGCTATGATTTCTCAACATGAAGCATCATTAAAGGACAGATTTTTAAATGCCCAGTTGGGTATATATATATGCTAATCTCAACTTTGTTAAATGTTTCAGACATATCCATCTACTTGCTCCCATGAAATAATTGAATTCTATTATTCTGTCTCACTGTATTTTCAAGTGTAAGCCACAGTGAACCCAAGTTTGCTTGGGATAATGTGGGACATACATGTAAAAAAATATATATATCCTTTATAATCCACCTTTTAAGACACTGCCTATCCAACTGGATGGTGATGGCACAAGGAAAGCAAGTTTGGTCCAATGAAGGCTAACTCAAAACAACGTGTTCCTTGGCTGGGTTCTGGTATTACCATATTTAAAATGTGTGGATGCATTGGAGTCTGACTTGTCTGGCTTTTCCAATAGGAAGCATATTGCGGTACTGTATATTCACTGTTGCCTTTTTAAAGGTACACTTACTGATATTTGTGTGTTTAGAATTGGTGCTGTTAAGGTTGCTACATAGGCTCTGAGAAGCCTTTTTTTTGTAGGATTTAATGTTACTTGAGCAAGTAATTTGGTAGACAATCCTTTATTTGTCTGCTCCTTCATAAGGAGAAGGGGGTGGAAGGTACACTGTCAGGAATTCCAAGGACTTGAACTGCTTAATGTCAGCTTCAGAAGGGAGAGAAAGCAGTAGAACCAGAGGAAGGGAAAAGAATACAGAATACTTATTTTATTAATATAGCTTAATAAGGCATTTTACATTTATTATAAAGTAAAGTTGAGGGATATGTGCCACTGCAGTAATTATTTTCCAGAATATTTTAATGTGTGTTGAGAGGTTGACCAGACTTGTCTACTATAATGGCAAAGTTTAAGTTATGGGATAATGCAAATTAATTTAAAACTGTCAGTGTTTCCAAGGTTTCCATAAGTGTGTATGTGGTTTTTGTTGATGTAGGACAGAATGTTTACTAAGAAACCATTATCAAGTGCACTCTAAGGCATTATTTAGGCGTATGCCAAGTAATACTCACTGCCTAGTGCCCCCCTGTAAACTCTGGGCCCCCCAAAAATGTCAGGTCTGGCTACGCCCCTGCATAGTAATGCATGGTCAGTAAATTATCCACTTCCACCCCCAGAATTTTGGATTGACGATCTAATGGGAAATTGTTCCAATCTAAAGATATAACATCAATGTATTTTGGACTGATGTTAGATCCAAGGCATAAAAACGTAGTTTTATTCTTATTAAGTATGAGCCAATGGACTGAAATCCAGTTTTCTATTGAACTAACACAATTTCAGATATTAGAGTTACAGACCACCATTGGGATGCAGGCAATATGACAGTAATGTCATCTGCATATATGTGTGGAGGGGTATTTTTGATATGATGTTTAAATCCAACTTTTTGGATGTTTTGCTCAAACGTCCCAAATTCGAGTGGCAAATATAGTGATTTTTGAAACAGAAAAATGTTAATCTTTTTGTTTTGAAAATGGCCATTTGGTAGATGTTTTTGTGCTCAGTGTGTCTATCTTTTTGGAGCATTAAAAAAAAAGTTCAAGTGAAAAACACACAAAATCAAGCTATTGGGATATAGAAGGAGCCAGCATTCTTAGTAGATTGGCTACACAAACAACCCAGCAAAGCAATGGGGCATCCTAGGGGGACTCTGCAGTGCACTTCACATAAAAGGTCCCAGGTACACATCTCACTGTTATCCCCTTATATTGTATGGTGAGCCCTCCAAAACCCACCAAAAACCCAGTGTACCCAACTGTACACCACTAGAATTGCCCTTATGCCTGCAGGTGTCACCTACATGTGGGTACAGTTAGTTTTTGGTGAGTTTTGGAGGGCTCACACCACAAGTGTACCAGTTAGAGTGGGTCCCATTCTCTATAGTCCACTGCACTGACCACTAGGCTACTCTAGGGACCTGCTTGCTGCTCTAATAGGACCAGTGGCATAGCCAAGGGTGGGCCCAGGCCTACCCACTTTGGGCTCGGGCCCACCCACTAGCAGCACACCTGTGATGTGGTTGGCAGGGATCAGCCCAAAACTTCCAACAACTGTCCTTCCTGCATACCTTATAAATAGCAGATCTTCACCTGCAGCAAGCAGCGACTGATACATACTGTTCGCACTGGCCCCACATCCTTCCCTCTGACGTATTCCTGCCTATGCGGAAACAGAAAGTTGCATGAGTGGGAAGGCTGTGGGGCCAACATGAGCAGTGTGTATTAGTTGCTGCTGGTGAAAATCTGCTACTTAAAAGGTATGCGTGGAGGGGGGATATTTGAGAGACCTTATGGTATGCAGGCAAGAGAGAGAGAGACCAAATGACTCCTGGGACAGGGGAGAGTTCTTCTGCCCACCCATGTTGGGTCTAGGCCCACCCAAAATTGGGTGTCTGGCTACGCCCCTGGCTATAACATTTGAAGATGTTATAAAGGCAAGTATGTACTGCTTCTTTCATATCTTTGGGGGGTGGGAGGAGTTCAGTGACCATTGGGGGAGTAAGGGGATCATGCCTTAATCCCTCCAGTCATCTGGTCATTTAGGGCACCTCTATCTGACTTAGTTGTGATAAAAACAGGCCAAGACCAAAATGTTTAAATTGTAGCCCCGGACCTTTTTGCTTTGTTCCACTATGGCAGAAAAATGTCGAAGTCTGAGGAACACCCATATCCTATCCCTGACACCCCCTTGTGATTTGAACGTAGTGCTGATGAACTGCATAGCAAAATGTTTAGAATATGGGTTTTGAAAATAGTGATTTGAACGTTTTGGTAAGCAAAATGTCCAAATGCCACTTCATGTCACTTTTTGAACGTTTTTCTCTTTTGAAAATAAGCCCCATAGTGTTTACCCCCGATCTGGTCAAGAGTTTCTCCAAACAGGTAATTTGCTAAAATAAAGAAAGGGTTAAATGCCTGTTCAAGACTATGGTGTAAATTTATTAGTCCATTTGTAAATACTATGATATGTACATATTTACAGCTCCTCCAGTGCAAATACCCATCCCTTTGGGCAGAATAATCCAAGGCTGTGCCTGCAGCACTTTTGCAGCAAGCTGTCTCCTCTTAGGACCAGACCTCCATGTCTCTCCTTCTCTCTCAAAGGTACACCTCTCAGAGCTGCTACCTTTGGGGCTGAACAGGCTCCTTCCCTGTTCTTGCTCCTGGGCTGGGTTATCTATGCTTCCTACCCAGAGCACTCCTTCACTCCACGGTTAGTGCTCTTACTGGCAGAAACCCCCACTTAAGTTAACCTTAGTTTATTGGGCCTATCCAGGACACCCCTTCTCCCCATGGGTCCCAGCAGGGGTAGAGACCAATCAAAGACCATATGCTCTGCACAACAACTGTTATTAACTCCAAACTCCACCCCTACTGCCATTCAATAACAAAAAACGTTTCCCTCAGGCCTCAATGGTAAGAAGCAAACAGGGGCACTAGAGGCCATTAGTGCAGGCCTAGTGCCTCTGTTTGTATGCACCCCAGGATCAGAGCTGGTGAGTGTGTGAATCAATGCGCTCACTGGATCTGACTGCTAATTGCATGCAAATGCATGCAAATGAGGGTCTCGCATTCCTCTCTTGTGATCAGTGGGCAGCAAGCCAAACAAGGGTGCTGCTCCCACTGCAAACCATACATCAGCTTGGAAGAATGGGAGAGACCAACAGAAGAGGTTTGTCAGGTCCTGGATTTTCTCTCATACCTGTCAAACCTAAGCCCGCCTCCCCAAACACCTCCAGGCCCTCCACCCCCAAACACTAAAAAGACCCGGTGGTCAAGTGGGACCGGTAGCCCCCACCCCCAACACTAACAAGACCCTGGTGGTCCAGTGGGACTGCTAGCCCTCTGCATCCATACACCCCCCAACCATTGCCTACCTTGGAGTTAGAAGAGGGAGGAACTAGCACTCCCTCCATCCTCTGTGGGTGCCTCCTCAAAATGGCGGCATCCTGCCCTGCCCAGTGGGCGGGCTTATGTTTGACAGGTCCGGGAGAAATTCTTGGACCTGTCACACCTCTTCTGCTGTGTGACAGGTCTGGGCTTTTTTTTTTTTTACAGCCCAGACCTGTCAATCAACTTCTGAGGGAGGATTATGCCTTGGGTGCATACCCAGGCACAGTCCTCCTGCAGAAGTACCGCTATTGGCTCTGATCATATGGGCGTTAATGCCTGCACTGTTCCAGGGCTAATTTTAGAGCACTGTTTGAAACAGCGCAGGGCTTATGATCATCTGCACCTCAGCAACTTTCCCATAAACACTCCCCCCTCCAAAATACGGCTTGGCTTCTCAGCTCCCTCCCTCCCCCCAGTGATTCTGAAAGAGGGTTTCTCATCCGTTTAGTAATCCTCATTGTAATAAGGGATTACATATGTTTTATATTTTTATGAATTCTTTTGTATCTCGCTTAGTTGTAGGTGGGCTTTAAGTGTGCAGAATAAGGAAATAAAATAAATCTAAATTAGGCGTGCACATTAATGACCACTCTATGGATCGCATAAACATTAGCACCTAACTGCAGCAGGATGCAGCTGCCAGCTGTTGTACTTCAAACTTTGGCTCCTTAGCATCAGCTGCTCCCGTCCATAGCAGTTTTGCTGGATCGTGTCCCTGCAGACCCCTGATGTAGGCACTTGGGCGCCGAAACACGGCCTGTGTCGGGTCTTGTCAATAAAGTACTTTTCACTGTCCTGTTTCTGGAGGTCAACGTGTGCTTTTTTTGCAACTATTGATCGATCTTCCTTGAGGAATTTCTTGTTGTTCTCTTTGGGTAGTTATAGATAATTGGGGTGGGTGGGTGGGTACGGGGAGTTTGGGGGTAAGGGAGGGGGATGGGAGCTGGGGGGAGGGTAACTTTGGAGGGGGAGGAATATAGGTTTAGGCTCTGTCTAGGGAAGTTCTGATTTGGATATAAAAGTTAAAGATCAGATGGTTGTTTGATTAGTGATAGCATGTTATAAACGTTTTATTCTGATGGAATGCACAACATTTTCGTGTCAGTTGTATGTGACATATTGATCTTTAATAAAAATGATTTCAAAGTAAAGGAGAGAAGAGTTTTCAAAAATATATATTTTTGGCAACACATGGAGAAAAATGTAATTTAGTTTGGCATTTATATTTTGTTTCTACTTGACAATTGAGTTTGACTCAGATTACAACAAAGCAATGCAAGATATTGGGGGATGGGTAGGATGGCAATAGGAATTGTGTATTTTATTGGTATTATACTATGCTGTTTTGATGTATGTTTTATATAATGTTAACCACTTTGTATCCCCTTGAAGGGTATTACGGTAGTATATATGCCTAATAATTAGAATAGGATATATTAATAGTGTTTCAGGCTTTGTGACATTTAAAAGAAACAACTAGATTGTGAGCCCTGCCCTCTAGGGACAGAGAAATACCCAGGGTAAATGAATGTAACTCACCTTGAGCTACTATTGAAAAAGGTGTGAGCAAAATCCAAATAAAATAAATAACTAGTTTTATGAGTAATATAACCTTCATTAAGAGACTTTTGGTAATGCTTCAGACTATGGCTTGAAGATTTTCTATAATATTACACATCATTTGTCTACCAATCTGTTTTCATTGTTGGACCAATTATGTTGATCTCCAACTTTTCTTTTTCTTTTGCAAATTTTCAATATACATCACATGAAAATTACACAGGAAAAAGCATGAGATCACTATCCCACATTACGAGGATGGATGGCAATACAGGAAAAATAGAAACTGGCCTCAGCTTTTTAAAATCTTCCCAAGCCAACCTTTGAAAAGTATGAAAAAGAGTCAAAGAGACCACTGACCCCATTTCTTCATTGTATTGTTGGCCTGTGGGCTGGCCCCAGTGGCCCTCCCATGGCTACTATTGGTGGCTTGTGAAATAGGACTCATCTGCAGACTTGCTCTGCATCAACAGCTTAATGACAGCCTTGAGCTGCTCTGCATTACAACCTCTATGAACTCTTGTTTGAAACAGCCTTTTAAAGAACAATTGGAGCTAGCTGCAGGGTAAGGTCAATGGCCCAAGGACAACATATTATCAGTGACCAATATTTGCCTGCAATTCAGGTGATACTTTGGACTCTGCCTAAGGAAGCACAATTTTTTTTTTTTTGCAAGAACAGCCTTGCAAACAGAAGTGAGATATATTGTGCAAATAAATTAAAACTATAAACCTTTATGGTCAACATTCTCCCCAAGTCCCCCTCCTTATCATGAGCAAAACTTAAAATTTTACATTTGTGTGAAATGTATTTTTAAGATAAAACTATATATTTGTGTAATCATTTACTGAAAATAACATGGCTTATGTACTTTAGATTATCAACTGACATTGATAAAAACTCTGGTATATATACAAAGTATATTTAAACCAACCCTGACTCAGGGTCAGAATTGTACACAAGAACCTAAGAAATGCTTTGCTGGGTCAGATCAATGGTCCATCAAGCCCACCATTCTGTCTTTGATAGTGGCCAATGCAGGAATTGCTCTCATTACTTCTGGACTGTTGGAGGCTATTTCATGAAGTTTCAGATTGGCCTCTGCCAGCATTGCTTTTGTTCTCTTTAGCAAGTCAATGGCCTCTTCTGCAGTAGGCAACGATTTTAAATCATCATCAACAAAAGTCTTTCAGGGGCCCCTTTTACAAAGCCTCAGCAGGACTAATGCGTGCCAAATCGGCATTACTGCTGGGGTAGTATGTCGGTAATTCTGAGTTTGGCACATGCCATATCCCACAGTAGAAAATATTTTTCTGTTTTCTACCGCAGGGGCGTTCCTAGTGGTAATCAGCAGCGCAGCCACCTTGGCACGCGCTGCATAGTTACCGCGCGGGTAGAGCATGAGCCTTTACTGCTAAGTCAATGGCAGGTGGTAAGGGCTCAGACCTTAAATAGGTGTGCGCTAATTTTAATTTTTGCTCATGCCCATTTTCCAGCCTATTAAAAAATGGCCTTTTTCCCAGCCACGGTAAAAGGTAGCTCAGAGTGCCCCCAAAATATGCGCCCACACTACCGCAGGCCACTTTTTACCGCAGCTTTGTAAAAGGACCCCTCAATGATGCGTCTGGCATCTGTGCTATATTCTCTTTCTCCCTCTTGGGCTGTCCTTCTAAGCCCGTAGGTTGCTACTGCAGGTGACGGACTGTTCCCAAAGACATGAACTCTCATTCTATATTCCACGATTTCTTGGTTGATGTCATTGTCATGGTACCTCAGGAATCTCAAGTAAGTTTCTGTAGTTTGGGTGTTTGATAAAGCAATAGAGCATTTGATGGATATCTGCTGTTATGGTGATAGGGTCCTTTCTTAAGCAAATTGAGACTCCTATTAGGCTGTTGATCATTTTCAGACCCAGAAAGCAGCACATTATTGAGTGAGATTTCTTGAAATTGATCACTGAAATTGAACACAATCCTGATCTGGCCTGGTTTTTGTGGATGATACACCCCAAAGGTAGGTAAGTACCAACATTCTTCATTGTCTTTTAAGGGTGGAGCTGGCTCTGCATGGCCATTATCCAGCATGCACGGCATGAATGTTGTAAAGTGTTGATTTCACTCTGGTTTCCTTCTCAGAGTGTTTTGCAATGAAGTGAGATGAGAGAGAACTAGGTACTTGTGTTCTGGGTGTCCAGAATGGTAGTGGAGTTACCCAGCTGTTGGACCGTATTTAAAAAATGGCTGCTGAGGCTTCTGGTGTCAGTCTCGCGAGACTGCCACCACTGTCTCAGCAGCCATTTTGGGAAAACACGGCGGTGCTGCCTGCAGCACAGAAGAGAGAAGCGGAGAGCGCCGGAGATGGAGTAGCGGCTTCGTGTAGGATAGAGTGGGATTCTTTCCTGCCCCCATAGCCCCAATAAAAGGAGAGTTTAATTTTACTTCCAATCTTTATAATGCCAGGCTTCCCAAAGCAATTACAGCAACAGTTAAGATGAACCCATCAGTAAACAGGATATCCTCACTGAAATTTGTCCATGTATTACTGTGGAGGGGCATTTTTGAAAGGGATGTCCAAGTTTTGATGAGGACGTCCTTGCAAAATGTCCCCATCCAGGGGCAGGGAAACCTGTATTTTCAAAACAAGATGGATGTCCATCTTTCATTTTGATAATACAGTCAGGGATGACCAAATCCAGAAATTTGGTCGTCCTTTGAGATGGTCGTCCCTAGACTTGGTCGTTTCTGATTTTCGGCTATAATCGAAATCAAGTACGTCCATCTCAGAAATGACCAAATGCAAGCCATTTGGTCATGGGAGGAGCCAGCATTTGTAGCGCACTGGTCCCTCTGACATGCCAGGAGACCAACCGGGCACCCTAGGGGGCCCTGCAGTGGACTTCATAAATTGCTCCCAGGAACATAGCTCCCTTACCTTGTGTGCTGAGCCCCCCAAACCCCCCCTAAAACCCACTATCCACAACTGTACACCACTACCATAGCCCTTACAGGTGAAGGGGGCACCTAGATGTAGGTACAGTGGGTTTGTGGTGGGTTTTGGAGGGCTCGCTGTTTCCACCACAAATGTAACAGGTGTGGGGGGGGGGGGATGGGCCTGGGTCTGCCTGCCTGAAGTGCACTGCACCCACTAAAACTGCTCCAGGGACCTGCATACTGTTGTGATGGACCTGAGTATGACATCTGAGGCTGGCATAGAGGCTGGCAATCAATATTTTAAAAGATGTTATTTGAGGGTGGGAGGGGTTTTGATCACTGGAGGAGTAAGGGGAGGTCATCTCCGATTCTCTTCGGTGGTCATCTGGTCATTTCGGGCACCTTTTTGTGCCTTGGTCATAAGAAAAACACGACCAAGTAAAGTTGTCCAAGTGTTCATCAGGGACGTCCTTGTTTCTTTCGCACTGGTAAACGGCATTTTTATTACAAAGAATGTGAATGGTGTTCTTAGCTAAGTCATGGGTGCTGAATTCGAAAATGAAATCAGTTTTTGCCTATCGGGTTCAGTTTTCTTGTGACACGCTACCCTTTTTATAAAAATCCTTGAAAATGCTGCATTTTGGTACCCTGCTGTGAAAGGCCGCCGAGAGGGGGGGACGGGGGGACAAAATCCCCAGGGCCCTGGCCTTCAAGGGGGACCCGGTGCCAGTCCCAGCCGCCCTCTGACCGTCTGCCACCGGGCCGGCCCCCTGTATTTAAATCACCGCGCGGTGCGACTCTCCCTCTCACCTCCCTGTGAGGCGGAACTCCTCCCTTCGGGTCTCCTTCCCTCCCTGTATCCCGCCCTCGGGGGAGCAGCAGCAGCAGTGGCGACCTCGGAGGGGGGAGGGGAGTGGCGACCTCGGGGGCGGGGCTACGGCGGGGGTGAAGCGGCCTTGTCCCGGACCTGGCCAAGTTTCTCGGCGGCCCTGCTGCTGTGGATTAATTTAATTCAGCAGTTGTAATTGTTGGAAAAACAATTGAAATATACTAGGAATTACAATACAAAACCCTTAGTTTAGAAAGCCACCACCAGGAAATAAGGGAGGTTTGGCAACATTGCCCATGAATCATGCTCGAACATGTTCAAACACGTTCTATTGCGTCAGTTGCCACCTGTATCTCAGCATTGAGAGTTCAGTCAACAGTTGCTGTTGGAAGTGACTGCTTGTAGTTCTACGTTTGTGAAGGTTTGTGTTTTGTGTAATTTCAGAAGAAATGCCTCGTACCTGTGCAAATAGCCCAAATTCGTTTTGTTATATCTGTGGAGAGTTTACTCTGAAATCGCAAAAACGAAAACTTAATCCTCTTGTAAAAAAGTGCTACGAACTATATTTCAGGTGTAAGGTTGGTGAACAGGACTGCAAAGGGGCTCCCCACATTTGCTGTTTGATGTGTGTTACACTCCTGACATGCTGGTTAAAAGGAAGACGTCGCATGCTCTTTGCTGTTCCCATGATTTGGAGGGAACCAACGGATCACACAACAGACTGTTATTTCTGTCTGACAAAAATAGCAGGAATCACCTCAAAAACAAGGAAAACTGTGCAATAACCTAACATGGATGAGGGGAGGGCAGGGGAGAGAGGAGAATCGCTGGACATGGATGGGAGAGGAGGGCAGTGGAGAGAGGTGACATGCTGGACATGGATGGGAGAAGAGGGCAGGGAAGAGAGAATTGCTTGTCATGGATGGGAGGGGAGGGCAGGGGAGAGAGGAGAATTGCTGGACATGGATGGGAGGGAAGGGCAGAGGAGAATCGCTGGACATGGATGGGAGGGGAGGGCAGGGAAGAGAGAATTGCTGGACATGGATGGGAGGGGAGGGCAGATAGAGAGAGATTCGCTGGACATGGATGGCAGGGGAGGATGGGACAGAGGAAAATCGCTGCACATGGATGAGAGGGGAGGGCAGGGGAGAGAGGAGACATACTGGACATGGATGGGAGGGAAGGTCAGCGAAGAGAGATTCGCTGGACATGGATGGAAGGGGGGGCAGGGGAGAGAGGAGAATCGCTGGATATGGATGGCAGGGGAGGGCAGGGGTGTGGAGAATCGCTGGACATGGATGGCAGGAGAGGACAGGGGGCAGAGGAGAATCGCTGGACATGGATGAGAGGAGAGGGAGAGAGAGAATTGCTGGACATGGATGGAGGGGAGGGAAGACAGGAAGGAGATGCACATGGATGGGAGGGGAGGGCAAGGGAGAGAGGAGAAATGCTGGAAATGGATGGAGAGGAGAGCAGGAGATAGAGGAGAATTGCTGGACATGGATGGTTGGAGGAGTTGGCGGGGAGAGAGGAGAAATGCTGGACTTGGATGGAGGAGAGGGGAGAGAGAATTATTGCTTTATATGGATACAGGGGAGGGAAGAGAGAGGAGAAATGATGGACATGGATGGAGGGGAGGAGAGAGGAGAAGTGCTGGACATGGATGGAGGAGAGCAAAGAAAAAAGAAGATGCACATGGATGGAGATGAGGAAAAGGGAAGAGAGGAGAAAAACTGCACATGGATGGAGAAAATAGGGAAAAGCTGAATCCACGTTATACCTCCTCCAGTCAATTCCACGGAGGAGGACCCAGCTTTTACTTATGGATGTAGGGCAAGAAAAGAAGAAGAAAGGAGGAAAGTAAAGAAATAAATGGAAAGGAAGCCCTGGAAACGGACTTAAGAGAACAGATAGAGAGCAGCAGAATCAGAGACTGGGACCAATATGGATAGAAAAGCAAAGTCACCAGACAACAAAGGTAGAAAAAAAAATCAATTATTTATAATGAAAAAAATCACGTTATTTTTTCTCCTATACTAGTATATTTTCAATGGTGTCTGTTTATATACGCCATGGCTGGTATAAGAGGTGTGGCTAATGTGGATGTGGCTATAATAGGGGTGGAGCCATATGTGATGACCCCTCCCCCCATAATGAGTACCGGCACCTTTTTTTTAACAAAAAAAGCACTGCTAATATAGAAGGAGTAAAAAAATATACCATTATAGGTCACAAAAAAAATTCCACTGTTAAACACAAAAAGCTAACTTAACTATTAACCTAGTCCTTCATAAACTCAAACAGAGCAGTTCTATCACACTCTTTATTATTACTGTATATCCATTAATCAAATGTTCATAATGTACTTAGCTATGTGTGGTCAAATCCTTAAACAATGCCATCAGTATTGACTGGATACATCAGGAAGTTTGAACTAGAGAGGTAAAGTTCCTGGATGAATATAAATGAGCAACTGGTTCAGGAACTGACGAGAGGGGAAGCAATTTTAGATCCAGTCCGTAGTGAAATGCAGTTTCTGGTGTAAGAGGTAATGATATTGGGCCACTTGGCAATAGTGATCCTAACATGATCAAATTTGAGATGATAATTGGAGTGAAGACACTAAAGTAGGGCTTCCTAAGCAGTTGGAGCTTGCCTTTGGAGTCACGACCCAGGTAGGCACTCCATAGGCGCACCATTATTCTGAACCTCTGGGTGAGTCAGATTTGCTGACTCCTGTGGGACATTAATAAGATTGCTTGTGAGATTTCCATCAACCTGGGAGCATCAGCCACCAGGCCGCAGCTCCCAGGCCCTATCTTAAAGGGGCTGGCATCCTTAAATGAAACTGGTGGCTAGAGCACCTCCCAAGCCATAAACCCACCTAAGGACCCTTAAATTCAGCCTCCTCCATGGTACCATGCCAACCTGATCCTCTCCAACCTGACGGGCACCCTCTTGGGGTCATCTCCTCCCCCATACACAGACCTTCTCCCAAACACCCCCTCCCACCTTCCCAAAGGTTCCCCCGGGCCTACCTAATTCCAAAATCTCTGGTGTCTAGTGGTCCAGGCAGAAAAATTCCCCAGACCTTCCTGCCCTCATTGATGCCATCATCCAAAATGGTGGTGGTGAAACCTAGTGGTAGTCTTGTGGTACTAGTGCTGGAGGTCAAGTTTTCATATAGGGGTACTAGTGCTGGAGGTCAAGTTTTCATATAGGGATATTGTGGAGGGGCAGTGGCGAACGGCTGAAGTGTCACCTAATGTATTGGATAGCCTTGAGACAGCTCTGATAATAGGGGATGATCAAAACAGAGCAGCAAATGTTGGAAATGCTAGGATATAAAATTTTAATAAATATATATATACACTTCTTATGCTATTCCAAGTTAGTAAGACTATTGGGCTCATATTCGAAAGAGAAGGACGCCCATCTTTCGACATAAATCGGAAGATGGGCGTCCTTCTCCTAGGTACATCCAAATCGGTATAATCGAAACCCAATTTAGGACGTCTCCAACTGCACTCTGTCGCAAGGATGGCCAAAGTTCAAGGGGGCGTGTTGGAGGCATAGCAAAGGCGGGACTTGGACGTGCCTAACACTTGGACCCATAATCGAAAAAGAAAGGGCGTCCCTGACGAACACTTGGACGTTTTCTCCCGGACCTGTTTTTCTTACCACTAAGGCACAAAAAGGTTCCCGAAATGACCAGATGACCACCGGAGAGAATCGGGGATGACCTTCTGTTACTCCCCCAGTGGTCACTAACCCCCTCCCACCCTCAAAAAATATCTTTCAAAATATGTCATGCCAGCCTCAGATGTCATACTCAGGTCCATGACAGCGCATACAGATCCCTGGAGCAGTTTTAGTGGGTACTGCAGTGCACTTCAGACAGGCAGACCCAGGCCCATACCCTCCCTACCTGTTACATTTGTGGAGGGAACAGCGAGCTCTCAAAAACCCACCACAAACCCACTGTACCCATATAGGTGCCCCCCTTCACCCCTTAGGGCTATGGTAGTGGTGTACAGTTGTGGGGAGTGGGTTTTGAGGGGCTCAGCACCGAAGGTAAAGAAGCTATGCAGCTGGGAGCAATTTCTGAAGTCCACTGCAGTGCCCCCTAGGGTGCCCGGTTGGTGTCCTGGCATGTCAGGGGGACCAGTGCATTACGAATGCTTGCTCCTCCCATAACTAAATGGCTTGGATTTGGTTGTTTTTGAGATGGGCATGCTCGGTTTCCATTATGGCCGAAAACCGGGGACGACCATCTCTAAGGTCGACCATCTCTAAGGTCGACCCCAACTATTATCGAAACGAAAGATGGACGCCCATCTTGTTTCAATAATATGAGTTTCCCCGCCTCTTCGCCGGGACGTCCTTAGAGATAAGCGCTCTTAGAGATGGTCGTCCCCGTTTGATTATGCCCCTCCCAGTGTTTGCTTTTTGTGTTCATATTAAATTGTTACATAGAGTCTGAACCCTACTTATTTATCTGAATTTCTCTATCTCCCCCCAAAATGCACTTACCATTGTTTTGGTTCATTTTCCTACTGCTTTACTGTACAGTCTGATTACTTTTCACAGGCATCAGTGAACATAGGCTCCTTTGAATTTATTTAATAGCATCATTCAATGTTCTGCAATTTGTTAGTGTAGCTCGAATGCTCCAGTACATTTGATCTATTCCAGTCATTGCCAACCTAGTTTTTATTTTAATTTGAAAATGGCCATAATCCAGGGGTAATTTTAAAAAGGGCAGACATGCAGAACAGCGTTTAACACACTTAGGAAAGCTTTTATAAAACAGCCTCATATATACATGTATAAAATGTACATGGGAAGAAGTCATTTTGAAATATATGCATACGCATTTCTGGGGGCAGGGAGTAGGCAGAGGCAGAGTGGGAGCAGGATTGATTGTTAAGTACATATTTTATAAGATACCCAATATGCATTGATAAAGGTCTATAAAATAATGAGTGGAGTGAAACAGGTAGACATGAATCGCTTGTTTACTCTTTCCAAAAATACTAGGACTAGGGGGCATGCAATGAAGCTACCTAAGTAGTACATTTAAAACAAATCAGAGAAAATATTTCTTCATTTAACATATAATTAAACCCTGGAATTCATTGCCAGAAAATGTAGTAAACATGGTTAGCTTAGTGGGGTTTAAAAAAAAAGATTTAGATAGCTTCCTAAAAGAAAAGTTCATAAGCCATTATTAAGATGGACTTGGGGAAAATCCACTGCTTATTTCTAGGATAAGCAGCACAAAATGTAGATATTTGTAACCAGGGCATTTTTTGAGGGGATACTTGGGGATACTGAGTACCGGCACCTTTTCCATTGTTTGCTAAAATTGACCCCAAGTTTTAATGAAAGAGCTTAGGCTCTACACACCAATTGTACCTTGTCATAGATTCTGTGACTGGTTGCAGGGACCTGGCTATTGTGGGGTGGGTCCCTCAGTGATCACCCCACCCCTGAAGGGTGGCCTAGAATGTGAGTACCGGCACCTTTTTTGCTAGAAAAAACACACTGCTTATAACCTGGATTGGCACTGTTGGAAACAGGATGCTGGGCTTGATGGACCTTCGGTCTGTCTCTATATGGCAACAGTTATGTTCTTACTGGCACTATACGCACATACGTACACTAGCCTTGAAGCAGGTATCATACGCTCACCTATCCTTTCCTCTTCCAGCTAAATCAGAAGTAAGGCTGGGATCCAGCACCAAGAGCCTTCATGTGTGACCACCCAGACATTTTTAGCCTGATATATCCTACCAACTCACCTAGCCAAGTCCTTAGCTGGGGGCTGTACAGAAGGGCTCCTTTTGAAATCCCAAAATCATGGACCCAATATCTGAACAGTGAGTACTTGCTGTTGTGGGATGACTGGGATTCCCTCCCCCCAGGGGCTGTGAATGCTGACCCTTCAGTAGCCCAAGTAGAAAAGCTGAGCTGGTCATCGTATCCTAAAAGAGTAATCCTATTATGAGTTAACAATGTAAAACAGTCAAACCTTGCAGAAGAACACAGATAGGGGGTGGAATTCTATAACTGGGAACCTCCATTTACACACCCCAAGACCATGTGGTAAGATCCCATTCTAAAATAGGCATCTGGGCACCCAGATTTAATTACAGAATACCAGGGTAATCCAATATTGGCATGCCTTACATTTATGCAGCCGCAATTACACCAGCCTAGACCTGATGTGATTGCAGTCATGTACACATAGCAGGGATGCATGTAACATACAGTATTCTGTAAGTTTCTTGCATAAGTGGGAGCCCATGCTCTACCTGTATATACATCCCCTTTGCATTTATGCGCCATGCCACTTACCCATGCCCTTATAGAATAGCACTTAGGTGCCCTGGTAGAAATTTAATGGGTAAGTGTACACTTATGTGTCTTAAGTGCTTGTTTTCTGTAAATGTATGTGTGTATGAGGGGTGTAAATGTGGGTGCCCAGGTCTAAAATTGCCCTTTTTGTGTCAATGGCATATGACAGTTTAGCAAGAGGAAAACTCCAGCTAGGAGCAATGGTTGACAAATACTCCAGTTAGCAGACATTGCTAGATGCCTCAGGTTCATCTATGAACTCCTAAAGAGAATGTGTGTAACACATGAAAGTCGAGTGCTTAAATTTCTATTAAGGGAGAAAAGACGTCAGAGTACTTGACTAGAGCAAAATTCAAACGTGCTTCTTACAAGATATGAATGAAACAATACATACCAGCCTCTATGATAGCTTCAGATGTTATGGCCATTCCTATTAGCCTAGCAAACAGGTCCCTGGAGTCGCCTAGTGGTTGGTATAGTGCATTGTAGAGAAGGGGACCCAGGCCCATATCCCACTCTAACTTGTGGTGGAAAGTTTGAGCCCTGCAAAACCCACCAAAAACCTACATAATGATAAGTGGTCATAAAAATACAATTATAAAATTATATTAAAACTAAGTGAAAACAAATAACTTAAACCAAAGTGATCTTGAATATACATTTGTCAGCTGGGGGAAGCATAACTTTCACCCCTGGTTAGGAATGTGTCCTTTTGGATTGGCTATGGGGTTGGTTTTGTAATTGTTTACCTCAATCCACTATTTATATGATGCTCTACTATGAATACAAGATAGACATAAGTACGTAAGTATTGCCATACTGGGACAGACCAAAGATCCATCAAGCCCAGCATCCTGTTTCCAACAGTGGCCAATCCAGGTCACAAATAGCTGGCAAGATCCCCAAAAAGTACAAAATATTTTATACTGCTTATCCCAGATATAGTGGATTTTTCCCAAGTTCATTTAATAATGGTCTATGGACTTTTCCTTCAAGAAGTTGTCCAAATCTTTTTTTAAACTCCGCTAAGCTAACCGCCTTTATCACATTCTCTGGCAACGAATTCCAGAGTTTAATTACATGTTGAGTGAAGAAAACATTTCTCTGATTCATTTGTAAATTTACTACATTGTAGCTTCATCGTGTACCCCCTAGTCCTAGTATTTTTGGAAAGCATAAACAGATGCTTCACATCTACCCGTTTAACTCCACTCATTATTATATAGACCTCTATCATATCTCCCCTCAGCCACCTTTTCTCCAAACTGAAGAGCCCTAGCTGCTTTAGCCTTTCCTCATAGGGAAGTCGTCCCATCCCCTTTATCATTTTCGTCGCCCTTCTCTGCACATTTGTTTGTGATTTATATTTGGTATATATTTTTGCCTGCTTCACACCTTGATGTTCTTATATCACTTTGGATTAAATGATTTGTTTTAACTTAGTTTTAATACAACTTTATGATTGCGGCTGTATAATCCCAAGAATTGGAATTGTAAGTGGTTTTATTCTTTAATCTACATTGAGATGTGGTTATCAAACGTTTTTTGAAATATTGTGGACTTGGGACTTGTGTGATGATAGATAACAGTGACCACTAATTTAGTGGAGGTCATGATTGTTTTCTGAGTATACAACTTTATTTAATTGTATATATATATATATATATATATAGTGAAAGATCCGTCCCTCCTCCAGGGGTTCTCAGGTTCTCGCCGCCTCCTTTGCGACTTCGGGTATGGGCCAAGCTTCATGCCCAGCCCCATAGCCAGGGGTGTGCTGGTAAATTGTTAACAGGGGGCTCTCTCTCGCCAGCAAAGTAAAAGAGAATTCAGGAGGGGCCCAAGCCCACATTTTGGGATCCATTTGTTAAAGTAGCCATGGAGAACCGGCTCCCAAAATTCTTAAAAACTTAACAAACGGCTCTCGAGAGCCTGTGAGAGCCTGCTCCAGCACACCACTGCATAGCCCACTGTAATCCATAGGGTATGCCTTGATAACTCCAAAAGCAAATCAGTAAGTTTTTATTTCCTTGGTGCTCACAGTCCAGCAGTTCAAAACAAAGACAGGAACCAAAAACACAACCCCACAGTTTCCCTTTTCAAGGGAATCAGCACAGCAGGGAAAAAAGAAAGATAAACCCCACTGCTTTCAGAACTCAGTTTGTTCCTCCTTAAGCAGTCCTACAGCCCAGCGCTTCCCCCACTCTCTGGAGAACGGCTGCAGGCTGCAGCAAGCAAAACACAAAAACCACTGCTACATGTCTTCTCCACGTAAAGTGGCAAACAGTTCAAAAAAACATCTTCCTTTCACTCTGAGTGGTTCACACAGGAGAAAACAATAATCCCTCCCAAAACAGCACACTTTTCACTCTGAGTAGTTCAGCAGCACACAGTTCAAAACAGCCTGAACTCTATGGGGAGATACAAGGGTCCCACCCTTTCTGGGTCACACTTTCACTATCACTGACCCTTCTCCTGCATGACCCTTTTTCTTTCCCCTTTCAGTCCAGCTGCCATACCAAGAAGTCACCTGCTTTCTTAGCTTTTTCCCCAGTGACTGAGCCCATGCTGCTATGTCCATAGGCTCCTCCAGGCTCTCCTCTCTCTCTCCAGCCTCTTGCCACTCCATGGGTTCCTCGTCCCACCCTTTCCTCAGCTGTTCAACCTCCGGGGACACCTCCCTTGCCTTGTCTGAGTTCTCCCTTGGAGGCTGCTGGGGAGGATAGTTTCTGTACCAGGGTTTTCCCCGGGGCTGATGGGTATTGTAGTCTTTCTCCATCCTCTATTTTCCAGTGGGCAAGAACCCTTTTCTTTTCTCCCTCTGCGGAAGTAGCAAAGGCAAGGCTCTGTTCTGTCTCCATTTTCTCTTGACCCTCCTCACTTCCCCCTCTTCCACTTCCATTTTATTCACCCACTCGTCCTCCTCTTCAATATATTAGACGTGGTTGATATATTATATTGATAAAATAAAAAATCCATGAATTTTATATGCTGTCATTCACATTTTATAATACCATGTTATATCCTAGATCCTTGATCTAGGGGTCCTTTTACTAAGGTGTGCCAAAAGTGGCCTGTTCTGGTATAGACATGTGTATTGGGCGCACGCAGGTCCATTTTTCAGCACACCTGCAAAAAAGGCCTTTTTTTTTTTTTTTTTAACAAAAATGGACATGTGGCAAAATAAAAATTAGCACGCGTCCATTTTGGGTCTGAGACCTTACCACCAGCCATTTACTTAGCAGGAAGGTCTCACACAGGAACCGTGTGGTAATCATCTGCACACATAGAATGACGATTACCACCTGGTTTCTGCTGTGCACTAGAAAATAAAACTTGTTTGCCAGCGAGCGTAGCGGATGCACTTCAAGAATGAAATTACCACAAGGGCCATGTGATAGCTGGGCGGTAACTCAAAATTGACGCAAATTGGGGCGCGCGTAGGCACCTACGCGGCTTAGTAAAAGGGCCCCTTGGATAGCTATCCAGACAACTTAGGACTGCTACGTTTGTGGTCCTACTTGCCTGGATAATTTTGGGATCACCCTGCGTCTACCCTACACCATCCTGGTATTACCCAAGTAGTGCTGTGGTGGTCAGCCCATATATTCAGCGGCATTAACTGGGTAAGTGCCTCTGATATCCATGTCTGGGTCGGCAGCACAATTTAACCAGATATTAGCCTCTCCTGCCTGGTTAAATTGTTTTCAGTATCATCCCTTATATATTTTAGGAGAGAAAAAAAGGGCCACTGGAATCTTGGCTTCCAATTGAAGCAAGAATTTCTTTTAAAAAACTTTGCATGGCCCACAAGACTTTTTGTTTGAAGGTTCCAATTTATCTTTCTGCTAAGTTGGAGCATTGTATTCTGATGCGAGGTCTGCATTCACCTCAGCAAAGCTGAATTCAATTACCTTCATTAGGTACAGTAAAATTGGCAACTACTAGAAATAGAGTTTTCAGTTATGTGGGTCCTCATCAAGGAAATTCTTTACCCTTTGAACTGCAAAACATTTCTAGTTATCTCACTTTTAGAAAAGCTTTAAAGACTTGGGAGGCCCTTTTACAAAGGCACTGTAGGGCCCATGCGTGTGCAGCATGCGCCAAAATGAGACTACTGCCAGGCTAGCCAGCCCCCTGGTGGTAATTTCAGATTTGGCATGCGCCTATACCGCAGGGACAAAATATTTTTTTTATTTTCTACTGTGCGTAGCATTTCTGGCACTAATTAGCAGTTGGCACATGCCAGGCGGTTACCGCGAATGTAGCGCATGAGCTCTTACTGCTAGATCAATGGGTGGCATTAAGGGCTCAGGCTGTATATAGGTGCCGCTGGTTTTAATTTTATCACAGGCCCTTTTCCCTATTAAAAAAATGCCCTTTTTCCCAGATGAAGTAAAAACTGGCCCGGCATGCACCAAAAACACGTGCCCACACTACCGCAGGCCACTTTTTACTGTGGCTTAGTAAAAGGGCCCCTAGGTTATTTCATCAAAGGCTGGGTGAATCGTTTTACTTTGACTGTAACTGTTTTTAATTTAAAGATTTATTGTATTGCAGATTCAATTCTATATTTTCTATTTTATTTCATTTTTATATAGGGTATTGTATGGAAAAACTCTTTTTGCTTTTAAATTGTAAACTGCTTTAGTACATAAGTATTGCCATACTGGGAAAGACCAAAGGTCCATCGAGCCCAGCATCCTGTTTCCAACAGTGGCCAATCCAGGTCACAAATACCCGGCAAGATCCCAAAAATGTACAAAACATTTTATACTGCTTATCCCAGAAATAGTGGATTTTCCCCAAGTCCATTTAATAACGGTCTATGGACTTTTCCTTTAGGAAGCCGATAAGTACACGAAAGAAAACACTATTCAAAATGAGACAGCTACGTCTAGTCAGATCATTCTTCAATCAAAAAGCCTTCGCACTACAAGTCCAAATGTTAGTCCTACCTCACTTGCATTACTGTAATGGTCTATTTCTTGGCATTAAGTGTCTATTGTGCTAAGCAGTATATTAGGTCAACAAATCATATCAAATCAAATCAAAATCTGGGAGTTTATGTTGCTGGATCTTATTTTTCAAATGACTGTCTCAGGTGCATTTAGTCCAACCATTCGAGCTTGAGGGTATTATAATCTTTTCTATTGTCCTGAGTAATGGTGGATGGATCTGATCTTATTATTGTTCTCCTCTGCTTACTTTAAATACTCACAGCATCTCTGCTAAAATAAACTTTGGTCATGTAAATGCTCGATTGTTTGGAACAAAGCTAGCTTCTTTTGATGACTCATTTGTTGATCAGACATTGCATTTTCTTGGCATAACAGAAAGCTGGTTACACCAGCCTGATGGTGTGCTTTTAATTCAACTATTCTCTTCTGGATGGATACGCAATTTTCTCTCAGCCTTGAGAAAAAGGCTTGATGAGTACTGATTATTGTATGAAAAGCCTTGTTAGTAAGATACAAAGTCAAGTAGCAGGTGGAAAATCCTTGCTGTTTGAAGGCAAAAGTTAAAATGTTTTATTAATTTACCATCCATCAGGTATGAATAATCAACAAATTAGAGAACTATTGTAACTAATTTCAGATATGCAAATTGAAAAGTGGGTTCTGCCGGTCCTGGGAAACCGGGCCTAATGAGTGCTAGTTGTCTCTGATGCAGGTGCCAGTATATAGATATCTAGCTTTGAATACCGACCCATTATTCAGCTCAGTATTTAGGCTTGAAAAGAGTTATTTAAAAAACCCCCATTGCTCTATCAATCTTGGTTCTTTCTGCTTTCTTAGGGGCCCTTTTACTAAGCCACGTAAGCATCTATGCGCACCCAACACGCACCAAAATGGAGTTACCGCCCTGTTACAGTGTGGCTCTTGTGGTAATTTCATTTTTACTACTACAACTACTACTATTTAACATTTCTAAAGCGCTACTAGGGTTACGCAGCGCTGTACAATTTAACATAGAGGGACAGTCCCTTCTCAAAGAGCTTACAATCTAAAAGACAAGTGAACAGTCAGTCCGAAAGGGGCAGTCAAATTGGGGCAGTCTGGATTTCCTGAACAGTAAGAGTTAGGTGCCGAACGCAGCATTGAAGAGGTGGGCTTTAAGCAAGGACTTGAAGATGGACAGGGAGGGGGCATGCAACTGATATGCACAGCTGAAAAATTATTTTTATTATCGGACGCACGTATCAGACACACGCCAAGTGGCATTTGACGCATGTAGGTCATTACTGCCCAGTTACCACATGACACTTTACCGCTAGGTCAATGGTGCCGGTAAGGTCACAGACCCAAAATGGACGTGTGGCAATTTTGATTTTGCCGCACATTCATTTTCGGCAAAAATTTTAAAAAGGCCTTTTTTACAGGCACGTTGAAAAATGAATCGGCACGCGCCCAAAACTCACACCTACACTACCAGAAAGCCATTTTTCAGTGCACCTTTAATCCTCTAGGAATACATTCATTTTTACAGTACTCCACTGATGTTGCACTGTATAGTTCCAGCCACTGATGCACCCATTCCCCTCAAATGTTATTATCCCATTTGTAGTTGCATGTGCATGTGAAAGACGTTAGGTGCTCACTGGAGAATTCTGTATAGGTTGCTCAAAATTAGGCAACGGGATGATCTCTTCTAAGCTAGTATTCTAAACACTAGATTTTTTTTTTTTTTAGAATGAGTTAAAAATCTGTCCAAGACAGAGATCCCAGGATACCCCCTTCCTCTTCAAACAGTAATGGGTTAAAAATAAATCAATGAATTATTCATACAGGTGCCCTTTTATTAAGGTGCGGTAGCGCGTGCCTACCATGCAGTACAAAAGCATATCGTGGAATGTGCTAAGGCGTCCCATGGTACTTTGCTGCTTAGCGTGCGCTAATCCCATACTGAAAAATATTTTTTTTATTTTTCAGTGCAGGAGGCGTGCCATGGGCAGAGAGTAGGCATGCTTGTGCTAATCAGGTAGCTCAGCACATTACCGCACGCTGCCTGATTAGCACGGGAGTCCTAACCGCCTCCTAAATAGGTAGCAATAAGGGCTCCTGTGGTAATGGCCATGGGCTAATGGGGAAATTAGCATGTGGCCATTATAGAAAAATGAAAAATGCAGCCATTTTATTTCCATGCCAAAAGTGGTCACAGCGTAAACCCACACGCTAAAAATAGTACAGGCCAATTTTCAGCGCAGCTTAGTAAAAGGACCCCTTAGTAACTAAAGACTGTCCACTAGGATGAATTAACAACAAGAATAGCACTAAGGGCCTTCAGAACTGGGATAGCAAGTAGATCTTTATTGTTAGACCTGACACGGGCCGTGTTTCGGCATCTGCATCTGCTTCAGGGGTCTGTTTAAAGATCCACTGAGTAGAAAAAAGATATCCAAGTTGAAAAATTCTATAATTATGAACAAAATCAGGGCCCTGTTTACTAAGGTACTTTAGTGTTTTTAACGTGCCTACAATTAGTGCGCGTGTTAACCGTGTAGGCGCCTATAGGGATATTGTAGGCATGTACATGGTTAACGCTCGTACATGGTTAACGTGCATTAAAAACACTAACGCGCCTATAATGCGGCTTAGTAAACAGGGCCCTCAGTGTGTTCCAAACTGCATGAAACAATCACTGCTTCAAACCACCAGTGTGACCTCAAACCTCCAAGCCATGCCAGAACAGTGATAAAGAGAAATTAATACAGATAAACAATAAAACCATCATGCAGATATTGATAACACATATTCCTTACACTCTCCTATCCTGCTGATAAAGAAATGGAGATAAAGACCTTAAGTTATTCTATTTAATTTGTGGTACTTCATTTAACTAAAGTGGAAACACCTTTATATCCTTGCTCATAAAATACTCCACTTTAGCTTTTTTACAATATAGCCCCATGAACATGTGATATCAAAATAACTGAAATACTTGAATTAAACTTTCAACTCTCAATAGTCCAAAAACAAACAATTACTTAACTTCCATAGGCCAACATTCATGCCAACTATGGCCAATGTTTTACCTATACAGACTGCTTCAGGGCAAGATCAGTATAGAAACTCTCCAGGTTTTTTCTTACTGACTTATCAAGCCGAGATCAGATTTTCACCTTCATTAAGTTTATTTAGGGGGCCTTTTACTAATCTGCAGTAGCATTTTTTAGCTCACAGTAGAAATCAGCTGGCAGTAAATGCCAAGAGGCCCATAGAAATATAATGGATGTCTCGGCATTTACTGCCAGCTGATTTCTACCACAAACTAAAAATGTTACCATGCCTTAGTAAAAGACCCCTATTCAGGAGCCCTTTTACCAAACAGTGGTAAAAAAAATGTTTTTAGCGCGCCCCTATGCAGGTCATTCCTGCATGTTAAAGCCAGTTTTACCGCTGGGGTACAATGGTTAATTTTCTGAATTTTTCAATTATGACCTCGTGCTAATGTTCACCTTAGCACATGGCCATTAGCGCATGAGCCCTTACCATCACCTGCTTTGTAGATGGTAGGGACTCATGTGCTAAACCTGTGCTAATTGGTTAGCACATGGCAATGGAGTCGCGCTAACCAATTAGCAAGGAACACACCCACTCTGAACCCCCCAGACATGGTCCCTGCTGCAAAAAAAAAAAAAAAATTTTAGTGCGCACACATGGAATAATTAATATAAGACGCCTCAGCACACCCTGCGATATGCTATTTTTTTTCTGAGGTAAGCACACATTAGTGCTTACCGCAGCTTTCACAATATTCACAAAAAAATATTAAATCAGCTTATAAGGGTAATTCTCAATGGATCACCTAAAGTTGGGACAATGCTTGCTAAGTGTGGATTCTGTAATGGCAGCTGCACGTGCAACTGCTATTATAGAATACTAGCATAAGTGTGCATTAATGCACCTAACTTTGTGTGAGCACTTGTACGCCAAATGCTCATGCCTAACTATAGGCAGTTAGGAGCCATTTTGTAAGTTGCGGTAAAAAGGGCCCTGTGCTAGTAGCGGGGCTGGTTTTGCTGTGCTGAGGCCCTTTTTACCATAGTCGGTAAAAATCTGCGCACAGTATCTGCATGCCAAGCTGTGTTATCTGGTTAGTGTACAGATACCATGTGAGCCCTTACTGCCTACAAAAGGGGTGGCGGTATGTGCTCACGCAGTAAATATTTTTAATGGCTATGCGCTAATGGCAACATTAGTGCATGGTTATAATAATATAAAAAATAGAAAAAGGCCATTGTGGTAGTGTTACTAGCGGCTGGCTGCAAGACCTCTCACAAATTTATGTATTTATTTATTTATTACACAGTTTCTAGACTGCACTCTTTCATATTCTAGGTGGTTTACAATATAAACACATTCATAAAATAACCTAAACTCAATATAAAGACACTGTGAGAATCTGGTCTAACATAATTCTAGGCTAACATTAATCCTACAGCATAAGTATAATCCATTCCAATTGCTTATTTAGGGCCTCTTTTACCAAGCTGCGGCAAAAGAGGGGCCGGTGCTGGCATCGGCGAGTGTTTTCTACATGTGCCAAGGCCCCCTTTTACCGCAGCTGGTAAAAGGGATTGCCTTCCTGCAGGAAATGGCCATGCGGCAAGTGCTTTACTTGCTGCATGGCCATTTTGGGGGGAGCCCTTACTGCCACCCATACATTTTTGTAGCACCGGAAATGATGGTGTGCTACGGGTGGGAGGTACTGCCGGGCTACTGCAGTAGCCCGGTGGTACTTCCTGTATAGCGAACAGTAAGCCCGCATTAGGCTTACTACCACTTAGTAAAAGGAGTCCTTAATTAATTAAAAGCCTGAGTAAACTTATATGCTTTCAAGTATTTACGAAAAGCTAGGTCATTTTTCATCAAGCATAGTTCTGGTAACCCATTCCACAAGTGTGCACCTTCAATATAAAATAATTTTGGATATAATTTCTTCAAGAGCAATTTGCTTGTAAGTGAGTACTGACAACAATTAGTTTTCAACAGATCTCAATGATCGAGATGGAAGATACATTCTAAGTGCAGTTGCAAGAGGAATCGGGACCTTGCCATTAATAGCCCTCTAAATCACACTAAGCTCTTTAAACTGGACTCTGTACTTACAGTAACCGGCAACCAGTGTAGATTTTGCAGTACTGGAGAGATATGTTCAAACCTGGATAACCCAACAATAAGTCTAGCTGATACATTCTGGGCCACTTGTAGCGATTTCATAACATAAGCTGATAAACCCAAGAATAAAGTAATCAAATAATAGAATTATCAGAAACTGCAATACCGTTCTAACATTCTTATCAGTAATCAGATTTTTTAATCTACGCAGAAAGATCTTTTTCACCAGGCCCTTCACAAGTGATTGAAAAGAGAGAGAGTAGAATCCATAATCATACCTAGATATTTCACTTCTCATTCAATGGGCATAATATAATTCGCAATGGCACAATTTAAAGGCAACTGAACTGAAGAAGAATAAGAAAGCCCCAGTACCTGAGTTTTGGAGACATTCAATTTCAACCTGTTAATTGACATTCAGGAATTAATAGCATGTACAAATTTTCAATAGCTCCAAAGTCTTATCCAATGTGTCTGTAACAGGTAAAAAAAAAATTGAATGTCATCTCTGTAGATTGTATAATTCATCCCCAGTCCTGCCAACAATCTACACAATGAAAGCATATTTATGTTAAACAGGACTGGGGACAACATGTAGCCTTGAGGGACCCCTGCTTTCAGCTTAATCCAAGTAGAGACATCATGTTCCTTTTCAATCCTGAAGGCTCTACAACTCAGAAAAGAAGGAAACTATTCAAGGACTTTTCCCTGCATCTCCAAGTCCTCCAATCTTTGCATTAACAAACACAATGAATTGTATCAAATGCTGAGGAGAAACACACCCACAGGTTGCAGGTAGAAAGTCAAAATACTTTTATTTATGTACAAACAAGAGAATAATCAACCCTGTTTCCTCACAGGATTTGGTACTTCCAATTAAAGTCTCTCAAACACAGTCCCAATTTCAGTAGCTTGCCCCTGGCTTGACTACACTCTTCAAAATGCAATAACTTCCTTTATCATAACCACAGTTCCAATTATCCTACCTTGGCAGTCTTCAGTTACCTCACTTGTGATCACACAACCCTAGAATCCCCGGAGGCATAGACAGAAGGCTTCTTACCACACAGGAATGCAAGGGCCTGAGCTAGGGCAACCCTTCTTCCCTGGAATTCCCCCCAGGTACTGCAGCCAAGTCAGAACTCCTTGGGAGGATCCTTGTTCAGGGCTTCTCCTGGAGACCTCTTCCCTTGGGGTCTTTCTGATCCACTGTGCTCCAGGTCATTTAACCACCTCCTGGTCCGAGCCCCACCCCTCTGACTCAGCCTCTGACATGGCAGATTAGTGCCATCTGCAATCTCAGTGTTCTTTTACTAAGTGTGGTAGCATTGTTAGCTTGTGGTAGAAATCACAAGCTAAACATGCTACCGCTGCTTAGTAAAAGAACCCTTAGTGAGGGAGTGTTCGTAAGGAAACCTGCCACTGTACCACTCACTCCCTCACTGCCATTTTAATGGCTGCGGTAAAAATGTCCTTAGCATGTGGGAAAAACCACATAAGGGTAAACTAAGGCCACTTTTCACCACAGTGTAGTAAAAGTGCCCCAATGTACCCTGTTATAAAATTACCCTTGAAGTGAATACTCCATATACAGGAGAAATACATAGGGGCAATTCTATAAACTGGCACCTAATGTTAGATATACATGTAGGTTATAGAATACTAGCACTTATGCACATCAGTGGTGCCAATAATTGGCAATTGTCCCCTGAATTCTATAAATGGTGTTAAAAATTGCTTGAGCAAATTTGGGTGTGCAATCAATTATTGGTGCTAATTGGCATTAAGTACAATTTACGTGCTGATCCAAAAAGGGAGTGTGGCTATGTGAGGGTCATTGGGGTCATCAGGGGTGTTTCCACAATTTATGCACTCTGTTATAGAATAAAGGGGATCTGCACCTAATTTAGGCATGGGGATTTATGCCAGGGTTTTGTCAGTATAAATGGTCATGCCTAAAAGTGGTTGCAGTTTCCGGTGCTATTCTATAAACAGCACCTAGCTTTGAGCACCATTAATTGAATTAGTGCTAAGCACTATTTTTTTTGGCACCGATATTTTAGGTGCCATTTATTGAATTTAGTCCAATGTGCATTATTGGGCAGACTAGATGGACTATACAGGTCTTTCTCTGCCATCATCTACTATGTTACTATCCTGCTTATTTTCGAATGAGAAGGCTGGCCATCTTCCGACACAAATCGGGAGATGGCCGGCCATCTCCTAAACCCAGCCAAATTGGTATAATCGAAAGCCGATTTTGGCCGGCTTCAACTGCTTTCCGTCGCGGAGCCGGCCAAACTTCAAGGGGGTGTGTCAGCAGGGTACAGAAGGCGGGATGGGGCGTGGTTACGAGATGGCTGGCTTCGCCTGATAATGGAAAAAAGAAAGCTGGCCCTGACGAGCATTTGGCCGACTTCACTTGCTCCCTTTTTGTTCACGACCAAGCCTCAAAAAGGTGCCCAAATTGACCAGATGACCACCGGAGGGAATCGGGGATCACCTCCCCTTACACCCCCAGTGGTCACCAACCCCCTCCCACCCTAAAAAAAAATTAAAAAACATTTTTTTGCCAGCCTCTATGCCAGCCTGAAATGTTATACCCAGCTCCATGACAGCAGTTTGCAGGTCCCTGGAGCAGTTTTTAGTGGGTGCAGTGTACTTCAGGCAGGTGGACCCAGGCCCATCCCCCCCCTACCTGTTACACTTGTGGTGGTAAATGGAAGCCCTCCAACCTCCCCCCCCCAAACCCACTGTACCCACATGTAGGTGCCCCCCTTCATCACTAAGGGTAGTGGTGTACAGTTGTGGGGAGTGGGTTTTGGGGGGGATTTGGAGGGCTCAGCATACAAGGTAAGAGAGGTATGCATCTGGGAGCTATTTTTGAAGTCCACTGCAGTCCCCCCTGGGGTGCCCGGTTGGTGTCCTGGCATGTGAGGGGGACCAGTGCATTACAAATGCTGGCTCCTCCCATGACCAAATGCCTTGGATTTGGCCGGGTTTGAGATGGCTGCCATTAGTTTCCATTATCGCTGAAAACCAATGCCGGCCATCTCTAAAGCCGGCCCAAAATGTTGAGATTTGGCCGGCTCCAACCATATTATCGAAACGAAAGATGGCCGGCCATCTTGTTTCGATAATACAGTCAGGACGCTGCTTTATGGGGGCTGGCTTTGAAGATAGCTGCCCTTATAGATGGCCAGCCCCGTTCAATTATGCCCCTCCACGTTACTATGTTAGGCACTATTCTATAATATATGCACCAAAATTGTTTACCATGTATTTGTAAGGGGGACATACGTGTGCCTGTGGATCAGGAAAGATCTTATACCAGGTCGCAGACTCGGCCTTGATCAATATTTCTTCTATACCCTTGTCTGATTCAGAAGAAGCTGTATTAAACATGGGATTAAGCCAGTAGGATTGGGGGGGGGGAGGGTGAATGCTCTTTTATATTGCAGTTCAATTTGTAAGGAACTATGGCAGAGGTGAGGGAGGGTGGGGGAGCCTTTGCATAAAATAAAAACAGGGATCACGTGTTATTTGGTTATTGCTGAACTGATGTTTTTGCTTATTGTAATATTAAGCTAGATTGATGTTCTGTTATCGTCTGATGAATGTGTTTAGCTTTGTTATTTTATTGTTCACCGATGGCTCTTTTAGATCTTGAATAAAAATCGTTAAACCATAAACTTGGGGTTAAGCTCTGTGCCTACTACAGGATATGATCCTTTTGAGACTCATGTGGCCATCTACCATTTTACTAGAAAACGTCAATTAAAGAATTTTTTTTCATTGCGGACAGAGGTAGTAGATTAGTTGGTGGTCTCTCCTAAATCACAGTGGTGCCCCCTGGTGTTGTGTATTCTGCTATTCAAACTCTTTTGAATTTGATTCTTCAAGATCTTCATAGAATCAGAGAAAAAGAAGATGTATTATAACCTTTCTGTAAATAATTCTTAGCATTTCAAATGATAACACTTGCCTCAGTGGTATCATTGTAGGTTGCTATCTGAGAAAATACCTTCGAGCAGTGCTTGTCAGCCCTTTCCTAGAAGAAAACCAGGCTAAGTCAAGTTTTCAAGAACTCTGGAGACCTATTACTGCTAATCTATCTCATGCATATTCAATGTGGTAATTCTGAAAACCTGACTGGCTAAATGTGCTCTAGGAGAGGACTGAGAAGCACTACGTTAGAAGATAGTTCCATAAGCTGGTGACAAACGACATCCCGATATGCATCTCATCAGCAAACCTTCCTATAATTCTCACAGCATAGTCTTAATGAAATTTTGTACTGTTATTCTTTACTTAAATTAATGGCAGAAATCATTGTTTGACCTGAAGCAGAAACACAATTATATTTTCTGCTATCAGTTCTTCTAGGTCACAGTTTATTTCCTGTGCTAATTGTGATTATCCTTTCCATTTTAATGTCTCTCTCGTGCTTAAAACCCCAGAACTTATTTTTAGAAGATCTTCTACAGACACAGACTGAAAGAGGCTTTTATTATTTTTATTTTTTAAGATGAGCCCCTTTGTTTTTCTATGGGTTACTGAGGTCGTTACATCCACTGCTGCTGTAGCTGAGGCCACAGGGTTCTTCTGCAGTTTAACATATTTTTATGATATAATCCTAGGTAGGTTATTTTAGAAATAAGTGAAACATAGCTCTGCTGTATCTTGTGAATACCTTTTTTAAGCAGTTCTTTTTCATTATCTGGCTTAAGGTGTTCTGGCAACAATTTTCAAATAATGTGTGAGTATATTTACTAAGGCGCATTAGTGTTTTTAATGCACCTTTAAAGTTAAGGTGTGTTAAACACTAACATGACAATACATTCCTATAGGCGCATTAGCGTTTGACACGCATTAGAGTTTAATATGCGTTAAAAATGATAGCGTGCCTATAGTGCACCTTTGTAAACACAGGCGGTAGTTTGCACTTCTTGGGAGTTATTTTATGTATAGACATCAGGTGACTTTTTAGTGCGATCCACTACTTTCCATAACTTGGAAGATGCTCCTTACCAGTGAGGTAATGGTAGGAGGAGCACTTGAATTAGAGGGAAAGCTGAATGGCATAAATATTCAGCCCAAAAACAATTTCCTGTACTTGACTGGCAAGACCACTATACCGTACAAGGCTTTGAGTCTTTGGCTGCTTAGCCACTGTATCACCACATACATTGGGGCTCAATTCAATAAGGGGTGCTACAAGGTAGATGCCAAAGAGGTGGGTGCTAAGCTAGTATTCTAAGCATATAAGCACCGCCATGCTGGGAAAAGACCAAAGGTCCATCAAATCCAGCACTCTCCGACAGCGGCCAATCCAGGCCCCAAGAACCTGGCAAAACCCCAAAATTTAATAACGATCAATGGACGTTTCCTCTATCCAGACCCCCTTTAAACTCAGCAAGGCCAGCTACCGTCACTACCTTCTCCAGCAATGAGTTCCAGAGTCTAACCACGCGCTGAGTAAAGAAAAACTTTCTGTGATTTGTTTTAAACCTACCACATTCTAATTTCATCTTGTGTCCCCTGGTTCTATTATTGTTAGAAAGAGTAAACAAACGCTTCACATCTGTCCACTCTACCCCACTCATTATTTTGTACACCTCTATCATATCACCCCTCAGCCGCCTTTTCTCTAGGCTAAAGAGTCCTAGCCGTCTTAACCTCTCCTCTGTTAGAGAATATTAGTGTAACGTGCCCAACTTTAGGCACAACCACTTATGCCCTGTCTATGGCTGGTATAAATAGTGGTGTTTACATTTGGCATTTGTGTACATTGTCACCACTGGGGGGCACCCTATTGGGCTTGATTCAGTCCTAGCACTTCCACTAAAGCCAAGGACTACTTGAATGGAGTCTATCTTTCTGTAGTGGGAAGGGCTGGCCCTGAGGGACTCCCTTTCTATTATGGCTGAGCTACCCTGTCCATTACTTTAACCTCTCGGGCATCAGTCACCCCCTGGCCTAGGCAACTGCCTAGCGAATAACCAAGCCTTCGCAAGGTTGGAATAAAATACCATTTATTCATGTTATCACAACTTTCATTCACTTAAACAAGACTGCTCTCTTCACTTTCCAGAAAGTACATAGTGCAACAAAAGTATTTATTGGCTTCCCAGCACAATTATATAATAGAAAATCAACTAGACCTTTATTCCTCGTTACAAGCTTGTAGGAAATACCTTATACAACATACAAGGTTAATACATCTTCTTCCTATATTACTCCTGTCCCAAACTTACTACTCCCATTCTTCTAGATGGGTTACCTCAGGGCTACTCTTTACACCCAAGAGCAGCTCCCCAAATAACATTCCCCTTTTCCCAACCAAGCGCAGTTCTCAAACTCCTTTTACAATCTATGGCAATTCCAAACCCTTTTACGCACCAGTGCAATTCCCAAATACAATCTTCCTAGGCTACAGAATACAAGCTTCCTAGGTTTTTTTCCTTCCAGACTTTTCCCTAGGCTGCTGAGCTTGGCTTTTACCTGCCTTTAGCCTTGTATTCCTTTTGAAATTATTAGTAACCCAGGGATTTTAAGCCCATTCTCTCCTCCTTTGTCTCCTTGGCAGTTCCTTCTTATAGTGGCTGTTAGCCCTGCTAGAATGTTCCACACCCTTTTCCTGGAACTGCTATGATGATTAGCCTAGTCACTTAACCCTCCATTGTCTCAGGTACAAACTTAGGTGAATGTTTATTAAGGCGCGTTTGTGTTTTTAACATGTGTTTAAAGTTAAGGCGCATTAAACACTAACGTGCCAATACATTCCTATGGGCGCATTCGTGTTTAATGCGCTCAACCATTAAAAGCATTAAAAATGCGAATGCACCTATAGCACGCCTTAGTAAACATACCCCTTAGATTGTGAGCCCTCCAAGGGGAAATACCCAGTACACCTGAATGTAACTCACCTTGAGCTACTACTGAAAAAAGGTATGAGCAAAATCCAAATAAATAATAAATAAATAAATAAATAAATAAATGCCTTTCCCACTTAGAAAGAAACAGTCTTCTGCACTACATCTCCCAGCAAATGCAGCTTCTTTCTCAGGCTGCCTGCTGAGCCTCTCTCTCCTCTGGTTTCCAGCTACTCCTCCCCCAAGGCTCCTGTGCTTGGTCAAAGGGATTTTTGCTTGAAGCAGATGGCTCATCTCTCAGGCAAGAACTTACTTTAACCTTTGTTTCTGCTTTTCTTTTGGACTTTGGGTTTTTACTGGGTATATCAGCTGGTTACTTCCTAACCTCCATGACCCCTGGGGCCCTGACACAGCTTCTGCGTTACGCCGTTACAGTATAAAAGCAAGTATTCTATAATGTGCACTCAAAGTGATCTGCCTAAGGCTACTATTCTATAAATAGTGCAGAACAGCCTTTATAAAACACTAACTTAGTGTACATTTTGGGCCAGATTCTATATAAGGCGCCTAAAAAATCCATGTGGTAAACATTTCGACCTATGTGTATTCTATAAGTGCCACCTAGATTTAGGTGCAGTATATAGAATAAGCTTAGTTTGATATCCCATTGCCTAAAACTTTACATTTACACCAATGAAAATGTAGCATAAATCCCTGTGTGTAGATTTACACGCACTGGACCATATTCGATAACTACACATGCAACTTTGAACCATCCACAAACTGCCAATTTCCCCACCCATAGCCATGCCCCTTTTCAACTGCACGCATTAGAATTTAGTCACAGTTCGTTACAGAAAATGAATTATTGAGTTGTGCACGTAAATTAATTACATGTGCTATTATAGAATATGCCTTGATTTTGGCACAGATCTCTAGGCATACTGTATAGAATCCAGGGGTTTGTGCCTAATTTTGGGAATGAGCATTTATGCCTGCCAAAGGCTGGTGTAAATGCTTGCACCCAGCTAATGGCATTTAGACACAAAAATGCAGGTATTCTGTAACACCACACTGAAATTCTGGAAATGCCCAGGCCCCTCCCATGGCCACGCCTTCTTTTGACTATGAAAATTAGGTGTGCATGTTATAGAAAGTTATAGAATAGGACATAGGACAGATCCACATGTAACTACAAATGACTGCCACTTAAGTGCTTGTCAGTGCTAATTATTGATTATCATCAATTTAGCCAATTACTTAAGATCCGCATACAAAAGTGAGCAGCTAACTTTGGGAGACCTACACAGAATCCCCTCCCCCCAGTTTACAGATCAGGGGCATAAGTCAGCTATGAATGCAACTGATAGTTAGTGCCAATTAGTGCTTATTAATGCCAATTATTGCTACTTATCGTCAATTAGGTACCAATGTAGCTGTTCTGGCCTCTGACAGCCTTGGACTGGTTTATAATGTGATCCTAAAATGTGTTTAATGCCTTTACTGTTATTCTCATTTCTAAGGATTTTCATGGCTGCAGTTCTCACTGCAAAGATACGTTAGCAATGCATTGTATGTAATGTAGTTCGCAGGTAAATGCAGCCACACTTGCCTGTCTGTATAAGAACTGTTACCATTGGTTGCGCTGCTGCCTAGACCTCTCTTTCTCAGCCAAGCTTGGCTCCTTTGTCTACCTGCTATCATTTCCTGGTCATTCTTACTATCTCTGTCCTGAGAGGTCAGACAGGTATGACCTTTCCCTCCAATCGAGGGCCGTCCTCTTGGACCTCCCTTGCCACCTTATAGCAGGCTTTGTCTCGATTGGTCTTTGCCTCCTCCTTCCTGGGCTTGCGAGCCTTCTTGATCTGCCTGTCCCTCTGGCCATGAGGCATTCACCATCTTGCTTCAGACCAGCACCTGTCCTGCTTCCAACTCCCTGGAATGAACTTGTTTTTTTTTACCTTGAATATATCTTCCTAATAAGATATTGCACTCTCCAGTCACCCAGCTTTGAGCCATTTCTATCTGCTCAACCATTTCTCATTTCTGCAATAAAGCTACCTCTCTTCAGATCTTCACCTCCTACCACTGAAATAGCTCTCAGGATTACGGAGTCTCTGTGCCCTGGGGCAATACTTTTGAACATCTGACTGTGAGTAAATTACATGTGTTTATGCAATAAAATAAACTTCAGAAAATAATAGAGACTTCAGGTGTGTCTGGTGTGCCAAGGGTATACTCCAAGATATTGAGACTTTAAGTTAATAAGCCTAGTCTTGACAGTAGCACCAATTAGCTAATTCTGTTACACGCATAACAGACCCTATACTATAACTGGACGCACAATTGTGCACCTAAGTTTAGATGACTTATTGAATTTGGAGGTTTGTGTGCTGGGTACTTCAGCCAATACCGTTATTAACTAAATATACCAAGAAGACAACATCCAGATTTCAGCGTGGAGGGAGTGCCCAACTGTCCAACTTACCATCTGGCATCTCTGTGGGCAACTGCTCTGGGATCTCACTAATGTCACCAGTGGCTATTTCATTCAGCACACTCTGTGGAACACATCACCAAACACGTAGCCAAAGGGATGTACCTAAAGGGGCATGCTAGGCCTTTTTGGATCCCTTTTGGAGCACCTTAGGAGCAGGAGCAGGAGTCTACAGTGGAAACCATCTTGATGGGGAAGAGGAAAGGGAAGAGTGGTGCAAGTATGGTTCATTCTATACCATCTACTATTAGGGGACCTGTGGATCAGCTTTTGAGGCCTTCTCAGGTGACCACATCTAATGATACTGTAAGTACTCTTCTTCTCTAAGTTTGGGGTATGAATCCCCTCCCAACCTACAGTTATACTTAACCCAAGCAGAGTTTCTCCTGTTACAGGAGAACAACTGCTGCCCACTATGGAAGTGTGGGCTCCAGTAGTGTGCAAGATGAGAACATTCTAGATAATGTGATAATTTCAAAGATTGTCCAATATATCCAAATGATGGGGCTCCTTTTGCTGGGGACATCGGGGCTTCTCAGTGTCCAAAGATTTCTTTAAAGGATATCTGGACAGTTGTTGTTAGGACTGAGAATGTTGTCCAGGGGACTTTGAAACAGTTATGTGCCTTCTCAGAACAAGTGGAGAAAAATGTACACATCAGGATAGGAAACTGCAAGATGCAACTTCTTGGTTAGTTAACATTAAGTCCCAAGTAGCTACCTTATAAGCAGTAGCTACATTAAGGGGTCCTTTTACTGAGGTGCGCTGAAAAGTGGCCTGCGCTACTGTAGGCGCATGTTTGGATGTGCGCAGATCCATTTTTCAGCGCACCTGTAAAAAAATGTCTTTTTTTTTTTTGGAACGAAAATGGATGTGTGGCAAAATGAAAATTGGAGCACGTCCATTTTGGGTCTGAGACCTTACCGCCACCCATTCACTTAGCGGTAAGGTCTCACATGTTAACCAGGTTGTAATGGTCAATGCGAATTCAAATGCCAATTACCGCCTGTGCGCCGGAAAATAAAATTATTTTCCAACATGCATAGTGGACGCACATAAAAAATGAAATTACCATCCGGGCCACGCGGTAGCTGGGCAGTAATTCCAAATTGACGTGAATTGGGCGCACATAGGCACCTACGTGGCTTATTAAAAGGGCCCCTTAATGTTAAAGACTTGTTCATGGCAATTCTATAAATTGGTGTCTCCGTTTAGGCACTCTAATGCCGTTCATTTAGCACCAATTCTATAGTGACGTTTTGGTGCCAAGATTCTATTATAGGATGCTGGGGTGCATTGGCATGCCCATGTTTAGGCACACCCTCTTACGCATAAGTTGGTGCATCTAAGTGTGCCATGTGACGTGTATAATTTCTAGTGTCCTATAATCTATGCTTGTAACTGGGAGACACACCCATGGCCCACCTATACTCTGTCCATGTGTATACTCCTTTCCAGTTAGGCACTATAGAATAGTGCCTACTGCACATAGGGGCCCTTTTTCTAAGGCATGTAGGTGCCTATGTGCGTACAATGTGCATCAAATTAGAACTACCGCCTGGCTACTGCATGCCCTGGGCAGTAATTCTAATTTTGATGTGCGTCCAAAACCTGTGGCAGAAAATAATTTCTATTTTCTACCGCGTGGCGCTACCCAGGTGGTAATTGGCAATGTGCACTGACAATTACCACCCGGTTAATGTGTGAGACCTTACCGCTAAGTCAATGGGTGGCAGTAAGGTCTCAGGCTCAAAATAGAAGCGTGCTTTTATTTTGCCGCACATCTATTTTTGGCCAAAAATAAGGCCTTTTTTTTTTTGCAGGCACGCTGAAAAATGGTCCTGCAAGCATCCAATACACACATCTACACCAGCGCAGGCCATTTTTTGGCATGCCTTAATAAAAGAGCCCCATAGAGTCTTGTCGATTAATGGCACATTTGATGTGCGTAAATGACTTCTCTCTATCCTATCACAACATTACCTTGTATTTGTTCACCGGAGACTTCAAAGCCTCTCCGGTACTATGTAAGCCACATTGAGCCTGCAAATAGGTGGGAAAATGTGGGATACAAATGTAACAAACAAATAAATAAACAAACTTCTACCTCTGGGCACCAGTTTATAGAATTGCCCTGATTATTTGTTCATAATTGTTTATAATCTATGGAAAATTCTACGATGGATAGAAATCATCATTTTTCAAAATTTCCTGACAAATTACCTGGTCCTCTGGAATTATTGAAAAAAATATTTGAGAGAAGTTTCGATGCACCCTGAGATAGATGAATTAATACTGGATAACATCTATTGTATTCCTAGAGGAGTTAGGCAATCCCAGGCAGAAGAGAGAATGGGTTCTATTTCGCTTCCATCTACTTAGGATATTTTTGAGTTTCTTGAGTCTTACTACTCTTTTAGTTACCTTTCAGATGGAGGTTTAAAAGAAACCTATTCTAGAATTATGTTTTCCAAAGAACTATATTGCTTTATGTGGTCAACCAATTAATAATATTATCTGACCAGGCATACTCAGTAGTGGAGAAACCTAGGGTTTTGACTCTATGTGCTGCATTTTTTCCTAAAATTTCCTTGTAAATGCCTGGTCAGATTAGAGAATAATCCTTTTATATTTTTGGATTCAGTCCAATTGGAAAACTCCTTTGTAGAAAGGTCTGCCTCATTATAAAGAGAAGGAGTAGGCTGTAGTTTATTTTCTTGTGGTTTGGGCAGAATAAATGGGGTTGATATTGAATTTGTGGCTTTTTTAAGTAGAGTGATGTAGTAGCCGTGTTGGACCACTTTTAAAGGTAATCAATAGAAAGCAAATAAAACAGAGAAAAGAAAATAAGATGAAACCTTTTTTTTTTTTGGACTAACATAATACATTTCTTGATTAGTTTTCGAAGGTAACCCTTCTTCATCAGATCAGAAATAAGCAAATGCTGACAAATAACAGTATATATAAGTGAAACATCAAAGCATTCCAATGACAGTCTCACAGGAAGAGGGTGGAGTAGGTTAGGTGAGAAACAGGGAGAGCTGGGTGAATGAGAGATAGAGAGAGTGCATGGTGATAAGAGGGTGACAAAGCAATAGATCTGCCTGGTGGGTGTCAAAATATGTAATCATTCTGACTTCAAAGGATTGTCTTAAAGTTTCCTTTTAGTATTCTCACCATAAAATCATTGATACAGTGTTCTAGTTTTGTAAAGTGCTGTCTCACAGAGGTGACATCCTGGTTAGCACTGGCATTTTTCATATGATGTCTATGTAAATTAAATCTCTTCTTTAGCATCTGGCTTGTTTCTCCAATATAGCACGTTCGTCACACTTTTTACATTGAATTATATACCACATTGGAAGATGAGCGTGTGAAGGATTCCTTTATATTGAATATTTTTCCATTGTGAATGACTGTGGCATAGGCGCCCGGTATAAGAGGTTTGGAGAGGCTAAGCCTCCCCCCTGCTGCAGCAGAATGGATCAGATGTGGAGTCCAGCTGCTCTGAGGGGATTAAATTGTTGATTTACCTCCATCCTCACAGCAGGAACTGCAGTGAAAGCCCTCTAGCAGTTGTAGAAATTGGTTTATGGTTTGTTTACCTTACTGCTGGGAAAGCAGGGGGGGGGGGGGGGTTGGCTGGAAAAAGTCACCAGACAACAAAGGTAGAAAATATCATTTTATTTTCATTATAGTGTTTGGAATATGTCCACTTTGAGAATCAGGTGCTCAACATTAACAGTTTATATTTATTTACTTATTTATGGCATTTTATCCCACATTAAACATGAATTAGGGTGTTTTGTGGCTCTACATGAGAATTGTGATGTTATGATCCCTTGTTTCATATTGTTGACAGTCTGCATTTTCCGTATGGGTGGTATATTGGTGTATTAGGTCTGCCCAGTGTATTATTTATGGTACAGTAAGGTTCTGAGTGTGTTTTTGGACAAAGTTGTGCATAGTGTTTTGCAGTTGAGCGATTGTGGTTAGAATATGCTTTGAGCAACCACTTCATTCTTTGACATATGATACATATCTAATATCTAAATTTAATAAAAGGTATTAATTGTGACTTTTATTTTTATTTATTTATTTTTTCTGCATGTTATCAGACAATTATGGATTTAAGCTCCACCCCTGGCCCCACCCCTAACCCCACCCCCTTAGCCTCCCCAAACAGTTGGGCCACCGACCGCCTATGGACTGTGGGATCCTGTGAAATGTTTTGGAATAGTTTGCAGCTGGATATATTGCAAGGAAGTGTGTCACTCTCTTCTTTTTGAGTTTCTTTTGGTAGCTTGTGTTTTAAGTTCGGTGGCTAGTTTGTGTTTTAAGTTGGGTGGCTGTAGGAAGGCCAGTACTGGTGGGGTTGGGAATGTCTCTTTCAGTAGTTCATCTTCCTGGAGTAGTGACTTTAAATCTTTAATGAATTTTCTCAATTTTTCTAGCTCTGGCCTTGGCAAAGGACTGAGGGCTAGATTTTATACATGGGGCCCAAAAAATCAGCGCTGAAAAAAAGCGCTGTTCTCTAAGCCACGTTTAAAGTTAGGTGAGGTTTATAGAATAGTGCTTATGCCCGGGAATCACACCTAACTTTAGGTATGGCCATGTGCACCAACTGAAACATGGTGTATATGTACAGCGTCTACATTAGGCACGTACCCCCGTTATTCTATAACAACGAGTGTTAATTTTAGGAATGCCCTCATCAGGGCCGGTCTTAGCAACTGTGGGGCCCTGTGCAGACCAGTTCGCTGGGCCCCCCCAGTCCCCCCAGCCCGGCCCCCATCCAGCCCCGCCCCTTGTTGACAAGATTTGTTTTAAACATTTTCTTTTATTTCAAATAAAGACAAATTAAGCAAAACTTGTATACAAAAACTAATTCAAACATGAAAAATGCTATACTAGAAAACCTTTGGGTTTAAAAAGCAAAACCATGTGCACGTAAGGACTTGATAAATGAATTAAAACAAATCCCCTTAATATGTAATACTTGGTAGCAATAATGAAACAGTGATTGAATATTCAGATAGCAAGCAGCCTGAGCCAACAGATTTATTTTCCACTGAACATAATTAACTTTGTATGAACTTGGCTGCTAATAGTGTGCTGAACTGGACAATGTTGGCACATTTAGCCACACCTGTTTACCAGCCATGGCGCATATAAACAGTAATCATTGAAAATATGACACCAGTACAGGAGAAGAAACATAACTTGTTTTTTTTTTTCATTATAAATAATTTCTGTAAGCTGTTACAGCTCCAGTATACCCAAAATGACACAAACCAAATTAGCATACAGATTCTGCATGCAGCACAATACCAGAAAAACAAAACATTGCTATACATTGCAAAATAAGACAGCACATGTATATTCTCAAATTGGACATATTCCAAACACTAAAATGAAAATAAAATGATTTTTTCTAACTTTGATGTCTTGTGACTTTGTTTTTCTGATTGTGCTGCTCTCTATCTGCTCCCTTAACTCCACTTCCAGGGCTTACTTTCCATTTATTTATTTACTTTCCTCCTTTCTTGTTCATTTCTTGCCCTACATCCATACATAAAAGCTGGGTCCTCCAAGGACTTGACTAGAGGAGGTGTAGTTTGGATCCAGCTTTTGCCTATTTTCTCCAGCCATGTGCAGTTTTTCTCCTCTTTTTCCCTTTCCCTTATCTCTGTCAGTATGCATCTCCTTCCTCTCTCTTCCCTCTCCTCCATCCATCCATGTCCAGCATTTCTCCTCTCTCTCCTTCCTTCCATCCATGTTCATCTCACTTCATCTCACGTTCTCTCTCTTCCCTCCCCTTCCCTCCATCCATATCCAGCATTTCAACTCTCCCCTCTCCTCCATCTGTATCCAGAATTTCTCCTCTTCCCCCCCATCTATGTGCATCTCCTTCCTGTCTTCCCTCACTTCCATCCCTGTCCAGCATTTCTCCTATCCTCCCCTCCATCCATAGCAACTCTCCCCTCTCCCATTCCCTCCCTACCCATCCATGTCCAGCAATTCTCCTCTGCCCTCCCCACCCATCCATGCTCAACGATTCTCCTTTGCCCCCTGTCCTCCCCTCTCATTCACATCCAGTGTTTTTCCTCTGTCCTCTGCCCTCTCCTCTCTCTACCCTCCCCTCCATCCATGTGCATCTCCTTCCTGTCTTCCCTCACCTCCATCCATGTCCAGCATTTCTCCTGCCCTCCCCTCCATCCATCCATGTCCAGCAACTCTCCTCTGTCCCCTGCCCTCCCCACCCATTCATGCCCAGTGATTCTCCTTTGCCCCCTGTCCTCCCCTCTCATCCACATCCAGTGATTCTCCTCTGTCCCCTGCCCTCCCATCCCATCCATGTTCAGCGATTCTCCTCTGCCCTCCCCTCCATGTCCAGTGACTCGCCCGCCCCAGCCCCCAACTTAACTTACCCCCCTTTTCAGCTCCCGAGTTTCAGGTCCCAACCCGTTTTACCCCAGCCCCATCTGTGCCCTCAGTTTTCCTCAGCTGCTTTCCTTTCAGCCGCCCTGCGTTTAAAAAGTTGCAGTGGCAGTGGCAGCCAGCAGCGAAAAAGCAGGCTTCCCCTTCTTTCTCAGCGTACACACTGTGCCGCCTTCATGGAAACCATAAACAGGAAATTGCATCAATGCATGCTGAGAGAGAAGGGGAAGGCTTAAAGGCTAGAGGCGAGCCTGCTTTTTCGCTGCTGCCGCTGCGACATTTTAAGCGCAGGGCCGCTGGAAGGAAAGCAGCTGAGCAACGATATGGCAGGGAGCGACAGGAAGCGCCGTGGGGCCCCTGGAGGCGCGAGGCCCTGTGTGACCGCTCCTGTCGCCCCTGCCTAAGACCAGCCCTGGCCCTCATTCCATCCATGACCCTTGCATTTCTGTGCCCCCTTTTTCAAATCATGCGTAAAATTTAGATGTGGATCCTGCACCTAAATTAAAGGCAGAAGGATGCTTGGGTGCATAGGGAAAGGAATGACCAGCAGGAAAAAGGAAGGGATGGTGCCCCTGTATAAATTTCAAGGGCAATTTCTCCAAATGGGTTAGTTTTGCACATACCATGACAGAGATGAAACTCATGCCTAAGCCATGGCATGTGGTGTATAATCTCAGTCTCTCAAATTTATTGCTAACGCTTGTTGTAAAACTTGCATCGTGCCAAAGAGAGTTTCCCTCTGGAGTTTGTAAGATGTAACATGCATAGGCATCCTATCCAGGTATGTTTACAAATTCTTTTTGGTTAAGCCTTTGGCTACCAAAATGATGGGAAATATTTCAGTATCTTTCTGACACATTTTCTTAGTCTCCGACTGCATTTCTTGGTACTTGAGGATCTTCTCTCTTTCCATGTGATTCACAGAGTAATCTCTTGGGACTAACACCTCTATGATTAATGCCTTTATGGTGCTTTTCTCTTTTGACATTATGCCCAATTTTCTTGCATCCAGATTTTTATCTGTTGAGATGGGGATGTCCCAGTTGATCATAACCTCTTTGTTTTTCACACTTCTCTTAGGATCATGATCCCAATGCTTTTCTGGTTCAGTGATATTGTAATCCTTACAGAGTGTCCAATGAATGAGACATGTCCTCTTGTTGTGCCTTTCCTTCATCAGCACTTTGTAGCCAGACATGAGATGAATAACTGTTTCCAGCTCTTTCTTACAGAATCTACAAACATCAGTTGTACCAGTTTTTTCTATGCTTGCTGTCTCTGTGACTAAAGTCACCAGAAACTAAAACTGAGGTATTAATGAATTCTGTTGGAGCAGTTTGTAATACAATAGTCCAAACCAAACCCCATCCTTTTATGTGAAAAAAATGTAAAAAGTTACAGAAGTTCAAACGTTTTCGGAGTGCTTATGGATGCATGACATGAAAATAATCGGCCATTCTCAACATTTTGCATCTGCAACTTTTGTCACGTTTACCTAGAGACGATCACATTTAGAGTTCTGTGTAAAATTCTAGAGACTGAATATTCAAAAAGATATATATATATAGGATGGAGTTGGTCCAGAGGGCAGCTACTAAAATGGTCAGTGGTCGTCATAAAGCATATGGGGATAGACTTGAAGATCTCTATATGTATACTTTGGAAGAAAAGTGACAAAGGGAGATATGCTAGAGACATTTAAATACCTCTGTGGCATAAATGCACAGGAGGCAAGTCTCTTTCATTTGAAAGGAGGTTATAGAATGAGGGAGCCTAGGATGAAGGTAATAGGTGGCAGACTTAGAAGTAACCTAAAAAAACCCACTACTTTCCAGAAAGGGTGGTAGGAGCATGGAATGGTCTCCAGGTGGAGGTGGTGGAGATAAAGACTGAATCTGAATTGAAGAAAACATGGGACAAGCCAGTAGGTCTCTAAGGGGTCCTTTTACTAAGACGTGCCAAAAATGGCCTGCGCTGGTGTAGGTGCGTGTATTGGATGCTTGCAGGTCCATTTTTCTGTGTGGCTGCAAAAAAGGCCTTTTTTGGGGGGCTGAAAATGGATGTGTGGCAAAATAAAATTGACGCGCATCCATTTTGGGCCTGAGACCTTACCACCACCTATTGACTTGGCGGTAACGTCTCATGCATTAACTGTACATAAGTACATAAGTAGTGCCATACTGGGAAAGACCAAAGGTCCATCTAGCCCAGCATCCTGTCACCGACAGTGGCCAATCCAGGTCAAGGGCACCTGGCACGCTCCCCAAACGTAAAAACATTCCAGACAAGTTATACCTAAAAATGCGGAATTTTTCCAAGTCCATTTAATAGCGGTCTATGGACTTGTCCTTTAGGAATCTATCTAACCCCTTTTTAAACTCCGTCAAGCTAACCGCCCGTACCACGTTCTCCGGCAACGAATTCCAGAGTCTAATTACACGTTGGGTGAAGAAAAATTTTCTCCGATTCGTTTTAAATTTACCACACTGTAGCTTCAACTCATGCCCTCTAGTCCTAGTATTTTTGGATAGCGTGAACAGTCGCTTCACATCCACCCGATCCATTCCACTCATTATTTTATACACTTCTATCATATCATATCTGGGTGGTAATTGTCAGTGTGCACTGCCAATTTCTGCCTGGTTAGTGCCATGTGGTAGAAAATAGAAAACATTTTCTGCTGCGCATTTTGGACGCGTGTAAAAATTAGAATTACTGCCCGGAGCACGCGGTAGCCAGGTGGTAGTTCAAATAATCACCAAAACATTTATAGTGAAATAAAAACAGTGACAAAATAATTAACTGACTGTGCAGAAAAGCCTCCTTATATGAATGCCCATGACCAACGATGGCTGCATTTGGCTCAGCTGCTTCAGGGCACGTGGATCATTCTGTAAATATAAAAAAAGCACAGAAGACCTTAAATATGAAAAATAAGTCAATACACCCACTTTCTCATCCAAAACTCTGTCCTCATGACTGTTCTCTGGTTCTCACAATATTACATGGGAGGGACATGAGCAGTACTGCCACTTGTGTGTTCAATTTACAGAATACAGTAAGTTATGCACGCATTTGCTGCATTTAGGCAGCCAGTTACACTGGGTTTATGGCTGGTGTAGCTGCAGGTGTGTAAATGTAAGGCATGCTGATGTTGGGTTAAGCCAGTATGAATCTGGGTGCCCGGATGCTGGTATAGAATAGGCTCTCACCTCATGGCAGCAGGCACCTAAAAAGAGGTGCCCATTTATAGAATTGCCCCCATAGGGGGGATTCTATATATGGCGCCTAAAAAATACATGCGGAAAACATTTTTGCCTAAGCGTATTCTGTACATGGCACCTAGATTTAGGCATGGAATATAGAATACACTTAGCTGATATCCCAGCACCAATACTCTAGCCTAGCTTCATGACAAACACACAATTATTCCTAATTTATTTATTTGTTACATTTGTATCCCACATTTTCCCATCTATTTGCAGGCTCAGTGTGGCTTACATAGTACCGTAAAGGCGTTCGCCAATTTCCGGTATGAACAAATACGGTAATGTTGTGGTAGAATAAGGTTCGTGTGTACAGACACTTTAGGGAATCGTAGCGAGGAAGATGTTAAAATGTTATAATTAATTATCTGTCTGAATTATTATTTTTTAAATGTTTTTCTTGAATGTAAGCCACATTGAACCTGTGCTTGTTTGGGATCACATGGGATACAAAAGTTATTAAAAAAAACCCCAAAAACTATGCACTTCCATTTACACCAAAGAAAACATAGCATAAATCCTGGACCATAGATTTAGGTGCACTGGGCCATATTCTAGAACTACATGCATAAATTTCAGAACGCCCACGAAACACCCATTTCCCTGCCCATAACCATGCCCCTTTTTGGCTGCGCATGTTAGAAGCTAGATACAAGTGCCTTAGAGAATATGCTTAGCAAGTTGTGCATGTAAATTCTAATTATTGCCAATTAGTGCTCATTATTGCTTGTTAAGTACTGTTATCAACGCTATTTGGCTTGTTAAGCCAATTAAATTACTCACGTTGTTACAAAATACTCTTGGATTTTGGTGTGGATCTCTAGGCACGCTATATAGAATCCAGGAGATATTGCTTAAAAGTGGGCGCTTTAAGGGCAGTTCTATAAGGTGTGTCTAAATTAAGGTGCCAATTGCGTGACAATGTTTACAGAATACTAGCACTTACATGAGGGACTGGCACCCTTAATTGGCATAAGTACTAGGTGCTATTCTGTAAACAAGATGTGCATATAATTTAACATGAAAATGTAATAGGGTGTAACTGTGGATAAAACATGAATATGTCATGGGTGTTCTGTATAGCAACGTATGCAACTTATGGAATATTCTTTGAGAAAAGCAACAAAAATGGTATGGAATTTGTGTTGCAGGACATAAGAGGAGAAACTTACTGACCTGAACACTTATACCCTGGAGGAAAGGAGAAACAGGGGTGATATGATACAGACGTTCATATATTTGAAAGGTATTAATCCGCAAACAAACCTTTTCCAGAGACGGGAAGGCACTAGGATGAGAGGACATGAATTGAGGTTGAAAGGGGGCAGACTCAGGAATAATGTCAGGAAGTATTTTTTCATGGAGAGGGTGGTAGATACCTGGAATGCCTGCCTGCGGGAGGTGGTGATGAAAATGCTAATGGAATTCAAAAAAGCGTGGGATAAACATAAAGGAATCCTGTTTAGAAGGAATAGGAGTACGCAGCTATGGAATGCACTACCAACTGACTTGAAAACGATTAACAATATAATGAACTTTCATAAATCTTTGAAAACCTATTTCTTCAATAAGGCCTACGATGGGAATCCATAGCTAATTACAACACCTCACCACTTCACCCTATTCTGATATTTATCTTTCTATAACTTTGCTTAGATCTTTCGTTCTTTCCTCATCCAGAATCTTTTTGTAACACCAATTGTATCTATCTCCTGGAATAACAGGTGCTTGTAAGCCACATTGAGCCTGCAAATAGGTGGGAAAATGTGGGGTACAAATGCAATAAATAAATAATAATAATCTAAAGAAGCATAGTAGAGATCAGGAAGCAAAGCCAGTACTGGGCAGACTTCTATGGTCTGTGCTCTGATCGTGGTTAGACAGATTCAGCTTCAGCTTCAGAAGTTGGAGAACAAGACCAGAGCTGGGCAGATTTCTAAGGTCTGTACCCTGATCGTGGCTGAATAGATTTGGATTGGCTGGAGTGGAGCTTTTCAGGGGCTTCAACATTAACTTCAGAAATTTTAGAACAAGGACAATGCTCGGTAGACTTCTACGGACTATGCCCTGAAAATGGCAGGGATAAATCAAGACTGGGGATACACAAGAAGTATCACGTACCATATGTAATGAGTCTATCTTGTTGGGCAGACTGGATGAACCTTACAAGTCTTTATCTGCCGTCATCTACTATGTTACTATATTATGAGTTGTGCGTGCTGCAAGCATACTTAAATCTGCCATATATGGCAGTCATGCCTTGATATTGGCGGGCCACTGTAGCTTTGTGCTAATATTCTCTCATGGGTTAGGCGTGCCCTAATGCCATTATAGAATTTTCGCTACATGCACCCCTTTGTGGTGCCTTTATTTTGGAGTGACTTCATAGAATAATCACCTGTGTTTTCTGAACTCCTGCTTTATGTGGGTATATCGCTAGCACAATTGTGTAAGCTCCTACTTGATTAAAATGCTGCTGTCCATGCTGAAGTTCTGTTCTTAATGTACCTACTTTATGCCATTGTCATAGAAACAACCCACATTGTTTCTCTTTTAAAGTCTGTATATTTTGCATCTACTATTTGTGAGGTTGGTGAAGTGGGCACAAAATATTGTGAATATTTGAAAATGTCACGTATGTGTGCTGCTTTCTTTCTCCAATCTAACCATACCCTCTGGAACACCTCTTTTTAATTGAGGCTAAATGTACTCGTACTATGAAGACTGTGCATGCTCTAAGCTGCATTTGAGAAAGGCCGCCTTTGTCTGTCGCAACCAAAACTGAGCAATGTTCCCAAGGCCTGAGAGCTTTTCTTCTACATTTAGCAGTTCTTTTTTCAAAACAAGTCAGTTGAATTTTCAGGATATCCACAATAAATATTCATGAAACACATACTCCCCCTAATTCTATAAAAGTTGCTAAAAATTGCATGTGTGCAATTTAATTAAATAACAAGCTAATTAATGCCAATAATTAGCTTCACAAGCAATTATTGGCATTAATTAAATTTAATTGACCTTTATGTACATAAAATTATGCATTGAATCGATGCCTACATTTTACACGTGATTTGAAAATGGGAGCATGGAAATAGGGTGATGGACAGAACAGGGGAGGAGTGGCCTAATGGTTAGTGCAACAGGCTTTGATTCTGGCAACCTGGGTTCAATTCCCACTGCAGCTCCCTGTGACCTTGGGTAAGTCACTTAACCCTCCATTGCCCCAGGTACAAAAACCTAGATTGTAAGCCCCCTAGGGACAGAGAAAGTACCTGCATATCATGTCTACAGGACTGCATATGTCTAGTAGTACTATAGAAATTATTAGTAGTAGTAGCAGCATTCCTAAAATTAACACCATTGTTATAGAATAACAGGGATAGCCATCTACATTTCCACCATATTTCAGATGGTACAAATAGCCTTGCCTAAAGTTAGGCACAATTCCCAGTTGTAAATGCTATTCTATAAATCGCACCTAACTTTAATCATGGCTTATAGAATAGTGCTTTTTTCATTGCTGATTTTTTTGGCTCCATCTATAGAATTTACTCCACTGTGCATATAGGGGAAATTCAATAACTTAGCACCTCCATTGAGGTGTGCTGATGTCAGGCATTGAGTGCCAATTGTATAACAACATCTGCTCACCAAGATGCCCTTATAGAATACTAGAGTAAACCCAAATTGGCACACCTAAATTTAGGCACAATTATTTACAGTAGATCAATGACAGGTGGAAATGATCCTGCCTAAGTGCGCTGTAAGTTAGGGGTGTTAAGTTGGAGACACACCCATATCCCACTCATGCTCCACCCACTTATGCCCCTCTTGCAGTTACATGCTATAGCGCTTAGGCAAGACCTTATAGAATAGTGCCTAATGGGCTAGATTCTATATATGGTGCTGAAAAAAGTGCTATTCTATAAGTCATGCTCAAAATTAGGCACAGTTTATGGAATAGCACTTACATTCAGGAATCCCACCTAACTTTAGGTGTGGCCCATTTGTGCCAACTGAAACGTAGTGCAAATGTATACGCCAATATTAGGTGCATATCCCCATCTAATATAATAAAACGCACCGTGAACGTTCTAATGAGGACAACGTTCTGAAGCCATCTGACGTCACTCCCTGGCTCTGGCTGTAGGGTTTGTGGCGTTCGTGGTGTGAAGCCACCCAGCCGTCTCTGCCCCGCCCTCGCGTCAAACGTCATGATGTCGAGGGCGGAAACAAAAACAAACAAATCCGGCAGCGCAGCGTCAGGGAAGGAGGCGGCACTCCCGACGTCTCCAGCCTTCCCTTCGCTGTGTTCCGCCTTCTTCTGACGTCATCCTTGACGTCAGAAGAAGGCGGAACACAGCGAAGGAAAGGCTGGAGACGTCGGGAGCGCCGCCTCCTTCCCTGACGCTGTGCTGCCGGAACCGCCACGGAGGTAAATTTAAAAAGAAGAAAAAAAAAATAGGGGAGAGAGAAGAGAATGGGCAATAAAGTTGAACAATGGGAGCGGGAGGGCAGGGGAGAAACGACAGCATGGATGCGAAGGGGGGGAGCATGGATGCGAAGGGGGGGGAGAAGAGGGCGGGCCAGGCTGGGATATGGGAGAGAGAGGAGCATGGATGCGAGGGGGGGTCATGGAAGGGAGAGAGGGGACTTGCTGGAAAAGGATGAATGGAGGCGGCAGGGGACAGAGGAGAATGGATGGGCATGGATTGGGAGGGCAGGGCTCAGGGAGAGAGGGGAATTGCTGGAAAGGGATGAATGGAGGGGGCAGGGGACAGAGGAGCATGGATGGCCATGGATTGGGAGGGCAGGGCTCAGGGAGAGAGGGGAATTGCTGGATAGGGATGAATGGAGGGGACAGATGGGCATGGATGGATATGGATTGCAGGGCAGGGCTCAGGGAGAGAGGGGACTTGCTGGATAGGGATGAATGGAGGGAGCAGGTGACAGAGGAGCATGGATGGGCATGGATTGGGAGGGCAGGGCTCAGGGAGAGAGGGGAATTGCTGGAAAGGGATGAATGGAGGGGGCAGGGGACAGAGGAGCATGGATGGGCATGGATTGGGAGGGCAGGGCTCAGGGAGAGAGAGGAATTGCTGGATAGGGATGAATGGAGGGGACAGATGGGCATGGATGGATATGGATTGCAGGGCAGGGCTCAGGGAGAGAGGGAAATTGCTGGATAGGGATGAATGGAGGGGATGGATGGATATGGATTGCAGGGCAGGGCTCAGGGAGAGAGGGGAATTGCTGGATAGGGATGAATGGAGGGGACAGGTGACAGATGGGCATGGATTGGGAGGGCAGGGCTCACACTCTCTCATATACAATGTCTTTCTGACTCTCACTCTCACACACTCTGTCTCACACTGTATCACATTCACACTCTATGTGCCACACAGTCACTCACACACTCGCTTGGTCTCATACACTCACTCTCACAGAGAATCTGTGTCTCACACACACTCTCTCTCTCGCCCACACACACACACTCTCTCTCACACTGTGTCTAACATACACACTTGCACACACTCACATTCTCACACACACACTCTCTCACAAACACACTCACACCCAGACTCACTCTCTCTCTCACACACACACACTCACACTTTCACTCTGACTCTCAAACAGTCACTCTCACATACACTCTCCCAAACATACACACTCCGAGGAAAACCTTGCTAGCGCCCGTTTCATTTGTGTCAGAAACGGGCCTTTTTTACTAGTTATTCTATAACAACGCGCATTGATTTTAGCAATAGCCCTGTTCCACCCATGATCTTCCCATTTCCATGCTCTCTTTTTCAGATCACATGTACAATTTAGGTGCGGATCTCATGCCTAAATTTACATGAGTGAATTGAACTGAGTTCAATTCCCACTTCAGGCACAGGCAGCTCCTTGTGACTCTGGGCAAGTCACTTAACCCTCCATTGCCCCATGTAAGCCGCATTGAGCCTGCCATGAGTGGGAAAGCGCGGGGTACAAATGTAACAAAAAAAAAAAACAATTAAGCACTAACACTTGACTGTAAACTCATAACGTTTTTATTTACATCCAAAAAGGTAAAACATATTAGGAAAATTCCACTGATAAAGGATTTAACCATGTTGTAGAATAGGATTGCCCTGAGCACAGATCAGCCTAAACAGATCTTAAAGATGTTTTTGTGTCCAGTTCTTTTGGTTTGTGTACAGAAGGCCTTTTGGAAATTACAGCCTGTCTACAGATAAATCAGTAGTTCACAAACCTGAACAGAGCTGGGAGTGCCTCCAGAGTTTATAAACCTCCTGCTAGCATTTTCTACTATATGCAGACTGACTGTAAATTCAAGTGGATATATATATATATATTTTTTTTTTTCAGATTTTAAAGCTTTTGTCAGCTGTGCTTCAGTGGCTCTTGTCTATAGCCTGGAAACTTCCAGAATACAGTGGGAGTGTCTGAAGTGGAGGAGTGGCCTAGTGGTTAGGGTGGTGGACTTTGGTCTTGAGGAACTGAGTTTGATTCCCACTTCAGGCACAGGCAGCTCCTTGTGACTCTGGGCTAGTCACTTAACCCTCCACTGCTCCATGTAAGCCACATTGAGCCTGCCATGAGTGGGAAAGCACAGGATACAAATGTAACAAAAAAAAAAAAAAAGTAACCAGGGAAGATGGAATAAGTAAGGTAATTTGCTGAGGGGGGTTTCTCACAATGGGAAGCCTGTCCAGCTGCTGTCTTTGATCACCGTGGAATTAATTTTGCTAAGTGCACATGAGGTTCAGATGTTGATCTGTAATACCACAAGGCTTATTTTTGAATAACAATACACATAACTATGGGAAAGGATAGAAGCATGGTAGCTAAAACTATTTGAGGACAGATGGAAATGATCAAGTGCTGAGCCTGGAGGAGACTGAAAGAGAAACATATAAGGAAGAGTGAGAAGAATTTAGTGAAACTGTGAAAGACGAAAATTACGTTAGGAACTAGAAGAAAGTCTGGAATTCTGGAAAAGGTGATTAACCTTAGATAAGAGGACAGTTTTAGCTGCAAAACACATGGTCATTTTCACCCACCAACTTTGCACTAATTTTCAAAGAAATAATACATATGTATTTTTATTGATCTATCCCAAATTAATCAATATTAGGCCATTCTTTCAAACCTTTGATTCTCTGTTTTATTTTCTTTACCTAGAGTCCAACCTTTTGCTTCTACCCTTGCCACTAGCATTTTCAGAAAACATTTTAATAATCTATTTTTCTTTCCCTCTTACTGATTCTCCCTGTTCTCTGTCTTTCCTGAATGTGGAGACTTTTCAGACACTTCATTTATTCAGGTGAAAAGCTATTTTTACATGTGGAAATTGTTTTGAAAACTGCCCTCCCCCAGAGCAAAGCAGAGTCAAAATATGAGGATAGAAGATAAACAAGGAAAAGAGGAAGGTTTGGGATGAGGGGGGCAAGGCTCGCTCACCCCCCCAAATGCTCTTGTGCTGACTGAGCCACATTAGACCAAAAGAAGGAAGCTGCATCTTGAGGACCCATGTGGACTTACAGGGTGGAGCAATCTTCTGCTCAGTGTGCTGCAGCGGCTAAGAAAGCAAGTGGAATGTTGGGTATTATTAGGAAAGGAATGGAAAACAAAAATAAGGACGTTATAATGCCTTTGTACTGCTCCATGGTGTGACCGCACCTCGAATATTGTGTTCAATTCTGGTCGCCGCATCTCAAAAAAGATATAGTAGAATTAGAAAAGGTGCAGAGAAGGGCGACGAAAACGATAAAGGGGATGGGATGACTTCACTATGAGGAAAGGCTAAAGCGACTGGAGCTCTTCAGCTTGGAGAAAAGATGGCTGAGGGGAGATATGATAGAGGTCTGTAAAATAATGAGTGGAGTTGAACAGGTAGACGTGAAGTGTCTGTTTACGCTTTCCAAAAATACTTGGACTAGGGGGTATGTGATGAAGCTACAAAGTAGTAAATTTAAAATGAATTGGAGAAAAAGTTTCTTCACTCAACATGTAATTAAAGTCTGGAATTTGTTGCCAGAGAATGTGGTAAAGGCGGTTAGCTTAGCAGAGTTTAAAAAAGGTTTGGACGGCTTCCTAAAGGAAAAGTCCATAAAGCATTATTAAATTGGACTCCAGTATCCTGCTTCCAGCAGTGGCCAATCCAGGTCACAAGTAACTGGCAGAAACCCAATTAGTAGCTCCATTCCATGCTACCAATCCCAGGACAAGCAGTGGCTTCCTCCATGTTCATCTTAATAACATACTATGGTCTTTTCCTCCAGGAAGCTGTCCAAACCTTTTTAAACCCAGATATGCTAACCGCCATTAACACATCCTCCGGCAATGAGTTCTAGAGCTTAACTATTTGTTGAGTGAAAAAATATTTCCTCCTAGTGGAATTAGAAAAGGTATAGAGAAGGGCGACGAAAATGATAAAGGGGATGGGACGACTTCCCTATCAGGAAAGGCTGAAGCGTCTAGGGCTCTTCAGTTTGAAGAAGAGACGGCTGAAAGGAGATATGATAGAGGTCTATAAAATAATGAGTGAGGTGGAATGGGTATACATGAATCATTTGTTTACTCTTTCCAGAAATACTAGGACTAGGGGGCATGCAATGAATCTACAAAGTAGTACATTTAATACAAATCGGAGAAAAATTCTCTTCACTCAACATGTAATTAACCCATTAGTGCTCAATGTTCCCATAATAAGCTCCCATATGGGAACGTTGAGTTCAACTCTGGAATTCATTGCCAGAGAATGTGGTAAAGGCAGTTAGCTTAGCGGGGTTTAAAAAGGGTCTGGATAGCTTCCTAAAGGAAAAGTCCTTAGACCATTATTAAATTGACTTGGGGAAATCCACTGCTTATTTCTGGGATAAGCAGTATAAAATGTTTTATACTTTTTGGGGGATCTTGCCAGGTATTTGTGACCTGGATTGGCCACTGTTGAAAACAGGATGCTGGGCTTGATGGACCTTTGGTCTGTCCCAGTATGGCAATACTTATGTACTTATGTACTAACAAGTGAAATCTCACTGAGACACCAAGGCCTTATAAAGTGAGGGTCAGGCAAGAGGCAGAATCTGTTGTCTCTATTCTGCTTTCACTCCCTTATGGTGTGGATATAGGTACTTGGACCGTGTGCAGTACTCTCAGTCAGTCACCACACTCTACCTCCTTCCTTTACTCATCTGTTTCAAAGCAGAACTTTGAACAGGTAGGAGGAACACAGCCATAGTGATAGCAGCTCTGTGCATGCTCTGAGTCCTCATGGTCTGTGCTAATGGCTATGAAGAAGGGAGAAGGTTAAGGAAGACTGATATAGAGGGGGAAATGGGAAGAAGGGAGAAAGTGGAGAGAAAGGGAAAATGGAGGGAAGTTTGGGGTACAGGGGGAAGATGAGGAGAAAGGTGATATGGAAGAGTGGAAGGAATGAGAAGAATGAAGAAGGGGAGGGTAAGGGGACAATTGAGAGGAGGGTCTATGGAGGGATAAGGAGAGAGTGAAGGTGAGAGGAAGGAAATAAGTTGGAAGGGAAGATGAGAAGGAAAGGAGATCTGGAAAAAGGCAAGACAAGAGGGATTAGGAGCTAGTAGTGAAAAGTGAGAGGACTAACAGAAAAAGGAAACTTAGAAATCAGAGAAAAATAAAATATGGAAACTGAAAAAGGAATAAATAAGGAAAGCCTTAATAAATGAACATAAGAAATCTAAATATAAGAATAAAGAAAGCAGGAAGGAAATGGAAGGATCAAAAAGGAAACATAAAGGAAATAGATAAGGAGAATAAGAACATATGAACATTAAGAATTGAGATACTGAGTCAGACCAGATGTCCATCAAGCCCAGTATCCTGTTTCCAACAGTGGCAAATTCAGGTCACAAGATGCCATAAAGTAGTTAGATTCTATACTGCCTACCTCTAGGGATAAGCTGTGGATGCCTCTTCTTTCACCAGGAATTTGTCGAAATCTTTCTTAAATCCAGCTACGCTAATTGAACATAAGAACATAAGCGTCACCATACTAGGACAGATCAATGGTCCATGAAGCCCAACACCCTGTCTCTAACAGTGGCCAATCGAGGTCACAAGTATCTGACAAGATCCCAAAAGAGTAAAATAGGTTTTATACTGCTTATTCTAGAAATAAGCAGTGGATTTTCCCAAGTCCATCCTAATAATGGCTTATAGTAAATTCTCTGCATATAGGGAGTCTTTTACTAATGGGACCTGCTGCAGATAACTCAAGCTAAGTATTAGTAAAAGACCCCCATAATAAATATAAACCATTTTGATTGTACCATAGAAAGATGGTATATCAAATCCCATTACCAGTTACCCTTTAACTTGTCCAAACTTTTAAAACCTTACTATGCTAACCACTTTTACCGTATTCTCTGGCAACAAATTCCAGAGTTTAATTACATATTGAATGAAGAAATATTTTCTCCAATTTGTTTTAAGTTTATTACTTAGAAGGTTCATTGCGTGCCCCATGGTCCTTGTATTTTTGGAAAGAATAAAAAAGCGATCTATGTTTACCCATTCTGCTTCACTCAGTATTTTATAGACTTCTATTATATATCTCTTCTCAGCTGTCTCTTCTCCAAGGTGAAGAGCCCTATCCGCTTTAGCATTTCCTCATAGGGAAATTGTTCCATCCCTTTATCATTTTCATCACCCTTCTCTGTATCTTTTCTAATTCAGCAATAGCTCTTTGAGATGCGGTGACCAAAATTGCACATAATATTCAAGATGAGGTTGCGCTATGGAGAGATAAAAAGGCATTATAATACTCTCAGTTTTGTTTTCCATTCCTTTCCTAATAATTCCTAACATTCTATTTGCTTTCTCAGCCATTACTGCACACTGAGCAGAGAGTTTCAAAACAATGTGTCATGTGCAACCTTGCAATACGTAGCTATACTTTGAGCTCCTCTTCCCTACATGCATTACTTTGCACTTGCTCACATTAAATATCATCTTCCATTTGGATGCCCAGTCTCCCAAGCTCATAAGGCCCTCTTGCAATTTTTCACAATCCTCTTATGATTTAACAACTTTGAATAACTTTCAGGCTTTTTTTTCAAAAGAGAAGGACGCCCATCTTTCAACACAAATCGGAAGATGGGCGTCCTTCTCACAGGGTCATCCAAATCAGTATAATCGAAAGCTGGTTTTGGATGTCCCCAACTGCTTTCCATCGCAGTGACAGCCAAAGTTCATGGGGGCGTGTTGGAGGCGTAGTGAAGGAGGGACTTGGGCATGCCTAATACATGGACATCCTCGACCCATAATGGAAAAAAGGGCGTCCCTGACGAACACTTGGACGACTTTACTTAGTCCTGTTTTTCTTTCGACCAAGGCACAAAAAGGTGCCCGAACTGACCAGATGACCACCGGAGAGAATCGGGGGATGACCTCCCTTTACTCCACCAGTGGTCACTAACCCCCTCCCACCCTAAAAAAATCTTTAAAAATATTTTGTGCCAGCCTCTATGCCAGCCTCAAGTGTCATTCTCTGTTCCATCATAGCAGTATGCAGGTTCCTGGAGCAGTTTTAGTGGGTGCAGTGCACTTTCAGGCAGGTGGACCCAGGCCCATCCCCTCCCCTACCTGTTACACTTGTGGTGGTAAATGTGAGCCCTTCAAAACCCACCACGCACCCACTGTACCCCCATCTAGGTGCCCCCTTCACCCGTAAGGGCTATGGTAGTGGTGTACAGTTGTGGGTAGTGGGTTTTGGGGGGCTCAGCACACAAGGTAAGGGAGCTATATACCTGGGAGCTATTTACGAAGTCCACTGCATTGCCCCCTAGGGTGGCCGGTTGGTGTCCTGGCATGTCAGGGGGACCAGTGCACTACGAATGCTGGCTCCTCCCACGACCAAAGGGCTTGCATTTTGTCGTTTCTGAGATGGGCGTCCTTGGTTTCCATTATTGCCGAAAATCAGAAACGACCAAGTCTAGGGACGACCATCTCTAAGGACAACCTAAATTTCAAGATTTGGGCGTCCCCGACCGTATTATTGAAACGAAAGATGGATGTCCATCTTGTTTCGATAATACGGGTTTCCCAGCCCCTCCATCGGGAGTTTTGTGAGGACTTCCTCATCAAAACATGGGCGTCCCTTTCGATTATGCCCCCTCCATGTGTCCTCTGCAAATTTAATCACCTCACTCATTATTCCCATTTCCAGATCATTTATAAATATGTTAAAAAGCAGTGGTCCCAGCACAGATCCCTGGGAAACCTTACCACTTATCCTTCTCCATTGAGAATATGGACCATTTAACCCTACTCTGTTTTTTTAAATCTGTTAACTAGATCTTAATCTACAATGGAACACTGCCTCCTATCCCTTGACTTTATAATTTCCTCAGGAGTCATTCAAGAAGTAGTTTGTTAGATGCCCTGAAAATCCTACAAACAGGAATTTGCTGCAGAGGGAAGGCTCAGGTTTGGCACGTACAGCCAGTATGAGTTGCTGCTCGCTGCTAGCCCAGCACTGAAGGATTTAAAAGGTACTGGGGGAGGGGAAGTTAAGAGATGCCGGATCACTGGGAGTCTTCAGCTGGCTGGGCTTTGGATAAAAAATTACAAGGGGATGGGGGACACGCGGTAATCTGTGATAAATCCGTGGTAATGGTAAACATTTTGAAGGGTTTACTGCAGTTGCAGAAGAAAAACTTTTACCATCCCTCGAGAATGGAAAAAACCTTTTTCCTGCATGAAAGCAAAACAAAAGCATTTCCCGCAGAGTCCCGCTCGTCCCTATTTCCATATCGCTTTTAGCCCCTCCCTTTCTGAGTCAAGCTTCTCTCTCTCTCTCTCTCTCTCCTGTCCTGAATTTGATGCTGGGTTACCACCTCTTCATTGTCCATATGGGGAGAGGAAACAGTGAGAGGAATTTCCTCCAATGGAGGCTGGGAAGATACATTGCTTCCCCTTGCCTCTCTCACGCCATTCTGTATATTGTTTCTGGGCTGCTGAGGAACTAGCCCCTGCATTGTAATGCAGTATACTATGCCATTCTTTGTTTCTCATTTGAATATTTTTACTGTTATAATTATCTATTGCTTATGTTTGACTTATTCTTGCTGCACACCACCTTGAGTGAATTCCTTCAAACAGGCGGTAAGTAAATCCTAATTAAAAAAAAATTAAATTAAATATAAACATACATGTGCTTTTGTCAGCATGCATACTTCTGTGTGTATATTCATCCAGGCAGTGCAATGTCTTTAAATAGGATATGATATGAGTTCTCATTGGACATCCAGATAATAAAGGAGCTGCAGAATTTTGCAAATTTGTAAAGACTATGACAAATATGCTAGAAGACCCAAATAGAGTGAGGCTCATTTTCAAAGCACATAGACTTTAAAAAGTTACATACGGTACTATGTAACTTTGTAAGTCTATGTGCTTTGAAAATGAGCTCCAGTATAATACAGTAATCTAGACTCGAAGGGGCCGATATTGAGAATGCAGGAGGCAGCCCGGCTAATTCCCACGGTCAGCGGTGAAACTGGAAAGTCAATGCCGGGTTGTATCTGGTGATCAGCAGTGAATTCCTGGGTTTTTATGTACATAGCCAGTGTAGCCGATATTCATTGGCTGACAGGCTAAGTTATAGCGACCAAAGATAGATCTGCCATTTATGAGGGTCTATCTAGCCACTAAATTTAGCCGGTCAACTGTAATCATTCCAGTACAGCAAAAGTAAAGCTTAGTGACTTACCTGTAACGGCTGTTCTCCTTAGTCATCAGGATAATGCAGACACACTAGGTTACTGGTAGAGTTTCTCTGCCGGCTGGTTGCTCAGATGCGCTCTCCCTAGCTTGCTTAATTGAGTTTTAACATCCCATCAGGAAATAAGCTTCCCTTCCTGCTCAAGGGACGTCACCCAGATAGTCGGTTCGATTAAATAGCAAGAAAGTGAAAACAGTGCACTGGTAGATATGATTGGAAGAACAAGAGTGCATTAGGAAGAAAGATTGGGCTATGGAGTTAAAAACTTCAGCTGATTGGTCTTATTTTTCAGTTTTCCTGCTTTGTTTGTGGGGGTGAAGGACGGGAAGGTGTGTGTCTGCATTATCCTGATGACTATGGAGAACAACACCCATTACAGGTAAGCAGCTATGCTTTCTCTGTGTCATAAGCATAATACAGACACACTTGGTGACTCCCTAGCTGAGGGCTGCAGTTCCAGATGTGATGTATCCTGCAACCCGTGAAAGCATAAGTCTGGGAGGAAGAAGAAAGCAGTCAGGTGTGGTCTAGAGTGGGGCAGGAGTCTGATCCTGCGCACAAAATGCACCCCTCCAATGGACTAGACTCTCCGGATGGCTCAGAGCCCGGTCCCTTCAGTCAGGTAGGCACGCGCCTAGGGCAGTGGCAGCCCACAGGCCAATGTATTACTCAGTCTTTGGTACCTTCCTCCTCCTCAATCAGTTTGTGTGGTCTAGAGGTGAAATCCAGTTATTGATAAGGGACAGCCGGCCCACAGCTAGCTAGCAGTCCCTTCCCTATTCTTTCAATCACAGTTCAATTCTAGGCCAAACAGTTTGGCTGCAAACAGTTCCAAACAAAGTTCATCTATAAGCAAAACAGTTCAGCCTTCAGTTTCAAACCAAATTCCTTTATAAGCAAAACAGTTCTAAGGCATTCATCTTCAAACAAAGTTCATTGATAAGCACAACAGTTCAAGGCATTCAGATTCAACCCTTTCCTTCACTCCTCTTTCTGGAAATCAGTGGAGGGTGAAGGGACCCCCCTCCCGTATCTCTACCAGCACTACTCCTGGTATCCTCCCTCATGGGTCTGGGCTGAGCTTTTCTATCGAGTTCCTTTGTCCTTTCCCAGAAACCTCCTCCCCTCCCGCATCAAGCCAGCAAGCAAGGCTGCCCAGAGCCCTTTTAATTGTTGCCCTTCACCTTGGGCAGAGCTGAAACTTCCATAGGTTCCTGTTCCAACACCGTCTCCTGAGGAAACTCGGTTCTCCATCCAAGGGCTACCAATCCATGGATTTCTCTTCCTGCCTTCCTCCCAGCTGCCTGATATCCTCCTGATTAGACCTCTTGGGCCAATCCCCTTCACCTCTCTGAGAAGCCTGGGGATAGTAGTGTTGAACACGCCTCCTAGCCAGGTCAGGTGCTCTGCCCAGGGCCTGCTGGGAACTGTAGTCCTCCAGCCTCTCAGAGAAAGGGGAAGGACTGCCTTCCTTAAAAGGAGAGGGTAATCTATGCCAAGCCCTCTGGGAATTGTAGTCTCCTGGGGATTCTGGATAAGTTTCCTCTCCCCGATCTTGTTCCCTACAGACTCTCGGGCCCCCTCTCTGTGGTTCCTCACATAGGCAAATACGTTTTGGAGCACTGCCTGACCGAACTTTGCATCATTTCTTGTTTCCTTGTCAAGGCAGTAATGTTGAGTGAAAGTACGTGGTGTGAACCACATGGCTGCCTTGCAGATATCCTTTAGGGGTACACCCTTGATGTGTGCCTTGGAAGTGGCGATGGTCCTCACTGAATGTCCTCCAATGTGAGACAGTGGAGGAAGGGCTGCTTGTTGGTAACAGAATGAGATACATTCAGCAATCTGAAATGTAGGTTTGGTTACTCGGTGTCCAAGAGATTTCTGATGAAAGGAAAGGAAAAGCTGAGAAGATTGTCTGTTTGATTTGCTTTGTTCGATCCAGGTAAAAACAGGAGAGCTCTTCTACAGTCCAAAGTGTGAAGGGACTCATCAGCAGGTGAGGAATAAGGTTTCGAAAAAAAAAATACAGGGAATACAATATTTTTTTTTTTTTTTTTTTTTTTTGTTACATTTGATTGATGTGAAAATAAGAGACAACTTTGGGAAGAAACTTGGGATTGGGATGAGTATGCAGCACCACTTTTGAAGGAAAAATGATTTTATATGGAGGATAATGAACTAAGGCTTGTATTTCACTTATTTGCTGAGCTGAGGTGACTGCAATAAGAAATAAGGTCTTCCAAGTTAGGTACTAAAGTGATGCTGAATCTATTGGTTCGAAAGGAGGGTGGTGTAATTGAGTGAGAGCTAAAATCAAGTCCCAAGTGGGTGGAGGAGGAGTAATAGGAGGGTGTAAGTGAAGCAATCCTTTAAAAAAATTGCTTAACTAATGGATGGGATGAGAATGAAGGATGGTGAGATTCTGTATGATGGGAAAAAATGGCAGTCAAATGGATCTGACTGGAAAAAGGTTTGAGACCTGATTGAGATAGGTATAGCAAATATTGAAGAATAGTTTGAAGCGAACAAGGAAATGGGTCATGGTTATGGAGCGTACACCATGAAGTGAATCTTTTCCATTTTGAGGGGTATAATTTTCGAGAAGACTGTTTATGAGCTACTTGAAGAACATCCTGAATTGAGAGTTCTTAGGGTTGATGAGATCCCTTGATTCGCCAAGCTGTGAGGGCTAGCTTGTTGAGATTGGAGGAGACGTCCATTCTGTTGAGTTACGAGCTGTGGATGGCAACCCAGAGGAATGGTGTCATGACCTCAGGGCCTTTGCAAACTGTCACGGCCTCCAGGGGCCTTAGCAAACTGTCACAGACTCAGGAAAACGTGAGCTCTTGGGCCGCTGCCGACGAACGGCAGCAGCAGCAGCAGCAGCAGGCAAACCTTCCAACCAGGACTGGACTAAACAGGCAAGACTGGAACAGACTAGAAGTGCAGTAAGCACAGAGGCAGGAATGGGGTACACAGGAACTGAGCTTGACTAGGCAGGACTGGAACAGACTAGAAGTGCAAGAAGCACACAGGCAGGAATGGGGTACACAGGAACTGAGCTTGGCTAGGCAGGAACACAGGAGCAGAGCCAAGTAAAGCTAGAAGGAAGGGACTCAAATAGGTCGCAAGACTGAACTGGAACCCATGCACACCAGAGCCCTCTCATACGGGCCACAAGGCCGAACTGGAACCCAAGAACAACAGCAGAAGGCAAAAAAGAAGGCATGTATACAGGCAGAGACAAACTAGTCAGAACTCAAGGTGAGGCAGACTAGGCAGAACACTAGGCTGGGCCACATGGCCACTCAAAGGGTAGAGGGAAGCCACACAGAGGAGCAAGGCTGTGCCACACAGACATTTAGATTCAAACAACAGATCAAACAGGCAATAACCAAGACAGACGTGCTAACCCTAGCACACAGGCAAACAGATAAGAACCAAGGCAGAAGTGCCACAAAGGCACACTAGCTAGGAAACAAGAAAGAAATGCTACACAAGCACACCGACTAGGAAACAAGGCAGAAGTGCTACACAAGCACACCAACAAACCTGGAGACCTTTGGCTATGCAAAGGCCCTGAATGAATGTCTTCACCTTCCTTATGAAGGCCTTCACTGATGATGTCATGACTACAGGAAAGAGGCTTGAAACACAATGAACACCAGAGTGAGGCTTGAAGCCCACAGAACACCAGAGTGAGGCTTGAAACACAGAAGTGGAAGCAGAGGCAACAATGCAAGGAAAAAAAACAGACTGGATCCACCTCTGAAGCTGACCACTGGAAGACAAATTACAAGAGGACCTTACGAGACTGGGAGACTGGGCATCTAAATGGCAGATGACGTTTAATGTGAGCAAGTGCAAAGAGGAAACTGAATTATAGCTACGTCATGCAAGGTTCCACGTTGGGAGTCACAGACCAAGAAAGGGATCTAGGTGTTGTTGTTGATGATACGTTGAAACCTTCTGCTCAGTGTGCTGCTGCGGCTAAGAAAGCAAATAGAATGTTAGGTATTATTAGGAAAGGAATGGAAAACAAAAATGAGGATGCTATAATGCCTTTGTATCGCTCCATGGTGTGAGTGCACCTCGAATATTGTGTTCAATTCTGGTCGCCGCATCTCAACAAAGATATAGTGGAATTAGACAAGGTGCAGAGAAGGGCGACGAAAATGATAAAGGGGATGGGACGACTTCCCTATGAGGAAAGGCTAAAGCGGCTAGGGCTCTTCAGCTTGGAGAAAAGGCGGCTGAGGGGACATATGATAGAGGTCTATAAAATAATGAGTGGAGTTGAACGAGTAGATGTGAAGCGTCTGTTTATGCTTTCCAAAAATACTAAGACTAGGGGGCATGCAATGAAGCTACAATGTAGTAAATTTAAAACGAATCAGAGAAAATATTTCTTCACTCAACGTGTAATTAAACTCTGGAATTCGTTGCCAGAGAATGAGGTTAATTCGGTTAGCTTAGTGGAGTTTTAAAAATGTTTGGACGGCTTCCTAAAGGAAAAGTCCATAGACCATTATTAAATGGACTTGGGGGAAAATCCACTATTTTTGGAATAAGCAGTATAAAATGTTTTGTACTTTTTTGGGATCTTGCCAGGTATTTGTGACCTGGATTGGCCACTGTTGGAAACAGGATGCTGTGCTTGATGGACCTTTGGTCTTTCCCAGTATGGCAATACTTATGTACTCATGTACAAAGTGAATCCAAAGTGGGGTCACGACCACAGTCGTGACAAATGGTATAATTTATAGAGAGCTAAAGAAGTCATGGATACCAAGGTTGATGCTACCATCTGGGAGCTATGAGAATTGCATCCTTCACATCATGAAGTATCTTTCGAATGATTTTGGAGATCAAAGGAATTGGAGGATAGGCATAGTATAGGCCGTTCATACACAGGAAGGGAAAATACTTCCATTGGCAGACTGTTGGAGGATGGAAACCTGGAAGAAATGGCTTTGCATTTGTGGCATTGATCAGTGGCGAAGAGGTCTACTGACGGAGTTCCCCAGTGTTGGAAGAGTTGATGAACTACTTGGTATGAGAGAGACCACCCGTGTGGGATGATCACTCTTCAGAGCTTGTATGTGGAGGAGTGGCCTAGTGGTTAGAGCACCAGTCCTTCAATCCAGAGGTGGCCAGTTCAAATCCCACTGCTGCTCCTTGTGATCTTGGGCAAGTCACTTAACCCTCCATTGCCTCAGGTACAAACTTAGATTGTGAGCCCTCCTGGGACTGAGAAATATCCAGAGTACCTGAATGTAACGCACCTTGAGCTACTACTGAAAAAGATGTGAGCAAAATATAAATAAATAAATAAATTACTACATATCCTAGAATACTTTGGAGTCGGAGGAAACGTTCTTAATTGGTTCACAGGATTCCTGACCACAAGGACATACCAAGTAACAACTAACTTGACTATATCAGCCCCATGGACACCTGAATGTGGAGTCCACCAAGGATCCCCTCTCTCGCCAACCCTCTTCAACCTAATGATGATACCCCTAGCCAAGCTACTAGCCAATCAAAACCTTAATCCATACATATATGCAGATGATGTTACGATCATGTTCAAACATGATCTAAAGGAAATCACCAAGGAGATCATCCAAAGCTTCCAAATCATGCACTCCTGGGCAGACGCATTTCAGCTAAAACTCAACGCAGAAAAAACACAATGTCTTATACTCACCTCACAACATAACACTAGTAAGTCCTCTACCATAACCACACCAAACGTTTCCCTCCCCGTCTCAAACACTCTGAAAATTCTGGGAGTTACCATTGATCGAAATCTTACATTTGACTGTCACGTGAAGAATACAACCAAGAAGATGTTCCACTCCATGTGGAAACTCAAAAGAGTAAAACCTTTCTTCCCAAGATCCATAATTCGCAACCTGGAATAGTCACTGGTATTAAGTCACCTAGACTACTGTAACACACTCTTTGCCGGCTGCAAAGAACAGACTGTCAAGAAACTTCAAACAGCCCAGAATACTGCAGCCAGACTCATATTTGGAAAAACAAAATATGAAAGTGCAAAACCCCTAAGAAAAAAACTACACTGGCTCCCACTTAAAGAACGCACCACGTTCAAGATCTGCACGATTGTTCATAAAATTATCTACGGAGATGCCCCATCCTACATGCTAGACCTTGTAGACCTCCCTCCCAGAAATGCTAAAAAATCTGCCTGCACATTTCTTAATCTACATTTCCCCAGCTGCAAAGGAGTAAAATACAAACTAACACATGTGACCAGCTTTTCCTACACGAGCACGCAGCTGTGGAATGCACTACCAAATAGCTTGAAAACAATTAACGAAATAACTAACTTTCGCAAATCTCTGAAAACATACCTCTTCAACAAAGCCTACCCCGAGAATTCATAGCGTAATTATAACACTTAACCACTCCAACCTTCCCTGAAACTCTTTATATAATTGTTTGATTAGTTCTCTTTGTTATCCTTGATCTTTTGGAACACCAACTGTATCTGTATCCTTGATCTTTGTTACACCAAATGTATTCTTTACCCTGGAATGGCTATGCCATAACAGGTTTGTGTAAGCCACATTGAGCCTGCAAAGAGGTGGGAAAATGTGGGATACAAGTGCAATAAATAAATAAATATGTTGGAGACTCAGAATATGTAAGTTGCTTCAGTGGCGTACCTAAGTTATTTGACACCCAGGTCCAGTCATTTTTAACACTCCCCTCCAAAATCCAGTACTAGGCATACAGAGAATACAAAACACTCAGGACCTATAGAGCAATTCTACAATTCCATAAGCAGTAGTTTCTAGAAGTCACACAAGGGTGTACCTAGGAAAAGGAAGCATCTTTAACACTGCAGTGAGCACTAGAACATCAATTCACCTATTGTAAAACAAAACCAGACAGAACAGTACAGATCCTCGATCCTGCACAGTCAATGCCACCTGAAAGCCATGTCTTTTTCACAGACACAGATACACCCTAATCCACTATAAAATAAGTAACCACAAACTTTCTATTTAGACAAAAATTAAACTGAACCCCCAAGATGCCAGATTCTGCATACAATGCAACACCACAGAAACAGAAAATGTCCCCTAGTACTGTGCAAAATATAAAGATAGCAAATGTAAATTTGAAAAAACAAACACCAATCACCACTTTACAAATTAACAAATAGAAATAAAACAAATATAGAAAATAAGATAATACAATTTTATAGGACTAATACATTTAGGTTTCAGAGGCCAAAACCTCCTTCCTCAAGTCAATACAGTATACTGCTGTTACAGTATCCTATCCTGACCTGAGGAAGGGGGTTTTGTTCTCCGAAAGTTAGTCAAAATGTATTAAAATTAGTCCAATAAAAATATTACCTTATTTCCATTTCAATTTATAAACTTTATTAACACAGGTACAATACTACTTTATCCTAAAGCAGAAAAAGAAAAAATATATTTTATTTACAGTTCGTTGTCTCTGGTTTCTGCTTTCCTCATCTTCTCTTCACTCTCTCTCTTCCATCCAGCATCTGCCTTCTCTCTCTCCCTGCCATCCAGTGTCTGCCCTCTCTCTCTCCCTGCCCTTGCCATCCAGTGTCTGCCCTATCTCTCTCCCTGCCCTCGCCATCCAGTGTCTGCCCTCTCTCTCTCCCCCTTCCAACCACTGTCTGCTCTCTTTCTTCCTTCCATCCACTGTCTGCACTTTCTCTCCCTTCCATCCAGGATTTACCCTCTCTCTCTGCCCCTTCCATCTACCATTTGCCCTCCCTCTCCCATCCATCCAGGGTCTGCCATCCCTCTCTCTCCCTTCCATCCAGGATCTGTCCCCTCTCTCTTTCTCTCTCTCTGCCCCCTCTTTTCAGTCCCCAGTTCCAGCTCCATTATCCCACCTGCCCCTAGTTCCAGCCCCAGACCACCTTTTCAACCCCCAGTTCCAGCCCTATTATCCCACTAGTCCCCAGTTTCAGCTCCTAGTTTCAGTCCCAGCCCTTTTCTCCCACTAGTCCCGAGCTTCAGCCCCAGCCACTTTCTCCCTGTCCCCTTTTCAGTACCCAGTCCCCATAATTTCAGCCCCTACTGCTTTTCAGCCCCAGTTCCAGTACTGGCCCCCTTATCCCACCTACCCTCCTTTTTAGCCCCTAGTTCCAGTCCATCTTCCTTGCATTATAGCCCGCCCCCTTTTCAGCCCCAGCCCCATTCTCTCATCTGCCCCTCTTTTCAGGCCCAGACCCATTCTCCCACTTGCCCCTGCCCCAGAAATGGCCCCATTCTCCCTCCTGCCCCATTCTCAGACCCCAGTTCCAGCCCCCTTCTCCTATCTGAGACCTCCCTTTTTAAGCCCCCCCCCCGACCCAGTCCCCAACTGCCTACCCTCAGCTCCCTCGACAATCTCTCTCTGCCACCTAGCCCCCTGCATTTTTAAATCTCTGAATCGGCATTGAGGTGCCAGCGTGCAGCATCTCACCTCTATGAAAGAAGCAGATCGCCTCGGGGCTTCCCTCACTGTGTCCTGCCCTCACGGAAATAGGAAGTTACATCAGAGGAGGGCGGGACACAGTGAGGGAAGGCCCGAGGTGATCTACTTGTTTCACAGACGTGAGACTTTGCATGCTGGTGCTGTGCTGCCAATTCAGAGATTTTAAAAATACAGGGGACCGGGTGGCAGAGAGAAGGGGGCTGTCGAGGGAGTTGAGGATAGGCAGATGGAGACTGAGACTGGGGACTGCGGAGGAGAGGTAATAGTGGTGCCGGCGGCCTGAATAAAAGGACGGGTCGGGAGCACTGGGAGTGGAGCATCCTCCTTTGTATTTACACCCGGGGCTTACCGCCCTCAGCGCCCCGCCCTTGTTACGCCACTGAGTTGCTTGAAGAAGCGCCTGAAAATGGAGTACAGTTGTCCAAATTCGATGAGCTTCCTGACAAAGAGTCAGAGAGAACATTGTCACTTGATTCTCCATCTGCAACAAGATGGTTTTTCCCATGATGAGATGGGAGAATGTGAGAATTGCATAGGAAATGGTGTGCAACTCAAGAGGATTGATGTGCAAGAAGGCTTCTGTCGAGGACCAGGTGCCTTGTGAACAAAAGTGTTGTAGATGGGCCCCACAGTCTTGTGGTGAAGCATCTGTGGTTAGTGTCAGATCTGCAGAGAGTGGTGTGAACATTGCTCCTCTTGTAAGATTGGAGGACTCATTTCACCACATTAGGCCTTGCTTGATTTGAGATGTTAAATATATCTTGTGCTTCAGATTCAGTCTGTATTGTTCACATGGGACCTGAGATCCCACTGAATGGGACGCATGCGGAGACATGCTGTAGGAATCACAACTGTTGTGGCTGACATATGACCTAAAAGTTTGAGAAGGGATCTGGCTGGGCAAAAATCCTGCAACAAGTGAGTTGTGAGGAGTTGGATGGTTTGAACTCTTTCTTGTGGTAAGAACACACGAGCTATAGTTGTATTGAGGAGTGTCCCAATGAATTGGACTGACTGCATTGGTTGTAGGTATGATTTCTGAAAGTTGATGATGAAACCAACAGATTGTAATGTTGAAATGGTAGTTTGCAGAGCTTGCGAGTTCTGTTCTGGAGTGCCCAGCAACAAGCCAATCATCTAAGTAAAGAAAGACAAATATTTTTTCGCTCTGAGATAGGCTGCTATGATATCGAGAATCTTGGTAAAAACTCTGGGGGCAGATGAGAGGCCGAATGGAAGTACTTTATATTGGAATGTGTGGTTTTGGAATATGACGTGAAGATACTTCCAGTGCACTGGGTGTATTGGGATATGAGCATATGAATCTTTGAAATCTAATGTTGCCATCCAAGAATGCTGAGATATGAGAGGAAGAATCGTCTGGAGTGAATACATTCTGAATTTTTCCTGCTTGACAAATGTATTGAGGTTTCTGAGGTCGAGTATGGGTCTGACACCAACTTGCTTCTTCGGAGTTAGAAAATAACAGGAATAAAACCCTTGATGAGTGGAAAAAGGGTTTATTAATTTGATTGCCTGGGATGCTTGTAGATATTGAATCTCCTGGGATAAGGTATTGGCTTGTTGAGCTGTTGGTTGTAGAAAGATAGGATGAGTTGGTCTTGGAGGTAACTGGATGAAACTGATTTTGTAACCATATTTGACGATATTGAGGACCCATTGGTCTATGATGATGGTCTGCCATGCTTGGTAGAAAACCGAATGTGACTGCCTAGGAGAAAAGTGTCAAACCCTTGGAGATGAATTCACAGGCTAGGATTTAGAAGAAGATGTAGTCTTTCTTTCTTTGGGGCATGCTCTTTGGAAAGAAGACTGCTGTGGAGGCCTCAGTTGTTGAGGGAGTGAATAAGGCTGAAACTGTTTCTTGTATGAAGATTGATAAGGTATGGCTTCCTATAAGAAGACAAAGACCATTTTTTGTACGAAGAGGAATTTTCTGTTGCAGGTGTGGATAATTCTTTGTAAGTAGAACGGTCTTCTTTGACCTGTGCAATTGCATCCTTCACTTTATCTCTGAAGAGATTGTCCCACAAACAAGGAGCATTTGCCAATGGATCATGGAGATCATCCCTAAGACCGGATGCCTGAAGCCAGGCCACTCTTATGGCTGCAATAGATACAGCCCCTAAACATGATGCACTATCATACAGGTCATAGGTATTTGAGATCAAATGAAAGGTGTTTTCTTCCATCAACTCAAGAAAGTTTGAAGTTGGTTCTGGAAGATGTGTAGTGACAGATTCTAAGGTGGCATAAAGATTAGAATGTTGGTAATGTAATATTTGTAATTGATGCGCTGCTATTCTTGATGTGAGCATAGATGCCAAAACATCTTTTCTGCCCACCGCATCCAGAGTTTTTGGTTCTGTCTGCAGAGGGTAGACAAGAAAAAACAACATATTCATTTCCAAGTCTCTGGCACCATAGGGGGAAGAGACTTTAGAAAATCACAGGAAATGTGATATCCAATATCTAATAATTCAAATAAAGGTGGCAAAACAGCATAGGAACATGCCAAAATTACTAAAGGGGATCTTTCACGGTTACTCTAACTGTTAAGCTAGTGTCCATCTTCTTGCTACTCAGAAACACAGAAAGTTGAGAAGATTCAAAAAAGATATACTTAAGTGATTTCCACTTAATTATACATTTACATGGATATTTCAAAAAGAATAGAGCGCCCATCTGAAGGACTGCTGGTCCTTCTTTTTTGAAACATTCTGACCTGCAATCCAGTGAAGGGCATATCCCTTTTTTTTTTTTAAAGAAAACTTGCAGAAGCCATTCTCAGTCTGATGCTAATGCTGAAGATACCACCTACATTGCTGTAGGCAATGAGTCTGATGCTGAGGTCTCCAAAATATCAGAAATGTTCAAAATATCCACCTGGTACTGGATCCATAGCAGGCTGATCTTGTGATGAAATTTTCTTTGCAGTAGGCAAATAATAAGCCTGTGTAATTGGTGGAATACTCTCTTGCAGTACCAGTAGTACTTCCTTAAGATATCTTACAAACTTATCTCTTGCAGTTGTAAAAGGAGACTTAAGAAAGTTAATCAAGCGGAGGTTAGAATACCTAACCACGTTCTCCAGAATTTCAACCTTACGTCTCAAAATAGTATCTCCATAATTAAAGTAAGCTAATAACTGAGTATTCTTAACTTGGTCAACTTGACCTTCCAAAGTTTTAATCATATTAGATAGTTGATTCTTCATAACTTTGATATTATTTGTATTAGATTGAACATTAACATTGCACAGAAAGTGCCTTACCCGGATCAGACGCTGCAGTCCAGTTTGATTCCAGAGCGAAAACTGGGGGACTTTGAAGATTAATCTGAAACACCTCCAGAACTAACTCTGTATTTCCCTGCAGCCTGATCTGGACTCTGCCCCAAGGTAACCACTGCTCCACCCAACAACACTCCCTCTTTAGGTTGTCCCAGAAGTGAAACAGTCACTTCCGAACTCACTCCAGGAGCTTTCCCCCCGATATCTGATGATTCCAGCAAAATACACTGTCCATCTTCTGGCAAGTTTCTTGGGCTATCCAGGAACCGTTGCGGCAGATGAGTCCTCAAATGGGGATTAAAGAGATAGAGCTAAAGTCTCTCCACTAGGCAATCGGCTTGGTAACCAGCAACTTGCCGATGCCAGAAGGCTTTGGTTCTTCACAGTTAAGAAATACATCCATCGGCCTTGTAGCTGGGGTAGAAGGGTGAGTAGTGGATTCTGAGGGAAAAATGCTCTCTTTTCCCTTCTTCTTCACCATTATGAAAAGCAGATCAGGATCGACACTGTGCTGCTGCCACCAACTTAGCTCTGCCCACAACCGTCCTCAATTTTAACACTGACTGAAACAATATATTACTCTTCCTCCTCCAGATCACAAGTTTCTAGTTTGTGCCTGGATATTCAATGTCAGGCCATGTCCAGGCACCAGCATTGAATATCCGGTTATGTGGGGTTGCCTATCCCTTATCTGGTCAAGTGTGATATTCAGCACTTAACCGCCTAAGAGAAACTGGACAAAGAAAGGACTGTGTTTTATGCAGTCTGATTTGATTGGTTAACTAACAAGGCTAAGTGCTGAATATCAACACTTAACTGCTTAAGTGCCAACTCTGTCCCCAGACTGCTCACATACTCACCGGCTATGGTTTTAGCGGTCAGTGTTGATATTCAGTGGCACTAACAGCTTATGTGCTGCTGAAATCAGCGGATAGCCCCACATAAATGATTTAAATTGCTGCGAATATTGACCTCCTAATAAATAACTTGAAGAGGTGATTAAATTTAAAGAGCAAATATTGGAATCTGAAGATCAAGATTCAGTAATACAGCAAACAGCCATTTGCTCATCCGTCGATAGAAGAAAAGGACCTGTCACATAGAATTAATCGATTGGGCATTCGAGGAGAGCATCTTCAAATATCTAACACCTTGCATTACTAGATTAATATTAAGGCACAATTTAAAGCTGGATAACTCATAACTAGTGGCCCCATCACCATTTCCCCTTTCACCAGGTTCTGCATACCAGTAAGGACTAGGTTTAAGTACTTTCTACTTTGGTCAGCTCCATGAAGCAGTCACTTAAGATAGTTAGAAACGTCACCTCCCTAGCATGTGCCAATGAGATATTTACCCAATCGATGTTAGGATAATTTAAATTTCAATATATTAGTGTGTTACCAAATGTGTTAGCCTTCCTAATTCCTGTTATCATATAAGGGTGTGTCTCTTCATCCTGTCCAGGTGGATGATTGAATACCCCTACCACTATTCTCCTCCCCATCATACATGGAATTTCTATCCATAAACATTCCACCTTACATTAAAAATAAAATCCATAGAAAAGGAGAATAAGAAAGTAGGGTGGGTTAATTAGGCACAATTTATCCCAGGGCTAAGCAGAGGAGCTACAGTGTCAATCAACAATGGTTGAAAGCATAAAAAAAGATCAGTTTAGTCACCAAAGGGTCACTTGAAAAAAAAGGGGGGACGTGTAGTTTATGGCAATAACCCTCCCTAGTTGCCCCGCAACACAACCTAAAGGGCACTAGCATAGGTTTTACTGTCCTGATACAGTGTTATTCAAGACACCAGACGGTACACAGTAAGGAGATGCAAAATATGGAAATGCATGTAAAGTAGCCCATTACTATGTAAATACTATACTGCACTGGGTGCACACTACATGCTGTGATATAGCCGGGGGGGGGGGGGGGGGGGGGCTATAAAAATCTGGGGTTATTTTACTGCCTGAGAGCATCAAGCCTGCTGCTCCTTGTCTGTCTTATAAAGAGACCAACGTCTAGAAATTAAACATGTGGCTAGAGGACCCCCCCAAGCCATAAGCCACTCTTGGGATCCCCCCCCATAGTGGTACACCAGCCTGACCCACCCACCCACCTGCTGGGCCCCCCACCACTGGAAGTGTCCCTCAAACATAGACCCCTCCCTAAGAGCAGTTTTCCCCCTTCAATACTCCCTACCCTCCCAAAGACCCCTGTGGGCCTAGCTGACTCCAAATATCCCTGCTGTCTAGTGGTCTGGGTTGGAAAAATCCCCAGTCACTCTTGTCCTCGCTGGTGCTATCATCCAAAATGGTGCCAGCAATCCCTAGCAGTACTCTTGTGGCACTACGTCTAGAGGTCAGGTTTCCATATAAGGGCACAGGGAATATATTTAAAAATGCATGGCCTGAGTGAATTATATCTTCAATTCGGCATTGTGAATTTTTGCTATGGGTATTGGTGCCTGGAAACAGTGATTATGTCAGGGGGTGGGAAGGGTAATCGGAATGTGTCAGGGGGTGGATAAGCAACTGGAGTTTGCTGGAGTAGGTGGGATGGAAAGGAGGACACTGTACTCTGCAGGCCGGGACCCGGAAGATATGTGGGTGCCGGCTAATATTCAGTGCTGGCACCCACATAGCTAGCCCAGCAAAGTTAGGACTGCTTTTTATGCAGTTCTACATGCCTGGTTATCTATATGGCACTGAACGTTGCGGCACCCATGTAACTCCCAGCTCCTTCCTGGCTCTGCCTCCTGCAATGCCCCTCACCTGCCCACTTCCAACATGACTGGGAGAGCTGATATTCAGTGGCACTGTTTGGTGAAGTGCTGATGCATACTGCCAGCTAGGAAGGCACAAGTGATTTAAACAGGAAGAATGCTCTCCTGCATGTTTACATCACTTTGAATATTGACCCCAGTATGTGTATGTCCAACTTGTAAAGACACTGTGATACTCTGAATATAGCCAGTGACTGCCCTCACACCCACAAAGCAGAGTGTGCATGTGTGTGTGAGTGCATGCTCCCTCTCTCCTGCCTTGTCTCAGACATCTGCTCTTTCACAGTCAAGCTCCTGCTCCTGCTATATAGTTTGCAGCTGCAGCACACACAGCCTTAGGTTAGGTTTTTGTTCTGATACACAAACTGAATCAGGCAGTGCAGTCCCTCTCTACCTATGCCTGAGTCCTGAATGTGCTATTATTTGTTATAGTTCTGTCTGAGGCTGATGATATTTTTCAATTTTCACCTCATTTTAACTCTCCTAGCCTGTAGCTAACAAACCACTCTAGCCTACTGAAACCAGGAAAGAAATACACAGAAAATGTTTATTGCTTTCTGTTTTGTTTTCCTGCTATCAGTTTTGGGATTTGGAAGATGTAAGGCTTGGAGAAATTGTTTGGCTGCTTGTCAAAAACAAGGTCACGTTGAGTCAATTAAATACGTTTCTTATCATTTTTAAAGGTTTTGGGGTTGATATTCCGTGGGACCGATCTAGTTAGGAAAGCCTTCTACCTGGGTAACCCTACTGACTGGGTCATACCTGTTATTCAGTGGCATTTACCAGAATAGTGCCGCTAAATACCCAGGAGGACTGCTATGACGCTATTTGGTCAGTGTTTGGATAATCCAGGGGCAGTCCAGGAGTGGAGCTGGATGAAGCTTGGAAATTATCTGGGCACTGCCAATATTAAATGGTCGTGCCTGGATAACTATCTGGGCATGTAGGACCTCATTAAAAAAACAGTCCAAATTCTAATTTAGTTGAGTACCACAGAGAATATTGGCAGTACCCAGATAAATTCTAGAAGCTGCCAAAGACCTGGATATTCAGTGTCAGTACCCGGATAGAGGCTGGCATTGGATATCCAGGTCCAAAAATGGCTGTGGTGGTCAGTGTTCCAAGAAATGCTGACTGCTGAGGGCTCAGTATTGCCTGGTTTGTCAATAAACTGGTTTTGTATTCTCGAGGCCTGGTTTGTTTCTCTGTTTAGTGTGTGGGACCCACACCTCTGTTATTTTATTATTATTATTTTCTAAATTTTGATTGTATTATCTTACAGGTCAGAAGAGTGAGTTCCTATCTCTGAAGTGTGGAGTAAACAAGAGGAACATTCCCCGCAGTGAAGCAGGGAACAGCTTGCAGTGCAAGCAGTGAAGAGGAGTACTAAGATGAGGAGATAAAAAGAAACCATTTCCAAGCGTCCAACTATTTTATCTTTTCTTCCTTTTTCTCTGTGAAGAAACCACTAATCTGTTTTGTTTGATCATCTACTCAACAGTTCACTTTCATTATTGATCTACTACAACCTGAACTGGACCTGATCTAATTTTGGGTGAATGCAAAGAGAGAGTGTGGAGAAAGAGAGATACTGCTTCCTCACAAAGGAGGTAATCTTATATAGTATTTTCCATGTGTAATGGCCATTATAAAATTGCATAGGGGTATACATGAATAAAAAGTATGAACAGTAAACAATAGGGCCTGCACTTAGGTATTTCCAAGGATGTAGTTTGGATGAGCTGGGTAAAATTGCAGAGGGGTCCACTGAACTTACTTATATGTTAAGTCTATGTTATGCATTTTGAGGACAATTCTATACCGGAGCATCTACAATTAGGTGCTTACAATGCTCCTGCCTGTAGCCTATTCTATAGAGAATAGGGTACACATATTTTACTTCATAGAACATCAGCATAACATGTCAAACATGCACCTGGAATTAATGCCCAATCACGTATACTAACCATGGAGCTGGTATAAATGATTGCACCTAAATCAGAAAAGAACGTATGCAGATTATAGTATTCTGGGTGGAGCATAGGTGGGGCATATATTTACATAAGTAGATTCTACATCTACTTATGTAAATATATGCCCCACCTATGCTCCACCCAGACTTCACCCATGTGAACGCCCATCTGCAAACTGTACGCCATTGCATTTAAGTGCCATGTTGCAGAACAGCGTGTAGCCAGAATATTGGCACATATGCACATATCTCTATATATAAAAGGCACCACCAACGTTCTAAATGAAGCCTCCAGCCGGAAGTGTGAAGGGGGAGAGATATCCGGTTTTCCCATGAGTGTCTGCCCCGCCCTCGCTCTCTCTGTAACACAAACAGTGAAGGAAAACACAGCAAAGCACGAAATCAAATCGCTCTCCCTGTAACAGTGAAGGACTCAGAGGGGGGAGGGGAGAGAGGGCAGAAGCCCTCACTATCTCTGTAACACAAACACAGCACAGCAGGAAACAACACTGAAGGACTCGACTCCGGGGGGGGGGGGGGGGGGGAGGAGACAGACAGAACAGGGGAAGGGAGAGAGGGCAGAGACACACACACTCCCACAGTCACACAGAAGAAAACCTTGCTAGCCCCCGTTTCTTTGCATCAGAAACGGGGCTTTTTTACTAGTTTATATATATATATATATATATTGGTATTATGATGTATATAAATATTGGTGCTCTCTTGATAGAATTTCCTTCTTTGTGATTTTGCCATTTCTTGTGCTCTAAGTTGAACAGTTGATTAATGTTAGTAAAATCATTTTCTTGTGTGGTCAATAGGCTATGTACTCAGAATACACTGGAAGGATTTCTGGGCATGGGGAGTGAAGAACTTTTTTGGTGTACATTTTGGGTTAACCACTAAGGTCAAAGGTCAGTTTTTTTTTTTATACATTGCTTTCTCTCCTATTCAGACTCAAAAACTTGCATGTCCCATTCCTCTCCTGGGTACACCGAGAGATAGAACTGATTTATTTCCTCCTCAGTAAAGCCCCCTCCCTTGGTGCAAGTTACATAGATTAAACCTTCTTTGATGCAAGTTACATAGGTTAACCAGAGAGGGTGCTATTCAATGAGTGATTGAAACATAGAAACATGATGGCAGATAAAGGCCATATGACCCATGCAGTCTGCCCATCCTCTGTAATCCCTAATTCTTCCTGTTCCTAAGCGATCCCACATGCTTATCCTATGCCTTTTTAAATTCTGGAACAGTCCTCGACTCCACCACCTCCACCGGGAGGCCATTCCATGCTTCCACCAACCTTTCTGTGAAATAATACTTCCTTAGGTTACTCCTAAGCCTGTTCCCTCTTAACTTTGTCATATGCCCCCTCATTCCAGAGCTCTCCTTCATTTGAAAAAGGCTCTCTTCCTGTACATAAATGCCCTTGAGATATTTAAACGTTTTCTATCATGTCTCCTCTCTCCCTCTTCTCTCCAGCATATACATGCTGAGGTTCATAAGCCTATCCTATAATTTTTGCATTCAAGACCACTTACTAATTTCGTAGCCGCCCTCTGGACCAACTCCATCCTGTTTATATCTTTCCGTAGGTGCGGTCTCCAGAACTGCATGCAGTACTCCAAGTGAGGCCTCACCAGAGAGCCTCACTATCACCTCCTTTTTCCTGCTGGTGATGCCTCTCTTTATGCACCCAAGCATCCTTCTGGCTTTGGCCGTCGCTTTTTCTACCTGTTTGAAAGCTTTAAGGTCGTCAGACACAATCACCCCCAAGTCCCGCTCTTCCTTTGCACACTGAAGCACTACACCCCCTATACTGTACCGCTCCCTCGGATTTTTGCGATTATGACTAGCAGAAACAGATATCAATGGAATAGTACTTGTGTGGTTCAGATCCTATCAGACAGGCAACAATCCATAATGTTTGGCAGTACCTCATCACCACCATGGGCACTGACCTGTGGGGTACCACAAGGATCCATACTGTCACCCATTCTACCTCAAGCCATTAGCCAAGTCAGGAACCTTGGAGTACAGTTAGATTCAACACTTTCTCTGATTCCCCAAATCCAAGCAACTTTCAAGAGATGCTTCTACCATTTGCGACAACTGCGCTGCCTCTCTCCCACCAAGAAGGAAAATCTTATCCCAGTTGTGCATGCCATGATAACATCAAGACTGGAATATTGTAATGCACTCTACAATGGTCTGACTACAAAGGGTCTGCACCGGCTGTAATTGTTTCAGAATGCTATAGCAAGACTCATAGAAGGTTGCATGCAATGTGAGCACATCACACCAATTTTTGCAAAAACTTCATTGGCTACCAGTACAAATACAGGGCTAAATTTAAAACTCTGATCTTCAAGGCCCTTAAAGGAAATGGCCCCAAGTTCCTGAAGAACAGGATGACCCTCTACACAGCTCCAAGGACACTAAGGTCCTCCCAATGGATATCCCTAACCACACCCTCTCCAAAAGACATTACACAATGTGCTACCCGCAAGCGAGTCTTCTCCGGAGTAGCCCCACACTCTGGAATGCACTGCCTGAAAGGCTCCACTTAACACAAGACTATCTCTACTTCATGTGAGCAAAGTTTTAACAAGGAACTTCCCAGGTTTTAAACCAAGGAGGCTTAAATAGGAGTGGAAGTGAGCCTATCTAGTCCACTGTAAACAAAGAAGCCAATTTGGTTAATCTCTGTTTCCACTCCCCTGCGCAGCCGTCATTTCCATATACTCAAAACAAAGCAGCAAACCTATGAGCTACTGCATTTACTTTGTTGTTTTATTGTGTGTCCATCGTAACAAGTCTAAAACTCTTTCAGTTGGATAGGCAGTGCCTTAAAAGGTGGAGGAGAAAAGAAATAACAATTGAATATCAGCTAACAGTTTCAAAAATTATTGTAGCTGGTAGAAATCAGCAATTATAAACTCTGTAGTTTGTACTCATTTTTCTTCACTGTTCTTCTATACAATACAGATGGCAGATTTCAGTGAGGATATCCTGTTTCCTGATGGGTTCATCTTAACTGTTGTTTGTAATATTCCTTGGGAAAGCCTGGTGTTATAAAGATGATGGAATATATTGAAATTAATGGAAGTAGAATTAAACTCTTCTTTCAGTAGGGCACATGGAATATACAGAGGGGCATAATCGAATGGAAACGCCTATCTCCATGGGCGTTTATCTCCGAGAACGGGTCCGTGAAGGGGAGGGCCGAACCGTATTTTTCGAAAAAAATGGACTTTTTGAGCTGGGCGTTTGTTTTTTTTTAGCGATAATGGAAACTAAAAACGCCCAGCTCAAAAACTCCTAATCCGAGCCATTTGGTCGTGGAGGGGCCACGATTCGTAGTACACTCGCCCCCCTGATATGCCAGGACACCAAACTGGGCACCCTAGGTCAGTGCGGTGGACTTCAGAAAAAGCTCCACATGCATAGCTCCCTTACCACGGCTGCTGAGCTCCCAACCCCCCTCCCCCAAAACCCACTACCCACAAATGTACAACACTACCATAGTAACATAGTAGATGACGGCAGAAAAAGACCTGCATGGTCCATCTAGTCTGCCCAAGATAAACTCATATCTTGAATTTGTACCTGTCTTTTTCAGGGCACAGACCGTATAAGTCTGCCCAGCAGTATTTCCCGCCTCCCAACCACCAGTCCTGTCTCCCATCACCGGCTCTGGTACAGACCGTATAAGTCTGCCCTCCCCTATCCTAGCCTCCCAACCACCAACCCCTCTTCCCCCCACCTGCTCCGCCACCCAATTTCAGCTAAGCTTCTGAGGATCCATTCCTGCTGCACTGGATTCCTTTATGCATATCCCACGCATGTTTGAATTCCGTTACCGTTTTCATCTCCACCACCTCCCGCGGGAGGGCATTCCAAGCATCCACCACCCTCTCATGAAAAAAATACTTCCTGACATCTTTTTTGAGTCTGCCCCCTTCAATCTTCCATTTCATGTCCTCTCGTTCTACCGCATTCCCATCTCCGGAAAAGTTTTTTTGCGGATTAATACCTTTCAAGTATTTGAACGTCTGTATCATATCACACCTGTTCCTCCTTTCCTCCAGGGTATGCATGTTCAGGTCAGCAAGTCTTTGGTCATACGTCTTGGAACGCAAATCCCATACCATTCTCGTAGCTTTCTTTGCACCGCTTCCATTTTTTTAACATCCTTCGCAAGGTACGGCCTCCAAAACTGAACAAAATACTCCAGGTGGGGGGCCTCACCACGACTTGTACAGGGGCATCAACACTTCTTTTCTTCTGCTGATCACACCCTCTCTATACAGCCTAGCAACCTTCTCGCTACGGCCACCGCCTTGTCACACTGTTTCGTCGCCTTCAGATCTCGGATACTATCACCCCAAGATCCCTCTCCCTCAGTACCTATCAGACTCTCCCCGCCTAACACATACGTCTATCGTGAGTTTTCTACTCCCTAAATGCATCACTTTGCATTTCTTCGCATTGAATTTTAATTGCCAAATCTCAGACCATTCTTCTAGCTTCCTCAGATCCCTTTTCATGCTTTCCACTTCCTCCCGGGCGTCCACTCTGTTGCAATCTTAGTATCATCCGCAAATAGGCAAACTTACCTTCTAACCCTTCGGCAATGTCACTCACAAATATATTGAACAGAATCGGCCCCAGCACTGATCCCTGAGGCACTCCGCTACTCACCTTTCCCTCCTCCGAGCGAACTCCATTTACCACCAACCCTCTGTCGTCTGTCCCTCAACCAGTTCCTAATCCAGTTCACCACTTCGGGACCTATCTTCAGCCCATCTAGTTTATTTAAGAGCCTCCTGTGAGGATCGTGTCAAAAGCTTTGCTAAAATCTAAGTAGATTATGTCTATAGCACGTCGATGATTCAATTCTCCAGTTACCCAATCAAAGAATTCAATGAGATTCGTTTGGCACGATTTCCCTCTGGTAAAACCATGTTGTCTCGGATCTTGCAGCTTGTTGGCTTCTAGGAAATTCACTATCTTTCTTCAGCATGGCTTCCATTACTTTTCCAATAACCGAAGTGAGGCTTACCGGCCTGTAGTTTCCAGCTTCTTCCCTATCACCACTTTTGTGAAGAGGTACCACCTCCGCCGTCTCCAGTCCCTCGGACCTCTCCAGTCTCCAAGGATTTATTAACAAATCTTTAAGAGGACCCGCCAGGACCTCTCTGAGCTCCCTCAATATTCTGGGGTGGATCCCGTCCGGTCCCATGGCTTTGTCCACCTTTAGCTTTCCAAGTTGTTGATACACACTCTCTTCGTGAACGGTGCTATATCCATTCCATTCTCAGGTGTACTTTTGCCAGTCCCTCGCGGTCCTTCTCCAGTCCCAAGTACCAGCTAACTACTGTTAAGGCAATTCTCTGGGTGGGACCAGAATTTTCAAATGATTTAACTTCCAAAATTGCCCTAGAATATAAAAAATAAACTTTCCTTGTTGTAATATAAATCCAGATATTCCCAATAATTATATCAGTTTCAACAATGTAAAATGCACTTTAGAGCCCCAATACAATACAGCCTCCCTCTCAGAGCTTGGTAGGAAGAGAAAAAGAAAGAAAATAAGAGGTTTCACAGGGCAAAATTAATTAAGCACTAAGCATTAAATTAAAGAGAATATCAGGAATCTCACCTATAGCCAGAAAGTTGAGAAGTTTGGAATTTAAAAGGTCCAAATTTGTTATACTTTGGAGGAGTTTGCTTCAGGTACAGACAGAGAGGTCAGCTCCTGAGCAAAGTTAGAAATGGTTTGACCCCTATTCAGAGCTCAACCCTTACCTCCTGCTGTGTAATGATTAAGTCCCAAGTGCCAGCTAACTACTGTTAAGGCAATTCTCTGGGTGGGACCAGAATTTTCAAATGATTTAACTTCCAAAATTGCCCTATAGCCAGAAAGTTGAGAAGTTTGGAATTTAAAAGGTCCAAATTTGTTATACTTTGTTATATTTGTTATATTACCATAGCTCTTAGGGGTGAAGGGGACACCTACATGTGGGTATAGTGGATTTTGGAGGCCTCCCATTTACCAGCACAAGTGTTACAGGTGGGGGGGGGGGGGGGGGGGGGGGGGGATGGGCCTGGGGCCACCTGGCTGAAGTGCACTGCGGTACCCACTAAAAGTGCTCCAGGGACCTGCATACACGCATGCCTCTAGGACTGGTTGCTGCTATATAACATTGGCACACCAGTTGACACCTGAAGACTAATCTCTCCAAAAATGTCCTTTATTGGAATAACCGCGTTTACTCACAGTTAACTGCAGATCAGAGGTTGTGCCCCACTGGCAACGAGTCTCCCTGGTACTGAGATGAGCAGTAGGTCAGAGCTGGCAGAATGCTGTACAATGCCCTCTTTCAGCCACATTCAAGGTAAGAACTAAGTTGTCTAACGTGGCTACCACAGGAAAGGAAACTAAAACTGGCTTACAAAAATGGCCACTACTGCATGGACTACAACAGGAAACACAACAGGGCACACTCTGACCCAGTAGGGCAGGGGAAAAGCACCATGGGAGAAGAGCCTACCAACTACCAAACATCGTGAGACTGTAACACAAGCTAATGAAATCACGGAGCCCATTACCCTACACCCACCACAATACAATGCTGATGTGACCCTGTTAGTGCACCCGAGAGCCACATCTGACCCAGGGAAAGGCTGTGAGAGGATCGAACACATTCTGCTGTCATGGAGGTGGGTACGGCATTTGAGGCTGGCATACAGGCTGGGAAAAAAAGTTTTTAAAGTGGGGTTTTTTTGGTGGAAGGGGGTTAGTGACCACTGGGGGAGTCCAGGGGAGGTCATCCCCGATTCCCTCCAGTGGTGCATCCTGGGCAGTTGGCAGCACTTTTTTGGGACTTGTTCGTGAAAAAAAAGGGTCCAAAAAAGTGACCCAAAATCGCGGTAAAACCGCCTTTTTTTTCGATTATCAGCTAAAGATGCCCATCTCTCCTCTGTTGATAACCACGCCCCAGTTCTGCCTCCACCACGCCTCCAACACGCCCCCGTCAACTTTATTCGTTTCTGGGACGGAGTGCAGTTGGAAACACCCAAAATCGGCTTTCAATTATACCGATTTGGGCGCCTTTGCGAGACAAACGTCTATCTCCCGATTAGGTCGCACTATAGGCGTTTTCTCCTTTCGAAATAAGCTGGACAGTGAGACAGAATAATAGAATTCAGTTATATCAAGGGAACAAATAGATGGATATGTCTGAAACATTTATCAAAGTTGAGATTAGCATATATAACCAACTGGGCATTTAAACGTTTGTCCTTTAATGATACCACATGTTCAGAAATCATAGCCATAAGTATAGGCAGTTATTCAAAGATTATCACATGCACACACCAGAACAGGCATCCATAACATTGCAAAAGTAAACAACTACTACTACAGAGTACATCCAAAATGTAATTTTTATTTCTTTATTTCCCTCTTCCAAAATTCCAGAAAGCAGATGTATAGATCAGAAGGACCTAAAGCACTCCAAAACAAGGAAAGTCAGAAACAACACAGTTTATACCTAATTGTTCAACCACCCTTAGGATTCACCTTTGGGTTTAAAAAGCAAACCATGTGTATGTAAGATCTGGATAAACAAATTAAAACAATCAAAGTTTAAAGCAATGCCCATGTAATACGTGGTAGCAATAATGAAACAATGATGGAATATTCACACAGCAGGCAGCCTGAGCCAACAGATTTATTTTCCACTGAACAAAATTAACTTTGTATGAACTTGGAGGCTAATAGTGTGCTGAACTGGACCTATGGCCCTACTTCATAGAGATCCTTCTGAAAGAAGTGTCCACATGGGTGTCTTATATTCAACTCCTCTTGAGCAATAAAATTACCCCGTAAAGGAACAAGGTTAATTTTTTTCACTGTATGCTGGTTTCTGCTGTAGATGATTCCTTAACAGCTGAGCCTAGACCTCTGCTAGCAGGCTGCTAAATATTTCAAGCAAACTGCTTCCAACTCCCATTCCCTGGAGCATGCCCAGACCACTCCAAGCTAAACTACAGGGTTGACTAAGCCAGGGTTACATTAAAAGTCTGAAAAAAAACTAAGCTCTTCTTAAGAAACTGTTGATACATATATATTTTTATTTTCATTCTTGCTGAAAACTTGCTTCTAAAAAAGTACAACCCAGTGCTGAGTTCTTACAAATTTTTTACACAAGAGCAGGATATGTGACAAAGAACAGAGGGCTTGAAGCCTCGGAAGTGACTCTTTTCACACCAGGAAACAGCCTAGTGCCTTGCACAGTTTCATCATTGGCTTCCAAACTAGGTCCACTCTGTTATTCTTTATATTCTTTATATCAAAACTTACAACTTTTCTTTAATATCATTAAATATACAAAACACTTATCTCAAAGTAGACTTTATTTCAACATCACGGATCCCTAACATGAGTCATGTTTCACAAAGCTGTGTCAGGGTAAAGTCCTACATCAGCACCCCACAATGCTTACGGTGCCATTATAACAACTTTCCAAAACTTCATCTGCCAGCTATCCTGATCAATATCCCTCTGTTTACTAAGAAATTACTTTATTTTCTCTTTTAGACCAGGCTACTTTATTCCACCTTTTAAGGCGGAGACAATGATTCCTCATGCTTGGTGCACACATTCTACAGAGCTCAGAAACAACAAAGATTTAAATTTGCCTGCCAAGAAAATGACCCAGAGTCAAGGCACCAACAAGATTTACAGTTTTAAATTTCACACTCTTTCCAAAGGCAAACCTTGTTCTTTCTGAAGACAATATTCAGCAGCATGGCTGCCATTTAATTTTAAACCTAAATGCTTAAAGTTATGCACTATCCACAGAAGTGCTGGCTTTAAAAATCCATGTATATCTATAAAAGTCACCAAAAATTGTGATGCAATTTAATTGAATAACGATTATTCAAGAATTGGCTTTTTAGCAAGCAATTGCCACTAATTTGATTTAATTGGAATTTATGCACGCAAATGTAAGCGCAGGATCTGTGCCTAAAATTTACCCATAAGTATAATAAAGGGGGGCAGAAATGGGAGGGTCATGGATGAAACAGGGGTTTCCTAAAATTAACGGCATTGTTATGGAATAATGGTGATATGCGCCTAATGTAGGCACACACATTTGCGTCACGCTTCAGTTGGTACAAATGGCCTTGTCTAAAGTTAAAATATTATATTTGCTCCCACAATCCCTCAGTTCTTAAGTTCTCAAATCAAAACCTTCATTTCAATACTTTTTATCTCTTAGTGTCCTCAGTTGTGCACATTGCCAAGATTACTGAATGGCAATGGTTCCTGCACACCTTTCTTCATCGGTACACTTTATCCACCCTTTTTTTAAAACTTGTTTAGCACTATTCTTCACTTAAATTGATAATAAAAATTTAAAAAATATACATAAGTGAAGAATAGTGCTAAACAAGTTTTTAAAAAAGGGTGGATAAAGTGTACCGATGAAGAAAGGTGTGCAGGAACCATTGCCATTCAGTAATCTTGGCAATGTGCACAACTGAGGACACTAAGAGATAAAAAGTATGAAATGAAGGTTTTGATTTGAGAACTTAAGAACTGAGGGATTGTGGGAGCAAATATAATATTTTAATGCGAGTTGTTTGAAGCTCCACAGTGATTATGCAGAGAAGGAAGCCATTGTGCTTGTCTAAAGTTAGGCATGATTCCTGGTGTAAGCACTGTTCTGTAAACTGCACCTAACTTTAAGTCTGGCTAAGTCCACTTTTGTAAAAAAATGAACTATAGTTTCGTGTGGAGAAAGGATATTGTTATCTACCAGCATAATTAATTAATGAGATTGTGTGTTTATCTTTCATCTGCAGCCAAATTAAAATAAGATTTGTTTCTAAAATCAGCTAAGTCCAGGCAGATATTAATTCCAAAACCAGTTAAGTCCTGTAGCCAGTAGATGAGGCTCTAGCAAGTCATGTGACTAATCCAGTGGCTAGCACTATCACAACTCAGGGAAGGTGAGCCCCTTGGGCCTTAGCCACATTGGTGCTACTCGGTCAACCTAGAGGTTGGTCGGGCCCCGGCTGGCGGCAGACAAGTCTCCCAGGCTAGGTAAGACGGGCTGGACTGGAGACAGATAAGGCAGGCTCAGACTGGAGGCAAGGCTAGCAAGGCAGTGCTGGAGATGAGGCAAGCAAGGCTGGGCTGGAGATGAGGCAAGCAAGGCTAGGTTGGAGACAAGGCAGGTAAAAATGAGGTCAGGCAAGGGAAGACAGAAGATCAGGCAAGGCTGCAACTTACTAGAAAAAGTGACCTATTGCAAAGGCCCTGAGGCCGGGGGGGGGGGGGGGGGGGGGGGATGAAGTGTTTCCACTCCGATGTTTCCCAGCATTGCTGCAACAGGGAATAAGGAGGGACTCCTCGGCACATGTGCACCCTAGGAGACTGGTGTCTGCCAGCTCGTAGCTGTAGGAGGAAGGCAGGTTGCTGCCCAGAGGAGAGTCACAGGACCCGTTCACCCTGAGAGGATGGTGAGTCAGGGTGTGGGGCATCTCCTCACCCAAGACCCCTCCTCTCCAGAGTCCCAACCTAGGTATATGAGGAGCTATCTGATGGGCTGTCTTGAAGGCCAGCAGAGCAGGACAGGAGCTGACAGCCCCCTGAGAATTGTCCTCAGAACTGTAGGCCTTCCTGGAATAGAAGACTCCTGGACCATGTATCCATGGTCTGGTTTTTCAGGCCTGGTAGAAGAAGCTGTAGACAACCTCTGAATTTTATTTTATTTATTTTGATGTTGTTCACACCTTTTTTCAGTAGGAGCTCAAGGTGAATTACATTCACTGGGTATTTCTCTGTCCCTCAAGGGCTTACAATCTAATTTTGTACCTGAGGCAATGGAGGGTTAAGTGACTTGCCCAAGGTCAAAAAGCGCAGCAGTGAGATTTGAACCGGCCACCCTTAGATGTCAAGGCTGGTGCTGTAACCACTAGGCTGCTCCTCCATCTTGGGTGCAGAGAGTGAGCAAGTCGTATCTGAAGAAGCCTCCCTCCCAGAAGGAGATCTGCGGCATTTCTGCTCACCTAACTTGGACGACTTGTCTCTGCTTGCTGCTTAGAGCAGACCTTGACCCGAACTCCACTGGTCCAGGGCAAAACAATGGGAATGCCAGCCGTGGCCAGGGTGACATTGGGTGTCTCGGAATCCCAGCAACATTGGTCACAGGCCTCACTCCAGACATTAATGTCACCTCTCACCCAGTCTATGACCAGATTGTGTTTCTGGAGCCATGGCAACTCCAGGATGATGAGTTTCATGAAGTCTGGAGGATGTACAGATGGATGACCTCATTGTGGTCACCAATGCTCAGGCATAAGGGGGCTGTCTGGGTTCTAAGATGTCCTTAAATATTTCATATACTGAAGAGATCAGAATAGTGCTGAGTAATTCCTGGGTATGAATCTTGAAGCATCAAACGGAGCTTCATCTGTGAAGTTCCTACCTGTGCCAGAATCCAAGAAGACCTTGAGACTTTTCTTCCCTTGATCCAAATTGAGTACTGCTGGAACTAGAAATTGGGTATTAGGAATCCGGGAGGTGGGTCCAGCGCTACCCCCCAGCCAGAACTTGGTTTAAGGGTCTGGGCTTGTTAGTGCATTTAAGTGCATAATGTCCCTTTTCACCACAATAGAGGCATAAATTCAGAGAGAGAGAGAGAGGGGAATGGTCCACCTGCATGGGTTCTACAAGATCGAGAAATGGAGGATACTGATAGCTAGGCACCTTCAAAGTAGTCTCTGAGGAGCGCTGTTCCTGGGTTTGTTCCTGGAACTGGATAGCTATCATATTACAGAGACCGATAAGGTCATCCAGAATAGTAGGGAGATCTTGCCCAGCCAGTTCATCCTTGATTTGGGGTGCCAAGCCCCTGCCAAAAGGCTATGACAAGTTCAGAAGCTAGAGTGTGGAACTATATAGTATAATTGACCAGGGTCCATGTCCTCTGCTTTAATCTAAGAAGCTCGGAAGCTGCTGACAGGACTTTCCCAGGTTCTTCAAAGACCCTCTTGAACTGTCCCAAGAAACTATGGAGGCCATCAAGCATTGAGCTGTTCCATTTCCCAGAGTGGAGAAGCCCATACCAAAGCTTGGCCAGACAGCAAGGAAATAATGTAGGCCACCTTGGCCCTGTCAACTGAGAAATCTCTAGCTTGCAGTCTTTAGAGTTACTGTCATACCTCAGTAGAGCCATGAGGCCTGAGAAGATGGTGAGTTGGGTTGCGGGGCATGGCAACAACCGTGACAAGCGCATTATTGCATGTCCTCCAAAGTCTAACTATTGACCTACAACTAAAGAAGATATGGTTGTTTCTAATGCCTGTGCATCACAAAATCATAACAGCACCATGTACATGAGGATATTGACAAAGCACTATTTTCCAGTTCGTGGTCATTAGTTTCTTCCACCTGACTGGATCTTCGATAGGATGGCAAAACTGCTGCGTAGAAAGGAGATGATACTGTTGCCAACAGATATTATGCTGTTTATTGCAGAGTTTACACAAAACAAAGTGGGAAGTAGACCAATGACTTCAGGACATAGAGACTATGGTGATATATAAAGGAGCCAAACTTTATTGTAGACTCAATTATGCTTAATTATTGCAGAGTTTGGCAATGTTATGGTATCTGTAGATTTCAAATCCCAAAGCAAAACCTTGTTTAAAGGAAACTTATAGGCTTTAAGTTGTTCATGACCAAAGTTTTGAGATATTAAGGTAAAAAGTGGGCCTAAACATCTCTGTACAATGCAGACTTCTGCTGGTCTGTCATTATTCTATAATCTTAGCACATAAGTTCTGGGCACACTCCAAACCCGCCCATATCTATCCTATATCTACACACCTTTTACAGTTACTCACTGGAGAGTATAAAATGAATTGAAAAAATATTTCTTCACTCAATGTGTAATAAACCCTGGAAATCGTTGCCAGAGAATATGGTAAAAGCAGTTAGCCTAGCAGGGTTTTAAAAAAGTTTGGATAATTTCCTAAAAGAAAATCCATAAGCCATTATTAAGATGGACTTGGGAAAATCCATTGCTTATTCTAGGATAAGCAGCTTAGCAGCTTAAAATGAGTTTTTCTGTTCTGGGATCTTGCCAGCCACTTATGACCTGGATTGACTACTCTTGGAAACAGGATACTGGGCTTGATGTGCCTTCGGTCTGTCCCAGTATGGCAATGCTTATGTTCTTATATTCTTATGATCTTGCATAAATAGAGTGCTCCAAATAAATGTTTTTGATACAAAATTTTAGCAGGAATTTAAATCTATAAATTTAGGATGATAAGCTCCTTAGGAATTAGCATCTCTGTGGAGTGACATTAGCTGTCCAGAGTGTGATGCAAAGTCAGCCACTGTAAAAGCACCTTGGTTTTTAGCTTCAGTTTTCATTAGCTGCATATGTGTAGAGGCTATTTTGCTTGGAGATAAAATATGGTCTTTCATCATTTAAATTATATTCTGGCTTGGATACTGTGGTTTTAGCAGAGGGATACATACTGCAAGCTTTGACAATCCTAGTGGCCCTTACTGGTTCATAGTCACACAACCAAACTTAGTTGGTTTTGGTTTCGGCTTTGGCTTCAGCCGAAATCAGTTGAAGAGTTTTGGCTGAAGGTCTTTCAGACAGTTTTGGTGGCAGTTTTGGTTTCAGCCAAAACTGAAAAAAGCAGTTTTGGTCAGTCACTTCCTGAAAGACTTTGCTTAACACAAGACTATCTCTTCTTCAGGAAGAAGGTGAAACCTTGGATCTTCTCCAAAACCTTTAATGGAAGAAGCAATTAAGTAGCTAGTCAGTGGCTGTACATCTGTAGCAGGATTTGCTTATTCACTTCTATTCTAGCTGAGATCATTTTCATGTACCTTTTCTGACTTCACATGCAGTTTCCCTTAAGTTAGTCTCCCTTATTTCTATCTTAGTCTATCTTATCTGTCTATGTCAGGGGCATAGTGGGCCCACCCAATCATAGTCAGGCCCACTCAGTTTCTCTTGATGCTCCAATCGGGATTTTGGCGCGGTCTCACCTCTTCAAGGCTGCTTTCGGCACCTAACCTTTCGTGAAATATAGTATGCCCTATCAGACGGATTCTACACTTGTCTTTTGACTGTACACTTGTCTTTAAATTGTTTAGATGTCTTTAGATTGTACACCTGTCTTTTAGATTGTAAGCTCTTTGAGCATGGGACTGTCCTTCCATGTTAAATTGTACAGCGCTGCGTAACCCTAGTAGCGCTTTAGAAATGTTAGTAGTAGTAGTCTTGGTTCCAGCCCAAGCAGCAGGCATCTCTCGGTCCCTTCCCCACCTGCCCACCCTCAGCTCCCCAACAGCACTCCTTTCGTTTCTGCCGCCCTGCATTTAAATCTTTATTTTACCTCAAGTCGCAGTAGCGGCAGTGGCGGCGGCAGTGAGAGCAGAAGGCTCGCTTCCAGCCTTCCCTTTCCTCTCAGTGTCCTGCCCACAGGAAATTACATCAGAGGAAGGTGGGACATGAGAGGGAAGAGAAGGCTGGAGGGAGCCTGTTGCTCTCACTGCTGCTGCCACCGCTGCTGTGACTTGAGGTAAAATAAAGATTTAAATGCAAGGCGGCAGGAATAAAAGGGGGATGTTGCGCAGAAGAGGGCAGGTAGGTGGGGGGGGTTTGAACTGGAACTCGGGGGTGAAAAGGGGGGCAGGTGGGGGCTGGGACGAGTCACTGGACATGGATGGGAGGGAAGGATAGGGGGCAAAGGAGAGTCGTTGGACATGGATTGAAGGGGAGGGCAGGGGAGAGAGGAGAAATCGTTGGATATGGAGGGGAGGGCAGAGGAGAATCTCTGGACATGGAAGGGAGGGCAGGGGAGAGAGGAGAAATGCGGACATGGATGGGAGGGAGGGCAGGGCAGGGGGAAGAGAGGAGAAATCGATAGACATGGAGGAGGAGGGCTGGGGAGAGAGGAGAATGCTGGACATGGAGGGATGGAAGTGTGCAGGGGAGAGAGGAAAATTGCTGGATATGGATGGATGGAGGGGAGGGCAGGGGAGAGAGGAGAGTTGCTGGACATGGATGGATGATGGATGAAGAGGAGGGTAGGAGAAATGCTGGATATGGATGAGGGGAGGGAAGACAGGAAGGAGATACACATGGAGGGGAGGGGAGAGGAAAAATGCTGGATATGGATGGAGTGGAGGGCAGGGAAGAGAAGAGAAAAGTTGAACAAGGATGGAGGGAAGGAAAGACAGAGGAAGGAGATGCACATGGATGAAGGTGAAGGGAGAGAGGAGAAAGTCTGGACATGGATGGAAGGAAGTGAAGACAGAGGAGGAGATGTACATGGATGGAGGGGAGATGGAGACATTCTGGACATGATGGAGGGGAAAGAAGACACCTTACCTCTATTCTAGACTGCCCCAACTTGACATTTCATCCTTTAGATTGTAAGCTCCTTTGAGCAGGGACTGTCCTTTGTTAAACTGTACAGCGCTGCGTAACCCTAGTAGCGCTCTAGAAATGTTAAGTAGTAGTAGTAGTAGTAGTAGGAAGATGCACATGGATGGAGGGGAGGGGGGAGAGAGGAGAAATGCACAGGCACAGTCACAGACCCAGGCACAGGACCCAGCCAGCACACACAGAGCACAGTCTGCAGTGCTCTCTGAAAAACCAGCCACCACATGCACACACATTTTGGAAGCTCAAGCCCAGCTGCCCAGGTAAAATAAATATAAATATGTTTAAATGTACAGTGTAATGGTGGTGGTGGGCTTCTGGGTGGGGGTGGGTTCTTCACTGCCTAGGGGGAACATGTTATATTTAATCAAATATACATTTCTATCCCCTAAGCAGTGAAGAGCATATCCCCACTCAGAAACCCACCAACAATACATTTTAATGATGATGGGTTTCTGGGTGGGGGTGGGCTCAATGCCTAAGTTAAAATAATAATAAAAAAGAAAAGTTCTATATTTTTTTATGTTGGTGGGTTCTATATATTTTTTATGTTTGTTATAAAGCAAAGTTTGAAGGATATATGCCATTGCTGTAATTATATTGCAGGATCCTGTCATGTGTGTTGAGATGTTTGCCATTATTGCAGACTTAAGTCTGGTCAAGTTTAAGATATGGGATAATGTAAATGGTTGGTTTTTCCATTATGTTTGTATGTATGTGTGTATGTATGTCTTGTCTGTCTGTATTTTTAGGTTGTAAGCTCTATCGAGCAGGGACTGTCTCTCTGTGTCAGGTGTTCAGCGCTGCGTGCGTCTGGTAACGCTATACAAATGTTAATAATAATAATATATTGATTCAGGGCAGCTGTTGGGCAGTCTACTTAGAAATCCATCATCAAGTACATTCTTTCAAGAAACACTACTCATACTTGTATGCACAGTGCTCACCCATATTAGTTCTGGGCCCATCAAAAATGGCATATTTGGCTACGCCACTGGTCTGTGTGTTCCACCACCGCTAATAGTCTATGCCATTGTTCTTAATTGCAAGGCCCGGGGCCAATGGTGGCCCCTGAAGACCTCTGGGGCAGCTCCCAACATCTTTCTTTTATTTTTTTCTGTTACTATCTGCCTCTCTAACCAAGCTCATGGCAGAAAAGGGGAAGTGGATAGGGGAAGAGCCACAGGCTTGAAGAACAAGACATTTTTCAATAGACAAAGAGAATATATCTAGAAATGCTCACCTTCTTGAGGATACCCCTAGTGAAAACTTTAAAGTGGGGATGGATGTCATTGAGACATGCTTGTCAAGAGTGCCAGGAGCCCCACATGGGAAGATATTCGGAGGCTCTGTTTCACTCATTTGAATCCAAAGTGGCTCTGACTTTTAAATGAATGAAGACCACAGCTCTATGCTGTCTATTAAGATGCTTTAATCTGTGCTGTGTTGATGTTGTAAGTAGCATATTATGCCATTATGCAAACTGTTATTTGAATATTTTCTTCTGCTGTGGTTGATTATTGCCTTTGTCTGGTTTATTCTTGCCGAACATTGCCTTGGATGAATTTCTTCAAAAAAAGCAGGGAATAAATCCTAATAAATAAAAAATAAATAATTGACCCAAAGGCTGACAAAAACTGAGCACTGTTATGTGTCAGAATTTTTATGTAGTTGATATTTTTATGCTGTAACTGTTAAACATATAGCCATCAGAAGAGTTGTTTTGAAAGATTGTACCCTACAGTAAGTACTACTTGTTCTACCAGGTAATTGACAGAAGCATTTCTCTCTTGTCCTCTTAGCTACCACAATAAATAAACACATTAGACTAATAATATTGTGCCAGTGTAAGAGCTGAAGCTCTAGGAGTACTCTAAAGTGATAACATAGAAGCATCAAGTTTTGCAATAACTGTGCACTTGGTTTGGCAAATTCCAGGGTGTGAGATGAATGCACTGAGTTATCTGATTGCCAGAGCAAATAAACGATAAAGAAATGATGTGCCTATGTAAGGAAAATAACCCAGTTCCAGGGGAGTCTTCTGCACCTTAGTTTTTTTTAGAATATGTCACTGGGATTCATTTAGTCTCTCATGGCCCCTAACCCACACTCATTGGATATACCATTGTCAGCTCCAAAGGTCGATCTGTTGCCTGTGAGACTTCCCTCAAGGACCAAGCTAATCTTCTAAATAAAGTGGGCCTGCAATCACCCCTTATGGAAACTTCCACCTATATGTACACTTCCGCTCAAGGACCCCCAAATTTTGGCCATGATTCATGTAGTGATATGCACCCACTGCCATCAGTCAGGGCCCTAAAATAGCTAGCCCAAGTGCTCCACAGATAGATGCCCCCAAACCCAGGTTTCCAACCTGTACATTTGGGAACTGCCTTTATCTTGGGGGTCCCAGCAGAGCTGGTCAGAAGGATGAGCACCTCCCACATGATTCCCAGCTATATCCCACCCAGCTGTTGAACACATAGGCATGGGGATGCACACACACCCATATCCCTGACAAAAACTCTTACAATGGCCCCATCCATCCAGCAGCGTAGTGCCATACTACCTCCCAGCTAGTGCCTGCTCATCCAGGGCCCTCCAGCAAGGAGAGAACCCATCCTGCTTGCCCATAGCCAGACAACTGTCTCAGGGGATCTCTGATATCATTGCTTTTGTGGTTCCCTGCTTTGTCATCTCATTTATGCAAAACCTCAGACATGCCCCCCCCATGTTACAACAACTGCCCACAGTTGCCTGGTCCCTTCTCCCCAACAGCCACCTTCACAACTATGCAAGCCATGTAGGATGTCTTGATCTCATTTCCACACCTTTAACGCACACAGGGCACCCTCCAGCAGGTCAACAGCTGGCCCAGAAACAGTCCAGGCCTGATAAGGGCAAAGAAGACCCTCACACCCCACAACAGGCGGGCCGGGAGGCTGAGTGAGAGGAAGTCATTCTGGAATCAGGGCCATGGAAGTTCCCAGTCCCTCCCCCACAGCTGAGGCCCAGGATGGGGAGGATCTGTGAAGAGACATGCCTCCACTGAAGGGGGGATAAAAGGTAGACCAACAGACCCCTCCCCACCAATGCTGGCAGGCACAGCTGTGGAGGGCAGCATACAAACATCTGCCATGCCTCCTGGAAGGCCCACCCCAACTCCAGCTCCTGCAGCAAGTCTTAGCCACATATTTGGCCTATTGACCCTGTTCAGGAAGGGCTCTACCTCCAGATGCCCTACACCCATAAGCTCAGCCAGCATCTCTCTGGGGATTGGGCTACATTTTGAAGGTGCAAGCACTAAAGTAGATGATCTCCTAATGTAGCTACAGTTACTTAGAAATAAGAATACAAAGCAGGTCAAAGAAACAGCAATGTGGGTCACAGTATGGGGCAGACTGCCCACCTACATCACCACTGAACTCTGTAACCATCTGTCCCCTGGGGGTAAAATAGCTGGCTATTCTCCTAAACTAATGCTGCCACCATATATCAGGTCTGAGGGAAAGCTGGGGTTGATGGGGCTGCATTGTCCATGATATAAGCATTGGTGGACACCTGGCATGCTGGTCCCCCATTCCTGCTCCATGCAGGAGGCTGAAACCTCGATCCCGTCACAGATGTCCATTGCCAAAGATGCTAGGTATATGGTAGTGCTGTTGGCCCCAGTTTGGGGGCCACTTATACTGAAGTGGGCCACAATTTGTCTACTCTAAACATTCCCCTGTCAGTTCCTGACAGCTTGCAGCAGGAGGCCAGTCCCATAATCCTCCTTCACCCTGCAGACCCACACCCTTTGTTACATTGCATAGAGCTGCTCAAAGTAAAGGTATGTTGTCTCACACTAGCCACCCATCTAGTACCAACCAGCAGACATACATAGGCAGTGCCTAGACTCTAGTTTACTCTACTCTTTGTTCTGCATGGCTAAGGGCTTGGAAGATACACAAACAGCTGCTTCCTATATACACATTTACATATTTACAGCAATGGTGGACATTGGAGGGGAGCTTTGTAGCGCTTAAAAAATGCTAAATAGTAATAGTAGTAGTTGTAGTAGGAAAGGGAAATCAACTATATACAATTATGTGGGACAAGCAAATTAGCCTGGTTTGCGAAAAATGAAACGGGTCCTAGCAAGGCTATTGTCTAATCGCCATTATGTTTTAAATTCTCTCCCTTTCCAAATCAGCGTTTCTTTTTCTATTGTTTCCTCTTTGCTCCCTTGCCCTCCCATCCCCCATGCCCTCCCCTCCATCCATCCATGTCCAGCAACTCTTCTCTCTTTCCTGCCTTCTCCTCTATCCATATCCAGCATTTCTCATCTCTCCCCTCCCCTCCCATCCATGTCCAGCGATTTCTCCTCTCTCCCCTCTCCTCCCATCCATGTCCAGCGATTCTCCTCTGCCCTTCACTCCCATCCCATCCATGTCCAGTGACTCGCCCCAGTCCCCACCTGCCACTCCTTGTAAGCACCCGAGTTCCAGTTCAACCAGTCCAGCCCTCACCTGCCTGCCCTCTTCTCCCACAACAGCCCTCCTTTCTTTCCTGCCACCCTGCCTTTCAAAGTTTTATTTTATCTCAAGTCATAGCAGCGGCAGGCTTGCATTCAGCCTTCCCTTTCCTTCCCTCTGTGTCTCACCCTCCTGTGACGTAATTTCCTCTTTCCGCGAGGGCGGGACACTGAGAGGGAAGGGAAGGGAATGCTGGAGGAGAACCGATTACGTAGTCGATGATGTAATAGCTCATTTGTATATGGTTACGAACCCAGCCATCCATCCATCCAGGGACACAGATTGACCAATCAAACATATAAACGGCAAGTGACTGACTCACCTGCAAATGCGCAGTATTCATTTATTTGTTGCATTTGTATCCCACATTTTCCCACCTATTTGCGGGCTCAGTGTGGCTTACAATACATTGTAAATGATGGAAATACAATTTGTTGCAGTACAATTATGGGTTACATTGTGAGGAGTTATGGGAAGACAAAGTCAAATATCATACGGGGAATAGAACAATGGAATGTAACAATAGGGAGTTGATAAGACGATAAAACAATAACGAGAACATTAGGGTATAACAATTTTATCTGTGGGTGGAGTTTTAAGTGTGGTGAAAATACGGGGGAAGAGAACTCAGAAGAAAGTGTATTGATGCGTTTCTATTGGTGTGTATGGACTTCATGTGTTTTGATCCTTGCCGTAGATTTTCTCAAAGAGATGAGTCTTCAATAGTTTGCGGAAGTCGGTTAGTTCGTAGATCGTTTTCAGGTTGCGTGGAAGTGTATTCCAGAATTGCGTGCTCATATAAGAGAAGGTTGATGCGTGCAGTACTTTGTATTTTATGCCTTTGCATTTAGGGAAGTGGAGATTGAGGAAAGTTCGGGATGATCTTTTAGCGTTTCTGAGTGGTAGGTCTATTAAATCAGACATGTATGCAGGGGCTTCACCGTGAATGATTTTGTGGACTAAGGTGCATACTTTAAAAGTGATGCGTTCCTTGAGTGGGAGCCCTGTCTTAGTTGTGCATGCCATGATAACATCAAGACTGGATTATTGTAAAGGACTCTACACTGGTCTGACTACAAAGGATTTGCACCAGCTCCAATTGATTCAGAATGCTGCAGCAAGACTAATAGAAGGTTGTAAGCAACATGACCACATCACACCATTTTTGCATAAACTTCACTGGCTACCAGTACAATACAGAGCTAAATTTAAAACACACCTTCAAGGTCACTAAGGTCTTTCCAAGGAGTTTCCCTAACCACATCTTCTCCAAAGGACATCACATGATGTGATACCTGCAAGTGAGCCTTCTCCAGAGTAGCTCCCAGGCTCTAGAATGCACTTCCTGAAAGGCTTCGCTTAACACAAGACTGTTTCTACTTCAGGAAGCAGGTAAAAGCTTGGATCTTCAACCAGGCCTTTAACGGAAGAAGTAAATTAAGCCAGCTGCACATATTATAGCAGGACATATTTATCCACTCCTACCCTAGCCAAGATTATGTTCAAGCACTTTTCTGACCTCATTTGCAACTCTCTTTAACTAGTCCCTTATTTTGTTACTCATTTTACTATATCTTATCTATCTATATGTTCCATCTTTGCTTACACGCTATGCTGCCTATTAAAATGTTTTATTGTGTATTATGTTGGCAATATAATGTAGCATACTATGCCATACTTTGTATTGTTGTTGAATATTTCTACTGCTGTAATTGTCTATTGCTTATGTTTGACTTATTCTTGCTGTACACCGCCTTGAGTAAATTCCTTCAAAAAGGCGGTAAATAAATCCTAATAAATAAAATAAAAATAAAAATGCCAGGGTATAACAATTTTATCTGTGGGTGGAGTTTTAAGTGTGGTGAAAATACGGGTGAAGAGAACTCAGAAGAAAGTGTATTGATGCGTTTCTATTGGTGTGTATGGACTTCATGTGTTTTGATCCTTGCCGTAGATTTTCTCAAAGAGATGAGTCTTCAATAGTTTGCGGAAGTCGGTTAGTTCGTAGATCGTTTTCAGGTTGCGTGGAAGTGTATTCCAGAATTGCGTGCTCATATAAGAGAAGGTTGATGCGTGCAGTACTTTGTATTTTATGCCTTTGCATTTAGGGAAGTGGAGATTGAGGAAAGTTCGGGATGATCTTTAGCGTTTCTGAGTGGTAGGTCTATTAAATCAGACATGTATGCAGGGGCTTCACCGTGAATGATTTTGTGGACTAAGGTGCATACTTTAAAAGTGATGCGTTCCTTGAGTGGGAGCCAGTGTAGTTTCTCACGTAAGGGTTTTGCACTTTCGTATTTTGGTTTTCCGAAGATGAGTCTGGCTGCTGTGTTCTGGGCTGTTTGAACTTTCCTCAGTATTTGTTCTTTGCAGCCTGCGTATAGTGAGTTGCAGTAGTCCAAGTGGCTGAGTACGAGTGATTGCACTAGGTCGCGGAAGACAGATCTTGGAAAGAATGGTCTTATTCTTTTCAGTTTCCAAATGGAGTAGAACATCTTTTTGGTTGTGTTGTTCGTGTGAGTCTCAAGTGTTAAGTGGCGGTCGATGGTGACTCCAAGGATTTTAAAGTTTCTGAGATTGGCAGATTTAGTTTAGGTGTGTTAATTGCAGTGAATTTATTTGTGTTGTATTGGGAGGTAAGTATGAGGCATTGAGTTTTTTCTGCGTTCAGTTTCAATCGGAATGCATCTGCCCAGGTGTTCATGATGTGTAGACTTTGGTTGATTTCGTTGGAGATTTCATTGATGTTTTGTTTGAAAGGAATATATATCGTTACATCATCGGCATATATGTATGGGTTAAGGTTATGGTTTGATAGACGTTTTGCCAAGGGGATCATCATTAGGTTGAAGATAGTTGGCGAGAGGGGGGATCCCTGCGGTACTCCACACTCAGGTGTCCATGCAGCAGACGTAGTTGAGTTTGATGTGACCTGATATGAGCGTAGGGTTAAGAACCCCTTGAACCAGTTTAGGACATTGCCTCCGATGCCAAAGTATTCAAGAATGTGTAATAGGATTCTGTGGTCAACCATATCAAAGGCACTTGACATGTCAAATTGTAAGAGGAGTATATTGGTGCCGGTTGCAATCATTTGTTTAAATTTGGTCATTAGGGTAATTAATACTGTTTCTGTGCTGTGATTTGACCGGAATCCTGATTGGGCATCATGCAGTATGGAGAATTTGTTGCGATAGTTTGTTAGTTGTTTGTAGAGTCGGAACGCTGAGAGTGAAGTCCAAGCCCCGCCTCCACCAGCAGTACAGCCCAATAGGGAGGAGGGCTTGGACATGGGCGTGGAAATCGGAGGAGGAGGGAGCAGGGAGGGAAGGAGGGGGCGGAACTGAGGGAAACAGACGCAGCGATGGAGAACTGATGACACGATGACGGCGGAAAGAGGGGGGGGGCGACGCTGGGGGGGACGGCAAAATGACGGCTGCGGGGACAGCAGGGCACAGGAGGTCACAATCGCGGTGGATGGGAGCCCGAGGATGGAGGGTAGGGGACAGAAACAGTTGATGGACACGGGTGGATGGAGCGGATGGGAGGGGGGAGAGGAGGGTTGCTGGAAATGGGGGGAGGGCAGGGGAGAGAGCAGGGTTGGTGGACGGGAGGAGGCCATAGGAAAACAAAAATCTAGCCCGTTGTTACGGGCTTAATGGCTAGTTATTATATATGGAGAGATATATACATGAGGACAGGGGCGTATCTGCGTGGGGCCACAGGGGCCTCGGCCCCCGCAGATTTCGCCCTGGCCCCCCTCCCCGCCGTCAACCCTCCCCCACTGCTCACTTTTGCTGGCGGGGGGCCCCAACCCCCGCCAGCTGAGGTCCAACCCGAAGTCTTCATATTTCGTCTTCCTCCGACTCCTCCGTGGCCATGCTGTAAGTAACGCTGCTGATTCGTTGAATCCAGTTCGGAGTCTGACGTCGGACCTCGGGTGGCGGGGGTTGGGGCCCCCCGCCAGCAAAAGTAAGCAGCAGGGGAGAGTTGACGGCGGGGGGGGGGGGGATGGAGAGGGGCGGTGACGGCGGCGGCGGGGGGGGGGGGGGGGGGGCAAAAAAGTGCCCCCCTCTCTGGCTCTGGCCCCCCCTACCGCCGGATTCCAGATACGCCCCTGCATGAGGAGGGAAAGAAACCATTATATACATGTCCGTTTTCTCACAACAGCAACCAGTCAGGTAGTAACAAGCAGATGAGCTTGCCCAAAGAGAGACTAGATTTTAATCTGTGGTCAGCAGGCCAGAAGGCAGGGGAATAGCATAGACATCAGGCAGAAACTGCCTGCTGGAGATGAAGAGCATGAACTGTTACTGGAGGAACCCCCCCACCGTGGAATATGCAGATGGCCCTGTAGAGGGCGAGGGGCTTACTGAACATGAGGGGCAGGATAGGGATAATTTTAAAAGATTCTGGAATTCAGAGGATTGTGGGGGGTGAGTTCACTTTTTGGGAAATGACAATCAATATATCAAACGGTCCCTCCTCATTCCTGGGAACAGGTGTACACATGGGCAAAGTATAATGGGGTTTACCACATAAATGAGATGTGGAGAGCATAAGAATAACCATACTGGATTAGACCAATGGTCCATCTAGCCCAGTATCCTGTTTCCAACAGTGGCCAATCCATAACTGTCCTGGAGACCCTACAGCTATGCAGATTTTTAGAACATCCACAATGAATACATCAGATAAATTTCAACAGATGCAAATTTATTTCAGGCATATTCATTGTGAATATCTTAAAAAGCTGACTAGCTGTAGGGTCTCCGGGACAGGTTTTGGAAGCCCTGTGCTAGGCTGTTTTCCAGATCACATAACTTAGCCTTCAGACAGAGACAAACAGTATCATGGAACATTCACATACCATAGAGACCTTGCAAACTTTGCTTCCTAGCAAAGAAATAAACCTGGCATTTTATTTTTATTTTATTTATTAGGATTTATTTACCGCCTTTTTGAAGGAATTTACTCAAGGCGGTGTACAGCAAGAATAAGTCAAACATAAGCAATAGACAATTACAGCAGTGGAAATATTCAACAACAATACAAAGTATAGCATAGTATGCTACATTATATTGCCAACATAATACACAATAAACATTTTAATAGGCAGCATAGCGTGTAAGCAAAGATGGAACATATAGATAGATAAGATATAGTAAAATGAGTAACAAATAAGGGACTAGTTAAAGAGAGTTGCAAATGAGGTCAGAAAAGTGCTTGAACATAATCTTGGCTAGGGTAGGAGTGGATAAATATGTCCTGCTATAATATGTGCAGCTGGCTTAATTTACTTCTTCCGTTAAAGGCCTGGTTGAAGATCCAAGCTTTTACCTGCTTCCTGAAGTAGAAACAGTCTTGTGTTAAGCGAAGCCTTTCAGGAAGTGCATTCTAGAGCCTGGGAGCTACTCTGGAGAAGGCTCACTTGCAGGTATCACATCATGTGATGTCCTTTGGAGAAGATGTGGTTAGGGAAACTCCTTGGAAGGACCTTAGTGACCTTGAAGGTGTGTTTTAAATTTAGCTCTGTATTGTACTGGTAGCCAGTGAAGTTTATGCAAAAATGGTGTGATGTGGTCATGTTGCTTACAACCTTCTATTAGTCTTGCTGCAGCATTCTGAATCAATTGGAGCTGGTGCAAATCCTTTGTAGTCAGACCAGTGTAGAGTCCTTTACAATAATCCAGTCTTGATGTTATCATGGCATGCACAACTAAGACAAGGCTTGCCTTCTCAGTGTAAGGAGACAGGCAGCGTAGTCGCAAGTGATAGAAGCTGCTCCTGAAAGCTGCCTGTATTTGGGGGATCAGAGTAAGTGTTGAATTGAGCTGTATTCCAAGGTTCCTGATTTGTGATTTGAGGGGGAGTTTATATTTCCCAAAAGAGATTATGATGTCAGGTATGTCTCCACTTGTGTTAGGGACCTGTAAAAGCTTAGTTTTACTTGGGTTCAGGCAAAGTTTGCTGTTTTTAGCCCATTCTTGAATTGATGTTAGACGGGTAGTCAGTTTATTCAGGGCTGTGGGTAAGTCAGGTTCAATGGGTATGAGTAGCTGCATGTCATCCACACAGATGTAGATCTCAGTGTCCATTGACCGAATCAGCTTGGCTAGTGGTTTGAAATAGATATTGAATAGAATAGGTGACAGTATTGATCCTTGTGGTACCCCACAGCTCAGTGCCCATGGTGGTGATGAGGTGCTGCTGGACTGTTGCTGTCTGATAGGAAGGATCTGAACCAAGCAAATACTGTTGACAGGTATCTATTTCTGCTAGTCACACTAGCATAATATCATGATCCACAGTGTCAAAAACTGCTAAGAAATCTAGCAGTACTTACACCGAGGCAAATCCCCTGTCTCGGTTTCTATGAAGATCATCTAGTAGGGATACAACGACTGTTTCTGTTCCATAACTGGGTCTGAATCTAGATTGACACGGATCTAGCCAGTTTCTCTTGTCTAACCAATCATTAAGTTGAACACAGTATTCTATAAGTTTCCCTAAAAATGGCATGTTGGATACTGGTCAGAAAATTTCAAGTTTGTCCTTGTCAAGGTTTTCTTCTTTAGCAAAGGATGCACTACTGCCCTTTTTAATACTGTTGGTAGTTGCCCATTAGAAAGACAGGAGGTCACGATTTTTGTGGTGCCTTCTATGAGGCCCCTGCTTGCCTGCTGCACTATCTTTGATGGGCAGGGGTTGAGGGAGCAGGTAGTTGGTCAAAGGTTTCTTAGGATTTTGTCAAGACCGTCCTCTGATATTGGATTAAAAGAGTCCCATATATCTGTGTCAGGAGGGTGCGAGTTTGTGCACTGTAGGTTGGCTGATTGGAGACTGGGTGGGATTGCCTGTAAATCCTGGTGCAGACTTTTAATTTTTTGGCAAAGTATGCAGCAAAATCACTGCAGTTCAGACAGAAGAATCTGATCTTTAACTGGCCAGATGTTTTCTCTGTAACATCCTAAATAGTGTAACCCAAGGGGTTAAATAATCTCAACTGGGCTGAATAAGGGTTCTATTCAGTGACATCACTCTCAGACATCACTCAGCTGAGCAATTGGTTGTCTGGGAAACGGCTTGCTGGGCAGTTGGGTGGTAAGCTGGTCACTGGGTAGATGTGTGTTAGTGCTCAGTGTATGATTGTTTGAGGAATTGGAGTGAAAATTGACTCTTAAAAGGTTTAAAAGTTTGGTGTGGTTATTAGAGATGTGCTGGAGGTTTGGTATTTAAAATTGTAAAGCCCTACGCGAGTTTAGGGGCTTCAGGGAAATGTTGATGTTTGTTTGAAGGGTTTGAAGGGGTGGAAATTGTGTTGGGGTAGTCTAATTATTGTGGTGATAAAATAATTTTCCTAAATTTTTGAAGTGGGATGGTGTAAAAGTTAAATGTATCTAATAAGGTTAATGTCCAGCTGCAGTAGTGCAACTCAGAATTCTATGGAGCCTGATTGTTTCAGGAAAGCATAGAGAGATGTGATGCTGCTCTGAAGCTTTAAAGATATAGCCATTTGGGGAATTTGATATTAGTAATTCTGAAAGGAAAATTATTTGATGCGTCCTGTTCTGATTGCTTTGCAATACAGAAGTGGCTACCTCTGTCTAATGAGCTAAAGGGAAAGAATTAAAGCACTATTGTGCAAAGCTGGTTTAAAGGAAAAGAACTTTACATGCTGTGTGTATTGTGGCATTGGCTGTAAGATCTAAAAATCTTTATTAATTTAAGGGTTAGAGTATCACAATATTTTGTTTCCAACTTAAGCAGGTGTGGGAGGGCGTAGAATAGGGAAAAATGATTATCCAATTTTTTTTTAAATTGGAATAGCCAGCTAGGGAATAAAATTTATAGTGAATAACATAGATAACTTGTTAAATAATTTTAGTTAAGGTGTAGGGTTTTATTGTTGATTTTGTAAAGCATAGGTTAGTAGGTACACGTCTGTTCCTGAGTCCGGCTCCCTGGCCAGGGATCAACGCGATCGATCATCCAATGGTACCCACCGTTCACAGAGAGAGAGAAGAAGGAAAGCTGACCCTGTAAAATTTAGGAAAAGTATCCTTTCGATTATCACAAAAGTAAGAGAAAATGAAGAGGACAGAATTGTAGAATTTATACTTACCTGAGATCCGTCTGAAGAGGAACCTGGAAGAAAAAAAATAAACAAAGGATCAACTCTTACAGTGCACCAGTACTAAGCTAATTTAATTGCATGCATGATTAATTAGGAGTCAACTGAAGAGTTACTTATCTGATATTGATATTTTTTTCTGGACAAATAAATCTGGGGAGGGAATAAAAAAAACAAACGTTAGAATTTTCTGTTGTTAAACCTATGAATGTTTTATTATTAGGTAATTGAAATAGGGGGCATTAGGAAATTTAAGCAAAGAATTTTAGGTATTAGAATGTTTCTATGAATAGAGTTATTAGTGAATTCTTATTATCTGAGCTGAAGATTAATTTTTAAATAAAAATTTTCTGTAAAAAAAATCATTTCATCTTGATCTAATTTTTTTGTATTGTTCCGTCTGTTCCTGAGAAATTTTCCTGAGTGCCTGGCTCGACTACATTAAAGAGGCACTCAGACTGCCTTCTCAGGAGGGGGGCGGGGCTTACAATAGTATGATAAACTGCTATTCAAGTAGGATCCAAGAAAGACTGAGGGATGTCATAGGTCAAGGAAGCAAGAGATAGTCACTATTATCTAGTACTAATAATCTTGCAGGGATGGTACAAGATGACACCACAAGAAACAGTATAACATAACATTTATTGAAAAATGACCCAACTGGCCAAGCTTTGCCAACAGCCTTCATCAAGTGTCTATAAGTACATAATAAAACACAAATTAAATATTTCAATAGAAAGAAATATAAACACACAGAGAAAGTAAAGTGAAAATAAAACCATGTACAAAATTACCATTGAATTCTTCACAAAGGGAGCAAAATATTGTCAGGGGTAGACCGGCCTTGGTGCTGATAAGCTCCTTGTATCCCCCCAACACAAGTTTGGAAACCTAGCTCTTTAGAAATAAGCAATAGCTTATTAAACTCTGCATTCAGAACACAGTCTTAACTTCAACAGACCCCAGTTAACTCTGCAGTAATGTTGTGATACTTTTCACCCAGAAGACAGCCTTAGCTTCAGCAGACCCAGTTAACTCAGCAGTACTCCTGCTCCAGGTTCTCCAAGTTCTATCCCGGCTATTTCTCTGGTACCTTCACAAATAGCACTCTGTCTCATAGCTTTACACAGCAGTCCATAATGCTTCTGTTCTGCCAAGCTGAGGGAGGATAAGCAGCTGGTGTGCAATCAGGTAGATATTAACTCTCACTACAAGGAAATGTAATAAAATACTCTTATTATGAAAACAAGTGCCAAAATAATTAACTGCGTACTCACTGGTATCGTCAGGGCACATATCACGATAATGGGACCAAAAACAGATAACTTGAACTGAGAAGCCTGCTAGTGCTAATGCCAATGTACAAATTCATAAACTAAAAAAACAACCTTATCCGAGTATGCTTGCGTATATTGTTAAGTGAATGAGACATAAGGAAACTTTACTGCAAGTGCAATGGTGCTCTCCCTCACAGATCAGTGATTGGAAGTAAGGAGCATGGTGCGAACTTACACATTAAATGGACAATGCCATGGTGATGTCATTGTGACAACATCAAATCTACATGTCAGACACCAAAGACATTGCCAATCATGGACGTGTCAAGAGCAATGTCATAAAGGTGCCGCCAGTCCATAAATCCAAAACTTACAAAATCCCCCAACAACTTTAAACAGTGATATAGAGGCTAAAAAAAATAAACTTGAAAAGGTGACATTGCATAACACAATTGGAAAGGTGAAACCAAAACCCAATTTCCTTTACCAATACGTGCAGAGAGGCAACATAAGGACTTCACATGATATCCAATGATGTAAAATTCAGAAAGTACAAAAATCAAATAACAAGAAAACAAATCAAAAGGGCTATAGATAAGAATTGCACAGTTATGGCTTGTTCTAATGTAACAGATAACCTTCTAATTTTGGAAAAGCCTGAAGCTGGATGCAGGACATGAACACAAACAGGTTGACAAGCCAGTCATGCACATAGGTTGTACAAAGGCCAAGCAGATCTTTAAAGAAAACCTTAAAATCACGTTCACTATTCAATTCCCTCTGGAGCTTGCTATATTTAATTCATAAATACATTTCTGTTCTTATCTTAAAAGTATATCATCCACATTTCTTTTCCTCCAAGTGCTTCTAACTACCTTAATGACACAAAAATTTCAACTGTTTCAATGAATGGATTACATTCATTACACTGTTGCACAACGAGAGTGGTGAGAATCTTCCTTTTCAAACAGCTCTATGTTCAAGCAGTACTGATTCTGACTTTTCTCTTTGTTTTCCCTATGGGGGCAGGGCAAAAACTGATGTGCATGACATATGTGGTATTGCTATTGGAAAGGGTGTGTAATTTACCCCCTGTTTAACTAAGATGTACTAACACGCTACCGCATGACAGTGCTGACACAGCTCATTCAAATGAATGGGCTGTGTCCGGCATTAGCGCATGGAAACCACTATAGCGGCTTAATAAATAGAAGGGTTAATCTTTTTCTTAGTTACTGGATGTTCAAACAATGTGATAGTCATGGAGACACAACAAACAGTATTAATAAAAAGAAAAAGCAAAACCCCCAAGCACACCAAACAAGAAAAATATTATAAAAAAGGGGGGGTGGGGGGAAGACCAATCAAATTCCAACACACAGGGCAATCATTTAATAAAATCAAACAATAGACTCGACGCATTTCCTGTGTTTTGGCAAAAAAGCACCTGTCTCAGGAGTCAAAACAATTCAATCAAATTGACAGCACAATATAAACGTTTGCTATTCCAAATCGCTCCATGGTGTGACTGCCACCTCGAATATTGTGTTCAATTCTGGTCGCCGCATCTCAAAAAAGATATAGTGGAATTAGAAAAGGTGCAGAGAAGGGTGACGAAATGATAAAGGTGGATGGGACGACTTCCCTATGAAGAAAGGCTAAAGCGGCTAGGGCTCTTGAGCTTGGAGAAAAGGCGGCTGAGGGGACATATGATAGAGGTCTATAAAATAATGAGTGGAATGTATGGGTCTGATGTGAAGCGTCTGTCACGGCTTCCAAAATACTTCGGACTAGGGGGCATGCGATGAAGTACAATGTAGTAAATTTAAAACGAATCGTAGCAATTTTTTTTTCACGCAACGTGTAATTAAACTCCGGAATTCGTTGCCAGAGAATGTGGTAAAGGCGGTTAGCTTAGCGGAGTTTAAAAAGGTTTGGAGGCTTCCTAAGGAAAAGTCCATAGACCGTTATTAATGGACTTGGGGAAAATCCACTATTCTGGGCTAAGCAGTATAAAATGTTTTGTACATTTTTGGGATCTTGCCAGGTATTTGTGACCTGGATTGGCCACTGTGGAACAGGATGCTGGGCTCGTTGGACCTTTGGTCTTTCCCCAGTCTGGCAATACTTACTGTACTTAGGATAGCAAAATATTACACCAGCAGTGTGTAGAAGTATGAAAAATAAAGACGATAAGAGAAGCCTGATTACAACTACTGGCATGAGTAAATAAACAGCAGTCAGCAATGTGTCGGCACTTTTATTGGGCATTGCATTGTTTCGACTCCTGAGGCAGGTGCTGTTTGTGTCGAAAACCAGGACTGCATCAAGTCTATTGTTGATTTTTATTAAACAATTGCCCTAGTGTTGAAATTTGATTGCTGTTCCCCTCTTTTTTATATATTTTTTTTCTTGATACAACAAACAGAGCACCTTCCACAAAGGAAATGTCCTAGGTGTGTCTGCATGATTTTAAGATTTGTGGCAATACATTTGAAACCCAAATGATCTTTAAGGTTTTTTTTTTTTCTCTGGAGTATGCAACGGTAAGTTTGTTTTCCTTAAAACAATCATGGTTCTCTAGTATGTGCCAGTTTTTTCTAATGATTTTTTGAATACCGTGAGCTAAATTAGAAAACCGTAAAATTCAGACTATACCTGGATTTTTCTTCCTTTGTTCATACTTGTAGAAGGGCTATTCCTATTTGTACATTTGGCTTTAGTATAGCCCATGTGTATGCTTCTACTTGGATAACCCCTTTGTTTAAATTTGTCTATCAAAATTTCTGCTTGCCTTTCAAATTCAGGGAAATCAGAACATAGTCTATGTAAACATTAAAATTGACTATAAGGCAATTTTGTTTGAAACTCCAGTTGTGAAACCTAATGTGAAACCAAATATTTATTCCTGTCTGTTGGTTTGATATAAATAGTAGTTAAAAAAGCATAGTTGTTCTTACAATAAGAATGTCCAAATAGGGATCTGATGATGATCAAAGTGCATTTTAAACTTCAAATTCATATCCCTCAAATTATCATTCTAAAAAAGCAATAAGTTGTTCCTTACTCTCTTGCCAAAACAGAAGCACATCATCTTTGTATAGAAACCAAAGCTTTATGTTGTGAACAAAAAGATGATTGATGAGAAAGAGGGTCTCAAAATGTATGGCATATAGGTTGGCCAAATCAGGGGCCATTGATGGCCCCATGGCCATACCCTTAATTTGCAACAAGAAATGGTCATGAACAGAGGCATAGCCAGACCTCGTTTTTTTTTTTTTTTTTTGGGGGGGGGGGGGGAGGGAAGCCTGAGCCCAAAGTAGAGGGTCACATTTTGCCCTGCTTCCTGCCACTCTCTACCCCTGCTGCAACTCCACATACCTAGGCTGGCAGGATCCCCAAGCCCCGCTAGCAGATTGACGCAGTGCTGCCTGCCCTGCTTTCCTGCCCTGGCGCGCATGCTTGGTTTTAGTGAAATTGAGCATGCACGAAGCTTGCCCATTCTCAATTTCATTAAAACCGAGCATGCACATGAGGAAGGGGGGAAAGCAGGGTAGGCAGCACTGTGTGGCAGCGAACTATCACCACAGAAAGCTTCTGCTGGTGGGGCTTGGGGACCCCCACCAGCCAAACCAGCAGACTTGGGGGGCCCAAATCCAAATGGGGAGCCCAGGCCCTCAAGACCCCCCCTCCCCGTGTCTATGCCACTAGTCCTGAAAACAAAACTAATTCTTTGTCAGAGTAATTCTGGTCAATTCAATATTAAAGGAAATGGGTTTCTTAGATTTATTGTACATGAAAGTAAAGTTTGTTCCACAATCCTCAGGCCTTCCTCTTCAGGCATATTGGTATATAGAATTCCATATCAGAATCAAATTGGAAACAGCACCCTTGTACTGATCAAGCAATTTAATAACATGCGTTGAATCTCTTACATAAGATGGAACATCTGGAACAAATGGTCTCAAGAAGGCATCTACAAAATTAGAAAGTGGTTGAAGCACTGAGCCATTAGCAGAAATGATAGATCTGCCTGGGGAGGTTTCAAAGGATTTATGAATTTTAGGCAAATATAAATATTGGGTACAGTAGGGTTGCTATTGATCAAAAAATCTTACTCCTGATTAGTTAGAAAGCCTGTTGAGTAACCGATATCAACTACATTCTTGATTGTTTATACGACTTCTTCTGTGGGATCATTATCAAGCACACAATAATATTCTTGATCATTGATATGCCTTTCAATTTCCTAAAGGTAGTTATCTCTGTTGAGAACAACTATCCCATGCCCTTTAGGCTTAATGGTAATGTCTAAATTGTTAGATAATGAGGAAATAGCATGGTATTCATTCATTTTAAGGCTGATATACACCTGAGTCTTTTCTGTTCTAATTCAGCAATGTCCTGTTAAAACATACTGCTGGAATATGTGTATAACTGGGTCTGGGAGGAATCCATTTGGAATTATTCTTGACAACAGATAAGTCAACATGACATGCTGTATTTTTAGAAAAAAAGTGCACCAATTGTAATTTTCTGGTAAATCTAAAAAGATCTACATGTGTCTGAAAGGCATTACACTGACTGAGTAGAGGGGAAGAAAAGTAAGACCTTTATGCAATACATTAATTTCAGGTTCACTAAATATATGATCTGACAAATTAAATATAGGAAAATCTGTCTCCAACTGGTTCTCATATAATGTCCTGTCATACACAAGAGAACCACGATTGTTTTTAAGGAAAGCAAACTTAAACCGTTGTGTACTCCAGAGAAAAGACTCTTAGATTGTTTGGTTTCAAGCGTATTGCCACAAAACTTAAGAATCATGCAGACGTGCCTAGGACATTTTCTTTGTGGAAGGTGCTCTGTTTGTTGTGTCTCCATGACCATCACATTGTTTGAACATCCAATAAGTAAGAAAAAGCTTAAATAACACACCTTTCCAGTTCTATATATCATAGTTTGCCTATACCCCATAGGGAAAACAAAGAGAAAAGTCAGAACCAGGCTGCTTGAACATGAGCTGTTTGAAAAGGAAGATTCTCACAGGTCCCCTGTGCAACAGTGTAATGAATGTAATCATTTGTTTGAACAGTTGAAATTTTGTGTCATTAGGGGTCCTTTTCTAAGCTGCGGTAAAAGGGGGCCTGCGCTAGCATCAGCATATGTTTTTGACATGCGCTGAGGCCCCCTGTTACCGTAGTGGGTAAAAGGCTGTCTCTTTTTTTGAAAAGAAATGGCCATACAGTAAGTGAACCACTACCATGCAAGCCGTTTCAGGGGGAGCACTTACTGCTCTAACCTGGAAGTAATCAACAGGCAGCGTGTGCCACTGCCCCATTATTGCCAGGTAAACACTGGCGTTACAAAAACAGAAAATATTTTTGTAGCATCAGAAATGGTGCAAACTGGCGGTGGGAACTACTGCCAGGCTGCTGTGGTAGCTGGCGGTAGCTTCTGTTTGGAGTGTGGTAAGCCCATGGTGGGCTTACCGTTGCTTACTAAAAGAGCTTCTAAGGTAGTCAGAAGCACTTGGAGGAAAAGAAATGTGGATGATATACTTTTGAAAGAAGATCAGAAATGTATTTATGAATTAAATACAGCAGTTACTACTACTACTATTTAGCATTCTATAGCGCTACAAGGCGTACGCAGCGCTGCACAAACATAGAAGAAAGACAGTCCCTGCTCAAAGAGCTTACAATCTAATAGACAAAAAATAAAGTAAGCAGGAGCCACCCCCAGGCAGATTTTTGATGGAGCTCGAAGAAGCTGCAGCCACCCTGCTTGGGGAGATAGAGAATACTGAAGAGGCAGTGGAGCCAGCTGGCCAGTTCCAGAGAGACTGAATAGTGAACTTGATTTAAAAGTTTTTTTTTAAAGATCTGCTGGCTTTTATGCAGCCTATGTACGTGGTTGGCTTGTCAACCTGTTTTTTGTTCATTCCTGCATCTAGCTTCAGGCATTGCAATTTAGAAGGTTATCTGTTATATTAGGACAAGCCATAATTGTGCAATTCTTATCTATAGCCCTTTTGAATTTGTTTCCTTGTTATTTAATTTTTGTACTTTCAGAATTTTACATCATTGGATATCATATTAAGTCCTTATGTTGCCTCTCTGCACGTATTGGTAAAGGAAACTGGGCTTTGGTGTCACCTTTCCAAGTTTGTTTTTGTTAGCCTCTATTGTATTGTTTAAAGTTTTTTACTTTTAAGTTTGGATTTATGGACTGGGGCACCTCTACAACATTGTTATTGCTGCTTTGTAACTGAGTCTCATTATTGACATTGTGCTTGGTGTCTGACATATAAATTTGATGCTGTCAGCAATGATGTCAGTGCGGTGTTATCCATTGGACCCCGCTGATTCTATAAAGTTTGCCAAAAGTTGAACGTACAAATTTAGGTGCTGCTCCGATTTGCACACCTAATTTAATAGAATAATGAGGCAATTAATGCCAATAATTGGCTTTAAAAAGCAAATCTTTGACAGCAATTAGATTTAATTGGGGATTATGTGTGTAAGGGTAGGTGCGGGATCTGTGCCTAAAATTTATGTGTGGCCCAAAAAAGGGGCACAGAAATGGGAAGGTCATGGGCATTTTGGGTGGATTGGGGACTGGATTTGAGTTATATGCATAATTATAGAATAGCAGTGCCCCACATGTAATTTAGGTGTGGGCATTTGCACCACATTTTTGTTGCTGCAAGTGGTGGTGCCTGAATTTATGCATGACCTGTCCGCTTCAGCATTTATTCTATAAACTGTGCCAGACTTTAGGCATGGCTTATAGAATACCGCTTAAGTGGTTTTCTTCAGTGCCAATTTTTTTGGCGCCATATATAGAACGTTACCCTGGATTCTGTATATAGTGAGCTGAGTAGCATGCATTTAATTGTGTGTGTGGCCATGTAACATGTGCTACTCAATTAGTTAATGAATCAGTGTTGATAATGGCCGATAATGACCAATTATCAGCACTAACTGGCAATAATTGGAATTTACCCGAGCTTCTATTTAGACATTCTAAAAAGAGGTGCGTGTAAATTCTAGCGCGTGTAACCAAAAAAGGGGCAGAGCAATGGGAGGAGTGTGGGCGTGTTGGGGCAATCAATCAAACCTATATGTGTGTTTGTAGAATTTGGGGGCACACATCTAGATTTAGGTACAAGAATTTACACCAGCTTTTCACTGGAGTAAACCACATCTGAATGTAGACACAACTTACAGAACACCGCTAGGTGCGTAAATTGGACACACTTAGATTTTAGTCACCATATATGGAATCTAGCCCTTAGGACTAGACTATATGGTGCCTTAAAATCGACTCCAAAGATTTTCCCGCCTAGGTATATTCTGTAAACTGTGCCTAGATTTAGGCCTAGATTTAGGCATAGTTTATTGAATCTGCCTAGCGGGTTTACAGAATATGCCTAGTGGCCATGCCTGCATCTAACTCTAGGCACATCCATTTACGCCATGTAAAACTTTACACCAGTTCTGATCACTGAAAACTAAATTATTTAACGAGACTTACAACAAGAATCCTTCATAAAAGACTCACTATTACACCTGCATTGAACTAATCAACATTGAATTCTTAATTTGGCTACTTAATCATACTGTTATTATTTAACGCTATACTCTACCTTACATTTTGCATATCTGATAGGTATTAATTATCTCTTTTATTTCTAATTTTCTTGATACCTAAAGTACCTTAATTGTAACAATACTTTGTTCTTTTCATACTGTTTATGATGATTGTCATTGCAGCATAATGTAAGCCACATTGAGCCTGCAAAGAGGTGGGAAAATGTGGGATACAAATGCAACAAATAAATAAATAAATAAAATAAAATAAATAAATAAATTGGTACACATAAATTCTAATGTGCGCTGCCATAAGGGGCGTGGCCAATGACATAGAATGGCCAGGCCATGGGCATTCTGAATTATAGGATACACCTGCGCTGTGTCTAACTTAGGTGCCAGTATTTACACTAATACTGGCACCTAAGTTAGATGCAGAGCAGTTGTATCCTATAATTCAGAATGCCCATGGCCTGGCCATTCTATGTCATTGGCCACACCCCCTTATGGCAGCGCACATTAGAATTTATGTGCACCAATTTACAGAATACACTTAGCGAGTTTTGCGCATAAATTCTAATTAATGCCAATTAGAATCATTAATTGCTTGTTAAATGGTCATTACCAGTACTGATTACCTTGTTAAGTAATTAAATTGTGTGCACAAATCCAGAAAATAAGTGGATTTGCTCACACAATTTCAGTTGTGCTATATAGTATCCAGGGGTTAATGTATAAGTTTGCACCATGCTCCTTACTTCAATTAATGTTGTGTGAGGGAGCACCATTGCTGGAGCCGGTTGCTGACATCTACTACTTATCATTTCTATAGCGCTACTAGATGTATGCAGCGCTGTACACTTGAACATGAAGAGACAGTTCCTGCTCGACAGAGCTTACAATCTAATTAGGACAGACAAACAGGACAAACAAGAGATAAGGGAATATTAAAGTGAGGATGATAAATAAGGGTTCTGAACAAGTGAATAAGGGTTAGGAGTTAAAGCAGCATCAAAAAGGTGGAATTTTAGTTTAGATTTGAAGCCGGCCAGAGATGGAGCTTGACGTACCGGCTCAGGAAGTCTATTCCAGGCATATGGTGCAGCAAGATAAAAGGAACGGAGTCTGGAGTTAGCGTGTAGGAGAAGGGTACAGATAAGAGAGATTTACCCAGTGAACAGAATTCCCGGGGAGGAGTGTAGGGAGAGATGAGAGTGGAGAGGTACTGAGTTTGTGGTATTACTTTGGATTGTTTACCTTTTATTGAGTTTCTAACTGCTTTGTCAATAGATCTTGGGAAATTATGTATTTTAGGTGATGTGGAGGGGCATAATCGAACAGGGCACCCAAAATCTCTCCCAGGAGATTTTAAAAGACACTGGGGACTGAGCTGTGAATACTATCTGCTGACCTCACACACTAGCTGACTGCAATGAATTTGTCATCATCTCCTGCCTAGTGATTTACATCTCTAGCTTCCTATTGCTGTGTGGGGAGGAGTTCAGTGAGCTAGCAAACCTGTGCTGGTTGCTGATATCACTTCTGCCCCTTTGTGCACTCCTTCGAACATGCCTTTCGATGTGTCAGATGACTTATTGGTTATGTTTTATATTGTAAGAGTTTACATTTTTTTCTTAGAATTATGTGTTTTGCAGCACACCAATTGAGTGGTCCTTGGGAGAAGCCATTATGGTCCTCTCTCCTTTAAACAAGGTTGTCGTCTGAGTTGCCCTGTGTTACAACACCATTAAGACCTCTTAAGGTTAATGCGAATAGAGAATGTGTAATGAAAATTGGGCTTCTGAATGCTTTTCTTTTATTTAATTGTAGAGCAGAAGCTCAATGTGATTTGCATTACAGAGTCTTGGCTGTTAAAATCAGATAATGTAGTTGTTAGGCAATGTTGTCCTTAGGGTTGCAAGTGGGAATGAGCCTGTAGGTCATAAAAAAGAGGCGGGGAAGTGCTAATTTTTATAAGAAATGTTTTCATTTAAACTGATTTTTGCAGAATCTTCTGAATTTGCTGAAATGCTTCTTCTTAAAGGCAGGGAGATTGCTTTTTGTTTGTGGTATTGTCCCCCATGTAAGATTACTTTGGATTGTTTACCTTTTATTGAGTTTCTAACTGCTTTGTCAGTAGATCTTGGGGAAATTATGTATTTTAGGTGATTTAGAGGCATATTTTCAAAGCACTTTGGGAGGCTAAGTTCCATAGGTTTCTATGGAAACCTCGTGTCGCTGTACGGATCGGCGTGGCTGTATCAGCGCACAAGCAGGCAGGAGGTCGAGAGCAGCGGTGGCGGGGCAATCGAAGCTGTGCGGCCCAGGACCGCGCGTCCACGTGGCAGCCGTCTCGTTCCGCTGCCTGGTGACCGGCACAGCGTGGGAGTTTGAGGTAGGGTGGTGAGTCGGCGGAGGGCGGCCGGGACCACGCGTCCACGTGGCAGCCGTTCTCCCTAGCCCATCTGAGAGCCAGGAGACCTGGGCAGCTGGCCCTGGTGTTAATCCTGCTGACGTGGGAGCTTGGGGAGCCAGGTGTCCACAGGCAGCTGTTCCCTAGGACCTCATGTTCATGTCCCGTGGCCCTCACTGGCTCTGGTCCTGCCTGTCTGCCGCCTGCCCTCTGTCCTGGCTTGCTCTGGCCCTTCAGCCTGCTCCGACCCGGCTTGCTCCAGCCCGCTGCTCTGCTCCCTCCTGCTTCTGCTTGTCCCAATCTGTCTGTTCCAGCTTACTCGGGCCCTGCTACTCCTACTCCTGCCTGTTCCAGCTTGTTCCAGTCCATCCGTTCCAGCCCATCTGCCTGAGCTGTTCCAGTCCATCCGCTCCAACTTGATCCAGGCCATCCGTTCCAGCTTGCTTAGTCCGTCTGTTCCGACTTGCTACAGTCCACCTGCACCTGCCTGTCCAAGTCCGGCTGTTCCTACTTGCCCCAGTACATCTGCACCTGCTTGTCCTAGCGTGTTCCAGTCCTGCGGTGCCGCTGTCTTCTGCTCCAACTTGATCCAGCTTATACCAGCCCATCTGGCCTAGCCTGTTCCAGCTTGTTCCAGCCCGTGTGCCAGCTCGTTCCTGCTCTAATGCTCCAGCTTGTTCCAGCCCATTCCAACCTGATCCAGCCCACTCCAGCTTGTTCCAGTCAATCCCTGCTTGCTCCAGTCAATCCGCCCCAACGTGTTCAAGCTTGTTCCAGTCCTCCTGATCCCAGTTTGTTCCAGTTCGCCTGACCCAGCTTCCCCCGCTTGTTCCACTCCATTGGCTCCAGCGTGTTCCAGCCCGCTTGTTCCAGTCCATTGGCTCCAGCGTGTTCCAGCCCGCCTGATCCAGCCAGCGTGTTCCAGCTCGTTCCAGTTCTCCTGAGCCCAGCTTGTTCCAGCCCGCCTGATCCTTCCAGTCTATCGGCTCCAGTGTGTTCCAGTCCGCCTGATTCAGCTTCTTCCGGCTTGCCCCTGTCCACCGGATCCAGCGTGTCCAGCTAGTTTCAGCTGCCGATCCAGCCTTCCCCTTGCTGTCCATCGGCTCCAGTGTGTTTCAGCCTGCCTGACCCAGCCTCTCCTTGCTTACTCCAATTCTTCTGCTCCAGCGTGTTCCACCTCGTTCCAGTCTTCCTGATCCCAGCTCGTTCCAGTCTTCCTGATCCCAGCTTGTCCGTCTGCTCATCCTGACACAGTTCATCTGTTCCTGCTTGTTCCAGCTTGTCCATCTGTACCTGCCTGTTCCGGCTTGTTCCTGCTTGCTTCAGCTTGTTCCGGCTTGCTCCAATCCATCTGACTGTTAACACATCGAGTAACCTGCCTGCCTGCTTGCGAGCCTCTCAGCCATTGACTTACCTACCTGCCTGCTAGCTTATCAGCCATTGACTTATCTAATCGCCAACCCAAAACCTAGCTTCAAGCCCTATCTATCTGCTTAACACCTCAGTCATTACATAGTCACCCATTAACACCTGTTAACTGCTTAACACCTCAGTCACTATATTGTCACCTGTTACACCTCAGTCACCACCTATGGCCCCTGTCCATGTTCTCTTCCTTGCCCTGTCCCTTCCTAATCTCCTTTCCCCCCCACTCCCACTGTCTACCATTAGAACTACTCGCTGCCCTCCCACCCTGCCCGCCACCGCTATACCCTATTCACCTCCATCCCTCACCTTACCATCCCTCTTGTCCCCCTCCTTCCTGGCTCTCAACCTTCGGCACTTCCTTCCTGCCATTAACCCATCCCCTTTCCTCCTCAGTACACCCCGTCTTCGTCGCCTTCGTCGCCCAACCTCCCCCACCCTCCTCCGCACTCTCTTGCTCCTCCTCCTGCTATCCGCGGGAGACATTAACCCTAATCCAGGTCCCCCTCACCTGTCCCCGTCCTATCCTTGCGAACGATCCCGGGATGTCTCCAATCTCGTCTCTATTCCCCTCCTTCCCCCCTCCTCCCTCCCCTTCTCATGCGCCTTGTGGAATGCCCACTCAGTCTGCAACAAACTGCCTCTCACCCACGATCTCTTTATCTCTCGCTCCCTTCAACTGCTCGCCCTAACCGAAACCTGGTTCTCCCCGGAAGACTCTGCCTCCGTTGCAGCCCTCTGCCATGGAGGCTATCTCTTCTCCCACACGCCCCGCCCAATTGGCCGCGGCGGAGGCGTTGGGCTACTACTCTCACCCTCCTGTAGTTTCCAACCCCTCCACCTACCGCAGTCTCACTGCTTCTCATCCTTTGAAGCCCATTCCATCCGGCTATTCTACCCGCTACCACTCAGAGTGGCAGTCATTTACCGCCCCCCTGATAAATCCTTCCCTTCCTTCCTTACCGACTTTGATGCTTGGCTCTCTGTCTTTCTTGACCCCTCATCTCCGTCCCTCATTCTCGGAGACTTTAACGTACATGCTGATGACCTATCCGACCCCCATGCTTCTAAGTTCCTCACCCTAACATCCTCCTTCAACCTCCAGCTGTGCTCCACCACCCCTACTCATCGTGACGGCCATTGTCTTGACCTCGTCCTCTCCTCCTCCAGCTCACCCTCCAACTTCCACGTCTCAGCTCTTCCTCTCTCCGACCATCACCTGATCACATTCACACTTCTTCACCCCCCCCCCTCCACCCCGTCCAACTTTAACCACCACCTCCAGGAACCTCCAGGCTATTGACCCCTCCACCTTATCATCTACTATCTCTAATCTCCTCCCCTCCATCATGTCCTCCGAAACTGTCGACAAAGCGGTCTCCGCCTACAATACCGCTCTCTCCTCTGCTTTGAACACCCTTGCGCCATCCATCTCCCGTCCCACAAAGCGCACCAATCCCCAGCCCTGGCTGACTCCTTGCATCCGTTACCTTCGCTCCTGCACCCGATCCGCTGAGCGTCTCTGGAGGAAATCTCGTACCCTTCCAGACTTCCTCCACTACAAATTCATGCTATCCTCCCTCCACTCCTCCCTATTCCGTGCAAAACAGGACTATTACACCCAATTGACCAATTCTCTCAGCTCCAACCCTCGTCGTCTCTTCACCACCCTTAACTCCCTCCTAAAAGTGCCCCCCGCTCCTACTCCCCCTTCTCTCTCTCCTCAATCACTGGCCGACTATTTCCGCGACAAAGTGCAAAAGATCACCTTGAGTTCACGACCAAGCCACCACCTCCTCTTCACCCTTTAACCCTCTCCATCAACCAACCTACCCAGGTCTCTTTCTCCTCTTTTCCTGAGATCACCGAGGATGAAACTTCCCGCCTTCTTTCCTCCTCGAAATGCACCACCTGTTCCTCTGATCCCATCCCCACCAACCTACTCAACACCATCTCCCCATACTCTCACCCCCGCCATCTGTCGCATCCTCAACCTCTCTTTCTCCACTGCAACTGTCCCTGACACCTTCAAGCACGCCGTTGTCACACCTCTCCTCAAAAAACCTTCACTTGACCCTACCTGCCCCTCCAACTACCGCCCCATCTCTCTTTTACCCTTCCTTTCCAAAATACTTGAGCGCGCTGTTCACAGCCGCTGCCTTGACTTTCTCTCCTCTCATGCCATCCTCGATCCACTTCAATCCGGCTTTCGCCCTCTGCACTCGACAGAAACAGCACTCTCTAAAGTTTGCAACGACCTGCTCCTGGCCAAATCCAGAGGTCACTACTCCATCCTCATCCTCCTCGATCTTTCCGCCGCGTTTGACACTGTCAACCATGATTTACTTCTTGCCATGCTGTCCTCTTTTGGGTTCCAAGGCCCTGTCCTCTCCTGGTTCTCCTCTTATCTCTCCCACCACACCTTCAGGGTACACTCCCATGGATCTTCCTCCACTCCCATCCCACTATCTGTTGGAGTTCCCCAGGGATCTGTCCTTGGACCCCTTCTCTTCTCAATCTACAACCTCTTCCCTGGGCTCGCTGATCTCGTCTCATGGTTTTCAGTATCATCTTTATGCTGATGACACCCAGCTATACCTCTCCACACCTGACATCACCGTGGAGACCCAGGCCAAGGTATCGGCCTGTTTATCCGACATTGCGGCATGGATGTCCAACCACCACCTGAAGCTGAACATGTCCAAGACCGAGCTCCTCGTCTTTCCTCCTAAACCCACTTCTCCTCTTCCTCCACTCTCTATCTCTGTTGATAACACCCCTATCCTCCCTGTCCCATCTGCCCGCAACCTCGGAGTCATTTTCGACTCCTCCCTCTCCTTCTCTGCGCATATCCAACAGACTGCCAAGACCTGTCGCTTCTTCCTCTTCAACATCAGCAAAATTCGCCCTTTCCTCTCTGAGCACACCACCAGAACTCTCGTCCACGCTCTCATTACCTCTCGCCTTGATTACTGCAACTTACTCCTCACCGGCCTCCCACTCAGCCATCTATCCCCCCTTCATTCAGTTCAGAACGCTGCTGCACGTCTTATATTCCGCCAAAACCGATATACTCATATCACCCCTCTCCTCAAATCACTTCACTGGCTTCCGATCAGTTATCGCATACAATTCAAGCTCCTCCTCCTTACCTACAAATGCACTCAGTCCCGCGGCTCCTCACTACCTCTCCACCCTCATCTCCCCCTATGTTCCCGCCCGTAACCTCCGCTCACAGGACAAAGCCCTTCTCTCAGTACCCTTCTCCACCACTGCCAACTCCAGACTCCGCCCATTCTGCCTTGCCTCACCCCATGCCTGGAACAATCTTCCTTCACCCATACGCCATGCCCCTTCCCTACCCATCTTCAAATCTCTGCTTAAAGCTCACCTCTTCAATGCTGCCTTCGGCGCCTAACCACTCGAGATATATAAAATACCCCAATCTATCCACCCTATCAGACTAACTGTTCACTCGTCCTCTAGATTGTTCACTTGTCTTTAGATTGTTTTCTTGTCTTTTAGATTGTAAGCTCTTTGAGCAGGGACTGTCCTTCTATGTTTAAATTGTACAGCGCTGCGTAACCCTAGTAGCGCTTTAGAAATGCTAGTTAGTAGTAGTAGTAGTATTCCGGAAGGATGGGCTCTACCTTAACCAGGATGGGACCAGGCTGCTGGCATTGGTTTGTGTAAAGGAGACAGAGTAGCTTTTAAACTAGAACCTGGGGGAAGACCGACAGTCATTCAAAAATGCATGGTTCGGAACAAGATACCTTTCACACCCCCCCCTGGTGCAGCAGTATAGAATGTTTTGTACTTTTTGGGGATCTTGCCAGGTATTTGTGACCTGGATTGGCCACTGTTGGAAACAGGATGCTGGGCTTGATGGATTTTGGTCTTTCCCAGTATGGCAATACTTATGTACTTATTACATATTTAATTTTATTGACGCTGAGGTGTCTCTAGCCCTCCTACGTTCCCACTTCCTTTGTGTAGGACTTTTTTTATAGGCATTTTGAGGCATCCACCTGCTTTGAAAATAAGCACCTATACTACCTGGAATAAACAGCAAGAATGCATTACTTTGGAATCATAAATCTCCAGGCTTGAACATCAACAAACTGCTGTAAGGAGTTGTGACATCTTGCATGTGCTACTGTAATTGAATACAAGTATAACAGGATACTTGGCCAACAGGCAGATCAAGAGGCTTTCATACAGAAAATTGACAAGTATGTGGATCAAAACATTACTGGCTCAGTATCTACAAAAGAACCTATAAAGACACAAATCACCACACAACCCACCCACACAACCAATTACACCTCCTACATCACCCTATTTAACACCCCCTTCTCTTTCTTCAAATATCTTCGTCCTACCACCGACTATATCTATTATCCTCTCATGAATATGTCATAATAACACTCTGTAAGCCACATTGAGCCTGCAAATAGGTGGGATAATGTGGGGTACAAATGTAATAAATAAATAAATAAAATAAATAAATCTTAGTTCTCTTAAGCAATGTCAAATAATAGTGGCTATCAAAGATCTAAATGGTCATATATCTACCACTGACAACAAAATAATGCAACTCTTTACACAGTTTTATTCCAGTTTATTCAAGTCTGAGTCCAGTCTAATCATCAACTCATATAACAAAATTTTGAGTACTTGTCCTATCGTTTGCTTTCTGATGTTAATAAGATCTTAATGTCTATGGTGACTGACTATCCGCTCACTCTGCATCTGGACTAGCTCACTGCAACCTTGCAATTAAAACCAGTTCCACATGCCTTATTCAACTGCCTTCAATTTAGCCACCCTTTTATGTATCCCAATGTCTTTGCCCTACCCATCTTGTCCATCTGAACTGCACCTCCATCCCCCCTACCCCAGTATCTACCTATTAAAATGTTTCATTGTATTGTACTAACATTTTGAGTATCATAGCACTTTTATATGAATGTACTAATACACTGCCTTTTAAGGTGTTTTCATGTGCATTGTGCTGACATTGTGAGTATCATAGCTGTGCTATATGATTGTGCTAATGTGTGCCTATTAAGCTGTTTCATTTGTATTGTGCTGAAATTGTATCATAGCTGTGCTATATGAATGTTCTTCCATGTTACCTATCATAGTTTTCATTTGTATTCTGCCCACATTTATCATAATTCTGTTTTATGAATGTCTTACTGTGATGTTTTAATATATATCATGTCACATTGCTATTACTAAGATTTAATTTGTTTGTCTCCAAGTTTACCTCATTGATTGTATTTTTTGCTTCCATTTTGTCATTTTACTATTGTTGTGCTGTTGACATAATGCAAACTATACCTACTGTATACCACATTGTGTGAATTTCTTTATAAAGGTGGTTAATGAATCCCTATAAATGTGTCAATAAACATCCCTCTCAATATATGTTATTGAGAGAAGTGGAGTGTATTCTGTAAAAGCATGCTGCATGTGTGAATGAATGTGGGACAGGGAAGGATAAGGGAAGCTTATCCAGATCAGTTAACAATAGACCACTCTGAGTTTCATTTACTAGTTGAAACCCTGTTATTTAAAATCATTCTCCTGCACAGGCATATCTGTCAAGGCTTTGTCTCTTTGCTCTTTCTCCTAGTTCAATTCTACATCTCACTCTGCCCACAGAGAGACATTTCTCTTCCAATAAATTAAGAACAGGTGAAGTTTTCCCTCCAAAAACAAGCATTATGGAAGCTGTAGTACAACTACCACAGTTAAATTAGATATTCTGCTGGACCCACCTAGTCTACAGGCCAAGGGCCAAATTCTATATATGGCACCTTAAAAATCAGTGCCGAAAAACCATGCGCTTAACGTGATTCTGTAACCTATGCCTAAAGTTAGGCATGGTTTATAGAATATGCTTAGCGGATGTTCTTGTGACTAAAGTTTAGGTACACCCATTTAGGCCACCTAAAGTCAGGCCTAAATATCTGTGCCTAACTTAGGTGCAGATCAGGTGTATTCTATAATAGGGCACATAGTTTTTTGAAATGCCCACAACCTGCCCATTCCACGCCCATGATCATGTCCTCTTTTCGGCTGCGTGCATTAGAATTTATGCGCACCATGTTATAGAATATGCCTAGAAAGTTGTGCATGTAAATTCTAATTAAAGGCAATTAGTGCTGCTAGTTGGTTGTTAAGTACCAATTATCAGTGCTGATTGGCTTGTTAATCAATTAAGTTGTGCACACAATTTGCCCATGCAGCCAAATTAGCATGTACAACTTAAGGCACTATTTATAGAATTTGGGGGTAAGGCTACTGTCTTGAAGACTGAAGAACTAACTGGAAAAACTTTTACAATTGGGGTGTCATGCATAAGAATGCACAAAAGCCCCAACATTTTGGCAGTTTGCACATTTTTCCTTGTGAATACCCCATTTGCAAAATTTTTGCCAGTTTGCAACTCATAAATAGTAAAATTTCACACATAATTTCTCCATGCAAACGCTTATTCAAATTCATAATTAATTAGCTACTGTAATGCAAGATATATAAAATAGCTTCTTAAATTCTGAATTTAACTAAAACCAGCACACAAACTCTCACATTCTATAAAGAGCCACTTAAATTTACACGCCTATTGCATATGTAAACTTATAGAATACTGCTATAAATGGCAGCATCATAACTAAGTGCTATTCTATAATTACCCATGCAAATTGCATAGTGTCTAACTGTTAAAAGGCTGATCACATGGGAGAAGCATGGGCAGGACACAGGCGGGACCAAAATTTACACAGACAACTTGCACACAACTTCATTAACTTTGAGTTATTCTTCCATTAAACATATTCATTTTAAACTTTATGGGAGAGCTCCCTCACAGTCCAAGCTAGTAAGATTTGGAATGATTTCTCTATTCAGATTAGAACATTCTCATCTCAATGGCTTTTTCGTAAAGGTTTGAAGAGTTATTTGTGTCAGACATTTTTGTTGAAATGAGTTTAGACCTGGATATTTGTATATTTCATATATGTTTGGTAATTCTGAACTGTTTCAGTTGATTTATTTTTTTTAAAGCTACTTTGAACCCTTGAGGATTAGGCAGGTTATAAAAAAATGAATTAGAATAGAATACTGTAAGTGGGCATAATTCTATCATATTTAGCTGCAAACATTTATGTGAGCCATAGACCTGTTATAAATGTTCATGCCTACATTTAGGTATGCTGATGCCAGGTTTATACTCATATTCGATAAGAAAACTTGTACACCCAAGTGTCTTTATAGAATAGGCCACCTAAATGGAGGTACCCTGTTATAGAATTGCCTCCGAAAATATTATCGTGGTCTGTTTTCCACAAAAAAAGATCTTTTTTTTATGCCGGTGCCCATAGCAAAATTTTAAGCAAAGGTTTGCTACCCATTCAGGGGCCCTTTTACTAAGCCGCGTAGGTGCCTACGCGCACCCAACGCCGTCAATTTGGGATTACTGCCCGCTTACCACATGGCCCAGTTGGTAATTTCATTTTTGATGCACCTCCCCTACACACGCCAGAAATTACTTTGTCAGTGATTGACGGTAAGGTCTCAGACCTAAAATGGGCGCGCACCAATTTTCATTTTGACACACCTCCATTTTTGGTCAAAAATTTAAAAAGACATTTTTACAGATACGCTGAAAAATGATTATGCACGTGTCCAAAACACATGCCTACACTACCTCAGGCCATTTTTCAGTGCACCTTAGTAAAAGGACCCCTAATTTACATGCATGGCAAAATTTCCTCTTTATGCTTTATTTATCTTTATATACCACTTTTCCTGCAGTCATTGGAAAGCAGTTTACAATTATTTATTTTTAGATTTTGCTCACACCTTTCTCAGTAGTAGAAATAGAAAAGAACACCAGATAAAAACAAAGAAAACATTCATACCAAGAGGCTAAAATAGTAGTAATAATATTTTTTAAAAATGAGGGGATGTGGTCAGTGAATCTCTAGTAAAGGTATGGTCACCAAAAGTCTTACGGAATAAAAACATCTTCAATATTGTTCTAAGTTTCAAATAGGATAATTCCAGTTGAATATTGACTAGAAGAGAATTCCACAGGGAAGATGAGGTATAATACAAAGTACATTGCCTCATAGTTACTAATCTAGCATTGCATGGGCAGAGCCAGAGTGGTTCCAGAACTTATCTGAACAGAGGCAGTATTCAGTCTGATAACTGGACAAATTATCTGGATAACTTAGTACAGAAAAAAATGAGTGAACTGAATATTGCCTCTAGATGGAAAAGATCCAGCACTGACCAAATTATCTGGATATTCAGTTTCACCCATTGTCTGGATAGTAATGCTGAATATTGCTGAGGCACTAGAGAGTTACTTGACTTGCCCGAGATCACAAGAGGCTACAGTGGGATTCTAAGCCCACTGGTCTAAATAGGGCTGTACCAAATAGCATATTTTACTGTTCAGCCAAATAAGAATAATGAAAAATATTATTTGGCCAAATACGAATAATGAAAAATATTTAGACGAATACCGAATATGAATAATAGATATTGAGCTTTAACAAAACAAATAATCAAAAAAAGCAATGTGAAATCAGAGATCGTGTTTTATTTCAGTAGGATTTAGCACAGTAGATCCCCAGATTATTCATATTCAAATTTAAATCACTATTCGACTGCATACAAATAATGTATTTGGGGCAATATTTGGCGCCAAATCGTAAAATATTTGGTACAGCCTTAGCTCTAACCTTTATTTAGTAAGGGCTTCTTCTACAAAGCCATGTTAGCGATTCCCGCACTGCAAATGAGAGGAAGCCCATAGGAATTGAATGGGTTTCCTCTCATTTGCCGCACCAAGAATCGGTAGTGTGGCTTTGTAAAAGAGGCCCTTAGTTAGTTAGGGACTTTTTTTTACTAAGCTGCACTAGTGATTCCCATGTGACAAATGAAAGGAAGCCCAAAAGGAATTGAATGGGCTTCTTCTTATTTGCCACTCGGGAATCACTAGCACAGCTTAGTAAAAGAGACCTCTAGTTTGATATTTAGCATGTCCTCCCAATAGAGCCCAGAGCAGGTTACAAGAAAAGCATACATAATCAAATAACAAAACTAAAACAAACAAAATCTATACAAAACATAACAACCTAGAAATGCAAAATAAAAATACAATTTCATAAAATTACAAAATTTCACAAAACTCATGTCATCATTAAAATACATTATCACCTATTTTTCCTAAACATCCATAACCCTTAAATAGTTTTTAACAGCTTTCCTAAACCCCAATGAATTGTCAATAAATCTACAGAAGGGAAGAAGTTTATTCCAAGAAAAGGCAACTGAATATAGCCGCCCTTGAGAGATGAACCCAGCCCTGTTCTTTTACCTGTTGTGTAGTCGTGGTAGCTAATTTACCTCAGATTGAGCCCAAATCTCAGGAGGGAGGTTCTACAAAAGAAATGACTCCATCCATAAAGTTGACACTGGATGAAAGCTAATGTATAAAGTTATGAGTATAGCGATGTTAAGAGAATCATTTGATGTTACAGGATTCTCATGCCCCGATGATCAATTCCTTGCACTGTTCCAGAACAGTGCCCTAAAAGCACCAGAACAGTGCAAGGAATTAACTCCTCAATGATCAACTCTAATAACATGCACATTTAGGACATGTGGCAAAATAAAAATTGGCACACATCCATTTGGGGTCTGAGACCGTACTGCCACCCATTGACTTAGTGGTAAGGTCTCACATGGTAACCGGGTGGTAATGGTCTATGAACACCAAATGCCGATTACCACCCATTTTTGCCACATGTCAGAAAATAAAAATAATTTTTCGGATGCATGTAAAAAATGAAATTATCGCCCTGGCCACATGGTATCTGGATGGTAACTGCAAATTGGTGCACGTTGGGCACACGTGGGCGCCTACATGGCTTAGTAAAAGGGCCTCTATGTTTTTAGCCTTCTCTCTAATATCATTAAATCTTTTTTTTTATACCATGGGTAAACAGTCTTGTACTTATAATCTGCCTCATACTTATATTTTTCATATTTCACACTCTTAAAATGTTCTAATTGTAGATTAAAATCATCATACAAATCATTAAAACATACATCATGATCTTTCAGACAAATCAGTTCCTTATCTAAATACTCTTTTTTTGCTTTTCTGCCATTTTTGTGGCAATCTGAGTGATTAAAATAAGACCAAGGGAACATTTCTTCAATATTGCCTTCTATTTAACCATAAAATACTCTTCATAAATAAACACTGCTAGAGGATTTTTAAAGGGTGCTATATATTAAAAAAATATTTATCTTTTAAAACCGTTCGAATTGAGAAACCGAGGCTAGGATTCAATGCAGCTTGCTCTGCCAAACTAAAATCACTAATTTTTAATTAAAAACACACAGTTTTTCAGATTGTTGGTTCTTTGTTTTGTTACACTGCAGGTTTGCAGATCACCACCTCTTTTGGTTTGCTTTGCCTACTCTGTGAGGCATTATGTCATGTTCCCCTTGGAGGATATAGCCTCAGTTTTACAGAGGCTCAATTACAAGAGAAGAGCTCTGATGCTGAAAATCAGTTGGATCATTGGGAAGAAGCAATTAAGCTCAGTAAGAGATTAGTATGCACTGAATTACATCCCTCATCATTACTAGACTACTGTTGTAATAAAATGATACTGAGAGGATTAAGAATAAATAAAGAACTGAAGATGTTTATTGATGATGAGGACTTTATGGTTAAGTGGGAGGCAATATTGAATAAATGTTCCCTTGGTCTTATGATTTTAATTATTCAACTTACCCTATAGTCAATTTTTAAGAGTCAAAAGGATTTGTTCTGAACAGCAGGAGCTGTTGAGCCAGGTAGAATTGATGGCCTCTAGGTTTTATGATGGAGAGTATCCATTGAAAAATGTTAGAGAAGGCCTGATGAAAGCAGGACAGGATCACTCGCCCTAACAAATGCTCTGAGAGAGTAGTTTGCCTTGGTATTATGACCACCTGTCTCACGATATAATCCATATACTTGGAAAATATTGGTCCATTATACAATCCATTCCACATTTTGCCAATAAAGACATAATGATAGCTCTTAAAAGATATAAGAATCTGAAGGATATTTTAGCACCTTTAGCCCATCCAGTCCCTCAGAAGGACACTATTTGGGGTATTTCCTGTATTTAAATTGTTCTGTTTGCCATTCAACTTGAAAGCAAATATGAACTCCAGCAGTACTCTAACTGCAACACAGAAGAAATAGTATATGCAGTCATTTGTCCTTATAAATTGCTATATATTGGAAAGACCAAATGAGCATTAAATAAATGTATAATTGAGTACAGAAGTGATATAAAGAGGAATGTATGTGAGAAACCACTTGTGGGAACATAAGCGAAGGAAAAATCATGTTTGATGAACTACGCTTCATTGTATTGTACAAATTAAAAAAAAATATTAGTGAAGTGGAGACACTGAGAGATTGTTACTACAGGTGGAACAAAGATTCATTTTTAAATATGACACTTTGGTATGAAAAGGTCTCGGTCAAGAATCAGATTTGTAAGTGTTTTTATAATCACCAAAGAGGACATTTTTGTCAAGTGATGACCACACACCTATCAATATGTTGTATGTTTTTGTCTTTTATATTTTGTGTGTATACATATCATTATGTACCTTTTTGGTATTGTTTTCATGAGTATTTGTTATGCATTTATTTATTTATTGAAAGACTAGTAAAACAGGCCCGTTTCTGACACAAATGAAACGGGCGCTAGCAAGGTTGTCCTCGGAGTGTGTATGTTTTAGAGAGTATGTGTGAGACTGACTGTGTGAGAGAGAGAGAGAGTGAATGTGCGTGTGTGTGTGTGACAGTGAGAGAGCGAGATTGGGTGCGAGTGTGTGTGTGAGAATGAGAGTGTGTGCCATGGGCCCCCTCCCTCCCTCCATCCGAGTTCCAGGGTTGTCTCCCTCCCTCCCTCCGAGTTCCAGGGTCATCCCCCTCCCTCCCTCCGAGTTCCATGGTCGTCCCCCTCCCTCCTTCCGAGTTCCAGGGTCATCCCCCTCCCTCCTTCCGAGTTCCAGGGTCATCCTCCTCCCTCCTTCCAAGTTTCAGGGTCATCCCCCCTCCCTCCTTCTGAGTTTCAGTGTCATCCCCCTCCCTCCCTCCCTCTCTCCGAGTTCTAGGGTCACACCCCTCCTCCCCCCTCCCTCCAGATTCCAGGTTGGCCCCCTCCCTCCAGGTTCCAGGGTCGCCCCCCACTCCCTCCCTCCTTTCCTCCGAGTTGCAGGGCCACCCCCTTCCCTCCGAGTTGCAGGGTCGCCCCTCCCTCCCTCCGAGTTGCAGAGTCGCCCTCTCCTCCTTCCCTCCGAGTTCCAGGGTCGCTCCACCCCTCCCTCCCCCTCCTCCCTCCAAGTTTCAGGTTTCCCCTCCCTCCCTCCCTTCCAGTTCTAGGGTCATCGTCCCTCCCTTCCTCCCTCCCTTCCAGTTCCAGCCGCACTCGCTCCATATTTTCAAAATCATCTCAGGCGAAAGCAGCGTTAAAAGGCATTCAGCCTCGTCCCTTCTCTCTGTGTTAACTCTGGTTCTGCCCTCATTGCAGAAAGAGGTAATGAGGGCGGGACCAGAGCTAACACAGAGAGAAGGACCGAGCCTGCACGCCTGGTGGCGTTGAGCTGGGAGGGCGTGGCATTGCGACGAGGGCATTAGGGGCGGGGCCTCAAGCGTGACATTCAGAAGATGGAACCTTAGAGCAGAGCACACGAATGCCTCAGCAACGGAGTCAGCTTCAGAACGTTGGAGGTGCGTTTTATTAGATAGGATGTGGCCAATACTGGAAATGCCATTTTTCAACATATTTATTTGTTTTTTTATGGTTTGTAGTATTCAGTATTAAGTAATTATTTATTTATTTATTTATCTATTTATTGTATTTGGTGGCCAATTCCTTGAGTTTTATAGCCTTTTTTAGAAAACAGATTCTTATTTATCCAGGCAGCCCCCCACATCCTATATGTAATTTTTAAAAATATTTCAAAGGAGGAACACATCCAAGACAATAAATATACATTCAGAGTAAACAATGTGAGCCATCAATTTTGGTTTGAATTTCACTTTATACAGCAATCACATGTTCCAATGACATCCAATAGGTACATAATACTTATTTACTTATATACTTATGTGCCTATTAGATGCGTTCCAATGATTGGAATGATGTCATTGGAACATGTGAGTGCTATATGAAGTGAAATTCAAACCAAAATTGATGGCTCACATTGCCATACTGGAACAGACCAAAGGTCTATCAAGCCATCATCCTGTTTCCAACAGTGGCCCATCTAGGTCACAAATACCTGGCAAGATCCCAAAAAAGTACAAAACATTTTATGCTGCTTCTCCCAAAATTTAAGCAGTGGATTTTCCCCAAGTCCATTTTAATAATGGTCTGTGGACTTTTCCATTAAGAAGCCATCCAAACCTTTTTTAAACCCCGCTAAGCTAACCACCTTTACCACATTCTCTGGCAACGAGTTTAATTACACGTTGAGTGAAGAAACATTTTCTCCAATTTATTTTAAATTTATTACTTTGTAGCTTCATTGAATGCCCCCTAGTCCTAGTATTTTTAGAAAGAGTAAACAGATGCTTCATGTCTACCCTTTTCACTCCACTCATTATTTTATAGACCTCTATCATATCTCCTTGCTGTCACTCACTCTGCTCAAGATTCTTTCTCTCCTCTCAGACAGTGAACATTCTATCCACATCTCTTTTAATGCTTAGGATAAGAGAAACTCCAATAGACTCCCTTTTCTCCCCTTTGAATCCTAAAAGAAATGTTTTTTTTCCCTTTTTCACCTCTAACCTATAGTAATTCTCCCCTTTTTCTCATTCAATCCCCTTCACCTTTAGGCTTTAACCTTTATCAATCATCAAACAGCTTCACTCTACATCAAACAGACTCCCTTTTCACTCTTCCCCTATTACCCTACTTTATTTCATACTCATTCCCACATTTCAATCCTGACAATCCTATTTCTCTTACAATTTTACTACAATTCTCAATTCCCACTCAGAGTTCACTCACATATCATCCTTCTCCTACAAAGCAGCAGGCTCAACCCAACTGCCGCAAACCCCTGTTTCCTAGGAAACCCCTCCTTAGCTTCCCATTCCAAACCCTTCTCAAAATTCCAAGCTACATTGCTGACCGGCGGAATGTTCACCAGCACAAGTAAATCCCCATTTTACAACTTTGTTTTTTCTTCTTTCCCTAACCCCATGTTACATTAAAGGCACTACAAGTTGCTCAAAATGCTTCTGCTCGTATTCTCTTGGGTTATCCTTGGAATATACATATTTCTCCAACATTGAAAAGTCGTCATTGGCACATAAAGCACATGAGTTTCTTGCAATGTACAATAAATACCTCTGCCTTTTCTTTAAGCAAGTATGACATCAGCTTTTTCCTATTAAGCTTGCTGGTATTTAGGAAGATCAACTTAAACTGTGGCATGCCTCCTAAGAAAACAAAGAATGATATAAATACAAATAAAGAATTATTAGGAAAGGGATGCAAAATAAGAAAAAATATATTATAATGCCTCTATCACTCCATAGTGCGACCTCACCTTGAATATGTGTTCAATTCTCGTCGCTATATCCCAAAATACAGAATTAGAAAAGATTCAAAGAACAGCGACCAGAATGATAAAGGGGATGGAACTCCACCCATATGAGGAAAGGCTAAAGAGCTTAGGCCTCTTCAGCTTGGAAAAGAGACTCTATTTTTGCTTTTAACCACTCATTATCCTTCACCAAGAAAGGTGAAATCTTGTGCCCAGTGTGTGGCAGCGGTTACAAAAGCAAACAGGATGCTAGGAATTATAAGGAAAGGGATGCAAAAGAAGATGAAGAATATTATAATGCCTCTGTATCGCTCCATGGTGCAACCACACCTTGAGTACTGCGTTCAGTTCTGATCACAGTATCTCAAAAAAGATATAGCAGAATTAGAAAAGTTTCAAAGATGAGCGACTAAAATGATAAAGGGGGATGGATTTCCTCCCATATGAGGAAAGGCTAAAGAAGTTAGGTCATTTCAGCTTTGAAAAGAGATGACTGGGGGGGGGGGGGGGGGGGGGGTGATATGATTGAGTTCTATAAAATCCTAAGATTTTATAGAACAGGTAGAATGGGTAAAAGTAAATCGATTTGTCACTCTTTCAAAAAGTACAAAGACCAGGGGAAATTCAATGAAATTACATGTAAATACTTTTAAAACAAATAGGAGGAAATATTTTTTCATTCACAGAATAGTTAAGCTCTGGAACTCATTGCTGGAGGATATGGTAACTGTGGTTTATTTATTTATTTGTTACATTTGTATCCCACCTTTTCCCACTTATTAGTAGGCTCAAAGTGGCTTACATAGTTCTGGAGAGGTGGTTACAGATTCCGGTGTGAACAAATACAGTATAGGGTTAGCGTATCTAGGTTTAAAAAAGGTTTGGACAAGGTCCTGGAAGAAAAGTCCATAGTCTTATTGAGATGGAAATGGGGGAAGTCACTGCTTGTCCCAGGATTTGTAACATGGAATGTTGCTACTAATTGGGTTTCTGCCAGGTACCTGTGACCTGGATTGGCCACTGTTGAAAGCTTGGCTACAAAAAGAAGGGATAAGCTGATACCACACTCACCTCTAAAAAAGTGTATCTTGTCTATTACATATGGACATATATTTGAGAGATAACACTCAATCACTGTAACAACTTGCACTGAGATTTCTTGTCCCATGGTTATCAAAACAACGGGGTCTGAAATGAAGAGGCAGCCAGGCACATATCATCCATTAGTCTGTGCAGACAGTTGCCAAATCAAAATTAAAGATGTTTAAGACTCTCAGGAACAAGGGAGAAATTCTATAAATGGTGCTCAAGGGGGTCCTTTTACTAAGCTGGAGGAAAAAGGGCCCTGCGGAAGCTGTTTTCCCTGTGCACCAGGGCCTTTTTTACCACAGTCGGGTAAAAAGCCCCTAAAAAAAATGGCCATGTGGTAAGATTACTCTTACAGCATGACCATGCAGTGGGGAGCACTTATCACCACCCACTGAGGTAGCGCTATAAAAAATTGTTTGGTGCACCGGAAATGGTGCATTCGAGGTGGAACTACCACCGGCGGCTGCATTGGGTCAGCGGTAGTTCTGGGTTAGCTTGAAGTAAGCCAGCGTTGGGCTTACCGATGCTTTGTAAAAGGGCCCCCAAGTTATATGCAAGGAAGGATCTGTGCTGCTAATCTATAAAGGATACTCTAGGCTGAGCACCCCTTATAGAATAGCGTTTAGAGCAGATTTCCATGCCCAACTTTGGGCATGAGTACTTACGCCTGACGAAACCTGGTGTAAATCCTGGTATTCAACTGATGGCAGTTGGGCGCATAAATGACCCTATTCTATATCACTGCGCCTTAAATTTTGGGAATGCCCCTGACCCATCCATGCACTTTCCATGGCCATACCCTCTTTAGGCGTGCAGTGTTATAGAATAGTGTGCAGGCAGCAGGGGTGTAGCCAGACAGCCAATTTTGGGTGGGCCTGGACCCAAGATGGGTGGGAAGAACTCTGCCTTGTCCCACAAGTGATTTGGTCTCTCCCTCTCTCGCCTGCATGCCATATGGTCTTTTAAACATCTCTCCCCCCCCCCCCCGCATATATTTTAAATAGCAGATTTTCACCGGCACCAAGCAGCAACTAATACACACTACTCATGTTGTCCCCACACAGCCTTCCCTCTGATGCAACTTCCTGTTTCTGCATAAACGGGATTATATCAGAGGGAAGGCTGTGGGGCCGGTGCGAGCAGTATGCATCAGTCACTGCTCACTACAGGCGAAGATCTGCTATTTACAAGGTATACAGGAGGGACAGTTGTTGAGAATTTTAGGATCATGGGACTTGGGGGGATCCCTGACAGCCACTTCATAGGTGTGCTGCTACTTGGTGGGTCTAAGCCCGAAGTGAGTGGGCCTGAGGCCACCTGTGCCCACCCTTGGCTATGCCACTGGCAGGCAGATCCATGTGAAAGTCCTAATTTGTGTCAATTAACATCGATAATTGATTGTTAATGGCTCATAACTAATTAGTTTGCACATGGATCTGGGATCCACGCCCAAATTCGGGCACCCAAATTCGGGCAACCTTTATAGAATCTGGGGGAAAGAGTCTGTTTAGAATCATAAAAATGCAAGGTAGTAATGCCATCAACAGGAGTCTACCAAGTCCAGAGAGATTCAGGTCGTAGGCAAGGAATCTAGAAATTCATGCAAGGCCAGCAAGGTTCGGTGTAAGTAGTGATTATATTTTAATATTTGACTATAATATGTGCTGGATAAAAAATCTCATACTGGGTCTCCAGATCTTTCAAAGGCTGTTGTAAGTCCAGGAAGGCTTTCCCTCATGCAGAAGTAGTTTTTGCTCATTTGGGGCAATGAAGAACATTTTGCCCTGAAAAAGCAACTCTGATTTCCCTATTCCTGCTTTAAAGTTTGAAGTGCCTGTTCATGCTGTAGGATTTCTGCCATGATAGGCCTTGAGAGCTTTGCAATAGGTTGTGGCTGTGAAGGAATGTGGGACACTCAAAAGTAAGATTCAGTAATTGAGGTATAAGAGTGCCAAGGAGCTTAAGTGTCCGATCCTTCAGTGCCTTTAAGTACACAAGTAATTCGCAGATTATTCCTCCTATTCCAGTTAGACAAAATCTTCATGTCCCCACAGAGTTGGTGAATAGCAGCAGTATTCTTGTCCACTTTTTCAGTATGCTGTTCTAGACGGGTAATTGTTGTTCTAAGTCATCTAACTTGTTTGGGACACCATTAATTCCGTAGTAAGTGATTCCAAGTCATAGGTGGTCGGTGGCCCAACTGTTTGGGGAGGCTAAAGGGGGTGGGGTTAGGGTTGGGGCCAGGGGTAGAGCTTAAATCCATAATTGTCTGATAACACACAGAAAAAATAAATAAAAATAAAAGTCACAATTAATACCTTTTATTAAATTTAGATATTAGATATGTATCATATGTCAAAGAATAAAGTGGTTGCTCAAAGCATATTCTAAGCACAATCGCTCAACTGCAAAACACTATGCACAACTTTGTGCAAAAACACACTCAGAACCTTACTGTACCATAAATATTACACTGGGCAGAACCTAATACACCAATATACCACCCATACGGAAAATGCAGACCGTCAACAATATGAAACAAGGGATCATATCATCACAATTCTCTTGTAGAGCCACAAAACACCCTAATTCATGTTTAATGTGGGATAAAATGCCATAAATAAGTAAATAAATATAAACTTTTAATGTTGAGCACCTGATTCTCAAAGTGGACATATTCCAAACACTATAATGAAAATAAAATGATCTTTTCTACCTTTGTTGTCTGGTGACTTTTTCTGATCATGCTGGCCCAGTATCCGATTCTGCTCCTATCTGTCCTCAGTGCAGGTCAGGAAGTCATCCTCGTTAAATATCTCCCTGGGAACCCAGGACACCTCCAGCCAACCCCCCCCCCCTGCTCTCCCAGCAGTAAAGTAAACAAATTAAACCATAAACCAATTTTTACAACTGGTTACACAAGGCTAGAGGGCTTTCACTGCAGCTCCTGCTGTGAGGATGGAGTTTGTTTAAACTGTACAGCGCTGCATAACCCTAGTAGCGCTATAAAATGTTAAGTAGTAGTAGTAGTAGTAAATCAACAATTTAAACCCCTCAGAGCACAGCAGAAAAGGCTTAGCCACTCCAAGCCTCTTATACCGGGCGCCTATGTTCCAAGTCCTTTTGTACCATTTTGGTAACCTCTAGCTGGGTTTACACAAGGTCTTTAAGGAATTGTAATTCTCTTAGTAAGGGATCCAGTGCTATAGGCTTGTTCTTCACTGTCATCTTGTCTGTGGATGGTAGTTCTCTTTTATGTCTCTTTAATCTGGATGATAAAGTAAATTGTTGCAGCACATTTTGGCTACCAGAAAGTATGTTTACCATGTATACTAATGATTGAATATGTAACCTGGGTCCCTGGGGAAGGGAGGGTCTCCTCTCAGTCACTGCTCTACCATCTGTCCCCACCTCCATTGGTTTAGGCACACAAACGAAAGGATGGAAATAGGGCACAGGCTGGGGCCAGAGCGAAACTTGGGTAGGCCTTGGGGTTCCACCATCACCACTCAGTCCCTCTGACCCTCTGAGAACTCACAAAGAAATCTGCTCACTCACCTGCTTTAAAATAAATATTCCAACTTTACTGGATAAGAAACAACAACCAGTCTTTACCAATTCAAACAGGTTGCAACTTGTAAACAAAATAGCCTCAACAGAGTTCACTGGAATGAGGTGGCTGTCATTCCCTACACATGGCATTTACTGTCCCTTCCTGCTTGTCAGAACAACTGTGGCTGTCCTCCTCATCGTTGCTCGCAGTCCTGCTTGGTTTTTCCCAGTTACTGGACTCGCTTATGGACCAGATTTCCTTTGTCTGTCTTCTCATCAAGGTGCGGTTCTCCTCACCTGCAGGTTGCTTTCTAGTCAAACTCTCCCGTCAAATACCGGGTTCTGTGTCCCTCCTCACTGGAGGGTCAGTTCAACACATCTGCCCCTGCTACTGGGCAGAAACAGCTCCGCCTGTACTCCCTCAGCTGTCACTTATTTTGCCAGGACATGATACCCCCTCAGTTTCTCGGGTCTTGTTGGGGGTTCAGGCAAACAAAGACCCCGTGTACATCCGAGTTAACATTTTTATCACTGAAATACTGCCCCCATTTTAATAACTTTTGTCAATCATATTTCCCATCAACAACCATTTACTGTACTCAGCTACAGCTCCCACCCCCTTTGAAACTACTGGGCTATTCCCTAGCGGTATAACATCCCATTATCTCAACCACTTCAGACTACTGGAGAGGCTTCCTCTCTAGTAGCCCCTAGGCAGACCCACTCATCCCATCTGGAGTCCAAGAAGGTTTTCTAGAGGTGGTTACAAATATTTAAAAATAGTCTCAGTGCGACAGAGGGTTCAACAAATGTAGCCGATCAGGTAGAGCTCCCTAGTGCCCCCCTTGCCTAGAATTTCTAACCCAAATTGGGAAGTAATAATTTGCTGTACAAGAGTACCACTGCATTTGTTACATCCAGGAAAGGTAATTAGTAACTTAAGCTCTTGGCATGTTTTGCACTTTTATATTTAACAGGTAAAGCTAAAGGATATTGTAAACCCCCTTGATCAGCAGCTGGCAAAAAAGTCAGACGGCTGAACAAACAGCATGCCACCTTCATATTCATAGAGATAAGACTCTTCTTGTTATGCAACACATAACTAACACAGAATGGTACTTGAAAGTCTTTGGGAATAATGTGCTGTATTATCCAAATTTTGCTTTCCATTCTAACATCGTAGAAGGTAAAATAATTTGCAGGTGATATATTTATTGGACAAGTTTAATACATTTGTAACTAGCTTTCTGTCACCAGTGAAGAATGAAATAAGGATGATGTTTCACTTTCAGCTCCTCCATTTCCTGTCCTGGGTGGGAAATCAAAGCTTTGACTGTGAGCTGATTACATGTCTGTTCTCTTTGGAGACCTTACAGTTTACAACTTTGAGCTTTATACCGATTTGTAATGAAATATAAAAAAACAGTTTTTTCTTGGCATTGCCTTCTGTCTGTGTCTCACTTGTTTGCACATCAGCCAGTGGCCTTTACAGTTTTCCTGGTTCCCACAGCATTGACTTTGGCACAGCTGCAGGAGGAAGAATCAGAATGCAACCTGCGATTGTTCACCTGCTCCCGGTTCAAGCAAAGCTGGTTTCTCATACAGCGGTGGGAGAAATTTCCATTGGCCAGGGCCTGTCTTCTGTTCCAGCCCTATAATGGGAGCTAAAAAGGTATGAAGAAAGCAGAGGCGTAGCCAGGTTTTGACATCACAGGAAGCAGACTTTTGTAAAATAGGCACCAGTTGGTGTCAGCTAGGCGGCAGTGCCGGTGTTGTCACTCAGGTGCAGTGGCTCTGGCCAGCAATGATTAACACAGGCTGCCTCTGCTGTGCCACCTACGAGGAAAACAGGAAGTTACATCAGGAGGCGGGACGTAGCAGAGGTCCCAGGACTGGCTGGAGCAGATAGCCTGTCTTTTTAATTACAAGAAATAGGTATCAGTGTCACAGTATTTACTTGGTTCAAATCCTATCTGTCAGATAGACAGCAATCAGTTCTGTTCAGCAATAGCACAACATTACCTTGGGCACTAGAAGTGAGGTGCCACATGGATCCATACTGTCTCCCATTTAATATCTACCTGGAGCCTTTGGCTGACCTGCTTTGGTAAATGGACACAATATTCTACATCTATGCTGATGATGTGCAACTACTCATACCCATTAAACCAGATCTACCCTCAGCTCTGAGTAAACTGACTGCCTGCTTAACAGCAAATCAGAAATGGACAAACAACAATAAACTTTGCCTGAACCCAAATAAAACACTACTACTACTATTTAGCATTTCTATAGCGCTACAAGGCATACGCAGCGCTGCACAAACATAGAAGAAAGACAGTCCCTGCTCAAAGAGCTTACAATCTAATAGACAAAAAATAAATAAAGTAAGCAAATCAAATCAATTAATGTGAACGGGAAGGAAGAGAGGAGGGTAGGTGGGGGCGAGTGGTTACAAGTGGTTACGAGTCAAAAGCAATGTTAAAGAGGTGGGCTTTCAGTCTAGATTTAAAGGTGGCCAAGGATGGGGCAAAACGTAGGGGCTCAGGAAGTTTATTCCAGGCGTAGGGTGCAGCGAGACAGAAGGCGTGAAGTCTGGAGTTGGCAGTAGTGGAGAAGGGAACAGATAAGAAGGATTTATCCATGGAGCGGAGTGCACGGGAAGGGGTGTAGGGAAGGACGAGTCTGGAGAGATACTGGGGAGCAGCAGAGTGAATACATTTATAGGTTAGTAGAAGAAGTTTGAACAGGATGCGAAAACGGATAGGGAGCCAGTGAAGGGTCTTGAGGAGAGGGGTGGTATGAGTAAAGCGACCCTGGCGGAAGATGAGACGGGCAGCAGAGTTTTGAACCGACTGGAGAGGGGAGAGGTGACTAAGTGGGAGGCCAGCAAGAAGCAGATTGCAGTAGTCTAAACGAGAGGTGACAAGGGTGTGGATGAGGGTTTTGGTAGAGTGCTCGGAAAGAAAGGGGCGGATTTTACGAATGTTGTAAAGAAAGAAACGACAGGTCTTGGCGGTCTGCTGGATATGAGCAGAGAAGGAGAGAGAAGAGTCAAAGATGACCCCAAGGTTTCGAGCTGAGGAGACAGGGAGAATGAGAGAGCCATCAACAGAAATAGAAAACGGGGGGAGCGGGGAGGTGGGTTTGGGGAGATTCTTTGGGTACCAAGCACAAGTGGACAAATACCCAACTTCAAACTACCCTTTGGGAAGTATGAACTTCCCCTAAAATCACAGGTCAGGAATCTTGAGATACTGCTAGACTCACCACTCACTCTGATCCCACAAATTCAAACGACCTTCAAAAATTGTCTCTATCACCTATGGCAGCTATGAAATCTCTCTCCATATATTGAAAAGACGAGTCTGACCACAGTGGTCCATGACATGATAATATCATAGCCAAACCAGAAAGGGAATGCTGCAGCATGACTGATAGAAGGCTTGAAGTGGAGTGACCACATCACACCCTTCCTGCAAAAGCTACACTGGCTACCAGTACCTTACAGAGCCAAATTAGAAATTCTGTGTTTGATTTTCAAGGTCCTCAGACAAAATGAGTCAGAGTACTTAAAGAATAAGTTAGCCCTTTACACACCTTTAAGACCTCTAAGGTCCTCTCAAGGATCTTCACTATCTGTACCTCATCAAAAGAAATTGTATGATGTGATACCCACCAGCGAGACTTCTCAGGAGCAGCCCCCATGTTCTGGAATTTACTCCCAAAGTTGCTACATATAACTCGAGACTACTTCTACTTCAGGAAGCAGGTGAAAGCCTGGCTCTTCTCCCAAGCCTTTAATACATAGGGTGACTGACTACACACCCATTCTGCACCTTGGTCTAGTTTGCTACGCATGCTGTAATTTAGACCAGTTTCTTATCTCTTGCTTAACTATACAAAGAACTTGCCTTGATTTTAGCTAACCATCAAATTACCCCAACTAACTCTGTACCATGCATCTTGTTCCCATCATATATCTGCTCTTGGTCCCTCAGCTATATGGTAAGCCGTATTGTAGAAAATCTTTAGCATCTTGTCTATGCTAGTTGAATGTTCTAATACATGCTTATTAGGTGTATCATTAATATTATGCTAACATTGTATTATATTTCTGGTATTTGAATTCCAGAGCTGTTAAATGTGTAGTTCTATTATTAGGTTTCAATTTTCTGTTTTCAAATTACCTCATTTATTGTATTTAGGTTTATTCTTGGTTATTTTACTATTGTCATGTTGTTAACAAAATTGTAAGTTTTATCTTAAACTGTACCTGCTGTAAATTGCCTTGGGTGAATCTCTTCATAAAGGCGGTTAGTAAATCCCAATGAATAAATAAATAAATAAATAAAAATAAATACAAGTGAAAATATTCAAACTGTGACCTTCACCTCAGAGACAGCACACACTCCTTCCACTGCTAGACACTTTGAGCCCTTTTTACAAAGCTGTGGCAAAAGAGGGCCGGTGCTGGTGTCGTTGTGTGTTTTACATGCGTGCCAAGGCCCCCTTTTACTGCAGCTGCTAAAAGAGAAGTCTCGCTTTCCTACAGGAAATGACCGGGTGGCAAGTAAAGCACTTGCTGCATGACCATTTCGATGGGAGCCCTTACCACCACTCATTGAGGAAGTGGTAAGGGCTCCCCCGTTAACCGGGCGGTAACCGGGTAGTGCACGACTTCACGATTACATTCGGGTACACTCTGGTGCCACATAAATAAATACATTTTTTGTAGTGCTGGAAATGACAGCGCACTAGGGGTGGGAAATACCACCGGGCTGCTTTAGTAGCCCGTTTGTACTTCCTGTATAGTGAGTGGTAAGCTCGCGTTGGGCTTACTGCCACTTAGTAAAAGGAGCCCTTTGTATGGCGACATTACAGGATGTGGAGACCACTAGTTCTGAACATTTTGCCCTTGCCCCAGATTCTACATTCAAATAGGGCCGAGAAGCTGCTCTCGACTTACCTTTCCCAATCTTTTGATATATTGTTATTTCCTATACTATCGATGCCTAAGAGGAGAGCCAGACAACACGCTAGTCCCGCAGCACCTGTCTTGCCTGTGGTGAGGATGTTGGATCACTTCTTAGTTCCAGGATTATCAACGGGAACACCTTCGTTGCTAGAGAGTCTGGGGAGAGGGTTGCCACATTCCCGGCTGGAAGCAGAAACATTGTTTAGTCCCGAATTGCGGAACCCCCATCCTATGCAGGCGGAGGCTCCGAGAAGGGACCAGGAGACACTGGATATTCAGAAATCGACGGGGTCTCCAGGCGCAGGCACCGACTTGAGTGCAGGAATGCCGACTATCCCCGCATTGGAAATGGCGGGTGAAGGAGAAAATGTGCTTGGAGAAAACACTGTGACATTGGAGAGACAGCTATTGGTAGATTCCAACCCTGAATTAGGCTTGCCAAGTAAGTCCTTTTTGCCTAAGAAACCTGAGACTATAACTTTAGACACTATATGGGAGGCTCTGGTGGGCCTGGAAGTTTCTTTCGCACAAACATTTATTTCTTTGAACCAACAATTTAACTCTATGTCTGAAAAAATACCAACAATGGAAAAAACTACTATTACTACTACTATTTAGCATTTCTATAGCGCTACAAGGCGTACGCAGTGCTGCACAAACATAGAAGAAAGACAGTCCCTGCTCAAAGAGCTTACAATCTAATAGACAAAAAATAAAGTAAGCAACTCAAATCAATTAATGTGTATAGGAAGGAGGAGAGGAGGGTAGGTGGAGGCGAGTGGTTACAAGTGGTTACGAGTCAAAAGCAATGTTAAAGAGGTGGGCTTTCAGTCTAGATTTAAAGGTGGCCAAGGATGGGGCAAGACGTAGGGCTCAGGAAGTTTATTCCAGGCATAGGGTGCAGCGAGACAGAAGTCTGGAGCTGGCAGTAGTGGAGAAGGGAACAGATAAGAAGGATTTATCCATGGAGCGGAGTGCACGGGAAGGGGTGTAGGGAAGGACGAGCGTGGAGAGATACTGGGGAGCAGCAGAGTGAGTACATTTATAGGTTAGTAGAAGAAGTTTGAACAGGATGGGAAAACAGATAGGGAGCCAGTAAAGCGACTTGAGGAGAGGGGTAGTATGAGTAAAGCGACCCTGGCGGAAGACGAGACGGGCAGCAGAGTTTTTGAACCGATTGGAGAGGGGAGAGGTGACTAAGTGGGAGGCCAGCAAGAAGCAGATTGCAGTAGTCTAAATGAGAGGTGACAAGGGTGTGGATGAGGGTTTTGGTAGAGTGCTTGGAAAGAAAGGGGCGGATTTTACGGATGTTGTAAAGAAAGAAACAACCAACAGGTCTTGGCGATCTGCTGGATATGAGCAGAGAAGGACTGAGAAGAGTCAAAGATGACCCCAAGGTTTTGAGCTGAGGAGACAGGGAGAATGAGAGAGCCATCAACAGAAATAGAGAATGGGGGGAGTGGGGAGGTGGGTTTGGTGGGAAAAATGAGAAGCTTGGTTTTGGTCATGTTTAATTTCAGGTGGCGTTGAGACATCCAGACAGCAATGTCAGACAAGCACGCTGAAACTTTGGTTTGGATGCAAGGTGAGATATCAGGGGTAGAAAGGTAGATTTGGGAGTCATCAGCATAGAGCAATCCTGGACAAAGAGAGTGAAAACAACTCCAAGATAATACAAAACTGTCAACAAATCCAAGTTAATATGATAAAAGAGAATCTTCACCTTCAAAATAGGATTGAAATTTTGGAAAATTATCAACGATCAAATACGCTTAGGTTAATAAATTTTCCAAAGCAACTTTCTATCTCACCTCTTATCACTTTTAAAAAATACTTAACAGAGGCTTTGAAAATTCCAGAAGAGTCACATCCTCCTATATCAAAAATCTATTACTTGTTGCCTTTTGTAAAGAAAGATTTAGAGCATGGAGAAGAAGTTGATGTGCCGATAAAGACTTTAGATATAAATTTAACACAAATACTTGAAGATGATAATGTGGGATTGACAACAGGAACACTTAAAGTAACTTTTATATTACAACCTGATAGAGACTGGATACCGAAACAATATTTCCTTCATAGAGAACAACATTTCCTGAATTGTAAAATAAGAATGTTTCCAGACGTCTCTACGACAATACAAAAGAAAAGACAAGAGTTCCTTAAATTGCGCCCTAAAGCTTTGCAATTGGGCGCTTTATTTTGGTTAAATTTTCCCTGTAAATATGTCTTAAAGTTAAATTCTATCAAATATGTATTTTTTGATTCAAAACAGTTAAACTCCTTTTTGGAAATTAGGTTAGCCAAATCACCTACGTCACAACCAAGGAATGTAACCACCTCTACTCCGTAATAAGTATTAGTATCACTGGGCTCTCTTCTCAGCCGCCTATTTTCTTTAGTGGAGATACTATTTTCTGTTTCCTTAGTATTGTGCACTGCCTCCTAAATTGTGGACTATAGATGAGCAATTGATCAAATGTTTGAAAATAAGGTTGAAATAACTATTTTTGTTAGAATTTATTATGACAAATAGTCATCTTTTCTGTTTCGAGAATCGTACTTGAAGTTAAAATGTAAATATAATAAAAAAAAAAAAAATAGGGCCAGACAGTTTGTGAAGTAACACAAAATCCTGCAAGAAGACACTCAGAGCCTATACTGAAAACTTACCACATCATAACTGTTGGATTATTTGTAGTAAATAATTAGCAGATTTTATACACACAGCTTCAGCTTTAGAAATGTTAATTTCTTTTCTTCATCTCTCTCACATACACCCCAGAATAATTCACTGCTGAGTCACTTTAAAGTTGAAGTAACAAAACATCTGTTTACTCACAGTTTGTAGTTAGATTATATTCAGACAGGCATATATATACATAATACTATACATTTGGATTATCAGCTCTTTCCATGTGCTTAGATGGTAATGGATGCTCACACCATAGATCCTCAGCTTAGGAGAGACCATGAGCTCCATGTGCTGTGCCTAACCCCCACAGGAAGTTGCATGGGTGTGACCTCTCTAGGCAATTCACATCAGAGGTCACAGAGTAATCACAGAGAAAAAATTGGTGACAGACAATGCATGTAAAATACAATACATTATTCCAACAAACCCCTTCTCATGCATAACTGTCATGCAATTATTAATTCACACAAAGTCCAAGCTTTATACGCAGATTCTCAAAACGTTCTCTGGGTAACGGTTTGGTCATGATGTCAGCTGTCATCTCACTGGTGTGACAATAGTCTAGACTGATGACCCCTTCTTTCGCCAGCTCTCGCACGTTGTGATATTTCGTTGCGATGTGCTTGGTGCGTGACTGAACCTTGTCATTCTGTGACAGTCTGATGCAGCTCTGATTATCTTCCATTATCTGGATTGGTCTCTGTTCAGCTATTCCAAAATCCAGCAAAAGTTTTTCAATCCACATCAGTTCTCTGCATGCTTCTGATACGGCCACATATTCAGCTTCTGTAGAAGACAGACTCACAATACTTTGTTTATGACTGGCCCAAGAAATTTGTACATTTCCATACATAAACACATATCCACTTGTGGATTTATAATCAGAATGATCCCCTGCCCAATCTGAATCACAGTAACATATTAGTTTTGGATTACTATTGGCTGAAATCTTTAATTTACAATCAATGGTACCTTTTAAATACCTTACCATCCTTTTAACTGCAGTCCAATCTGATTTGGTAGGTGAGCTGACCCTTCTGCTCAAAATTCCTACTGCATTTGCTATATCAGCCCTGTATGTGGTAGTCAGATATAAAAGCTTACCTATGGCTGATCTATATTGGATGTTATCTGGTAAAGGTTCTCTTACTGTTTCATCCTTCAGAAAATCAGTGATCATGGGAGTGCTTACAACTTGGGCATCTTGCATACCTAAACTTTCAATAAGCTCATTTATTTTCTGCTTCTGGCTTAGAAGATAAGAACCATCATTTTGTTTCTCAATTTCTATACCAAGATAGTATGACACATTACCAAGTTCTTTTATCTCAACATTCAGGTTTAAATATTTTACAATGTCCTTGTACTCTTGCTCACTTTCGCTTGCAATGAGCAGATCATCAACAAAAGCTAAAATGTATGCATATTGTCCATTTCTGCACCTAGTGTACAAGCATTTATCTGCTTCACCTTGCTTAAATCCTAAATTTGTCAATATTTCATGCAATTTGTCATTCCAACATTTTGCACTTTGCTTTAATCCATAAAGACCTTTGTTTAATTTACACATTAGCTGTCTTTGTTTTGTATTTATGAAACCTGTTGGCTGTTCCATGTACAAGTCTTCAGTTATATCTCCATGAAGAAATGCTGTTTTCACATCAATGTGGTTGACTTGCATGCCTTTTGAGACTGCAATGCTCAGAAGTGTTCTAATTGTCGTGTGTTTCACTACAGGTGCAAACACTTCATCAAAATCTTCTCCATATTTTTGAAGATATCCCTTTGCGACTAATCTGGCTTTATACCTTTCCACTTTTCCTTGTGCATTCCTTTTTAACTTGAATACCCATTTGCATCCTATAGCTTTCTTGCCAGGAGGTAATTTTGTAAGAATCCAAGTATTATTTTTATCCAATGCATCAATTTCTTCTTGTGCAGCTTTATGCCATTCAGCAGCTTCTTCTGCTGGCATTTTCTCAATCTCATCCCATGTTAAGGGCTCTTGAGCTTCTGCTGACTTTGTTAGGTAAGACAGTCTTGGGGGTGGAACACCTTTGTTTTCCCTGGATGAGCGTCTGACAACAGGTTGGTCTGACCTTTCCGCATCCTCTAAATCTGAGAGTCCTTCTCCAATTGATTCCCCTTCTCCAACTGTACTGTCTCCTGCAATGATCCTTTCTGTGTCTGCTTCCTCTGCCTGTTCCTCGTTAGATACAGATGAGTTGCTTTCAGACATCTGCCTTGGTATGGCATTTATATACACTGGCATGTCTATTATGGTTCTAGCTTCATATTCTGGATGATAAGGCTCATCTGGGATAATCCAGCTTTTATCAACCCTTTTGTTTTCATCAAAATATGTAACATGTCTTATGCCAACAATGCCAGTTTTCAGATTCAAAATTCTATATCCTTTGTGTCCTGGAGCATAGCCAACTAAAATGCCCCTTTCTGTTGTGGAATCCAGCTTATGCCTTCTTTGCTTTGGTACATGAGCATATGCTGTACTTCCAAATGTTCTTATGTGTGACAGGTTTGGCTTCCTACCATGCCATGTCTCATGTGGTGTGCGCTCAGCGCCTTTAGTTGGCATTCTGTTTTGTAGGTACACTGCTGTGAGAATGGCTTCCCCCCATAGTCTTTTAGGGAGATTGCTATCTGACAGCATACATCTGGTTATTTCCACAAGTGACCTAAATTTTCTCTCTGCAACAGAATTTTGCTCTGGTGTATAAGCTACTGTTGTGATATGCTGAATGCCTTCTTGTTCTAGAAATGTGCGCATGCTTTGTGAAGTGAACTCACCACCATTGTCGGTCTGAAGAACCTTTGGTTTTCTTTCAAATTTATTGCTCACCATGGCTACGTATTTCTTCAGCATGTCTGTGACTTGACTTTTTTCTTTCAGCAAATAGGCCACACAGTATCTAGAGAAATCATCCAAGAATATTAGCACAAATCTGTTATTTCCCAATGATGGGATATTAAACGGTCCACATAAGTCACTGTGTATTAAGTCCAGTACTTTATTACTCCTATTTCCTGTGTATGCAGGAAATGAGGGTCTCACACCTTTTTGAGTAACACAGTCTATGCATTTCTCCATTTTACCAGTATCTGCACTTATCTGAATGCCTGTGGCAAGTTGCTTACTGTAAAGATCCTGGATCACCTTAAAATCACGATGTCCCAGGCGGCGGTGCCAGATTTCCAGACTACATTTACCATCATTCTTCCTTACTTGCGCCATATGTGAGGCTTCACCTGAAATGCTCAGTTTATAAACATCATTATGCATAAAAGCTTCAGCATACACTTCAGCATTTTTAGAGATTGTGCACTTATTGTTTTCAAAATGAATCGCAAATCCCTTCTTATCTAATGTAGATACACTAAGCATATTGCAAACTGCTTGGGGAATATACAAGACATCACTTACAGGAATTTCTTTAACTTCATTAGACACTTTGCATTTTAAGAATCCAATGCCTTTTGCTTGGATCTGAGTAGTCCCTGCGTTTGCAGTTTGAAGAATACCTTTTTCTGGACTCATTTCCTGAAAGAAATCCTTACAATTGGTTAAATGGCATGTGCTCCCCGAATCCAAAATCCAAGTACTTTCATTTGAATTATTATTTACCATAGTCAAAGATTTTTCTGCCATTAGAAAGCTCTTATGTTTATCATTGTCTTTTGTACATGTCCTGCTTGGAAAATTCTTTTGTTCCATTGGCTTAGGTGAGCTAGAGGGAGTGTTTTGTGTTTCCTTACACCATTTAGATACATGTCCCTCCTTTCCACATGAGTAGCAAATCAGCTTGCCCTTGGGTGGAGTTTTCCCATAGCTCCGCCTTCCTCTGTTCTTTGCCAAGAAATTTGTTTCATTTCTCTCTGACTGTCTTTGAGAACACATCTCCTCAGAATCATTAATTATGCATTCCTGCCTCAGTTTTGATGCTGCCTGTTCAAAAGATTGCCCTTCAATGGCTTCATTTACAGACCTAAAAACATCAAACTTCTTTGATAGTGAGGTAAAAAGAAATGCTCTTTTCAATGCATCACACATGGGAATTCCAGAAAGTTCTAACTTTTGAAATGAAGACATAAGATGCATAATGTGATCATTACATTTACTTTTATCCCTTAATTTGGTTTCATTCAACTCTGCTAACCAAATTGGTTGCTGTTTTGCATATGTAGTTGCATACATAGTTCTCAGTTTATATAAAATGTCCTTTGGTGTATCTTTTCCCTCCACTAATATGGCTTGTTTCTCTGAGAGAGCTTCCAAAAACATGCACTTCACATAATAGTTTGCATTGTCCCATTCAGCCATATTTTCAGCTGTTCTGTTTTGGTCTAAGCATATATTTAATTTCTTTGCTTGAAGGAGACATCTGAATCTTAGTTCCCACTGCTGATAGTTAAATTCAGTTAATTTAGGCACCTTGAGAGAGTAGAAAAATGGTGAATTTCCTCCCTCAGCCATTTCTTAGCCTTCTGTCTGCTGTGTGGGGGGAGAGAGAGACAGACTGAATCTTTCTTTTAAAACTTAAGAGAAAAATGTGGCTTTTTTTACTGCCTGGTAATATTTCTCCCTTTTTCAATTCCTGGGCCCTGGGCCCATAACCCTTTTGTTGGATTATTTGTAGTAAATAATTAGCAGATTTTATACACACAGCTTCAGCTTTAGAAATGTTAATTTCTTTTCTTCATCTCTCTCACATACACCCCAGAATAATTCACTGCTGAGTCACTTTAAAGTTGAAGTAACAAAACATCTGTTTACTCACAGTTTGTAGTTAGATTATATTCAGACAGGCATATATATACATAATACTATACATTTGGATTATCAGCTCTTTCCATGTGCTTAGATGGTAATGGATGCTCACACCATAGATCCTCAGCTTAGGAGAGACCATGAGCTCCATGTGCTGTGCCTAACAATAACAGCCCTAACCCACCTATGAAAAGACAGTGATATAAATATTATACTGGGCCCTAGAACACACATATATCTGCTACTGGGTAACTGGAAAAAGCTGGACTGTTATAGATTCCTACTCAAACACTACATGCTAGCATAGATGTGGCCAAACTCGGTCCTTGAGGGCTGCAACTCACTCGCGTTTTCTGGATTTCTCCAAAGAATATGCATGAGATCTATTTGCATGCACTGCCTCCATTGTATGCAAATAGATCTCATGCATATTCATTCAAACAATTTCCCAGGCACAACCAAAAATATACAAATCTTATCAAAACAATCCATTAAAAAATTTTTGTGAATGTATTCAGAAAACAAACATGACTATTGAGTGAATTTTTCTCATGAGGTCACCTGGGAAATTGAGTGAATTGCTAATAACGCCCAGGATTTACTTGTAAGTAATTTAATTAAATAATATCCCATTGATAGGCTTTGAGATGCATTTTCATTGGGGAAATCCTGAAAACCCAGCTGGGTTGCGGCCTTCGAAGACCGAGGTTGCCAACTCCTGTGCTAGCTGAATCCTTTACTTCAGAATATGGACACACTCTCACCTGATACAAACAGGAGACCACAAAAAACATGCAGACAAACCTGAAATGGAGACCCACAAGAAAGCCAGGCTCTTTAAGCAGGGCAATATTGGTAAAAGAGAAACAGAAATGTTTTTTCCCCTTTACTTTGTAAAATAAAAATAGAAAAAAAATGTACATTTAACAAAACAGGCACATCTTAGTCCTTAAAAAGTATTAAATAAAAATATTTTGTTTTCTTTTCTACCTTTGTTGTCTGGGAATTTTATTTTTCTAATTAAGCTGGTGTCCGTCTCTTTTCCACTTTCTATGGGTCAATCATCTCCCTATTCTTTTCCATGTTGACCTTTCTATTTCTTCTCTCTGTTGTCTTCCACTTTTCCTTCTGTCTGGCACTGATCTTTCATTTTGTTTTATTCCCCTCACTTTTTTCTTCTCTGCATTTATATCCACCCATTTGATTTTACTCTCATTCTCTCACCTTCTAGTCCTTAGTCTCCTTTTCTCAGATTTATCTCATCTACCAGCTGGCTTTCCCCATCTCCTTTATTCCCTCTTCAGCATTCCCTTTCCCCTCTGTATTTCTCCTTCCTCAGTCTCCTATTCCCCACCATCTTTCACCTACTTCCTTACTCCCCCCATTCCCATCTCCTGTACTCACCCTCTTAGCCCTCATCTACCCTCCACTGCCTTTCATTCTCTCACCAGTCCCATCCCTGTCTTTCCTGCCTTCCCTTGTCCCCAGGCCATACTTCTATCTCTTACCCATACCCCATGTCCTACTGCTTCTCTTTCATCATCTTTATAACTCCATTTCCACTTTCACTCAACCCCTTCAGAGACCCATCCCCTTCGTCTTTCTTGTATACTGGAACCATAAAATGATTTGACTATCATTGTTTTTAGTAGGTTGCCAAATGCCTACCAGGTTTCAGCTTTCCTGTCTCTTAGTTTATCTCCTCTCTCTCTCCATCTGCCATGCAAAACTGCCCCCCCCCCCCCATCTGCTATATAGGACTCCCTTTCTCAGTTGCTTTTGACACTGTTGATCACTGCCTACTCCTTGATACGTGGTCCTCACTTGGATTTCAGGGCCCTTTTCTTTCAGAGTTTTCATTTTATCTCTCCTATTGCACTTTTAGTGTATGCTCTGATGGATCCTCTTCCATTTCTATCCCACTATCAGTTGGTGTACCTCAGGGCTCTGTCTTGGAACCTCTTCTTTCTCCATCTAGACTTCTTCCCTTTGTGCTCTGAACTCATCCCATGGTTTTCAGTATCATCTTTATGCTGATGACGCCCAGATCTACCACTTCACACCAGAAATTTCAGCAGGAATCCAGGCCAAAGTATTAGTCTGCCTGTCTGACATTACTGCCTGGATGTCTCACTGCCATCTGAAACTAAACATGACCAAGTCTGAGCTTCTTATCTTTCCCCCGGCAGCGGAGTGCATGCAGCTATGACCCTGTGCTTTGCTTCATTGTCTTTGCAGGCAGGTCGGGGAGGCAGCGGTGCAGTCCAGTGAGTGAGGGGCAGGGCAGGGAAGGAAAGCTAAGCTAAGCTTGTGGTTCCTTCAGTGGCTGGGAAGGTTTAACCTATGGTGCATAGGTGCCATTTCCTTTGAAAATCTGTTTGTCTTCATTGTATTTGCAGCCAGGTCGGGGAGGCAGGAGTGCAATCCAGTGAGTGAGGGTGCTTACACGCCATTTTCTTTGAAAATCTTTCCCCCTAAACCCACCTCTCCTCTTCCCCCATTCTCTATGTCTGTGGATAACACTCTCATCCTCCCTGTCTCATATGCTCATAACCTTGGGGTCATCTTTGATTCCTCTTTCTCTTTCTCTGCACATGTCCAATAGACTGCTAAAACCTGTTGTTTCTTTCTCTATTATATCACCAAAATTCATCCTTTTCTTTCTGAGCACAATACCAAAACCCTTATCCACACTCGTATCACCTCTCACTTATACTACTGCAACTTGCTTCTCACAGGTCTCTCACTAAGCCATCTCTCTCCCCTTCAATTTATACAAACTTCTGCTGCACGACTTATATTCCGCCAGTGTTGCTATTACTTCATTGGCTTCCTATCCATTTCCACATACAGTTCAAACTTCTCTTATTGACTTACAAGTGCATTCACTCTGCAACTCCTTGGAACCTCTTCACTCTTATCTCTCCCTATACTCCTCCCTGGGAACTCCGTTCATTGGGTAAATCTCTTATCTGTACCCTTTTTCTCCACTGCCAGCTCCAGATTCCGTTCCTTTTATCTTACCAAATGACTGCTACTTGGAGAGGCAGAGGAGTGAATAGACGGATAGTGTGGACTTCAAAGGAAGAAAAGCAGTGAGACTGAGGTGGAAGAAGAGGTTGAATTCTACAGGAGGGTGAAAGTAATAGCCCGACACCACCTCCACAGCTAACCAGGCAAGTATGGGAGAAAAGGTAACCTCTATGACACAGGGCTGTGGTTGAAGCAGAGTCTTCAGGGCAAAGCCAAGTCTCAGTTAGATCAAGCAGATGAGAGCAAGAAATAAAGAGGTTGTGGATGTAGGAACGTTTGTTGCAGACAGAGCGGGCATTCCACAGAGCACATGAGAAAGGCAGGGAAGAAGGGGGGAGGAGAGGAACAGAAATTAGATTGGAGACATCACAATGTGACCTGCACGAATAGGATGAGAGCTAATGTTGAGGTCCAGGATTGGGACTGATATCTCTAGTGGAGAGCAGGAGAAGGAGCAAGAGAGTACGGAGAAGAGTAGGAGAGGCATGATGACAGTGACGAAGGTGTGATGTACTCAGTTAGAATGGAGATGGTTGTATGGAAGGAAGGAAGGAAATGTTGAAGGTTGAGAGCTGAGAAGAAGGGGGAAGACAAAAGAGATGGTGAGTTGATGAAAGCAGAAGGTGGGAAATGTGTTCCTGCAATATACAGTGGTTTCAGATGGAGAAAGATATTGGGAAGGGACAGTACCAAGAAGAGAAGATCGGGGTGGACCTGGGAGTCACCTCGGAGAATGCTGTGAGGATATGCAGATCGGTTGCAAGTCCTCCACAGAATGAGAGTGTAGTGTTAGGATATATGCTTAGGTATAATGTCATATTTTGAAGTCTGAAGGACTCATACACTTGCCATATTAATTATTGGCATGTGACAGAGCTGCAAAATGGGGATATTAAGGAGTGATTAAAAAAAATTATTCCAAACTTACTATACTGCTTTAAGAGGCCCTTTTATTAAGCTGCAGTAAAAGGAGCCCTGCGCTAGTGGCAGCAGTCATTTTTGCCGCACGCTGAGGACCTTTTTACTGCAGTAGGTAAAAAGCCTGAAAAAAGAAATGGCCATGTGGTAAGCTGGCGGCCACTGCGGGGGGAGCACTTACCGCCACCCATTGAGATGGTGGTATGGGCTCCCACGCTAATCCGGCAGTAACCAGGCAGTGCATGGGGTTGTGGTAATATTTTTCTGGAATTTCTGGTAGCGCCAAAAATGCCACATGCTGGGGACGAAACTACCACTGGATGCCGCATTAGGCCTGCGGTATTCCGATTTGCCGCGGGGCAACCCTTTAGTAAAAGGGCCCCTAACTGTTCAGCAGAGCAAAGTGATTTACAAAGTAATTCAAAAAGAGAAGAAATGAACTGCAAAATAGGAAAGAACACATACATACCAAAATAATTTAACAAAAATTCCTAGTGTGCAATTCACAGGCAGTACTGCCAGACCAATCAAGCAGGGTAAGCTTGAACGGTCTAGCAGTGCTGGAATTCGTTGCCGGAGAGCGTGGTGAAGGCGGTTAACAGAGTTTAAAAAGGGGTTAGACGGTTTCCTAAAGGACAAGTCCATAAACCACTACTAAATGGACTTGGGAAAAATCCACAATTCCAGGAATAACATGTATAGAATGTTTGTACGTTTGGGAAGCTTACCAGGTGCCCTTGGCCTGGATTGGCCACTGTCATGGACAGGATGCTGGGCTCGATGGACCCTTGGTCTTTTCCCAGTGTGGCATTATTTATGTACTTATGTACTTAGTGCAGAATGAAAGTACCAGTGCATCCCTGATTGCATGTTTTTACTTTTTTATATGCTGGTTGGTTTTTATTACTTTTTAATAGTTGCATTATTTACTATTGGTTGCATTTTTATTATTTTCGTTATATGAATGCTAGTGGATGAGGTTGAGAGATATGAGGTTTACATTCAAATGGGCAGTTAAGGTGGACAATTGGTTTCATTTCAGGACAGGCTGATTCAGTTCTTGTTCTATTTCACTGACTGATGAACTTGTACATAGTGCTCTTTCCGATTTCTTAAAAAAAAAAATCAAACTACAAGTTCCTGCAGGCAGTGCAGTAAAACCAGGAGTGGATCCAATTGGTAGTCATAGTTTCATTTTCTGTTGGGGTTACTTGGCACTTCTGCTGCATGGGTGCATCTGGCCTGTGACCCTTGTGCCGTCACTGTCAGACACTATTTTATTTGGTAGTTGAGCTACACTGCATACTTCTGTTTTACCCACTGAGAGCTTTGCAATAAGGCCAAGTCTCCAGCATGTTTTCTGCATCTAAGACTGCCTTTAGGGTTGTGTTGGTCCTGGATGAAACAGCCAGATTGGTGCCTCAGTAAGCAAACACCCATGTCCTGTTCTTCAAGCTAACGTGAAATTATAGCACCTGGGAAAGGGCTACCACAGCAGTGCAGGGACTAGTAAAGCAGGAAACCTAGAGAGATTGACCCTTTTGCCACCCTCTTCCCCCCCTGGACAGCTCTGTACACATCCTACCTGTGGTCCACTGCTTAGGTCAGTTCTCTGGTATAAATATGCTACCAGGTTGTCAGGAAAAGTTAGATAGCTAAGGCTAAGGGGGTACTTCTATAAAATAGTGCCCATTACAAACTAGATTCTATATATCATGCCTATTTATTTATTTATTAGGATTTATTTACTGCCTTTTTGAAGGAATTCGCTCAAGGCGGTGTACAGTAAGAATAAATCAAACATGAGCAATGGACAATTACAGCAGTAAAAATATTCAAATAGCAATACAACGTATGGCATTGAGGGGCATAATCAAATGGGGCGCCCAAGTTTTCCTGGGGCCGTCCTCAAAGGACGGCTCCGTGAAGGGGTGGGGAAACCCGTATTATGGAAACAAGATGGGCGGCCATCTTTCATTTTGATAATATGGTCGGGGACGCCCAAATCTCAACATTTAGGTCAACCTTAGAGATGGTCGTCTATAAAATTGGTGCTAAAAAATATGCCTAAATTTCCACGCGGTCTATAGAATACGCTATGTGCCCATCCATGTGACTAAATTTAGTTGCAGGCAGTTACACCAAGTAAAACTTGATGTAAATGCCAACACCTAATTTAGGCACGGACTGGGTGTATTCTATAATAACACACATAGATTTTAGAAACTCCCATGATCCGCCTATTCCATGCCCCCTTTTCAACTGTACAACAGAATTTACATACATCATGTTACAAAATATGCTTAGTCAGTAGTGGGCGTTAATTATAATTAATGCCAATTAGTGTCAATAATTGTTTACTAATTGGCAATTATCGGCACTGATTGGTTTGTTAACTAATTAAGTCGCGCGTGCAAATTCAGAATACAACTGGATTGGTGCATGCAACTTAAGTCATGCTATATACAATCTAGGAGTACATGAGTAAATAGTTAGAATACTAGTTTATATGTATGCATGTGTATGCATGTATCTTGTATAGTGTATATTTACAAGGGGGCATACAGATGGGTGGAGCATGGACCGGGCTCCCACTTATGCACATATCTTACCGAATACTGTAAGTTATGTGCATATCTCAGACATTTAGGCTCAAGCAGTATACAGCTCTATGGCTGGCTTAAATGCTCACAGCTATCTGCACAGGCATGCATATACCTGGTTAGGCTAATATTCTATAATGCAAAGTGGGCATCTATGTTTCTTTATAGAATAGGGACCTCAATATTCAGAGCGATTGGCGCTGACCACAGATATTCAATGCAAGGCTGTTTCTGGTGACTGGCATAGAATATCTGTTTTTGATTTTGTTTTTTTTTAGACAGCTCAAACTTAACTGGCTATCAGGCTTATTTTCGAAAGTGATTGCCGACCATCTTCCGACATAAATCGGGAGATGGCCGGCGATTTCGCAAAAGCGGTGAAATCGGTATAATCGAAAGCGGCATTTTTGACACCATCGCTGCTTTCCCGTCGCCGCGCCGGCGAAAGTACAAGGGGGCGTGTCGGCGGCGAAGTGAAGGCGGGGCATGGATGGGCATGGGCGTGGCTACCAGATGGCCGGCTTTCGTGGATAATGGAAAAAAAAACGGCGTTAAGCAGTATTTCTCTGGGTTCACGACCAAGTATTTTCAGCCACAGTGTTTAAGTACAGGACTGGGCCCTGCAACTAGTCAGATTAAATCTCCGCCTAGGACAGCAGAATTAAAGGAACGTTGGTTTAGCTCAGGAGCTTAGTCGAGATCGGGTGGCAGAGCCGGTGGTGGGAGGCAGGGCTGGTGGTTGGGAGGCGGGGATAGTGCTGGGCAGACTTATACGGTCTGTGCCAGAGCTGGTGGTGGGAGGCGGGACTAGTGGTTTGGAGGTGGGGATAGTGCTGGGCAGACTTATACGGTCTGTGCCAGAGCCGGTGGTGGGAGGCGGGGCTGGTGGATGTGAGGCAGGGATAGTGCTGGGCAGACTTATACGGTCTGTGCCAGAGCCGGTGGTGGGAGGCAGGGATAGTGCTGGGCAGACTTATACGGTCTGTGCCAGAGCCGGTGGTGGGAGGCGGGGCTGGTGGTTGGGAGGTGGGGATAGTGCTAGGCAGACTTATACGGTCTGTGCCAGAGCCGGTGGTGGGAGGCAGGGGTAGTGCTGGGCAGACTTACACGGTCCGTGCCAGAGCCACTGGTGGGAGGCAGGGCTGGTGGTTGGGAGGCGGGGATAGTGCTGGGCAGACTTATATGGTCTGAGCCAGAGCCGGTGGTGGGAGGCGGGGCTGGTGGATGTGAGGCAGGGATAGTGCTGGGCAGACTTATACGGTCTGTGCCAGAGCCGGTGGTGGGAGGCAGGGATAGTGCTGGGCAGACTTATACGGTCTGTGCCAGAGCTGGTGGTGGGAGGCGGGGCTGGTGGTTGGGAGGTGGGGATAGTGCTAGGCAGACTTATACGGTCTGTGCCAGAGCCGGTGGTGGGAGGCAGGGGTAGTGCTGGGCAGACTTACACGGTCCGTGCCAGAGCCACTGGTGGGAGGCAGGGCTGGTGGTTGGGAGGCGGGGATAGTGCTGGGCAGACTTATATGGTCTGAGCCAGAGCCGGTGGTGGGAGGCGGGACTGGTGGTTGGGAGGCGGGGATAGTGCTGGGCAGACTTATACGGTCTGTGCCACAGCTGGTGGTGGGAGGCAGGGATAGTGCTGGGCAGACTTATACGGTCTGTGCCAGAGCCGGTGGTGGGAGGCAGGGATAGTGCTGGGCAGACTTATATGGTCTGTGCCAGAGCCGGTGGTTGGGAGGCGGGTTTAGTGCTGGGCAGACTTATACAGTCTGTGCCCTGAAGAGCACAGGTACAAATCAAAGTAGGGTATACACAAAAAGTAGCACATATGAGTTATCTTGTTGGGCAGACTGGATGGACCGTGCAGGTCTTTTTCTGCCGTCACATATTATGTTACTATTAGGCATATTTTCAAAGCACTTTGGGAGGCTAAGTTCCATAGTTTTCTATGGAACTTTGGGAGGCTAAGTGCTTTGAAAATATGCCTCAATGTATGCCTCAAAAAGGTGCCCCAATTGACCAGATGACCACCGGAGGTAATGGGGGGATGACCTCCCCATACTCCCCCAGTGGTCACCAAACCCCTCCCACACTAAAAAAATAAAAATAAAACACTTTTTTGCCAGCCTGTATGCCAGCCTCAAATGTCATACCCAGCTCCCTGACAGCAGTATGCAGGTCCATGGAGCAGTTTTTAATGGGTGCAGTGCACTTCAGGCAGGCAGACCCAGGTCCATCCTCCCCCTACCTGTTACACTTGTGGTGCTAAGTGTTGAGCCCTACAAACCCCCCAAAACCCACTGTACCCACATGTAGGTGCCCTCCTTCGCCCATAAGGGCTATGGTAATGGTGTAGAGTTGTGGGGAGTGGGTTTTGGGGGGATTTGGGGGGCTCAGCATCCAAGGTAAGGGAGCTATGGACCTGGGAGCTATTTGTATATATTTTTTTAATTTTTAGAAGTGCCCCCTAGGGTACCCGGTTGGTGTCCTGGCATGTCAGGGGGACCAGTGCACTACAAATACTGGCTCCTCCCACGACCAAATGCCTTGGATTTTGCCGGGTTTGAGATGGCCCGCATTTTTTTCCATTATCGCTGAAAAACAAAACCGGCGATCTCAAACCCGGCGAACTCTGGTATTTGGCCGGCGTAAACTGTATTATCGAAAAAAAAGATGGCCGGCCATCTTTTTCGAAAATACAGTTCCAGCCAGCTGTTGCGCCGCCACCAAAATAGATCGCCGGCGACCTATTTTGCTGGCGACGTTCGGTTATGCCCCTCTATGTCATTATTCAGCACTGGCTGGTTAAGTTTATAGCGACCAAAGATAGGACTGCTATTTAGGCAGTCTGATTTGGCTGCTAAACTTAGCCAGCCAGTGCTTGAATGTCATGTCTCTTACCTCAACGCAACCGGCGTCCTCGAGCTGTATGGGGGTACTGTCAACACACACACTTGAATGGCACTGCCTGAGCCATGTGTGTGTAGTCCTCTCCGGGTTTGTTCAGAGAGCGGTGGTTGCAGGCTACTTAATTGCTTTGCTTCCATGGACCTGTTTCTGCTCTCTCTCTCTGCCTGGCTTCCAGGCTCCTTGATTGCTTTGCTTCCATCCACCTGGGTCTGCTCTTCCTCTGCCTGGCTTCCTTTGCTTCTCTCCTATTAGTCTTCCGGTTCCTCCTTCCCCTGCTCTTGTCCTATGGCTGATGTCAGACGCAAGCACTTTATCAGCTGAGCTCTCTCTGGACTCCATGCTTCAGCTTCTACTTTGGTAGGTGTTTCTAACTCTGTAGTCTGGTTCTTATCTACTGGTCCCTCGTTGCTGACTTTGCCTGTACCTGGATTACCCTTCTGCCTGCCGCCTGCCTACTGACTTTCACCTGTACCTGGATTACTCTTTTGCCTACCGCCTGCCTACTGACTTGCCTGTACCTGGATTACTCTCTAGCCTGCTGTCTGCCTACTGACTTTCGCCTGCATCTGGATTACTCTCTTGCCTGCCGCCTGCCTACTGACTTTTGCCTGTACCTGGATTACTCTCTTGCCTGCCGCCTGCTTACTGACTTTCGTCTGTACCTGGATTACTCTCTTGCCTGCCGCCTGCCTACTGACTTGCCTGTACCTGGATTACTCTCTTGCCTGCCGCCTGCCTACTGACTGCCGCTTGTACCTGGATTACTCGCTTGACCTGCTGCCTGCCTGGTGACATTCATTACCCCACTTCCAGCTCCGTCCCGTAAGTCCTGCAGGCCGTCTGCACCTAGGGGCTCAACCTCTGGGGAACGGCGGTCAGCGCAGGTGAAACCCGGGGTTGTCCAGCTGCCAAGCAGAAGCTGGTCCGAGTACCGGACTCAGCAGCGTTCTACTTGGTACAAAAACTCACAAGTCTGACATTGAATATCCACGGATAGCCAGCTATATCACGCAATATACCCAGTTAGCCGCTATCCCATGGATTCTATATAGTGTGCCTAGAGATTTGCGCCGAAATCCAAGCATATTCTGTAACAATGTGCATAACTTAATTGGCTTAACAAGCAAATCAGCATTGATACTAGCACTTAACAAATAATAATGAGCACTAATTGGCAATAATTAGAATTTACACGTACAATTCACTGGGCATATTCTGTAATGCAGTGCGCTTAACTTCTAATGCGTGCAGCCAAAAAGGGGCATGGCTATCGGTGGGGAAATGGGTATTTTGTGGGCATTCCAAAATTTATGTGCCTAGTTATAGAATATGGCTCTGTGCACCTAAATCTACATGCAGGGATTAGTGCAAATGGATGCATGTAGTTTTAAGCGCTGGGATATCAACTAAACGTATTCTATATACCGTGCCTAAATCTAGGCATTGCTTATAGAATACGCTTAGGGAAAAATGTTTTCAGTGCAGATTTTTACAAGCCATTAATAGAATCTCTCTCCCCCCCCCCCCCCCCCATTTACTAACTGTGAATATTCAATGCAAATAATCAGCTATCTCCCGCTGAATATTAGTGGTTAGCCAGCTAAATAGTATTTAACCGGACAACAGCTGAATATCGGCCGATAGATTCCTATAAGGTACCTCTCAATGCATAATTGTAGATGCCCTGCTATAGAATTGCCCTTTAGGGAAGCAATTCTTTCAGTGAGTACCTCCATGTAGGCAGCCTGATGCCGGGCAGCGAGAGTTTATTCTTGCACAGATTCCATTATAGAAGACTAGTGTAACCTGGTATTGGCGCACATTACATTTAGGCAGTTACACCAGCCACAGACCTGATGTAACTGCAGATGTCCTATGGCAGCAAGGACGTACATAACCACCCATGCCCTTTTCATGTTTCATCCATGTGAATGTCTCCTTGCTTACTTGCTTGCAGAATAGTGCTGTGGTGTTTTGCTGACACTTACATGCATAAGGGTACCCTTGCCCATGAATGTGACAAAATTCTGCAGACTTATGTGATCAAGTGGCATGTAAATGTGGGTATCCACTTATGGCCCTGTATACTAAGGTATGTTAGCGTTTTTAGTGCATGCTAAAAATTAGCACGCACTAACTGTGTAGATTCCTATAGGAATATTATGGGCATCTACATTGTTAGCATGCACTAATGCTTAGGGCATGATAAAAACGCTAGCGCACCTCTAGCGCAGCCTAGTAAACAGAGAATTACTCCCTAGATGCCTAACTTTCAATTTCCATCCTAATCTACTCTTTTGGGATCTTGCCAGGTACTTGTGACCCTGATTGGACGCTTTTGGAAACAGGATACTGGGCTTGATAGACCTTCGGTCTGTCCCAATATGGCGATGTTTATGTTCCTATTCTTTTAACCTTGGTTCCAGGCTTATCTTGAAATTGACAGTCTAAATTTAGTTGTTTAGTGAAATTTAGATCTTTCAAAGTCCTTAATCTGGGTTTTTAAAAAAACATTTTACAGACAGAACACATCCTGGTTAAGATGCCTCATTTTATTGTTGTTTTTTTTCCCCAAAAAACTAGACTTGCTGTGCAGCCACCAACAGAAGCAGAAAAACAGGTGAAACCTAAAATTAAAAGCAGTGAGGTTAATATGCAAAGGGATTTGCATATTAACCTCACTGCTTTTGATTTTAGGTTTCCTCTGTTTTTCTGCTTCTGCTGGTGGCTGCACAGCAAGTCTAGGTTTTGGGGAAAAAACCCCCAATAAAATAAGGCATCTTAACCAGGATGTTTTCTGTCTTAGTAAAATGTTTTGAAAACCCCACAGAGACTATAGACAACTGGATGTTTTCACTGATGTCAAATATTAATTGACATATGCAGAATTAGTTTAATGAGGAAATGTCTGTTCTACATGCTGATTGCATTAATATTTGACAAGAAGGAATGTGGTGTGCGCTATCGTTTAAGGAGGAAAGACTTCAGAAACTCTGTATTCATTATATGCAAACATGAATTACAGACTGTCATAAATCTCAAGCATATTTAGCCTTAGAGATCATGATACAGGTTCCTCATCAGTCAAAACCTCCACTAACCTAATCAAAACTTTAGTAATGGTATTATATTATATTGTATACCAAATAAACAAAGTAATAACACCTATCTGGGCTTGAGATTTATGACAGTCTGCAATTCACGTTTGCATATAGTGACTACAAAGTTTCTGAAGTCTTTCCTCCTTAAATGATAGCGCTCACCACATTCCTTCTTGTCTATATTATTATAGTAGTATACCTCAGGGGCAAGTATCAGCAATTGGGTTAAATTAATATTTGATAGCAACCTCACTTTTGTTTTCTGTTGATGGGTGGTGCAATCAAAGCCACAGTAATTTCTATGATAAAAACATTTTAGTATTCTGTACAATAGGTACTGGACTATTAACAATTATATATTATGCTAAAGAAAATATTTTATAAGCTGGGGTAGGTCAAATCATGGTTTATTGTGAAGGATAATAGTCAAAGGATAATCCAGCAGCTTAACTAGAGTTTGTCCAAAAAGCTGTCCATAAATAGGACCAAATATCTTATCTGGGAAAGACAAAAAAGTACCATTCTATACTGTGAGTTATTCAGTCTTCACTCTGTTCTGGGAAAAAGAAAATTGGTTGCCATCATAAGTGATAGGTTGTGATTGTCTGGAATGAAATAAAGGAACACAATGCAAAGACCTCATGAACATTCTGTAGTAGTTATGTGCAACATGGTAAAGGGAGAGGTCTACTAGGAGAAAGAGCAGCTTTTAAATGAGAAACTGGTGGAAGACTGACAGTCACTCAAAAGTGCATGTTTTGGAACATGGTATCTCACCAAAACAGGGAAGGTAGGGCATCCCGATAGTAAGGTTGCAATACAGACCATAGAGACCAGGAGTCATATTTTCAAAGGACTTAGACTTACAAAGTTAAATGGAAGGACATTTTTGATATGACATGTAAGGCCGACTTTGGATGTTTTGCTCAAAACATTCAGAATCTGAATAGCAGATATAGACATTTTTGAAACAGCAAAATGTCTATCTTTTTTTTTTTAATGGCCACATGCAAGATGTTTTTGTGTTCTGTGCGTTTATCTTTTTTTTTTTTTTTCAAAAATGGACTAAAAACATCCAAGTGAAAAACACACAAAATCAAACCCTCGGGATGAAGGAGGAGCCAGCATTCTTAGTAGACTGACCACACAGACATTCCCCGCCTATTTCCCTAGGATCCTCACAATACAGACATATCAAATAATGTTTGTTATTCCTATTTACAACTTGCTCTGTAGTTGACAATGATGATTTGCAATCTTTAAAATCTGTCTGCTTTGTATTTAAAGACACCTGGGGGCTCATTTTTAAAGCACTTAGACTTACAAAGTTCCATAGGTTACTATGGAGCTCTTTTTTGAAAGGGAAATATGTCTAAAAAGTAGCATAAAGCAGCATTTAGATGTCTTTCTCACCAGAAAGTCCAAATCGGTATTTTCGAAACCCATTTTCAGACGTTTTACTATGCAGTTCATCTACACTGCGTCCAAATCTCAAGGAGGCGTGTTGTGGGTATGTTAAAGGCCAGCATTTGGGCATTCCTAAGACCTAGACGTTTTTTAGCCATAATGGAACAAAACAAAAATGTCCAGAACATTTTGAGCTAGACCTGTTTTAATAATGACTAAGCTACAAAAAAGTGCCCTAAATGACCAGAAGACTACTGGAGGAATAAAGAAATGACATCCCCTTACTCCTCCAGTGGTCCCTGACTCCCTCCCAGCCACCCACCCACCAAAGATGTAAAAGAAACAGTACATACCAGCCTCTTTGACAGCCCCAGATGGTATAGGCAGTCATATTGGAGCAGCAAGCATGTACCTGGAGTAGCCTAGTGGTTGATGCAGTGCACTATAGAAAAGGGGAACCAGGCCCATAATCCACTTCAACTGTTACACTTGTGGTGGAAATTGTGAGCCCTCCAAAACCCACCAAAAACCTACTGTACCCACATACAGGTGACACCTGCAGTCATAAGGGCTATTGTAGTGGTGTACAGTTGGGTACAGTAGATTTTTGGTGGGTTTTGGAGGGCTCACTATACAATATAAGGGAGCAACAGTGAGATGTGTACCTGGGATCTTTTAGGTGAAGTCCACTGCAGTGCTCCCTAGGGTGTCCCACTCACTCCTGCCTTGTGGCAGCTAGATTCTCTGAAATGGCCATTGAGAACTCTAGGGGAAATATCACGGTACTACTGGTAGTGGTCAGGCGTCTATATATGGAAAATGTCACCCCTTTTTATTTGCTGCTCGTGAACAAACTCTGCCCCAGGGGACCTACTGTAAAAGGTAACCACACCTCATTGAGATGTGGTTATTTCTTCTACAAAATTAGGCCTGCAAAGGCTTTTATGTGCACCTGTCTTCACAAAAAACATTAATGAGCTACTCTGTATGATTTTGTATTGCATCAGTGTAGTGGCTTACATTTGAAAGTTTATTACATCCCTGCTTAATTTGTGGAAAAGGGACTTCACATGTTAAAAACATTAAAAAACACTGGCTTCTATGAATTTTTGTTAATATGGCTCCATATGTCAAGACCTTTTTTTGAAAAACATGTCCCCATCTAACTCTACAACCTTAGCGACTAGATGTAAATTTCATTTGCATGCTAAGATTATAGAATACTGGCACTTATGCATGTGAAGGTCACATTCATATGCATAACTGATACGTGTGTGTGTGTGCAGCAGTATTCTGTGAGTGCGCAAGCTGCATACCCCCAGATTCTGTATAGGTCACCCAAAATTAGGAACGGAACAAACACACAGCTGCTGAGTGCTGAGAACGTCACTGTCTCAGTCTCACTCTTACCCGCTCTCGACGTCAACGGACGAGGGACAACGTTCTTCCTCCTAGTTTCTCCGAGGCCGACCCCCACCCCCCCTCATTTCTTTTCCCGACGGACCCGCATCCCGCAGATGACTGCAGACAGAGCCACCAGCCAGGGCCAGGCCAGGGCAGGAAGAGGTCCTCTATCCTCCACAGGCCCAGGGTCGGCGCGGTGTTTGGTAGGCAGGCAGGCACCCAGCTGTCGAGTCGACGCTCGGACGTCGTGGAGCCTCTCTTGGCCTCAGGCAGCTTCAGCTGAGCTCTTCTTGAAGGTAAGGGACCGCCGTGCTGGCTGGCTGGCTGTGTGTGGTGGGGAATCTGGGCCTCTGCCTGGGGATGGAGGAGACACAGGCCTTTTTTTTTGCCAATAAAATGAAAAAAAAAGGGGGAGACAGACAGAGAATGAGAGAGAGAGAGAGAGTGTCTCTCTCTCTCTCTCGCTTCTTCTTTTGCCCATAAAATAAATTTAAAAAGGGGGACATAATGGAAATAAAATACACTGTGTGTGGTGTGGGGGGGAGGGCAGACCAAGATAGTCAATAGAAGAAAGGGGTCATCAAGGGAAGGAAGAGGGAGATTTCAGGGGGGGGGGGAAGCAAGGGAGACCCAGAGGGGAGGGGGCCAGGGAAGCAAGGGGCGATGTCCAAGTACATTGAAGAAAACAGGAGATGGGGTGTTCCTATTCCTATCTGGTTCCAGTTGGATAGGCAGTGCCTTAAAACATGGAGGACAAAGATTTTGTTTTCTTTTTTTTCCTTATTTGATAGCTTTTTAATTTATTCGAAAGCTTCCCATATTTAGATAAAAATGTCATGAAATAAAAATTGAACATCACTAAAACAGCCTAAAAATTATTATATCTGGTAGAAACCGCAGTTATAATATCTGTATTTTGTGCTCATTTTTCTACACTGTTCTATACTATACAGAGATGGCAAAATTTCAGTGAGAATAGCCTGTTTCTTGATCTTAACTGTTGCTGTAATCTGCCTTTGGGACACCCGGTGTTATAAAGATGGAATATGTTGAAATTAAATTTATTTATTTGTTGCATTTGTACCCCACATTTTGCCACCTATTTGCAGGCTCAATGTGGCTTACATAGTACCATCAAAGGCGTTTGCCCAGTCGGTGGATAACAAATACAAAGTTGTATAGTGATCATATGAGGTATAAGTGGAGGGTCGGAATGGATGAAGATTGCGTGTTGTTCTGTTTGATCATAGTCATGCTGTGTTGGTAGGTGAAAAGGGTTACGTGGGGTTGTTGGGGTAGGCCTTTTTGAAGAGGTTGGTTTTTAGTGATTTCCTGAAGTTCAAGTGGTCGTGGTGGATTGTTTTCACAGCTTTTGGGAGCCCATTCCATAGTTGTGCGCTTATGTAGGAAGTAAAATTAAACTCTTCTTTCATTGGGATACATGGAATCACATGCATCTGATGTCTGTTTTGGTGACCCTTTACTAGGTGAAAACATCTCTGCACGAATCCAGGGTGTGAGGGGGAGTCCCTATAGCCTTCTTGATGTCGGACTTGAGGGGATAGGACTCCTAGGAGGAGGCAAGGAAAACAAGGAGTCTGCATAGGTGGGGTAATCTGGACAATATCTACCATTTAATTTTGTGCAGCTTGAAGTATATACAGAAAAGGGCCCACACAAAAGTCATTAATCAGTACTGGCACTGTCACTAAATCCACCTCAGCATTTTACTAACTGCAGCCTATTGTAAGAAATTCCACTTCACGGTACACAAATGCCAACTTCTTGCCATGCTAATATAGGCTGCAAGTGTAAAAAATATTTCTTCGGTCTATGTTTGTATTTGTGTTTTCACTTGGCTGCCACTTGGCAGTACATTGTAAAAAGGACAGAAAAGTTTCTATTTGGTTGTTACCTTTATAAGAGAGTCAGAGCCTATGTACATTCCCCTTGGAAAATGTGCTAATCCCAATGAGACTCTAAAGCAGCCAACAGTGTCCCTTAGGCTTGGGGCACATTAGCAGTGCCTTGACTTTTCTAGGAATGTCTAGTTGCACCTTCTCTGCCGTGGGATGCTATGGCCGGCCTACCCTTCTGGCGCCTATTTTACAAAAGTCTGCTCCCCCAGTCATCAAAACCTAGCTACGCCTCTGATCTGAGTATGACATCTGAAGCTGGCAAGTAATTTTTAATAATGTTTTTTGAGGGTGGGAGGGGTTAATGACCACTGGGGGAGAAAGGGGAGGTCATCCCCGATTCCCTCCAGTGGTCACCTGGTCATTCCAGGCACATTTTTGTGCCTTATTTGTAATAAAAACAGGTACGGGTGAAAACGTCCAAACTGTAGTCATGGACGTCTCTGCTTTTTTCAATTATGGGTCAAAGAGGTCCAAGTCTTAGGAACACCTTCATCACGCCTCTGATACGCACCCTTGAAATTTGGACGTCCTTGTGGGTTTCGATTATACCGATTTGGACGTCTCTGGGAGATGGACGTCCAAGTACCAATTTATATTGGAAGATGGACATCCATCTCTTTCGAAAATGAGCCTGATTGTAACATAGTAGATGACGGCAAATAAAGACCTGTATGGCCCATCCAGTCTGCCCAACAAGATAAACTCATAGCACAAGGTATGATGTGATACTTCATATGTATACCTGATCTTCATTTGTCCTTGTCATTTTCAGGGCATAGACTGTAGAAGTCTGCCCAGCACTGTCCTTGTTCTCCAACTTCTGAAGTTGTTATTGAAGCCCCACTCCAGCCCATCCAAATCTGTCCAGCCATGATCAGGGCACAGATCGTAGAAGTATGCTCAGCACTGGTCTTATTCTCCAACTTCTGAAGCTGAATCTGTCCAGCCATGATCAAGGCACAGACCACAGAAGTCTGCCCAGCACTGGCTTTGCTTCCCAATTACTGGTGTTTCCATCTAATCACTGCTAAGCTTCTTTGGATCCATTTCTTCTAAACAGGATTTCTTTGTGTTTATCCCACACATTTTTGAATTCTGTTATCATTTTCATCTCCATCATCTCCCACGGGAGGGCATTCCAGGTATCTCCCACTCTTTCCGTGAAAAAGTACTTCTTGACATTATTCCTGAGTCGGCCACCCTGCAGGCTTAGTTCATGTCCTCTAGTTCTACCACCTTCCCATCTATGGAAAAGGTTTGTTTGTAGATTAATGCCTTTCAGCTTGGAGAAGAGATGGCTGAGGGGAGACATGATAGAGGTATATAAATTAATGAGTGGACTGGAACCGGTGGATATGAAGCGTCTGTTCACGCTTTCCAAAAATACTAGGACTAGGGGGCATGCGATAAAACTACAGTGTAGTAAATTTAAAACAAATAGGAGAAAATGTTTCTTCACCCAATGCATAATTAAACTCTGGAATTCGTTGCCGGAGAACGTAGTGAAGGCAGTTAGCTTGGCAGAGTTTAAAAAGGGGTTGGACAGTTTCCTAAAGGACAAGTCCATAGACCGCTACTAAATGGACTTGGGAAAAAGCCACAATTTCGGGAATAAGTTGTATAAAATGTTTGTACGTTTGGGTAGCTTGCCAGGTGCCCTTGACCTGGATTGGCTGCTGTCGGGGACAGGATGCTGGGCTCGATGGACCTTTGGTCTTTTCCCAGTATGGCATTCCTTATGAACTTATAATATTTGAATGTCTGTATCATATCACCCCTGTCTCTCCTTTCCTCTAGGGTGTACATGTTCAGTTCATCAAGTCTTTCCTCATACATCTTGTGACGCAAACTCCTTTTCTCTGAATAGAATTTGGGAGTCCAGATGCTTCTGTAGAATTCACACTCAGCATCACATTATGACATCTAACCTTTGACACCCTTTATAGAATTGCCCCATTTATGGCTTAGTACATCATCTTCCTAATGAGGTTAGGCTCTCCCAGGCCATTGTTACTGGGTGATGAGACAGTTCAAATGTCTTAGGGGCCCTTTTACTAAGACATGTAAGCATCTACATGGCCAAAATGGAGCTACCGCGTGGCCCTTGTGGTAATTTCATTTTTGGCATGCATCTGCTATGTGCGCCTGAAAAATATTTGTTATTTTCTGGCACATGTCAGCTTTGCGCGTCAAGTGGCATTTAGTGCATGTAGGTCATTACTGCACGGTTACCACATGAGACTTTCAGGCTTATTTTCGAAAGAGAAGGGCGCCCATCTTTCGACACAAATCGGGAGATGGGCATCCTTCTCCCAGGGTCGCCCAAATTGGCATAATCGAAAACCGATTTTTGGGCATCCTCAACTGCTTTCTGCCGCGGGGATGACCAAAGTTCACGGGGGCATGTCGGAAGCATAGTGAAGGCGGGACTGGGGCGTGCCTAACACATGGGCATCCTCGACCCATAATGGAAAAAAGAAGGGCATCCCTGACGAGCACTTGGGCGACTTTACTTGGTCCATTTTTTGTTATGACCAAGCCTCAAAAAGGTGCCCGAACTGACCAGATGACCTCCGCTTACTCCCCCAGTGGTCACTAACCCCCTCCCACCCTAAAAAACACCTTTTTAAATATTTTTTGCCAGCCTCTATACCAGCCTCAAATGTCATACCCAGCTCCCTGACAGCAGTATGCAGGTCCCTGGAGCAGTTTTAGTGGTGTGCAGTGCACTTCAGGCAGGCGGACCCAGGCCCAACCCCCCCTACCTGTTACACTTGTGGTGGTAAATGTGAGCCCTTCAAAACCCACCACAAACCTACTGTACCCACATGCAGGTGCCCCCTTTACCCCTTAGGGCTATGGTAGTGGTGTACAGTTGTGGGGAGTGGGTTTGGGGGGGGGGTTGGGGGGTTTGGGGGGCTCAGCACCCAAGGTAAGGGAGCTATGCACCTGGAAGAAATTTCTGAAGTCCACTGCAGTGCCTCCTAGGGTGCACAGTTGGTGTCCTGGCATGTCATGGGGACCAGTGCACTACGAATGCTGGCTCCTCCCACGACCAAATGGCTTGGATTTGGTTGTTTCTGAGATGGGCGTCCTCGGTTTCCATTATCGCCGAAAATCGGGGATGACCATCTCTAAGGATGACCATCTCTAAGGTTGACCTAAATTTCGCGATTTGGGCATCCCCAACCGTATTATCAAAACGAAAGATGGACCCCCATCTTCTTTCGATAATACGAGTTTCCCCGCCCCTGTCTTGGGATGTCCTGCGATGACGTTCTCAGGAAAACTTGGGCGCCCTTTTCGATTATGCCCCTCTTTATCACTAGATCAATGGCTGGTGGTAAGGTCTCAGATCCAAAATGGACTCGCGGCAACTTTAATTTTGTTGCATGTCCATTTTCAGCAAAAATTTTAAAAAGGCATTTTATTTATTTTGCTGCATTTATATCCCACATTTTCCCACCTATTTGCAGGCTCAATGTGGCTTACAAACTAATACAACTACAATCACATGGAATAGAGAATCAGAGTATATAAGTACATAAGTATTGCCATACTGGGAAAAGACCATGGGTCCATCGAGCCCAGCATCCAGTCCACGACAGCAGCCAATCCAGGCCAAGGGCACCTGGCAAGCTTCCCAAACGTACAAACATTCTATACATGTTTTCCTGGAATTGTGGACTTTTCCCAAGTCCATTTAGTAGCGGTTTATGGACTTGTCCTTTAGGAAACCGTCCAACCCCTTTTTAAACTTTGCTAAGCTAACCGCCTTCACCACTTTCTCCGGCAACGAATTCCAGAGTTTAATTACACGTTGGGTGAAGAAAAATTTTCTCCGATTTGTTTTAAATTTACTACACTGTAGTTTCATCGCATGCCCCCTAGTCCTAGTATTTTTGGAAAGTGTGAACAGACGCTTCACATCCACCTGTTCCACTCCACTCATTATTTTATATACCTCTATCATGTCTTCCCTCAGCCGTCTCTTCTCCAAGCTGAATAGCCCTAGCCTCCTTAATCTTTCTTCATAGGGAAGTTGTCCCATCCCCGCTATCATTTTAGTCGCCCTTCTCTGCACCTTTTCCAATTCTACTTGAGATGCGGCGACCAGATAAGGTGCATAGGAATATTATGGCAATCATATTAACGGAGAAAAATTTCAGAATTATTGCTATTAAGGTTCATACGAAAATTATGTTGATTAAGAAGTGGGTAAGTGAATAACAACATAATATAATGATATCAGGACAAGGTATAATTGTCAGTAATTAGGATAAATGGATAACAACATAACATAATGATAACAGGATAGGGTATGATTATTAGTAATTAGGGTGTAAATAAAATAGGCAAAATAAAAGAGGTCCAATATAAAATTGTGTCTGGTGTAGTTTAGGAGTCAGATCGTTATGAGGGATCCATTTTGTACGCTTTTTTGAACAAGTAAGTCTTCAGTAGTTTCCGGAAGGTCATCAAGTCACGTGTTTTTCTTATAGTGGTTGGTAATTCATTCAATCGTTGTGCACAGATGTATGAAAAGCTAGATGTATGTACTTATTTGTATTTATGTCCTTTGCAATTGGGATAATGGAGGTTTAAGAAAGTACGTGATGAACTTTTGTTGTTTCTCTCTGGTAGATCTATTTCTTTTTTTACAAGTGTGCTGAAAAATGGATTGCCGCACACCCAAAACCCGTACCTACAATACTGCAAGCCATGTTTCAGCGCACCTTAGTAAAAGGACCCCTAAGTCTTTGGCTACAAGTTGTGGTCCATTATGTCAGGCTATTGATGTATCAAAGATACCATTTCAACAGAAAGATCTTTTACATTTTCCCAGAACAATTTCATGTGAAACACTTCTAAGTTGCCACTTCTTTCAAAACGTTCTTGATCCGGAAAGTTGCAAATTACTTTAAATGAGGGGAAAAAAGTATTCAAACCAACAGCTTTGAAGTGAACATCATGGGAAAGCTTCCTGGATGAAAATAATTTATCAAGAGCATTGATTAAACTAAGAAAATGCCAAGTAATAGGATGAACAGACTGTACCCTTGTACTCCAATGTGTTTGCTCAAACGTTGCAATGAGCAGCTGGTCTTTTCAATTAACATTTCCATCTCCAAGGATTTCCACTGAAAAAGAATGTACACATGATTTACTCTTCTAAAAATGCAATTATATCAGGGCAATAGGATGCAGTGTAGACACTAGCAAGATATTTTTACTTTCTAAATCCTCCCTTAGTGTACATTAGGTGGCGGTAAGGGCTCCCATGCTAACCTGCCGGTGCTTCAAAAATAGAAACTATTTTTGTAGCGACACAAATGGCGCTCGCTGGGGGTGGGAACTACCGCCAGGCTCCTGCTGTAGCCTGGCAGTAGTTCTGGATTGGCAAGTGGCAAGCGTGTTGCCATGTGCCAACCCTTTAGCGAAAGGGCCACTAAAGTACTGTTACCATTGCAAAACTTCTCTGTTTACTGCTGGGGGGCATTCCCAGAATTCTTGGGAGGTCTTCCATGAAATTACTGTAGAGAAATGCTGGGCAGTAGTTAACTGCACTAGCTGGGGTATTAGTAAATCAGCAAGCAAGAAGTGCAGAAGAACTTAAAAATATAACGGAGATGTTTTGTTCTTAACTATTTACTAAACATAATTCTGTACTTCTCGATTGTCCATACTAATCAACAAGATTGAAGGTTAATATTTCTGATTGTCCAAGTTAATCTATCACGATTGAAGTTAATCCAACATCTCTTATTTCTGATTATGAAAATGCACTTTCTGTAACTGTATTCCTAATCCTCTCTGTCTCCTTCACCTTAAATATGTATTTCTCTTCCAGAACTGGTGATCACCATTATGGAAAATGTAAGCCACATTGAGCCTGCAAATAGGTTGGAAAATGTGGGATACAAATGCTACAAATAAATAAATAAAACAAACAAACTATTTTTCAATAGTTAATCCAAAAAGTTTAACTACTCAGAAATAGTAGGTAGTTGCCCAGTAGTTTGACTGCATTTTAAGCAGTTAATTTTTAAGTAGTTTAACTATATTTTAAATAGTTAAGAACAAAACATCTCCGCTATATTTTTAAGTTCTTCTGCACTTCTTGCTTGCTGATTTACTAACACCCCAACTAGTGCAGTTCTCTTGTGATATATCATCTTTGGTTCTGAAACAAAATGAGAAACTGCATTGTGATTGGATAAAATCAGAAACTGTACTGTGAATAGAGGGACACAGAGGAAGTACTGTGATTGGATAAAATGAGAAACAGCACTGGGATTGGATGAATACAAAGGAAACATTTTGATTGGATCCAGTGAGAAACTGTATTGTGATTGGATAAAATAAGAAACGGTATTGGGGACATTTCTTTTCTTTTGTGTTATGGCATAGCTAGTGTTTGCTGTTGATTTAGGGACAGTTATTATTTAAATAAGCCAGAATGAATAGTTTAGAAGTGGTGGTTTGTGTGTTGGGTCTGTGAGTGCTTTCTGAGAACTGTGGGACCACTGGGAGTATGGCCCCAGTAACCTAGAAATCACTGAGGATAATTTGAGAGCGGGAGACTCACCCATAGATGTTTGTGACCCAGTTGGTGGGAGGAGGGTGCTAGTGTATAGCACATATGGCAGGTGCAGGCAGACCTCAGTTGTGTTGGGGATAGACCCTCTAAATGGCCGCTGGGTAACCCTAGCAGGTGGTTAGGCATTTCATGACACTCAGATGCCTCCTAAGCTTATTTCCTCTTAACTTCATCCTATACCCTCTCATTCCAGAGGTTTCCTTAATTTGAAAAAGGCTCATGTCCTGTAGATTAATGCCACTGAGGTATTTAAACGTCTGTATCATAAACCCCTCTCTCTTTCCTCTCTTCCAGTGTAGACATATTGAGGTTCATAAGCCTATCCCTATATGTTTAATAACAGAGACCGCTGACCAATTCTGTAGCCACCCTCCATCCTGTTTATATCTTTCTGTAGGTGCGGTCTCCAGAATTGCACACAGTATTCTAAATGGAGCCTCACCAGAGACTTATACAAGGGCACTATCACCTCTTTTATCCTGCTAGTTATCCCTCTTCTTATGCACCCGAGCATCCTTCTGGCTTTGAGCGTTGCATTTTCTAACTGATTGCCCACCTTAAGTTCATCAGACACAATCACCCCCAAGTCCCGTTGTAGAAGGAACCATCTGAAAATAACAAGAAGAAGCATAAGGAGTGTCAAAGCAAATGCAAGGAGCAGATAAAGAAGGCCAAGAGGGATTACGAAAAAAAGATAGCATTAGAGGCAAAAAAACATAGTAAAATTTTTTTTTCGGTATATTAAAAGCAGGAAGCCGGCAAAAGAATCGGTTGGGCCACTGGATGACTGAGGGATAAAAGGGGCAATCAAGGAAGACAAAGACGTGGTGGAGAGATTGAATGAATTCTTTGCTTCGGTCTTCACCGAGGAAGATTTGGGTGGGATACCGGTGTCAGAAATGGTATTTCAAGCAGACGAGTCGGAGAAACTTACTGACTTCACGGTAAACCTGGAGGACATAATGGGGCAGTTCAGCAAACTGAAAAGTAGCAAATCTCCTGAACCGGATGGTTTTCATCCTACAGTACTGATAGAACTGAAAAATGAGCTTGTGCAGCTACTGTTAGTGATATGCAATTTATCCTTAAAATTGAGTGTGGTACCGGAAGATTGGAGGGTGGCCAATGTAATGCTAATTTTCAAAAAAGGTTCCAGGGGAGATCCGGGAAATTATAGACCAGTGAGTCTGACGTCGGTGCCGGGGAAAATGGTAGAGGCTATTATTAAAAACAAAATTATAGAGCACGTCCAAGGACATGGATTACTGAGACCAAGTCAGCACGGCTTTTGTGTGGGGAAATCTTGCCTGACCAATGTACTTCAATTCTTTGAAGGAATAAACAAACATGTCGACAAAGGGGAGCCGGTTGATATTGTTTATCTGGATTTTCAAAAGGCGTTTGACAAGGTACCTCATGAAAGGCTACAGAGGAAATTGGAGGGTCATGGGATAGGAGGAAATGTCCTATTGTGGATTAAAAACGGGCTGAAGGATAGGAAACAGAGAGTGGGATTAAATGGGCAGTATTCACAATGGAGAAGGGTAGCTTGTGGGGTTCCTCAGGGGTCTGTGCTAGGACTGCTGCTTTTTAATATATTTATAAATGATTTAGAGATGGAAGTAACTAGCGAGGTAATTAAATTTGCTGATGACACATCGTCGATAATACACTGAAACCTTCTGCTCAGTGTGCTGCTGCGGCTAGGAAAGCGAATAGAATGTTGGGTGTTATTAGGAAGGGTATGGAGTCCAGGTGTGCGGATGTTATAATGCCGTTGTATCGCTCCATGGTGCGACCGCACCTGGAGTATTGTGTTCAGTACTGGTCTCCGTATCTCAAAAAAGATATAGTAGAATTGGAAAAGGTACAGCGAAGGGCGACGAAAATGATAGTGGGGATGGGACGACTTTCCTATGAAGAGAGGCTGAGAAGACTAGGGCTTTTCAGCTTGGAGAAGAGACGGCTGAGGGGAGATATGATAGAAGTGTATAAAATAATGAGTGGAATGGATCGGGTGGATGTGAAGCGACTGTTCACGCTATCCAAAAATACTAGGACTAGAGGGCATGAGTTGAAGCTACAGTGTGGTAAATTTAAAACGAATCGGAGAAAATTTTTCTTCACCCAACGTGTAATTAGACTCTGGAATTCGTTGCCGGAGAACGTGGTACGGGCGGTTAGCTTGACGGAGTTTAAAAAGGGGTTAGATAGATTCCTAAAGGACAAGTCCATAGACCGCTATTAAATGGACTTGGAAAAATTCCGCATTTTTAGGTATAACTTGTCTGGAATGTTTTTACGTTTGGGGAGCGTGCCAGGTGCCCTTGACCTGGATTGGCCACTGTCGGTGACAGGATGCTGGGCTAGATGGACCTTTGGTCTTTCCCAGTATGGCACTACTTATGTACTTATGTACTTCTTAGAGTCTTTTAAACATTCTAACATTCTATTTGTTTTTTTTAGCAATCACAGCTCACTGGGCTGAAAATTTCAGCGTGTTATCATAATGATTCAAAAATCTTTTTCTGAGGCAGTGACTGTTAACTCAGAAAGCAGCAATTAGTAACTGTAGCTAGCATTATTTTACTTTATGTGCATCACTTATCATTTATCTACAATAAATTTAATCTGCCATTTACATGCCCAGTCTACTAATCTGAAAAGAGTTTTCTGCAAATCCTGACAATGTTCAGTCATTTTAATAACGTTGTGTAATTTTATGTCAACCACATTGACTTCAAGATCTTTTTCATGGGCTGTGCCTCGTAAATTAGAACCCAGAAATTTTTACTTATAGTTGAGATTGTTTTGTCATATGTGCATTACTTTGCACATGTCCTCATTTAATTTCATCTGCTGTTTAGATGACCAGTCTTCTAATCTCACAAGACCCTTCTACAAAACCTCACAATCCTCAGCCATTTTAATGACATTGAATAATGATGTGTCATCCATAGATCTGACCACCTTATTCTTCATTCCTGTGTCTAGACCATTTATGAATATGTTAAACAGCACAGGTTCCAGGACAGACCCTTGGGGCAATCTGCTGGTGATTTGTTGTCCACCTGGATAATTGATCATTCAGATCTACTTTGTTTTCTCGTAGCCAGTTTGCAATCCAAAAAATGCATGGCCACAATTATCCCCATGACTCTTTAATTTCCTAAGGAGTGTGTCATGAAGCATTTTGTCAAATGCCTTCTGAAAATGCAAACATCAACTGGCTCACCATTATCTACTTGATTGTTTATACCTTGAAAGAAATTGAATAAATTACCAAAGCAAGGCTAGCTTTTGCTGAACCCATGCTGACTCATTTCCTTTAAGCCATGATTTTCTATATATCAGTGATTTTGTTTTTTTTAGTTTATATTCACCCATTTTGCCCAGCACTGATGTCAGACTTACAGGTCTGCAGTTTCCTAGATCACCATAGGGGACCTTTTCAAAAACTGGTGTTACATTGGCCACCTTCCAACTTTTAGGAATCAAAACTATTTTGAATGGTAAGTAACAAACTACTAGTAACAGGTTAGTGATTTCATGTTTGAGCTCCTTCTAGGGTCAATGCTGTCCAGTCCTGGTGAATTGTGGGGGAGTTACTGGTGGTAATCAGCAGTTGATGCCTGCTGGACGGTTACCACATGGGTAACACATGAGCCCTTACCACTAAGTCAATGGGTGGCTCAGGCTGTAAATAGATGCGTGCTGGTTTTAATTTTGCCGCATGTCATTTTCAGGCCCAACCCCCCCCCCCCCTTTTTTCCAGACGTGGTGGAGAAATGGTCTAGTGAGCATCCAATACATGCACCCACACTACTGCAGGCCACTTTTTGGCATGTCTTTGCAAAAGGGCCCCTATGCGACTTAGAATTTAAGTGCACCATGTTACAGAATACACTTAGCGAGTTGTGTGTGTAAATCTTAATGCCAATTGGTGCTGATAATTGCTTGTTAACATACAATTGACAGTGATGACTAGCTACTTAACCAATTAAGTTATGTGCACAGTTATAGAATATGCTTTGATTTCTGTACAGAAATTAAGGTGCGATATATAGAATCCTGGGGTTAATGTTTAATAAAACATAACACAGATATGCTGAATTTGAGGCATGTCTGTTTCACACCGAGTTGCCACATTTCTCAAATGCATATGTGTAGTGCTTCTTAGTGAATAAAATGGCATTGGGTTCATCATTAGATATGAGACTAGTATTATGCAGCTTCACATAAATACAAAAAGCTGAAAGAAAATGCACTAAAGACAACTTAAGAGGTAGCATCATTGTTAAACATATGGATGTGTGAAGTTTCACAGCTTTCTTGCTTTTAAAATGTTCCTTGCAGCAATTTTCCTTGTGTAACAAGTAATCATGCCCACATCTTGGATGACTCTTCACCCTTCCTGGAGTTAACCAGACAATTGAGGAGATTTAGGGCTATTACCAGCTATGAGGAGGAAGGGCAGAAATCAAATAGGTAAGTCAGTAGGAGAGATGAGTTAAAAGTATCTTAAAAAGTAAAGAGACTTTAAGAATTTGAAAAGATGTTGTTGAAAGGATGGAAACTAGAGCAGCAATAAAGCAACACTTTTAAAATCCTGCTGTTGCTGCCAAGTCATTGGTTCACTTTTAATAGTCAAACAGTGGAGAAAAACAAACGAACACACACAAAGCAGTGTGCATATAAATTAAAAATGTAATTTATTACTAGAGCCAAGGACCTGACACGGGTTGTGTTTTGACCTAAAAGCCTGCATCAAGGGTCCAGAACATCTATAAGAAGGCCAAAACAAAAAAACAAACAAACAAACAAACATAAAAACAATAATCCAAAGATCAGTAAAAACATCATTTTTCTGTACATACAATGATATGTACAATCAATGATGCTAAGCCACCTAGACTACTGTAATGCAATCTATGCCGGATGCAAAGAACAAATTATTAAGAAACTCTAAACTGCCCAAAACACCGCAGCCAGACTCATATTTGGAAAAATGAGATATGAAAGCGCCAAACCCTTATGCGAAAAACTACATTGGCTCCCAATCAAAGAACGAATTGCGTTCAAAATTTGCACCCTGGCTCATAAAATTATTCATGGCGAAGCCCCAGCCTACATGACAGATCTCATAGATTTACCAACCAGGAACACAAATAGGTCAGCACGCACATACCTAAATCTCCACTACCAAGCTGCAAAGGACTAAAATATAAATCAATATATGCATCCAGCTTCTCCTACATAAGCACGCAACTATGGAATGCACTACCAAACATCATGAAAACAATGCAAGACCTAACAAACTTCCGGAAATCATTAAAAACCAATCTGTTCAAAAAGGCATACCATAACAATCCAACCTAAACTACCTGAACCCTACAAAACAACGAAACTTATACCAGATCTGGTATAATTCACTGTGTCACGAATGTAACTTTAATGCAATACCACTCTGTATTTCTCAAACCGGAATTGGCGATCGCCAACACGGTACTATGTAAGCCACATTGAGCCTGCAAATAGGTGGGAAAATGTGGGATACAAATGCAACAATAATAAATAATAATATGATTTTGAATGAAGAATGCTATACATAAAATCATATTAGACATGTACTGTATATAAAACATACAAAATAATAGCAAAAGATATATAAAAGGCCATGAAACCAAAACATGTGGTAAACATACTCAGGGACATCTGAATTTAAAATCAGCAACATATACTGTATATATATATATATATATATATATATGAAAAAGTGATGAAATGAAAAGATTGAATGATCAATTCAGTCGATCATAACAATAATGTATCATACCTATAAACATTATGGGGCTCATTTTCAAAAGAGAAAAACATCCAAAGAGTGGCATAAACCGGCAGATGGAGGTTCTTCTTGCAAAACCCATTTTGTAGAGGTTTTTCTATGCTGTTCATCTGCAGTGTGTCCAAATCACAAGGGGGCATGTCAGGAGTGTGTTAAGGATGGGATTTGGGCGTTCCTAACACGTGGTTGTTTTTTCTGCCATAATGGAACAAAACAAAAATGTCCAGGGCTAAAAGTTGGACATTTTGGTATAGACCTATTTTAATAATGACTAAGCCACAAAAGTGCCCTCAATGACCAATGACCACTGGAGGAATAAAGGAATGACAAACCCTTACTCTCCTAGTGGTCACTGACCCCCTCACACCACCCAAAGATGTGAATGAAACAGTATATATCAGCCACTATGACAGCTTCAGATGTTGTGGCCAAGCCTGTTAGAGCAGCAAGCAGGTCTCTGGAGTAGCCTAGTGGAGAAGTGGACCCAAGCCCATAATCCACTCTAACTGTTACACTTGTGATAGAAAGTGTGAGCCCTCCAAAAACCTACTGTTCCTTTTTGTGAGAAAAATGTTGAAGTGCTGCTTTATGCCACTTTCTAGACAATTTTCCCTTTCGAATATGAGCCCCTTAGAATGGTGAAAACGTGTATGTATACTTAAACCAATGTATAATGAACCAGCATAATAAATATTTGTATCCTGGAGTACAAAAACCACAGTATGTTAACACTACCCATCTATTAGAGAATCTTCATCAAGAAATAAAAAAATTAAGGAACATTGCACACCCTTAATCCAGATATACTGTGTGAACATAGAAATATAGTGAGCTGCAATGCATATAAACAATGATTGTAAACTTAAAATTGACCCGGTGTGCTAGCATCTCAGTCTTAACTCAAAATATTGTAATAGCCATATTGAATAATTCAACTGGTAGAGATGGTGCTGACATAAAAGGTTTTAAAAAAGAAATAAAAAAAAAAAACGTCAAACCACTCACCGCTTGTGATAACAGCACCGAGCCATGTTGGTGCCAAACTCAACCCTGTGAGGACGCCGCACATGCACGAGACACTACTTAAACTGCCAAACATTAGACCATTCTTCTAACATTTGTAGATCTCTTCTGTTTTCTAGTCCTTTTTGTGTGTCCATTCTGTTGCAAATCTTCGTGCCACCTGTAAAAAGACAGACTTTTCCTCTAAACCTTCATCAATGTCACTCACAAATATATTGAACAGAATTGTGCCCACTACTAATCCCTGAGGCACCCTACTACTCTCCTCCAAGCAAGTTCTAGCGCCACCTGCTGCAAGGGGGCTGAACTGCACATGTGAGGGAGTGTTTCCAGGGATGCCTGCCCCTATGTCACTCACTCCCTCACACTCTTATTACTGAAGTAGATTGCTTCTTTTGCATAATTTCTAATTCTTCATTTAGCTGCAATAGTTAATTTTGCTGCTAGTAGTAAGAAGCCAAAAAGGTGTCTCCTGTCTAATGCTGAAAAAGGCGATAACATTTAAAATGTAAAAAAAAAAAGTATATATATAGTACTTCTGTAGTATTTATTTTGTAAATAGGGAAGGCCGCAGAAGTGGAAGACTGTGGTCTACTATGTATAAAAATCCACACTAAATGAGTAGTTAGACTAGCAGGGCTCTTCCAATAACAACAGGAAGACAGAATTACAGTTGGAAAAACTTTATTGTTATAATGCCCAACACGGCAAAGTGTTTCAGCCAAGTGCCTGCCTCAGGGGTCTACAATAAACAAAACAATAATGTAAACAATTATTTTTTGGAGACATAAATAGAAACACAATATATTCAATGACTATAAATAGTCCTAAAAGACTAAAGAAGATTAGAAGCAGTTCTCCTTTACAAAACTAGAAATAGAGAAGCGATTGGTAATTATTGGCCACCTAGTCTGAAAATGTCATCAGTTTGGCAGGTTTCAGGATCCACGGTAGCATGATTTTACAAGAGGGAGACTGTGCCAAACAAATCTTATTTGTATCTGGATGGACCATACAGGTCTTTATCTGCCGTCCTTTACTATGCTATTATCTTTGATTGAGTGACCATAGAATTAAATGAGGGGTAAATGTTGGATGTGGTTAACAAAGCTGATGACACTGGGGGTTATTTAAGAAGCAACATCCATCTGTAAAATGGCAGTGTTAGAAAGGGCTTAGTTTACAGATGGGCGCCTATATTTAGAGACCACAAAGGGGGCTTGCTATGGGATGGTTTGTACTTAGCCTGAGCAGGTCAAAATCTACATATGCATTCCCCATTTCAAAAACAAAATAAAATAAAATAATTAAAGGAAATGCATGTGTATAACCCAATATTTCCACTCAGATACTTTCTTTCTGGCACATATAGGTTTAAAAAAAAAATGCTCACTTTAATTAGCCCATTACAGGATGGATTAAGTGGCCTTTTTACCAAGCCGCCCTCCCCTCGCTCTAGAAAATAGAAATTATGTTCTAGCACAGGAAATGAGAGCATGCAGTGGTAGTGCTGTTTTCCCATGCCCTTTTGTAAAAGGGCCTCTAAGGGAGGCATTTTCTTTAATTCAGCAACAAACAGGAGGAACGCTAAACTTCCACAAAAAGCAGACCCCCCCCCCCCCCCGAAAAAAACAAAAAGAGCGGAAGAGTAGTGCTCCAGGATATCGATCTTAAAAACGGAAGTCCAAAGCTTCTGAAAAGTCTTTAGTTCTTTATTCTCCAACAATGTATCCAAAGTATGTACAGACTTCACACACCAAATGCATATATGGTTCTGACCCTGTATTTAATTAGCAGCATTCTTACATATAGGTTAATAAAATGGCTGATGTCTATGTATTAGTTGCAACCTACCAACCTAAACATGCAACTGTTGGCATTTACATGTGTAAATTGCAGTTTCCCTCTGATGAATTTTCCCACATGTATATTTGCAAAATGGATGCTATTACCACACATGCCAGCAAATATACATCCATTCATGAAGGTATTTTAGAAAAGTCTCTAGGTTAGTAGATCCATTTCTAAAATACTAGCAGAACTGAGTGTATCCTGACCTGACTGTTTAAATTCCAGTCTCTGTGTTCTATATAACATGGGGATCATTATTAGTAACTAGGCCCTATTGCAAAAAAAATGGGGCCTGTGGTAAAACAATGCACATCAACAATGTTAATAACTTTAGCTGTGTATTTCCACAAGAAGATTTGTGGTCTAAGATGTTTATTGGTTCTAGCTGGCCTATGTTATGGGATGGTAATTCCTTATAATGAGAAGGTAGTGGAGTACATATCAAAAATACCAAAGTAATCCTCACACTTCATTAACCTAAAGAAGAAAAAGTCTCAGCTGACCCAGAACAAACTTAATTTTTTCAGGTCTTCAAACGGGTCTATCACAGGCATAAAAAACTTGTGTAATCTTTTTTTGTTATATTTTGACCAAATGCTATATCCATAAAATTGTCTTTAAAAGTAACATAACTGTACTTAGCTTAGTCCTCAGTTCATCGTTCCTTGTCCGATGGTGGCCAGCATTTCGTTAACTGCTTCAGGGTCTTACGGTAATTACATATGGGCCAATTTTACAAAATTCAAAGAGCACTGCTTTCTCTCCGGCTCTCGTTAGTCTGGTTAATCAGAGAGCCAGAGAGAAAGCAGTGCTCTTTGAATTTTGTAAAATTGGTCCATATGTAGTCTTACCACAAGTCCCTGAAGCAGCTAATGAAATACTGGCCACTGTCAGACAAGGAGCAATGAATTGAGTGCTAAGCTAAGTATCACCCAGCTACCACATGGCCCTTGTGGTAATTTCATTTTTGGCGTGCATCTGAAAATATTTTTTATTTTCTGGTGCGCATCAGCTATGTGCGCCAAGTGGCATTTGACACACGTAGGTCAATACTGCCCAGTTACTGTGTGAGACTTTACCACTAGGTTGATGGCTGGTGGTAAGGTCTCAGACCCAAAATGGACGTGTGGCAATTTTCATTTTGCTGCACATCTATTTTCGGTAAAAATAAAAAAAGGCCTTTTTTTACAGGTGAGCTGAAAAATGATTCTGCATGCGCCCAAAATGTGCACCTACACTTCCGCAAACCATTTTTCAGTGCACCTTAGTAAAAGGACCCCTGAGTTCTTTGAAAATACACCTCCACATGTATATAGCATTTGGTCAAAATATAACAAAAAAATGATAGACATTGGAGACCCATTTGAAGACCTGAAAGAATTAAGGGGTATGTTTACTAAGGTGCATTAGCATTTTCAACACACCTGTAAATTTAAGGCACGTTAAACGCTAGCGCGCCTATACGTTTCTATGGGCATGTTAGCGTTTAATGCGTGTAAACCATTTGCGCATGTTAAAAATGCTAACATGCCCATAGCGCTGCTTAGTATACATATGCGTAAGTTTGGTCTGGGTCAGCTGAGGCTTTTTCCTTTTTGTGTTTTTCCATGTTATGGGACCACATTTCCTTTATCTTATAAAGGAAAAAATCCTGAGAGGAAAAAGGTGCTGTCAGCTTGTGATTACTCAGTGCTTTCATTGCAAAGCAGTAGACTGTTTTTGCAAGCTTCATTATTTTTAATTAGCAAAATTACCTTGTGGCTCATGTAGCAGCATTGTGAAATAAAGATTTGTGAATTAGGTGAGGCCTGAAGCATTTCATGGTCAATTAATTTATGAAGGCTGGAAATGAGATTTCTTTGCTTCCTTCTTCTGTGTTAAGTAGTGCGGTTGCCTTGTTAGTCTACATTAAAGGTAATAAAAAGAAATAAAACAAAAGGAAAATAAGATGATATCTATTTTTATTGGACTAACTATATATATTGTAACAAAAATGAAATGACATCATACATTGCATAGGTTATGTTGAATTTTTGTTAGCCGTTTTGATAGACATGTTCTGAGAGATAGCATATCAATAGGGGCACTTTCGATATGATGTCTAAATCCGAATTTTGGACATTTTGCTGAAAACATCCAAAAATCAAGTAGTGAACATAGTGATTTTTGAATCAGAAAAACTATCTTTTTGTTTCAAAAAACGGTCATTGGCTAGATATATTTGTGCTCAGTGCATCTATCCTTTTGGACCATTAAAAAAAAAAGTTCAAGGGAAAAATGCACAAAAACAAGCCATTGGGTTATATGGTGGTGGTGGTGGTGGTAGTGGTGGTGTGTGTGTGTGGGTGTGGTGGGGGGGCACACAGACATCCCAGCAGAGCAGTGGGCACCCTAGGGGGCACTGCAGTGGACTTCACATCTTACTGTTACCTCCTTATATTCTATAGTGAACCCTCCAAAACCCACCAAAAACCTACTATACCCAACTGTACAATACTAGCATAACCCTTATGCCTGCAGGTGTCACCTATATGTGGGTACAGTAGATTTTTGGTGGGTTTTGGAGGACTCACAAATTCCACCACAAGTGTAACAGTTAGAGTGTAATATGAACCTGGGTCCCCTTCTCTACAGTGCACTGCACCAACCACTAGGATACTCAAGGGAAGCTGTCATAGAGGCTGGTTGGTATGTACTGTTTCTTTCACATCTTTGGGGGATGTGAGGGGGTTAGTGACCACTGGAGTAAGGGGGTCATGCCTTAATCCCTCCAGTGGTCATTTGGTCATTTAGGGCATCTTTTTGTCATTTAGTCATGATTGAAACAGGTCTAAACATAACGTCTAACTTTAAGCCTTGGTCATTTTTGCTTTGTTTCATTATGGCAGAAAACATTTTTCTGTTTCAAAAACGAGCCTATTTTACCAAGCATGAATACATGTCACATATGTAAACAAAATGCCTATATTTTGTGATCCTGAAAAATTACAGGAATTCATTGATAAATACAAAATGCAATGAGTAAAATATTGCATATGAGATATTCAAATATTTCAGATGCTTCTCTGAATAATATGGCATATGAAATATATATTAAATTTTAGAATTTTCTAAGGCATGACAATCCTTGGGACACTGTGTTAATGGGGTACAAATTATGTCGCAATGATAGAGTGGATCAAATTGGAGGGGGGAGGTTGCACTATATGTTAGAGGGAATTGAGTCAAACAAAATAAACATTCTACATGAAACAGCAGTGTGGAATCATTATGGATAGAAATTCCATGTGTGAAGGGAAGAGGTAGTCTTGTAGGGCTGTATTACCATCCTCCAGGACAGGACAAACAGACAGATGAAGAAATGTTTACGGAAATTAGAAAGCTGGCAAATTGGGCAACAGTATAATAGTACAAAAACCAGGGGACACTCAATGAAATTCCATGGAAATAATATTAAAACAAATAGGAGGAAATATTTTTTCACGCAAAGAATAGTTAAGCTCTGAAACTTGCTGCTGGAGGATGTGGTAACATAACATATCTAGGTTTAAAAAAGGTTTGAAGAAGCTCCTGGAGGAAAAGTCCATAGTCTGTTATTGAGATGGACATGGGAAAGCCATTGCTTGCCCTAGGATTGGTAGCATTGAATGTTGCTACTAATTGGGTTTCTCCAGCTACTTGTTACCTGGATTGGCCACTGTTGCATGCAGGATACTGGGCTAGATGGACCATTGGTCTGACCCAGTATGGCTATTCTTATAGTATGGCTATTCTTATGTTCTTAAGTACCCCAATATTAACTGGATAAATGCTACATCAGGGAGTGCTAGGGAGGGAAAATTCCTAGATGTAATAAATTTCTGCTTCTTGAAGCAACTGGTCCAGGAACCGACTAGAGGGGAAGCCAGTTTAGATCTTGTCCTTAGAGGAATGATAGGTAACAGTGTTGGATCTGCTGGGAAACAGTCATCATAACATGATGAAGTTTGAGTTAATATCTGGAGTGAAGCCACAAAGGAAATCTACTATAGCAGCAACTAATTTTTGTAAGGACAACTATGATAACATGGGGGAAATGGTCAAAAAAAGCTAAAAGGATCAGCTGCAAAAGTTAGGACTTTAAATCAGGCATGGGTGTTTTTTAAAACTATCTTGGAAGCCCAGACCAGATGCATTCCACTTATTTACAGAGGTGGAAAGAAGAGAAAACGACAGCCAGCATGGTTGAAAGGTGAAGTGAAAGAGGCTATTTGTGACAAAACAGTGTCCTTCAAAGAAAAGAAAAAGGGCACAAATGAAGAAAATAAGAAACAAAAACACTGAGTTAGATGCAAATCATTGATAAAGAAAGCTAAAAAAGAATATGAACAGAAACTTGCTGCAGAGGCAAAAACTCACAGTAACAACTTTTTTAGGTATGTCAGAACCCGAAAGACTGTGAGGGAATCCATGGGACTGTTAGAGCTGAAGGAGCAAAAGGAGTACTCAGGGAGGACAAGGCAATAGTGGAGAGATTGAATGAATTCTTTACTTCAGTCTCTATGGAAGAAGATGTAAGAGATCTACTTATCTGGTTTTTAATGGTGACAATGATGATGACACAAAGTTATTCAAAGTTGCTAAATCACAAGAGGATTGTAAAAAATTGCAAGAGGATCTTAAGAGACTGAGAGACGGAGCATCCAAATGGCAGATGACATTAAATATGAGCAAGAGCAAAGTGATGCATGTGGGAAAGAAGAACTCAAATTATAGCTATGATGCAAGGTTCCATATTAAGAGTCACCAACCAGGAAAAGGATCTTCGTTGATCATAGTTTGAAACCCTCTGCTCAGTGTCCAGCAGCGACTAAGAAAGCAAATAGAATGTTAGGTAGTATTAGGAAAGGAATGGAAATCAAAAATGAGAATGTTATAATTCCTTTGTATCACTCCATGGTGCTACTGCACCTCAAATACTGTGAACAATTCTGGTCACTGCATCTCAAAAAAGTTATAGTGGAATTAGAAAAGGTACAGAGAAAGGCAACGAAAATGGGTGATTAGTAGTTAACCCTCCCCCCTGGGCATTCAATGCTGGTTGGCAGAAATAGCTTGGCATTGAATATCTTGGTTTAATGCCAGAGGCGGACAGCAAAAGCGCTGCCCGCCGCCAGCCGAATATCGGGCCCAGTGTAAAGAAATATTGCATCAGGCAATGCTACTTACATTAGTAATTGAGAGGTAAAAGTAAAGCTTCTATTACTACTACCACTACTTATCATTTCTAAAGCGCTACTAGATGTACGCAGCGCTGTACACTTGAACATGAAGAGACAGTCCCTGCTCGACAGAGCTTACAATCTAATTAGGACAGACAGACAGAACAAACAAGAGATAAGGGAATATTAAAGTAAGGATGATAAAATAAGGGTTCTGAACAAAGTGAATAAGGGTTAAGTGAACCACATTGCCTGCCGCTGGCTGAATATTGGGTGGAATAAGTACATATAATAAATCAAAATTTGCATAGCAGGTGCTCTTAAAATTGAGTGGTTTTCACTGCATTTTTGAATAACTTTTCATCTCCAGCATCTCCCGCGGGAGGGCATTCCACATATCCACCACCCTCTCAGTGAAAAAATACTTCCTGACATTAGTCCTGAGTCTGCCCCCCTTCAACCTCAATTCATGTCCTCTAGTTCTACGGCCTTCCCATCTCTGGAAAAGGTTCGTTTGCAGATTACCTTAAAATAACAATTCTAAAAAATGCTCCTAAAATCAATTAATACCTTTAACATATTTCTGAAATAAATAAGTTTTAAGTGTTTTATGAAATGTCCTATAACAAGAAATACATCTTACTTGAATTGGAATAGTATTCCACCATTTTGCTGCTAAATATGGGAGAGTAACCAAGTGTATAACTTTATATCTAAGCCCTTTTGAGTTAGGAAACATCAATTTCATATAATTTCCTACTGTTCTTTGCTTCTACAATTAGGTACAATAATCAAATTATTCATATACTCAGGGGCTTGGGTGGGTAAAGGGCGTATCTTGCAGTTGCACAAGCAGGTTATAGAATACCTGCAGTTACACACCTAATTGCCAACAGTTAGGTGTAAATATTTGCACCTAAAGTTATGCGCATAACTGCAGACTTACATTAGTATTCTATACCAGCAATTGCATATGTAATTTCCATTATAAAATCCATGTTCAGCACATAGCATTCCAGCACCTAACTTTAGGAGACTTTTTGAGAATTACCCCCTAAGCACTTCCTGTTTAGGAGGCTGTAAGTGGTTCCATGTTAATTCCACATTAGTCAAGGCGCAGTAAGTGCAGCGTGTTAACTAATTAATACCGTCCACTCCCATTCTCTGCCTATGCCATGCCACCTGATACAAAAGCATTTCGCTAGGTAACTACTAAATTACCACAAAGCCCCTTAGTGCAGCTTTGTGCTAGCAGTTACTGTGTGTTAACCAATGGCGTAACCAGGAATTTTTAACAGGGATTACATCTTCCGTGCCTCCATCCCCCGCACCCCTCTGTTACCTTAAAATTACTTCTGCTCCAGTCTTTGCCTGGGCAGCGGCAGCTGCACTCATAGGCTGCCTGCGGCCTGTACCAGGACTTTCTCTGTGAACTGCTCCACCCTTCATAAAACAGGAAATTGCGTCAAGGAACAGTAAAAAGGTCCCTGAGTCTCTAGTTAAGTCATAGGTGAAAGAGGGAAAAGCAAGTAAGGGATATATGGCTGAATAAAAGAAAAGAGATAAGGTGGAACTTGGGTATAATATACTCTATGAACTAAGGTCAACATTTTAAAATTGAATCTGTGCTGTAATCAGGAGCCAGTGTTCCTTTTGCAAAAGAGAAGATACATGATCATATTTAAGGGCACTGTGAAGTAATTTCACAACAGCAGACTGCACGAATTGCAAGCATTTTAAAGTTTGAAGAGGGAGGCCATTATACAGTATATTGCAAAAGTCTAAGTGGGCTATTACACAGTAGAAATTTATGGCTTAAGACTGAGAGCTGGATCCAGAAGAACACCAAGAAATCTGACCGCAAGAGAGGAAGAAAAGTATTCTGTACTATAGGATTTGCAGGGCATGGTGAGTGTGGATCTGAAAAAAGAATTGCTTCACTTAATGATATTAAAGAAATAGTCAATTATTTTTGGAGCCAGTGATCCACAGCTTGTACGCAACATTGAAGGAGGGTAATATCTCCTGAGGAATCTAAGATAAACAAAAATTGAATATCATCTGTATACATGTAAGGACTACATCTGAGAGATTGGATTGAGAGAGGTAAGGGACTCTAAAAGATGTGACCACTACCAATTTGACTCTTACATACTACTAAATCCCCCAAAATGGATTCAGTGTGGTATACAGCATAATACAGTTGAAATAGCATACAAACCAAATTTAATACAGCATAGCAAAATAAACATCTTAAAAACTATAAAAGAATAACACTTATCAAATAAAAAATGTTTAAGTTTTTTTGAAAAACCATAATAACTCAAATCTGTTCTAATACCAAAAGGAAGAGAATTCCAAAAAGAAATTGCCCCCCCCCCCCCAAAAAAAAGAGAATTTGCCACTGTCGACCTAGAAAACTGTACCCCTTTAATAACAGGAGGGTGGAGAACAAGTTGATTTTGCAAATGAGAAGAAAATCTAAAAAAGAGGTGTATTCATTAGATTTGTCACTAATTTAGACCCAATACCGTAGATGGCCTGATGTGTCAGACAGGCTACTTTAAATACAATTCTTTCTTGAACTGAGAGCCAATAAAGTCTCGCAATATTAGATGAAACACTCAAACGTTTTGAGCCCATAAATCAATCTAACTGAAGTGCTTTGAATTAGTTGAAGTTTCTTCAATATTTTAGCTGATAGACCTAAATATAACACATTTTAGTAATCAAGAAATGACAAAATTAACACCTGAACTAGCAGTATAAAAGCTGGTCAGTCAAAATAAGATCTAATTAACATCAGCTGATGCAATTAAGTTTCAATTTGTTATCTAAGGCCCAAGTATGAAACTTATCTATACCTAAAATTATTCTTTTAAAATATCATTCAGATCAACAGATACAGGTAATAACATCAATATTTCATCCACATAAGAGAGTAATATTTCTTCAAAATTCAATTTGATATTTCCCAGTGAGCCATAAAAAGGGAGCCCTGAGGCATCCTGTAGCCAGGGGTCCAATGCTGAGAAAAAAATTGTTTTTCCTGACACAATAGCTGCAGTTGCCCAGAAACTCTTGAAACCAATTAAGAACTGGGCCTATAAGGCTGATCTCAATTTTTCAATCAGCAAGGTATGGCCCACTGCATCAAAAGCAAGTTTCTTTTGCGAATTTATATCCACCCATCCTGTGCTCGGAAAGTGATATTTTCCACAGATGGATCCTTTATGAAATGTGGCACGCCAGAAGTCTCTTATAAACATTGCATTTGGGACTGCATGCCTATTTGTCAATTTTGGCAGGTGGTTTGGACCCATTTAGGACAGATGTATCAGTGTTCTTGGCAGGCCACATCTCAGCTCTGCTTACTAGATAATGTGATCAAGATTCATGAAGGGACCAGAGTTTCGGGTTTTTTGCAATGCAAGGCTTCCTTGATCACTAAGTGTTGTATTATGATTCAGTGGATTCATTCTGAAGCTCCCACTTTGGTCAGTGGTGGTGTCACATGCATGAATCATTGTGGATGGAGACTCTTTATAGACACATGTAGTCTGTTTTTGTTTATAGACTCCTGATGTTGGCTACCAGGCCGAAACACAACGTTGTGTCGAGTCATTATTACAAAAAATATTTATTAGTCTTTTTTAAAGTATATTTTAAATAAATATAGTTTGTTGGTTTTTAACTCTATTTTTGTCTGGTTCCTGTTCTTTGGATAAGCCGGGTTTACATTCCCACTCTTGTTTGTATTTATGCACTAATATTAAACATACATACCTTATCAACCACAGAAACAAATTTGTATAACAATGAAGACTGCTATAATATTATGCATGTTTATGGATGAAGAAAAAAATAATAATATAGACCTAATATAGATCCTTTAAAAAACATTAGAAATGTTAAATGAACCAAAATGAAGGAGAAAAAATAATAACAGGATATGACTACTATTAAACAAGAAGGGAACGAGAACCATCATAATATGTAAATAAGTACTACCAGAGTAAACCAATAGAAGAACAAACTTTAAACCAAAACATTGAACAAAAGCTGCTAATTTGTCAGATGTGATCTACAAATGTGTAAAAGATGTGAGTGACAATACATTTTGTACCAAAAAGCGCTAGCAGAACTACAAATGGAATATGTATAAGTGGCTTAAATGCCAAAGGGTGACAGTGCAACAACTGCCAAAAGGCAAAGTACTGAAAAATAGTGAAAAAAGTGTGCTAAAAAACATAAAACTTAACCAAAAAATAAAAAAATAAAATAGAGTGACACCGTTACAAGTGAATAGAGAATCCATAATTCACTTTAAATGGGCCGTGTCAGCATTGCTGCGTAGCTTGTAAACAGGGGGGTAAATAATAACGGAAAAACATTGATCTTCTGAAGTGGCTCGCACAGATTGTATTAACATAATGAGATTTGTATTAACATAATGAGATTAAAAAAAACATATACTGCCTCGTTAATCAACCCATTGTGGATAAGATAACAAACCTAATCAATAGGAGCCTGGTCAAAGAAAGTGAATATCGCAAACGCCAGAGTACTATGATACTACTACTACTACTACTATAAATCATAGAACTGTGCAGAGCAAAGCTAAAGTATTGATAATATCTGTGGCAATAAACAGAAGTGAATATAAAGCAAGTCCATGCTAATACATAATGCGTGAATATAAAACCAAGCGCCCCGTTTACTAAGCGTTTTAGCGTGCACTAAAAATTAGCGTATGCTAACGCTAGAGACACCCATAGGAATATATGGGTGTCTCTAGTGTTAGCACATGCTAATTTTTAGCATGTGCTATAAATGCTAGCGCGCTTACAGCGCGGCTTAGTAAACAGGGCCCCAAGTGTGGTAACAATGGCACTGAGACATTTTCCAGTATGTACCTTACCAGTATGTACCTAACTCGTTAAAATTTCAATAAAGATATTTTCAAATAAAATTCACTAATACACATTATAATACTGTAATGCATGGTATTTTTAGTAATGGCAGATTATACACTAATGATGCAAGTACATACAAAACATGCAAGTGGAGGAGTGGCCTAGTGGTTAGGGTGGTGGACTTTGGTCCTGAGGAACCGAGTTCGATTCCTGGCACAGGCAGCTCCTTGTGACTCTGGGCAAGTCACTTAACCCTCCATTGCCCCATGTAAGCCGCATTGAGCCTTCCATGAGTGGGAAAGCGCAGGGTACAAATGTAGCAAACAAAAAACAGCTCATTAGTATATAAATTCAATAACATGGCTTGTGGTGAATACTGCAAGCTGTGTTATTATGTGAAAAAAAAACAGCAGCCAAAAGTTAATGCTATTTTCCATCCTGGGAGCATCAGGCCTCAAAGTGACAGCCCGATGGTTCCAGGTACTTCTTAAAGGGTCAGGCCAAAGAGGCATTGAGCTCCCCTCCTATACCTCCCCAATCAGAACCCCCTCCTCCCCTCAATCAGCAAGTTTCCCCTTCCTCCTCCTGTAGGCCTCCCTGGGCCTCCCTTGAATTATTCCTGGGGTCAAGCAGAAGTGATCTCCAGTCACTCTTGCCCTTGTCAGCTTGGATTCAAAATATGCCAGTGTACCCTAGAGGTAGTCTCATGGTACTACCACTAGGAGTCAAGTTGCCATATAAGGGAGTGGTTTGGAATGATGTGACATGAATGGAGAGGATCCAGGTTCTCATGGTGAGGACCAGCCCCTTTAAGAAGTGATTTGAGAACATTGGGCCAACCTGATGCTCCCAGGACAAAACTATAACACTGCTTGCGAGATTGATTGCAAGTTGTGTTATTGTTGTACCGCAGGAGTCAGTAATGTGTGGTACTAAGCTGCTTCAGGTTGGTGACATCCTTGGTAAATTAACATGTAGTAAACGTCTGACTTTTACCACATCAAACTTCCCCCCTAAAGTCCCTATTTACGTTTCAAGTTTACTTATATCTTGATACACCGCTCATAAGCGAACTATCAGAACAATTTACAATAAATTATTAATTTCAGATAAGATTGTTGAATAGAACTGCAAACTTAATAAGAAAGAGAAGACTAAAAAGAAAATATCCATAGAGGCATAGCTGAGAGTAAAAACAGTTCAGTAAGATTTTGCAGTTATTGTATGTTAATTGCCAAAATTTATGCACGGCAATGGCAAACCTCTGCACTAATTGTTGAAAGCTTTCTCTGCTGTTTCACATCCAGTTAATAAAGAGAAACATTTTTTTTTAATGTGCATTAACTGCATTGCAGTTAACTATATTTGTTTATGTGGTGTTAACTGAACCGTATTATCTCCTGTGTTACAGTTAATGCATGGTAACAACCTTTGACTTAACTAAAGGAAAAGTCCACAGACCATTATTAAATGGACTTGGGGAAAATCCACTATTTCTGGGATAAGCAGTATAAAATGTTTTGTACTTTTTTGGGACCTTGCCAGATATTTGTGACCTGGATTGGCCACTGTTGGAAACAGGATGCTGGGCTTGATGGACCTTTGGTCTTTCCCAGAATGGCAATACTTATGTACTTATATAAGGTGCAGGCCGCATAAATTCTCCTCCAATTGTTCCCCATTCTGCATTAAGGCCTCTGGTTACAAACCCGCGCTAGCAGCTGCAGATGCAAAAACGCCGACACAGCCCAATCACTTTGAATGGACTGTGTCGGCAGTGCCATGCGGCTTAGTAAACAGGGGGGTAAGTGTCAATGCGGCAGATATGTGTCTTAACTGCTAAGATGACAGCCTAATTGCTGTGTTAACAGATAACGCAGCTTAGTAAAGAGGCCTCTAAATTTTGAGTTTGCTTTTTTACTGTGGTGTAAGACAGCAGTAAAGTCAATTTTATGACCACAGTATACATTCTGTAATTAGATTTTAAATGCTCCTTCAAGCAAGGTAGAACATTGGTGAGCAAATATATATATAATATATTTGCCAAGGTCTTTCAGTTCCATGCATCTTGTATATTTCAATAAACAAATCTACAGCAATAAAGCCTAATGTGCTTGAAACCTGTGTTTTTTTTCTAAAGTAAAGCACTTGATCTTTTCGTCTAATTGATGGGGCTAATTCCAAGTTTTCATTCTGAAGACAATAAAAGAAGGCTTAATGCTTCCTGTGCCCTTTTCATTTAATGAGCAAGTACTGACATGGTTTCAAATGGCACTGCAACAACCACCAAGTGAAAAGCTCAGTAACCCAACTGGTCCTTTCACACTATCAGGTAACTACAAATTATAAAACATTTCTTTAACCTAAACAAGGTGCCTTGTCACTTACAGCTTAGTGCTTAATAGAATTTATATTTGTAATTCTATCAAATTCCATTGTAATCTTAACTCAGATAGAAAAAAACTTGTTGTGTTGTAGCTGTCTGAGGCTGAAAAGCACTGTTCCCTCTAAACTGAGCAAGAGTTCTCCACAGGGGCGTATCCAGACCTCGGCGGGAGGGGAGGTCCAGAGCCCAAAGTGGGGAAGGCACATTTTAGCCCGTCTCCCCCAGCCGCCACCCCTGCCACTTCTGACTCTCCCTGCCGCTGCTGCCACTGGCGTGGTGTGTTCGCTGCTGATCTGTGCTTTCTTGAGTCCTAATCCAAGAAGACAGGAGGAGCCTCCACAGAAAGTCAAAGCAAAACAGCAAAAGTAGAGGCTGACAAATGCGCAAACCAATAGGGAGATAATATTATCTCCCTATTGGTTTGCGCATTTGTCAGCCTCTACTTTTGCTGTTTTGCTTTCTTGAGTCCTGACATCCTGCATGCTCCTTTAAGTGAAACTGAGCATGCTCAGTTTCACTTAAAGGAACATGCAGGCGCGCCGCGTTCGCTGATCTGTGCTTTCTTCCTCCTGACGCTGAAGAAGGCTTCAGCTGGTGGCGGTTGGGGACCCCTGCCAGCAAAACCAGGGGCCTGGACTAAATCTGTGGGGGCCCAGGCCCCCGTGGCCCCACCTAGCTATGCCCCTGCCTCCATCTACACTGCTGCCAGTGGGGGGTGCAGTTTCACTATCACATTTTCAATAGTGAGGGACAGGCAAGCTCTGCAGGACTCCAGGGAACCTGCTTGTCTCTAGCAATTGAAAACACAATATTGAAGGACCACCCCCTATGGGGCAGCAATGCAGTTGGAGGGCTCCTGCTCAGTTCAGTGCTGAAAAGCTTTTCTCTTAAGTACTGTGATTTGTATATAAGCAGGACTCATTGAGCTAAATCATTAGAAGTTTCCTCAATTTGTTATATGTTTTTGCCTACAATGCTTCTTCTCCAGAGTAACTGTTCCCAGTTACTTCTGCTTAGAATCTTTGCTTCTCTTAATCTCCTGTGTAAAACAAGCATATTGGTTAACTGACATCTTAAGGCAATATGCAACTCATAATTCTGTTGACAAAAAGGGCCAGAAACTTATCCACATTAATAAAATGTTATCTCTCTCTCTCTCTATATATATATATCTATAGCTGTATATATCTCATATATCTATATCTATCAGTCAATGAACAGAATGCTGTGATACTACATCTCCTGCAATATAACAAACACCACTTGATTCTAATCAAACCTCCCAAATCCATGCTAATTTTACCTGATTTTTTTCCCCTTTCTTTCTTTTTAAATTTATAAGTGTTCACTATAGTGTGAGAAAAGTCCTTTTTAACCATCTGAAGAACATATACACTGAAATTTAAATTGAATCAGTGTACCGAACAGAAGTTAACTGTAGATTCCCAGTGCAACAGATCACCAATTGCACAGTTCTTCACCATCATTAACTCAAAGAGTGTTTTAGCAAAGGGGTTGCTTGCATTTCAGACTTAGATGCATTTTTCACTGCATCAAACTCACCATAACACTACCCATAAACTGGTTTGAGCATAAGAACATAAAAGTAGCCATACTAGGTCACACTGATGGTCCATTTAGCCCAGTATCCTGCTTCCAACAGTGGCCAATCCAGGTCACAAGTACCTGGCAGAATCCCAAAGAGTAGCAAGATTCCATGCTACTGATCCCAGGGGTAAGTAATGATTTTCCCTATTTCTATCAAAATGAGTTTTCCTCTTGTCCAAAACTTTTTAAAACCTGGATATGCTAACCGCGGTTACCACATCTTCCGGCAATGAGTTCCAGAGAATAACTACTCCCGGGCTGCCTCAGCTTTTATCCTAAGCTTCCGATTGGGATATTCCAACTTCCACATTTTGCCAGTATTTCTTGAAGATACCTTACTCTAAAACATATTTTCTGGAGAAACTGTTGGCTTTACCTAATGACACATTCACTACACCCAAACACTGCTGCAGAAATCTTCTCTATCATTTCCTAGTCTGCAGTAAATCTGGATATAATCTGCATAGATATAGATCACCCCAGTTTCTCTTTCTCTCTCTCTCTCTTCTGTGCTATAGGCATCACTATGGAGTGGCATGAGGTGACAAATGAGACCTAAAAAAATGGCCTTGCCAACCCTTTGCCACTCCAAGCAGAATCAGCACCTATAAGCTGCAGAAATACCAAGTCACACACCTCAGTCTGGCATCTTCCTTCTTCCTGAACCTCCTCACCTTTAATCTGGTATCTCCCCCTGTTTCTTAGCCCCTACCTTTGATCTGGCATCCCCCCCACACACTTTCTATGCCAACCCCCCACGAGCTACCTTAAAACTTGTTTTTCCCTCTAGAACAGTACTTCTCAATCTTTTTGTGGCTGTGACCCTATGATTGTAGCCAAATACAACTGTGTGCCCCCCCCCAATAATGATGCACCTATGACGAGCCCATAGTTGCATCATTATTATGCTCCCAAAAGGCAGGCTTTGTGACCCCCATCAAGGGCCCCAATCCACACTTTGGGAAGCTTTGTCCTAGAGGTCACTGGTAGCGATTTACATATGCAGCACGTGGTCTGCCTTGGCACCTTTCCTCTGCTGTGCCCTACTTTCTCTAATGCAACTTCTTGTTTCCCACATAGGCTGGACACAGCAGAAGGAAGTCACTATGGCAGGCCTTAGGCAGCGTATGTGAGTCACTACCGCTGAAGGCGAAGAAGTAAATGCAGCGGAGCCTGGGGAGACGAATTATTTTAAAAGGCAGACAGGCAACGCTGCTGAACACTGCTTCCCGGACCCGGCGGAACCGCGGGAGAAAAGGCAGCTACAGCAGCAGGATGTTGGATGGGCGGGCCTGGAGGGAAAGTGGCTGGGCTTGGGCCCGTCCAGGCCCGCCCGTGGCTATGCCCCTGGTTACAGTTTAGATTTATAGCACTTTTTCCTAGGTGGGTTAAGCCTGTCATGGTGTCATAGTCCATAGATTCTCAATGAATAACAACCACATATTAACAAACCACACATGGGAAGAGGTATCATGGTCAGACCACAGCAAGCTCACTTTCAAACTACAATGGAAAGAAAGCGGCAAGACAACCACACATTCTGGACAACAACAATAAATGAAAAAATGCCAGGAAGTATTTTTTCACGGAGAGAGTAGTGGATGCTTGGAATGCCCTCCCGCGGGAGGTGGTGGAAATGAAAACGGTAACGGAATTCAAACATGCGTGGGATAAGCATAAAGGAATCCTGTGCCGAAGGAATGGATCCTCAGGAGTTTAGTCAAGATCGGGAGGCGGGGCTGGTGGTTGGGAGGCGGGGATAGTGCTGGGCAGACTTATACGGTCTGTGCCAGAGCCGGTGGTGGGAAGCGGGCTGGTGGTTGGGAGGCGGGGATAGTGCTGGACAGACTTGTACAGTCTGTGCCAGAGTCGGTGGTTGGGAGGCAGGGCTGGTGGTTGGGAGGTGAGGATAGTGCTGGGCAGACTTATACAGTCTGCGCCAGAGCCGGTGGTTGGGAGGAGGGGCTGGTGGTTGGGAGGCGGGGATAGTGCTGGGCAGACTTATACGGATAGCACCTGTTTGCAGCTGGATTATTATATTCCTATAACTAATTGATTGTACATGCCTGTTGTCAATCACTGATTTGACTTGTATCTTGGAAAATAAACTCCTCATCCCAAATGATGTTCTGTGGGCTTCACTTAATGATCAAAGGCTGTAAGTATAAATGCTTCTGCTTCATCAGGCTTTGTTTCGCCGCATTGTATAACCTGTAGCCTAAATCCAGTTTGTCATGAGGCTGGTATCTTTTCCTTGCCAGTGCTGAGACGCTGACTAATGCGGGTCCCTTAGACCTAACGTCTCTCTCAGTGGCAATTCCTTTTAGAACTTCACAACTTCTTGATTACCTCAGTACTACTGCTATTTAGAGATGGAGTCAGATTTGAGGTCAATCCAGCCTTCTTGGAGATTCTCTCTGTCACTGGTGGTTGGGAGGCGGGGATAGTGCTGGGCAGACTTATACGGTCTGTGCCCTGAAGAGCACAGGTACAAATCAAAGTAGGGTATACACAAAAAGCAGCAAATATGAGTTATCTTGTTGGGCAGACTGGATGGACCGTACAGGTCTTTTTCTGCCGTCATCTATTATGTTACTATGTTACTATGTAACAATAAATGAACTCAGCAGGATTATCTATCAGGGTTCCAAATGATGGAACTCGTTATCAAAAACCATAAGAAGCATCACAAATCTCCTCCAATTCAGAAAAGAAATGAAAACCTACCTCTTCAAAAAATTCTACAGCTAATCACAAAGATATCGTCACCTTCCTTTCAAATCTACCCTTCAAAAACTATATGAATAAACATCATCAAAACTCTACAACTGAACAAAAAAGCTACCACTACCTTCTCCTCTTCAAATCTATCTTTTCAAAAACTCTATGAATAACGTCACGAACTATAGATGCCCTGTCCACATTGCACAAAACTACTGTAATTCCATCAAAATGTAAATTGTAAGCCACTTTGAACCAGAATTTGTTTTGGGATAATAGCAGGGTACAAGAATGAATAAATAAAAAAATAAATAAACTGAAGTTTCATGGTTTACATTGAGATTCTGACCAATCCTGTAGAGCATCCAGACTTCACTCCTACATAGAAGAATTTGTTGAATGACGCTATCAGTTATAATGACAGTTTTACCAGGTAGCTGAAACTGGCTGGAGGGGGAAGATTTCTTTATGCATAGAAGGCTGTGGTGTCTTATATTGCTGATTTAAAAGTGGGAGGAAGGAGGGGTATGATATGCATAAAGGTCACTTTAGCTTGCCCCATGTTGCCACCACAAATATTTCAGTCTAGAGATGCCATTGACATCTGCACTTGCTACTGGCCAGACTTTCCTTTTCTTCTTCCACCCCCTCTCTATCTAGATCTCTCCTTCCTTACCTTTCTGTCAGGTCAGTCGCTACAACAGGATGCAGTCTACTTCCTCTCTTTTGCAGCTAGTGGGCAGTATTCCATCTTTCCGTGGCTGGCAGGCATAGGAGGATTGTGTCCAAAAATCGACCTCGGTGTGACCATCCTGCTTCCAACCACTCCTCTTCACTCAGTCTCTATCTCCCTCTTCTTCCTCACCTAATCTCAAAGCTGTAGTCTCTGCTACTCCAGGCTGTGGCTACTATTGCTGCAATCCCCCGCCTCAATTAATATAAACAAATTCCAGCAGCAGTAAATCCCCCCCCCCCCCCCCCGAGCCTGATCTCTTAGAGGCATAGGAACTCATGAGCTGGCATCCATTTTTTATGTATTACTGGCCTGCATCTTTAAGAGGACAGACACAGAGGAGATGTGCTGTTTATTTATATCAGAGGCCCAGCAAGGGATGCCCAATTCTCCAGTAGGGTAATCCATTCTGCTGACAGGATGAGCTTTGATAACCACCACAGCCTGAGATGGGTGGTGGCCTTCTCCTTTGGCGGTTGGTGGTACCCTATAAGCTCCACCAGCCAGCACAGCATGTATTAGGCAGGCAGGGGTTGCACTGTGGTAGGGGTTCCTGCACATAACATTTTTGAAACTCATGAGCTAGGTGCCGGCACTTCTGGATACTACTGCTGTAATAGCTGTAGCCAGGAAGTGTTGGTCCAGGAACTCTGAAAATGCCTGCAATGCTTTAAATATGTAGCAACATCCTTCAATCTGTTGAACCCTGAACTGTGGCAAATTCATGACAATTGCATTTGCTGTAGTGTAAAATGTTCCCAGTGATGATATGGCCTACCTTGGCAGAAAATTGCCAGTAGAATGCTAGCTTAATGAGCAGATTAATTTAGCTTGTTTCCTACAAGCATAGAATGGGAGGACAACCTTAGTAAATTAGGTCTTAAAGCAAATATCATATTTTCATCTGAGTCTCTGAGGGACAGAGCAAGAATGGTCAAGGTCACACAGAAAGTCAATGGCAGAAAGGTCTTTGAACTCTTGTTCTGGGAACAATATTTAGCTACTAATAACATCATTAAATACCTTTCAGCACAAGCAAAATGAGTCAACAGTGTCTCAGAACTGCTTTTAAGTTGTTTACAATCTGAAATTTGCTCATGTCATGGACCAGGGTGGTATCTAGTCACTTCCCACCAGTTGTCACAGATCTGGCACAATTGCATTCTCTTTTTCATGAGACAGAGAAAACATGTTATTGTTTCAGCCTGACCCTCAGGACTACCTTAAAGGATCCAAACTAGAGCCAATGCTAAAAAATGTAGGGTCAAGCATTTGGGCTACAAAACCAGAGGGAGCAGTACAGTTTAGGGGGTGAAGTACTTCTGTGCATGAAAGAGGAGCGGGACTTGGGTGTCATCATATGTGATCATCTTTATGTGGTCAAACAGGTGGAAATGGTGATGGCAAAAGCCAGAAGGAGGCTTGGGTACATAAGGAGAAGAACGGCCAGCAGGAAAAGGGGGGTGATAGTGCCTCTGTATAAGTGTCTGTTAAGACCATATTTAGAGTACTGTGTACAGTTCTGGAGACAGCACCTTCAAAAAGATATAGACAGGATGCAGTTGTTCCAGAGGTCAGCTACTGAAATGGTCAGTGGTCTTTGTCATAAAGTATATGAGGCAGGAGCAGACTGACAGGGATCTGAGCCGCCCGGCAATAAAGGTTGTAGGCCCCTCCCCAATGCCCCATCTGACTTATTTCTGGTTTTGTACCTGTCGAAATATTTCTAACTCACTTTAGACAGCAACCTAATGTAGAAATATACAAAATCATTAAATCATGAGATCGTGCATCCAGGGTATACATTTGGAATGATCTGCATGTTGTTTTGCTTTCTAGATGCTGATGAGGCTCTAGGGCAGTGGTACTCAACCTGTAGTAGAGAAGTAGCCTAACGATTAGTGCAGTGGGCTTTGATCTTGGCAACCGTGGCTCAATTTCCACTGCTGCTCCTTGTGACATTGAGTAAGTCACTTAACCCTTCACTGCCCCAGTACAAAAACAAACAAACAAACAAAAAACTTAGACTGTGAGTCCTCTAGAGACAGACAAAGTACCTGCATATAGGGCTAGATTCTATATATGACACCTGAAAAATCTGTGCAGTAAAAAAACACATTTAGGTGCATTCTCTAAAGTATTCCTAAATTTTATACAATAGGTTTAAATTTCCACGAGGTATATAGAATACGTTAAGTGCCTCTCAACACAACCAAATTTGGTTGCATCCTTTTAGGCCATGTTTTACTTGACATAAATCCTGATGCCTAGATTAGGCACAGAGTGGGTATATTCTATAATAATGCACATAGATGTTAGAAATGCTCATTTCACACCCATAACCATGTCCCGTTTTCAACTCTGTGGCTTGGAATTTGTGTGCACTGCGTTATAGAATACGCTTAGGAAGTTGTGCATGTAAATTATAATTAATGTCAATTAGTGCTGACATTGCTTATTAACATCCAGTTGACAGCGCTAATTAGCAAGTTAACCAATTAAGTTACGCACATTGTTATAGAATACGCTTTGATTTCTGCATGGAAATTAAGGCACAATATATAGAATTTGGGGGGGATAATGTGTGCAGTGCTGTAGCACCACAGAAATGAGTAGCAGTAGTAGTTTTTTTAGTTGGGACACACCTGATGGATAATGCTCATTTTGCTGCACGTCCATTTTCAGCAAAAAATTTAAAAAGGCATTTTTTGCAGGTGAGCTGAAAACTGATTCTGCGCGTGCCCAAAATACGAGCCTACACTACCGCAGTCCATTTTTCAGTGCACTTTAGTAAAAGCATCTCTAAGGGGTTTACAAATTATAAGGAATAAATGAAAAGACCACAAAGGATGAATGACACAAAGACATAATAAACGAACAAAAGCAGAGGCAAGACTAAGAGATAAACAACAACCAGAAAAACTTAGGACAAAAGAAATGAAGAAGAGCAAAGTGAAAAATGTGCTACAGAAAACAGCAAAGTGGGGAGTGAACAGGAAATGGATTAGGTCTCTGCATCCAGTACGTCTCCAAAGGCTTTAGCGAAAAAGAATGCTTTTAGCTCCTTTTTGAATTTAGATTAAGAGAGCTCAGCACCTAGATAGCTTTAAAGTGAGTTCAAGAGGAAGGGTACAATGAAAAGCAGAATGGCTTCAAGATGGAAACATGAAATGGGAGGCAGATGACAAAGGTTAGCATTTAGAGTTCTTCTGGGGTGATAGGATGATATTGGGAGCAGATGGTTAGCAAGATAAATAGGAATACCCTAAGAAAAAGCCTTGTTTGATTTAAAAAAATAGGGAGCCAATGATCTATGATGAACTGGGGGATAAGATGTTCTATAATGTTGCTTAATAGCAGCATTCTGTAAATGTTGCACTCTTTTTAAAATTAGAGGGAAAAAATATCTTCACTACACATCATCCAAAACGCAGCTGCGCATTTGATCACTGAAATATCAAAGTCTAAACACATCCAACATTTAAAAAACTACACTGGCTTTCCTGTAACATACAGAGTTCAATTCAAGACTCTCATCTTGACACATCAACGTATATTTGGGACAGTCCTAGCCTATTTCACAATATCCTGCAAGCATATAAACTACCACTGCTACTACTATTTATCATTTCTATAGCACTACTAGACGTACGCAGCACTGTACACTTGAACATGAAGAAACAGTCCCTGCTCAATAGAGCTTACAATCTAATTAGGACAGACAAACAGGACAAATAAGAGATATAGGAATTACTAAGATGGGGATGACAAAATAAGGGTACTGAACAAGTGAGTAATGGTTAGGAGTTAAAAGCAGCCTCAAAAAGGTGGGCTTTTAGTCTAGATTTGAAGACGGCCAGAGATGGAGCTTGACATACCGGCTCAGGAAGTCTATTCCAGACATTTGGTACAGCAAGATAAAAAGAACGGAGTCTGGAGTTAGGGGTGGAGGAGAAGGGAACAGATAAGAGAGATTTACCCAGTGAACGGAGTTCCCGGGAAGGAGTGTAGAGAGAGATGAGAGATACTGAGGAGCTGCATAGTGAGTGCACTTATAAATCAATAAGAGGAGTTTGAACTGTATGCGGAAAGGGTTAGGGAACCAGTGAAATGGCTTGAGGAGAGGGCTGGCGATACTGGCAGTGGACACATTGGACCGGTGGCACTTATGAGTTGCGTGAAGATGAGGCTTCTACTCCTACTCTTCAGCAGGCCTCATTGGCACATAGCCTCTGAACAAGACTCCAAACAGTCTCTTCTTAGTAGCCTGAGCAATCCAACCTCAAGCTCCTGGGCCCCTTTTTTACTCAGGGTGAGCTGGTTCTCAGTATGCAAATTTTATGCAGATTAGCATTTTATCCTTTCACACTCAGGGTGACCTGGTTCTCCAGTGGCAAAATTAAACAGGTTTTACCAACAGCATATTCAGGCAATTCTTTATTCCAGCCCCTGGGCACAGTTCTTCTAGCTTAAATACTTTATACATATCTTCACACTGAGCCTCCCCACACAGATTCCTGGGCTCAGCATTAACCTCAATACTTTGGGGATTTCTAACCCCAGGCTTTGCAGCCTGCTTCTCAGTACTGGGACACACAGCCCTACTTCTTCTTTGGACACCCAGTCCTTTCTTTGAACACACAGTTCCTCTAAGTACCGAGGCTACACAGTCCAACACTAATGTTTTAGGGACTTCTTACCCCAGCCTGTTTTTCTTCCTTGAGCACACAGTCCACCACAAGTCCACTGACTCTCTCCCTAATCAGGAAAGTTGAAGGAACCTGAGAGAAAAGGGGGAGAGAAGGGAGTGCACAGAGTCTCGCATTCCCTTCTGTAGGAAAGGGGAAGGGAGAGAGGGAGGGATTGCTTCAGAGGGAGTTTGGAGCTAAGTGGGGGAAGGGGTGATGGAATCCGGGATGCAGGGGCCACATCCACCTAGGAGTCTTAGTCCCAAGCAGGGGGCAGCTAAGAGGGAAACCTCCAGACTGTAAAAGCAAAGAGGTTGAATGAGATAACCCTGACTGTGGATTATAATATAGCTCTCCCTGTGGTCCGGTGGATTGCAAAGGACCCTGTGAAATTCCAACCCCCAGAACGCGGAGGGTAAAAAGAAAACTTCCAGACTGTAAACGTGCAGAGATCGAGCAGGGCAGGACACAGGCTGTGAGGGGCCCTATCCCGTTCCTCCATGGCTAGGAGCTTTACAATATATGATTTATTTACTGCCTTTTTGAAGGAATTAATTCAAGGCGGTGTACATTAAGAATAGATCAAATATGAGCAATAAGCAATTTCAGTAGTAAAAATATTCAAATAACAATACAAAGTATGGCATGGTATACTACTTACAATGTCAATACAATAAGTAATATAACATAATTCATAGTGAAGGGTAAGGCAAAGTTGTAACATATTTATTGGTTAGAAAGTAGGAAGAGTTAGAAAGTAAAGGTAACTGATTTAAAGAAAGTTGCACATGGGGTCAGAGAGATGTTTAAATATTATCTCAGCTAGGGTAGGAGTGGATAAACATCTTTAGAATTACAGTTGGAGTAATGTGTCAATTTTATATTTTTTCCAGTTACAGGATGTTTAAAATTTGTAATTGATGTGGAGGGGCATAATCGAACGTCGCCGGCCAAATAGGTCGCCGGCGATCTATTTTGGCGGTGGCGCAACAGCTGGCCGGAACTGTATTATCAAAAAGATGGCCGGCCATCTTTTTTTTTTCGATAATACGGTTTAGACCGGCCAAATGCCTTGGATGTCGCTGGGTTTGAGATGGCCGGTTTTGTCTCCAACCCGGCGACATCCAAGGCATTTGGTCATTGGAGGAGCCAGCATTTGTAGTGCACTTACATGCCAGGACACCAACTGGGCACCCTAGGGGTCAGTGTGGTGGATTTCAGAAACAGCTCCCACATGCATAGCTCCCTTACTGTGGGTGCTGAGCCCCCCCAAACCCCCTACCCACAAATGTGCACCCATTAAAAGTGCTCCAGGGACCTGCACACACTCAGGCCTCTAGGACTTGTTGCTGCTGTATAACCTTGGCACAGCAGTTGACACCTGAAGACTAATGTCTTTGAAAAAGTGCTTTATTTGAATAAGCACCTTTATTCACAGTTAACTGCAGATCAGAGGTTGTGCCCCACTGGCAAAGAGTCTCCCTGATACTGAGATTAGCAGTAGGTCCGAGCTGGCAGAATGCTGTACAATGCCCTCTTTCAGCAACATTCAAGGTAATAACGCTTTCTAACACGGGTAACACATGAAAGGGATCTAAAACTGGCTTACAAAAATGGCCACTACCTCATGGACTACCGGAAACAAAACAGGGCACACTCTGACCCAGTTAGCAGGGGGGAAAAGCACCATGGGAGTATAGCCCAGTACCCTACACCCACCACAATGCATTGCTGATGTGACTCTGCAGGGCACCTAACAGAAAAGGTGTCACATTCACCTGAGAGCCACATCGCAACCACGGAAAGGCTGTCAGACGATACAACACATTCTGCTGTCATGGAGGTGGGTACGGGATTTGAGGCTGGCATACAGGCTGGCAAAAAAGGTTTTCATTTTAACTTTTGTAGTATGGGGGGGGGGGGGTTGGTGACCACTGGGGGAGTAAGGGGAGGTCATCCCTCATTCCGTCCGGTGGTCATCTGGTCAGTTGGGGCACCTTTTTGAGACTTAGTCGTGAAAATAAAAGGACCAAGTAAACCCGGCCAAATACTGCTTAACGCCGCTTTTTTTTCCATTATCGCCAAAAGCCGGCCATCTGGTAGCCACGCCCATGCCCGCCCATTCCCCGCCTTCGCTTCGCTGGCGACACGTCCCGGCGAGGCGACGGGAAAGCGACGATGCTGTTAAAAAGCCAGCTTTCAATTATACGCTTTTAGCCACTTTTGTGAAATCGCCGGCGATCTCCCGATTTGTGTCAGAAGATTGCCGGCGAAAAGTTTCGATTATAAGCTGGATAGATATTTTACAGAAACAAACAGGAAACAGTCTACTGCGGAAGTAGAACAGACAACCACACAGCAGCAGCGATCCAAGGAAGGAAAACACAGCAAGAGTTTATCCAAATGTCAACTTTAATGGAAACAGGACCCAACCTGGTGAAGTTCTGGGAAAACCTTCGTCAGAGGTCACATAGGTTTCCACAATACATTCACAGATTCAAAGCATGTACTGCAATACCTGTGTTTAAAAGAAAAATGAGGTCCAATGTCAAAAGTAAAAGAATGCAGCCAACAGCATCTGTGTAGATAAAACTCTGGTCCAATTTCAAAAGTCAGTAACCAAAAGTCTCCAACCAAATTCAAAAAGCATCTTTAACAAATCTTATTTTGTGAGTAATCCTCTGTAGATGGTCTAGTGTTTATGATCTTTAAAACATGATGACCGATAGAATACTGGTAGCAGCATTTCTGTTTTGCTTCAATATGATAACTTTAGTGTGGAGAAAAATAGTGTGAAAAAAATAATGGACCCACCCCACCCGTCTCTTTTTGAGTGCCACACTAAAATCTGTTAAAAGGTTCAATTCAATCATTGCATAGGCCCTATATAGCATTCTTTTTTCTACGCGGTTGTTTTCTGTTATTCCTGTCTGTCTTTGATTTCCGTGTTGTCTGGTTCTTCTTCTTCATGTTGCTTATACAAGCTGCATCTTTTTTACTACAGCTTTTGGTCTCTCTGAAAACATCTGTCAAGCTGACACTGTAAATGGTTTCATAATTTGTCCTCAGAATTGACTTTGTCCCTGATTGGGGTAGAACGAGTAGAAGTAAATCGATTTTTTACTCGTTCCAAAAGTACAAAGACTAAAGGACACTTGAGGAGGTTACATGGAAATACTTTTAAAACAAACAAGAGGAAATATTTTTTAACTCAATGAATAGTTAAGCTCTTTGCCGGAGGATGTGGTAAGCGTATCTGGGTTTAAAAAAGGTCTGGACAAATTCCTGGAGGAAAAGTCCATAGTGTGCTATTGAGACAAACATGGGAAGCAACTGCTCGCCCTGGGATTTATACTATGGAGTGTTGCCACGATTTGGGTTTCTACCAGGTACTTGTGACCTGGCTTGGCCACTGTTTGGAAAACAGGATACTGGGCTAGATGGACCATTGGTCTGATCCAGTACGGCTACTCTTATCTTTTTATGTTCTAAATCTGTGGCGAGGTGCTTGGGTTAGATGTGCTAGCTATTAAATTATGGATGGGGCTGTGTGCGTGATGCCTTATTATGATTTTACCAGCCTGTACCCTTTTGTCAATAAAACTAAAGAATATCCAATCGGTCACCCCCAAAATCATCTATGAAAATTTCAGCCTGTGATTATTTCAGGCTTGTGAAAGTCAAGGTGTTCCCTCCGCGTAGTCTCTTTCTCCATACTGTCCCCTTTAGGCTGTATGGTAAACTCATGTTTCCATTGTGTCACAAGCGCGCCATAACGGGGTCAGCAGGGAGAAATGCGCCCACGATGACGGCAAGAGTTAGCTATTGATTTATGGTTGGAGCTGTTTTCATGGCCTAGGTGGTCTGTTTCTTCTTCTTGTTGTTTATACAAACCGCCATTCGTGCTCCTCCAAAACATGCCAATTCCTTCTGATAATTTTTTTAAATATTTTTTTCCCGCTATTGCACCTACATATCCCTCTTTCACGTCTGATGACGGCATTGCCTTTGAATCTCACTACTCTTTGATGGAACTACCCTCTGGTAAGTAAAAAGATCATTTTATTGCCTAACCAGTTTAATTTTTATGGCAATCCTTCAAGCTATTCCCATATTGTTATCAGACCCGTCTTGCACACTGTTTTCATTTCGTTTTGTTTTTTAAGCCCTGCCACTGCAGTGGTACATGTTTTACAGCATTTTTTGATGCATTTTATTTAACAGTAGCGACGCTACTTTTTTATGTTTTTAGTTCTTACTGGTTTTTTCCAAAACTGGGTATATGTCTTAAATGGCTATAGTTCTTTATCTGGTTATATTTTAACTAGTTATTTTTGTAAGAGATTTTTAACCACACAGTTTTTTTTAACAAGCTATTACATACATGCCTGCTGGTTTTATACCTCCCCACTTTTACAGTGCAATGCTTGCTGTACAAGCCAATAAGGGAATTTTTGTTTTTATTTCTTCTTTTCTTGCAGTTAGCACTATCCTTTTGCTGTGTATACACTTACACACACACACATTACATAAGGTACTATACACAGAACAGTGGTTCAAACAAGGTGAGTTGTTGAGCATTTTGTACCATCAGAGCTCTATGTTTTGGTAGAGTTTTTAGCAGTTTTATCGCTCTTAATGTATATATATATTTAGAATATAGTACCAATCTGTACTGGTGATATTGTTTTATTGATTCCTTGTTTTGTTCATTGTTTTACTGAATTATATTTTAAGTAGTGTGATCCAAGTTCTTATGGTATGCAGTCCATCTCTTTTACCTTATGTATTTTTAGTATTTTAAATTTTTTTCTATTATGTATTCATATTGTGCATTTTTTAAACCATTTGTTTATTTAGGAGCCCTGTTACAAAGTGTCGGTAAGCCCAACGCTGGCTTACTGCATGCTAAATCGGAACTACTGCAGGCCCAATGTGACTGCTGGCGGTAGTTTCAGCTCAAGGAAGTGCCATTTCCGATGTGCCATAGTAAAGGTTTTTTTGTAGCATGGCACTAACCCAACAGTAATTGGGCATCGCAGCGGGCTGCCCGGTTACTGCTGGGTTACTGCGGGAGCCCTTACTGCCACTTCAATGGGTGGCAGTAAGTGCTCCCTGCCACATGGCTATTTTATTTTTTTGGGGGGGGGGTTACCTGCTGCAGTAAAAAGGGCCCTGACACACAGGAAAAATGGCCTCCGCCAGGGCCCTTTTTCCCACAGCTTACTAAAAGGACCCCTTAATTATTTAATATATTTTATATATGTTTTTATACAGTCCTGTGACCCCTGAGGTAGGCGGCAAGTCCACTGAAGCATGGATCCATTTTGGGTCTTACTTTGGTGCCTGAATAAAGACTGTTCATCTACTACTCCCATCTCGAGAGTTGTGAGTCACCCTCTACTTTGTACTGGCAAAAAAAACATAGTAAAAATTTTTTTTGGTATATTAAAAGCAGGAAGCCGGCAAAAGAATCGGTTGGGCCGCTGGATGACCGAGGGGTAAAAGGGGCGATCAAGGAAGACAAAGACATAGCGGAGAGATTGAATGAATTCTTTGCTTCGGTCTTCACCGAGGAAGATTTGGGTGGGATACCGATGTCGGAAATGGTATTTCAAGCGGACGAGTCGGAGAAACTTACTGACTTCACAGTAAACCTGGAGGACGTAATGGGGCAGTTCAGCAAACTGAAGAGTAGCAAATCTCCTGGACCGGATGGTATTCATCCTAGAGTACTGATAGAACTGAAAAATGAGCTTGTGGAGCAACTGCTAGTGATATGCAATTTATCCTTAAAATTGAGCGTGGTACCGGAAGATTGGAGGGTGGCCAATGTAACGCTCATTTTAAAAAAGGTTCCAGGGGAGATCCAGGAAATTATAGACCGGTGAGTCTGACGTCGGTGCTGGGGAAAATGGTAGAGGCTATTATTAAAAACAAAATTACAGAGCACATCCAAGGACATGGATTACTGAGACTGAGTCAGCACGGCTTTTGTGTGGGGAAATCTTGCCTGACCAATTTACTTCAATTCTTTGAAGGAGTAAACAAACATGTGGACAAAGGGGAGCCAGTTGATATTGTGTATCTGGATTTTCAAAAGGCGTTTGACAAGGTACCTCATGAAAGGCTACATAGGAAATTGGAGAGTCATGGGATAGGAGGAAAAGTCCTATTGTGGATTAAAAAACAGAGAGTGGGGTTAAATGGGCAGTATTCACAATGGAGAAGGGTAGTTAGTGGGGTTCCTCAGGGGTCTGTGCTAGGACCGCTACTTTTTAATATATTTATAAATGATTTAGAGATAGGAGTAACTAGCGAGGTAATTAAATTTGCTGATGACACAAAGTTATTCAAAGTCGTTAACTCGCGACAGGATTGTGAAAAATTACAGAAGGACCATATGAGACTGGGCGGCTAGATGGCAGATGACGTTTAATGTGAGCAAGTGCAAGGTGATGCATGTGGGAAAAAAGAACCTGAATTATAGCTACGTCATGCAAGGTTCCACGTTGGGAGTTACGAACCAGGAAAGGGATCTGGGTGTCGTTGTCGATAATACACTGAAACCTTCTGCTCAGTGTGCTGCTGCAGCTTGGAAAGCGAATAGAATGTTGGGTATTATTAGGAAAGGTATGGAAAACATAGAGGGGCATAATCGAATGGAAACGCCTATCTCCATGGGCATTTATCTCCGAGAACGGGTCCGTGAAGGGGCGGGCCCGACCGAATTTTCGAAAAAATGGACGTTTTTGAGCTGAGCGTTTGTTTTTTTTAGCGATAATGGAAACTAAAAATGCCCAGCTCAAAAACGTCCTAATCCGAACCATTTGGTCGTGAGAGGGGCCAGGATTGGTAGTACACTGGCCCCCCTGATATGCCAGGAATCCAACTGGGCACCCTAGGTCAGTGCGGTGGACTTAAGAAAAAGCTCCTACATGCATAGCTCCCTAACCACGGGTGCTGAACTCCCAACCTCCCTCCCCCAAAACCCACTACCCACAAATGTACAACACTACCATAGCTCTTAGGGGTGAAGGGGGCACCTACATATGGGTACAGTGGGTTTTGGAGGCCTCCCATTTACCAGCACAAGTGTTATAGGTGGGGGGGGGGGGGGATGGGCCTGGGGCCACCTGGCTGAAGTGCACTGTGGTACCCACTAAAAGTGCTCCAGGGACCTGCATACACGCAGGCCTCTAGGACTGGTTGCTGCTATATAACATTGACACACCAGTTGACACCTGAAGACTAATCTCTCCAAAAACGTCCTTTATTGGAATAACCGCCTTTACTCACAGTTAACTGCAGATCAGAGGTTGTGCCCCACTGGCAACTAGTCTCCCTGGTACTGAGATGAGCAATAGGTCAGAGCTGGCAGAATGCTGTACAATGCCCTCTTTCAGCCACATTCAAAGGAAGAACTAAGTTGTCTAACGTGGCTAACACAGGAAAGGGAACTAAAATTGGCTTACAAAAATGGCCACTACCGCATGGACTACAACAGGGAACACAACAGGGCACACTCTGACCCAGTAGGCAGGGGGAAAAGCACCATGGGAGAAGAGCCTACCAACTACCAAATTCGTGAGACTGTAACACAAGCTAATGAAATCACGGAGCCCAATACCCTACACCCACCACAATGCAATGCTGATGTGACCCTGTACTGCACCCGAGAGCCACATCTGACCCAGGGAAAGGCTGTGACAGGATTGAACACATTCTGTTGTCATGGAGGTGGGTACGGCATTTGAGGCTGGCATAGAGGCTGGAAAAAGTTTGTAAAGTGGTTTTTTTTTGGTGGGACGGGGTTAGTGACCACTGGGGGAGTCCGTGGAGGTCATCCCCGCTTTCCCCCAGTGGTCATCTGGGCAGTTGGAGCACTTTTTTGGGACTTGTTCGTGAAAAAAAAGGGTCCAAAAAAAGTGACCCAAAATCGCGGTAAAAGCGCCTTTTTTTTCGATTATCAGCTAAAGACGCCCATCTCTCCTCGGCTGATAATCACACCCCAGTTCCACCTCCACCACGCCTCCGACACGCCCCTGTCAACTTTATTCGTTTCCGCGACGGAGTGCAGTTGGAAACACCCAAAATCGGCTTTCGATTATACCGATTTGGGCGCCTTTGCGAGACAAACGTCTATCTCTCGATTTAGGTCGCACTATAGGCGTTTTTCTCTTTCGAAAATAAGCAGGATAGTAACATAGTAGATGACAGCAGAAAAAGACCTGCACGGTCAATCCAGTCTGCCCAACAAGACAAACTCATATGTGCTAGTTTTTGTGTATATCTTACCTTGATTTGTAACTGTCATTTTCAGGGGACAGACCGTACAAGTCTGCCCAGCACTATCCCCGCCTCCCAACCACCAGCCCCACCTCCCACCACCAGCTCTGGGACAGACCGTTTAAGTCTGGCCAGCACAATCCCCGCCTCCCAACCACCAGTCCCGCCTCCCACCACCAGCTCTGGTGTGAGGATGTTATAATGCTCTTATATCGCTCCATGGTGCGACCGAACCTTGAGTATTGTGTTCAATTCTGGTTGCCGCATCTCAAGAAAGATATAGTGGAATTGGAAAAGGTGCAGCTTGGAGAAGAGACGGCTGAGGGGAGACATGATAGAGGTATTGAGCTAAACAAACAGTGGTAATTAAAATGGCAACACCAGTAATTGGGAAGCAAAACCAGCACTGGGCAGACTTCTGTGGTCTGTGCCCTCTTTGTGGCTGCAAAGATTCAGCTTCAGTAACTGGAAAACAAGGTCAGTGCAGGGCAGACTTCTATGGTCTGTGCCCTGAAAATGGCAAGGACAAATCAAGATCGAGTATACATATGTAGTTTCACATTATACCTTATACTATGAGTTTATCTTGTTGGGCAGACTGGATAGACCGTACAGGATCTGCCATCATCTAATGTTCCTGTGTTACTATGTAATTGTTCCCTGTATATGATTTGCAGCACATTCTTATTATGTTGACCTCTTTGTGAGGCTGTATTCTGGGGAACCTGAGAGACAGCTAAAATGTGGATGAGGCACGTTACCCAACATTTTTCTTTATTCTTTGTGAATTTTTGATTGTTGCATGTTTTCTACATTGCATGTTTCAGTGTATGTTGTTTACTGAAAAATTAATAAAGATACAGTTTTAAAAAAAGAAATAAAAACAATGGTGGGCCTGTACTATGCATCCCTCATGAATACACAATGGAGGAAATTCTATAAATGGAGCTCAAAATTTAGTGCTGGGAAAAAAATCAGCCTAACTTTGGGTGCCAGAAATTTTGTGTAAATGCTGTCGCCTAATATAGGTGAACTGAAGCAGTATTCTGTAACTACGTACGTAACTTATCAGAGTGCCCCTGACTGGCCACGCTCCCTTATGAATTATGCGTTAGTAGAGTTAGAGGCCAGGCTTTAGAGAAAAGGGTACAAGTTTTCATGGGTGCCAATTAACTTCAATAATTGGTTGTTAGCATCCAGTTATTGACATTAATTGGCTTGTTAGCCAATGAATTTGCACACACAACTTGGAAGCGTGAAAACTTTGCCACACAAATCCAGGCACCATATATAGAATCCGGGGTAATATGGACAATTTTAGAACTCTGCTTTATTTATTTATTTATTTATTTCAGGTCATTTATACCCCGCCTTTTGCCGTAGTTTTGCAGCCCCAAAGCGGCTTACAATGAACTAATTATTTTTTGGGTCCTAAGTTGTGGAATGACTTGCCACACCAGCTATTCATATAGAACAGTCCTATCAAAAATTCAGGGCCCGATATTCAGTCAGTAATGATCAGCTTTATGCTGACCACTGCCAGCTTTAAACCCAGAAATTCAATGCCGAGCCACGTCCAGGCACTGGCATTGAAGGCAGCTAATGCATAGCTGGTTAAGGACCTCTTTTACCAAGCCACGCTAGTGGCTCCCGGTGTGGTAATGCCAACAAAGCCCATTCACTCTGAATGGGCTCCATCAGCATTGCCCCCTGGGAATCACTAGTGTGGCTTGGTAAAAGTTACATTTCAGTCTATTGGTTAGGGCCCAGGTGTTGACAGCGGTCATAGCATTTGATACAGAGTGAGTTGCATCTATGTTTGATGCTATCACTGGTAAGAGAAGCAGAGTGTTATCTGCACAGGATAATAGTAGTTCATTAAGTCCCAGGTGTATTGAGGCAAGGGATGACATAACAAGATTGAACAGGATAGGTGAGAGGAGAGATCCCTGTGGGACCCCACATTTAGGAGACCAGAAGTTGGAAAGTTGGTAGTTTTGCTTGACAGGATAATTTTGGTTTGAAAGGAATTCATTGAACCATTAGAACACAGTCCCTGTTATTCCTATCTGATCCAGGCATTTGAGTAACAATGTGTGGTCAACTGCATCAAACACCGCTGATATATTGAATTGGAGAAGAATTACTTGGTCGCCTTTACATAGATGTTGTTTGACAAATGTAGTTAGAACTAGCAGCAAATCTGAAGTCAAATTGTGACCAGTGTAAAATAGAAAAATTTTCCAGATATAAAGAGAGATGTTTACTAATGTAGGTTTCTAATACTTTAGTAAAAAGGGATATGCTTGCCACTGGATGGTAGTTTGCAGGCGATATTACGTCTAGCCCAGATCCCTTCAATAGTGGAGTGAGAACAATTTTGTCCATGTCAGGAGGAAGAAAACCAGTTTTTAACAGCTCATTGAGATTATCGAGTAGCCAGTTTATTGATTCCATAGGGATGGGGTTGAGTAGGTGTTTTGGGCATTGATCCAGGGAGCAGTTGGCTCGGGAGCATTTCAACAGCAATGATTTTACATCCTCAACTATTAGTGGTTGAAAAGATTCTCTGTTTTGGTCAGTTTTGAGTCCTTGGGTTGTTTGATCTCTGGCAATTAATGTTGAGCAACAGGTTGGGCTGTTTTCCTTTGTTGGTGTAGCTTTAGATAGTTCGGACCTAATTTGGAGGATCTTATTGGCGAAATGATCAGCTAGGTTTTGGGTGGTGGGAAATGTTTTCTGTGAATGTTCGTCCTTATTGGTGGAAGCTAGTGTTTTTATCTAAGGAGAACATTTTTTTTGTTGTGAAGATCATCTTGACCTATTAGGCTGCTATAGTATTGGCATTTTGAGTCAGCTACCTTCCTTTTGTAGCATCGGAAGGCTGACTTCCATTTGGATTTATCAGTAGTACCTGTGTTCTTTCTCCATTGCTTTTCAAGGCATCAACATTCCTTTTTTAGGATGGATAGTTCCTCTGTAAACCATGGCAAATTTTTGGATGTCTTGACCATTTTAGTGGTAAATGGAGCAATTTTGTCTAGTATGGCTTTCATCTTGGCGTCCCAGCAGGATCTGATCAAACCATATGTAGTAGATGCGGTAGTGAGGGAATCTGTTAGCTCAGACCAGAAAATGGCCTCGATTTTACCTCTGGTGGAGATAAGTTTGGATTACTTGTGACTGGTTAAGCTTGATATACAGATATCAATGGTGAAATCCAGTTGGAAGTGGTCAGACCATTCAAGTGATATTCAACACTTAACCTGCTATGGGTTACTGCACAACCCCCTTCCTATTTACTAAGCCGCACTAGTGACGGTTGTGCACTAATGCTGACACAGCCCACTCACTCTGAATCGGCTGTGCTGGCATTGTCACGTGGCTTAGTAAACAGGGGGGAAAGAGAGAACTGACTTTTATGTATTATTATTATTAACATTTGTATAGTGCTACCAGACGCACGCAGCGCTGAACACCTGACATAGAGAGACAGTCCCTGCTCAATAGAGCTTACAATCTAAAAATAATAGACAGAAAAGACAATTAAGGATGAGGGAAGTACAGGGTGAGATGGAACAAGGGGAGGTAATTGAGTAGTAGTTAGGAGCCAAAAGCAGTGGTGAAAAGGTGGGTTTTCAGCATAGATTTGAAAACAGGTAGAGATGGAGCTAGATGTACAGGCTCAGGAAGTCTATTCCAGGCATAAGGTGCCGCGAGGGAAAAGGGACAAAGCCTGGAGTTAGCGGTGGAGGAGAAGGGGGATGACAAGAGAGATTAGTCCAATGAGCGGAGTTCACGGGGAGAAATGTAGGGAGAGTTGAGAGTGGAGAGGTAATGGGGGGCTACAGAATGGATGCATTTAAAGGTCAGTAAGAGAAGTTTGAATTGTATGTGGAAGCGGACAGGGAGCCAGTGAAGTGACTTGAGGAGTGGACTAGTGTGGGTATAACGATTTTGGCGGAAAATAAGTCACACTGCAGAATTTTGGACAGACTGAAGAGGAGAGAGATGGCTGAGAGGAAGACCAGTGAGAAGTAAATTGCAATAATCCAAACGAGAGGTGACAAGGGTATGTAGTCCTTTATGCAGTTAACCTGGCTGATTAAGTGCTGAATATTGGCACTTAACCAGTCAAGTGCCAACTCCACCCCTGGAATGTCCCCAAAATAGCTGGTTTTCAGTTCAGAGCTAATTGGTTATATTCAGTGGCACTAACCGGTTAAGTGCCACTGAAAAATAGCTATCAGCCCAGAAGAGCCATTTTTGGCTGATTTAATTGCTTTGAATATTGACCCCTCAAGGTTTTGTTCAAGATACGTTCTATTACCCTGGTTTTGGGCACTTGAGTCCTTGGTCAATTGGTTTGATGTATTGCCTGTTTGCTCAGTTTGTAATGATGTATTTTCTGCTTTGTATGCTTAGTTCTCTCCTGTTCTTTAAATATTGGTGTTCTTTTCAGATGTGCATGTTTTGTAAACCACTTTGAACAACTTGTCAGCTAAGGCAGCACAGCAGTGATTTCAGACAGGGAAAGTACACATACTGTATACCTTGCATTCTAAAATTGCCACGCACTCATATATCCAGTGGCGGTAGACACACACCCAGCTGATATTCAAAGCTAGTTATGGGGGCAGGAGACTTTCCTGCCTGCTTAAATCGCATACCACTGCCTAAGTGATGATATTCAGCAGCACTTAACTGGACAGTGCCACTGAATATCACAACAGACCACTCAACAAAAAAGTGTGCAGGCAAGGGGCAGCACTAGGGGTGGCATTAGGGAGGAGCTGGGGGTTATGAGGGTGCCGGCTATATTCAGCACAAGTACCGTGAGCCACCATGAAAGGTTGCAGCCATTTTTCTAAGCAGTAGCAAGAGGCAGGAGCCCTAGGGCTTTGCTCCTGCCCTCAACGCCTCCACTGCAGTGGCGTTCCTAGGGTGGCTGATACCTGGGGTGGATCGCCGATGCGCCCCCCCCGGGTGCAGCGCAAACCCCCCATCCCCGGTGAAAAGCCACCACTCCCCGGCGAAAGGACACCCCCCAGGTGCATTTTTACCTGCTGGGGGGGGGGGGGGGTACCGCACGCCTGTTGGCTTCGCTCGTTCCATACTCCCTCTGTCCCGGAACAGGAACCTGTTCCGGGGCAGAGGGAGCATGGAACGAGTGGAGCAGACAGGGGCGCGGCATCCCCCCAGCGGCGTGCACCCGGGGTGGACCGCCCCCACCGCCCCCCCCCCCTTGGTACGCCACTGCTCCACTGGACCACCAGGGAAGAAAGATAGGCCTGTGGAGGGCCTACCTGGACCACAGGGTTCGGGGGTAGGGGTTGTTCCTGGGAAAGGAGGTTTGTTCCTGGAGGGTGGGTGGGAAGGGTTTCTGACTCCTGGGCTGGGAGAGGGGAAGAGGAGGGAGCTTTTTCAGGGGATGAAGAGGGGAAGGGGTTATAAAAACAAAAAAGCAAGTTATGCAGGTTTCGTCCGATATTCAGTCGGGGTCTGCATAAGCTCTGATGAGCAGCCAAAGTGAAATTAGCCCCAGTGAAATTAGCCCTTGATTTTCAGTGCCAGTGCCCGCATATGGCTCGGCATTGAATACTGTGGGTTAATCTAGCCGGTGACAGCGTTAAAAAAAAACACTGACAGCTGCCAACTGATTATCGGGGTGGAGGGGAAGAGATATATTTCAGACCAGGCATAAATGTACACATATATATCTGCTGGGATTTACCTGTGTACTTTCAATTTTGTGATATAGAGAATAGCTGCCTGTGCATAATTTTATGCATGAAACAGCTCTTTCCATGTGTAACCCAATTTTATATGTAGAAAGCCTTTCTAAAATTACCTCCAACCTGTTCTCTAATGACAAATGCGCAAAACACTCAGAAGGGTCATGCCTTTAAAGATTTGTCTAGAAAGCTTTGGGACCAGCTCCATATTGGTGCATGTGATGGATCACATGACCTGTCTGTGTGACTGACTCTATTGCTGTTCACCCCTTATAAGTAGGCAATTTTGCTTTTTAACATTTTAAAGCTCACTTTATATTTGGTTGGGTTTTTTTTTTATATTGCAGTTATCTTTTTTCTTATTAGGATTCTTAACCACATTCAGGCCCTGCTGGAAACTTTTGAGGGGGTAATAAGTGAGAGTTTGAGCAGGTTCCTTATGGTTATATACAGACTACTGATATTTGCTCATATTAACTTGATGGCAGTCCCAGACTGGATAGAAATGTCAGCTGTCTTATGGAGCTTCCACAGACATTGATTTCTTTGGTTCATTCTTCTGGGAGGGTAAGAGTTCAGCTCTCCTAGAAACACAAACACACATAATATTTTTCTCAATATTTTTGCTTAGTATTTGAAATGAATTTCCTTGAGAAGCAATTGCACTTGAACTTTCACTATATTTAATTGATTACAGTGTTAAGTAATCATGGCAAAAAGGCAATTTTCAAAGCTTTGTGAGCAGATATCTACCTGCAGGAAAAACCTGGCTGAAAATTACCCTTCCCTCTATACTGCATATAGCATAGGTACTGTTGGGATGGATGGATAGAGACAGAGGGAGGGAAAGTTCAAAAGCCATACAAAAGGGTTGTTTGAACTGTGACCCACAGACCAATATAGCCAGCATGTGGCTATGTGCGGCAAGACCCATTGCTCATTTTGTTTCAGCTCGCATCTGCTCTTTTTCTCTCTGCAGCTCCTCTGGCTGATAGTGCTTCTCCCCTTCCCATGTAGATTGCTGAACTCGTATTTAACTTTTTATTTATCAATTTAACATAAGACAATACAGAATATAAGGTTATGCTACTTAAAAATAGCAATAATTGCCAGACAATTCATTGTAATCCTTGTACCAAGTCCCCAAAAGAAAAAGGGGTGGGGGGGGGGGGGGGGGGGGGAAACAATAGAAAAGTGGGAGTAGCTGCAACTTGCAAATTAAAAAGAAAACTCTGAAAAGAAAGAGCAATGCAAAAGCAGAGAGAACTATCCTGCTTATTTTCGAAAGGAGAAAAACACCCATGTTCGGGAGATGGGCGTCTGTTTCCCGTGGGCGGCCAAATCGGTATAATCGAAAGCCAATTTTGGTCGTCTTCAACTGCACTCCGTCGCGGGAACAAATAAAGTTGACGGGGGCATGTCGGAGGCGTGGTGAAGGCGGGACTGGGGCGTGGTTATTGGCCGAGCAGAGATGGGTGCGCTCGGCCGATAATGGAAAAAAGAAAGGTGTTTTTAGCGAGAATTTAGGACACTTTTTTTGGACCCTTTTTTTCTCACGAACAGGTCCCAAAAAAGTGCCCTAAATGACCCGATGCCCACCGGAGGGAATCGGGAATCACCTCCCCTGACTCCCCCAGTGGTCACTAACCCCCTCCCACAAAAAAAAAACCCACTTGCAAAAACCTTATTTCCCAGCCTCATGCCACCCTCAAATTCCGTACCCACCTCCATGACAGCAGAATGTTTTCGATCCTCTCACAGCCTTTCCCTGGGTCAGATGTGGCTCTCGGGTGCACTGCAGGGTCACATCAGCATTGCATTGTGGTGGGTGTAGGGTATTGGGCTCCGTGATTTCACTAGCTTGTGTTACAGTCTCACGATGTTGATAGTTAGTAGGCTCTTCTCCCATGGTGCTTTCCCCCCTGCCTACTGGGCCAGAGTGTGCCTTGTTTTGTTTCCAGTAGTCCACGAGGTAGTGGCCATTTTTGTAAGTCCATTTTAGATCCCTTTCGTGTGTTAGCCACGTTACAGAACTTAGTTCTTACCTTGAATGTTGCTGAAAGAGGGCATTGTACACCATTCTGCCAGCTCTGAGCTACTGCCAATCTTAGTACCAGGGAGACTCGTTGCCAGTGGGGCACAACCTCTGATCTGCAGTTAACTGTGAGTAAACGCGGTTATTGAAATAAAGGATGTTTTCAGCTAGATTAGTCTTACGCTGTGAACTGCTGTGCCAAGGTTATACAGCAGCAACAAGTCCTGTCCCTGGAGCAGTTTTAGTGGGTAATGCAGTGCACTTCAGGCAGGCGGACCCAGGCCCATCCCTCCTACCTGTACCACTTGTTGTGGTAAATGGGAGCCCTTTAACCCCCCCCAAAACCCACTGTACCCACATGTAGGTGCCCCCTTCACCATTAAGTGCTAGGGTAATGGTGTTGAGTTGTGGGGAGTGGGTTTTGGGGGGGGGATTTGGGGGTCTCTGCACCCAAGGTAAAGGAGCTATGCATCTGGGAGGTAATTTAATGTTTTTTCCTAGTTTTTAAAAGTGCCCCCTAGGGTGCCCAGTTGGTGTCCTGGCATGTGAGGGGGACCAATGCACTACGAATCCTGGCCCCTGCCACGACCCAAAGCCTTGGATTTGGTCGTTTTTGAGCTGGGATGCTTCGGTTTCAATTATCGCTGAAAAACAAAAATGCCCAGCTCAAACAAACGCCCACATCTCAAAAATGCCCACATCCAATGCATTTGCCTGGCACAAACCGTATTTGCGAAACTAAAGATAAACATTCATCTTTTTCGAAAATACGATTCAGCCCACCCCTTCACGGACCCGTTCTCGGAGATGGACGTTCTTACACATGGGTGTTTGCGTTCGATTATGCCCCTCTATATATGCTACAAACCACCCAAAACCAAAACATACACAGCTTTGATCTTATTTTCGAACTCCACAGGGCTGTTTAGGTACAAAGCACTAGGCAGTTCAACAGAAGATCAGTGAACCACAGGAGGAGGGGAGGAGCAGCTGCCTCAACAGCTAGATGAGTAGCATTGACTGCAATACTGGGAGGTATGGCGGAAAGAGGAGCAAATGCCGGGGTGGGGGGCGGGGAGCATGGGAAGGAGGGTGCCTCAGGGAGGAGAGGGGGAAAGGAAAGACAGAGGGTGCCTGATGGTGAGTAGGAAAGGTATCTAACAGAGAAGGGGATAGGAAATGGAAAGTACAGATGCTTAATAGGTAAGGCTGGGGAGGGGGGAAAGAGATGCCTGTAGACTTCCTACACTTCTGCTATTTGAACATTCACCCTCCCGCCCCATGCCTCAGACCTTTGCTAGAGATTATTGGACTTTCTCTGCAGTCAAGGCCTACAGTGTAGACCTTGGGACAAAATGTTTGCCCAATCACAGTTAACTTTCCAGGGTTCCAATTCTACACGCTCTAATTCTGAAGTGACACTTCTTCAATATAACTTATCTTTCCATTTAGCCCCATTCTGTACTGCTATCACTTTGTCAGGTCCCATATCATGTTCACAATCCTTGGGGGTCTCTCCTCTGAAAAACTCTGGATAATTCTTTCATTTCTGGGATTCCTTCAAGCTACCCTCTTATACTGTTTTCTCCAAACTAGCTACCTCGGGTCAGACTACCACTTGTGCACTGGATCCAATCTTATCTCCTTGGCTCCACTATCAACACAGCCTTATTTCTGAGTCCACTGACAATGCTCATTCAAGATCTTGGCCTTACCACATTCTATTTTGTTAATGATATACTGTTAGTCCATTTTACAGATTCTCTTATCCCTGACCTTTCTCAGCTTTAAGTTTAGTACTTAATCACCCGAAGATGGAGGCATCTTGGATAACAAGTAGGTCCCAAGTTCCTACCTTACCATCTCCATTGCTTCATGGTCACCAATTACTCTGGTCACTCAATTTAAATATCTGGCTGAAAGTTTAGATCAAGAAATGTCCTTTGAGCCACAGATTGCAGCTTTAGTTAAGACAGGTGTAATCCTTCATTATAATGAGGATTACTAAGGTCATCATGAGAGAACTCTGCAGATTCTCTGGGGGGAGTGTTCTGGAGCTGTGAGTAGTAAAGGATCCAAACACACAAGCAAAATTCTCTTAAACTCAATACGTAAAGAGCAAATGTTTCAAAAAAAGGAAGAAAAAAGCCTCAACAAGCTCCAGTCACAATGGGGGAGATTCTATATACTGTATGGCGCCTAAAAAATCGGCGCTGAAATCAGTGCTGACGAAGCATATTCTATAATCAGCACCTAGATTTAGACGCCGATTTTAGAATATGCTTAGTTGATATTTCAGTGCCTAAATCTACACACATCCATTTGCACCAATGAAAACGTGGCATAAATCCCGACATGTAGATTTAGACGCACTGGGCCATATTCTGTAACTAGGCAAGTAAATTTCAGAATGCCCAGAAAACGTCCATTTCCCCGCCCATAACCATGGCCCTTTTTGCCTGTGCGCATTAGAAGTTCAGCACACATCGTTACAGGATACGCTTAGTAAGTTGTGCATCTAAATTCTAATCAGTGTTCCTATAAGCACATAAGCACCGCCATACTGGGAAAAGACCAAGGGTCCATCAAGCCCAGTATCCTGTCTCCGACAGCGGCCAATCCAGGCTTCAAAAACCCAACAAAACACCCCTCCTCAAATTTTTAAAATAATGTTCAATAGGCTTTTCCTTCAGGAATCTGTCCAAACCCCCCTTAAACTCCGTAAGGCCAGCTGCTGTCACTACATTGTCCGGCAACGAGTTCCAGAGTCCAACTACACACTGAGTAAAGAAAAACTTTCTCCTATTTGTTTTAAATCTGCCATATTCTAGCTTCATCTTGTGTCCTCTGGTTCTATTATTGTTTGAAAGTGTAAACAAATGCTTCACATCTGTCCGCTCTACTCTGCTCATTGTCTTGTAGACTTCTATCATATCACCCCTTAGCCGCCTTTTCTCCAAACTGTAGAGCCCTAACCGTCTCAGCCTTTTCTCATAGGGAAGTCGTTCCATCCCTTTTATCATTTTCTTCACCCTTTTCTGCACCTTCTCCAATTCCTTTATATCTTTTTTGAGATGTGGCGACCAGAATTGGGCACAATATTCAAGGTGCGGTCGCACCATGGAGCGTTACAACAGCATTATAACATCCTCGTGTTTGTTTTCCATCCCTTTCCTAATAATACTCAACATGCTCATTATTGCTTGTTAAGTACTGTTACTATTATCAGCACTCATTAGCTTGTTAAACTTGTTAAATTACGTGCATTGTTATAGAATCTGTGCTGATGTTGGCATGGATTTCTAGGCGCGCTATATAGAATTCAGGGAAATATGTCTTATGGAGCTGAAATATCTTCATCATTGGCTCGAATAAACCTCCTTTATAGCAACAAAAGCTACATTTATTTCAAAATTTGTTATTTTATTTTGACATCAATCAAAATGAAGTAATGCCCTCTTTATCTGATGCATCTCTTGCAACTCTTTGGCCTACAATGGCCAACGTTTCACTTTAGGTTGCTTCAGGGCACATGGATCACAAAAATGTTATGCACCACTCTGAACTTCATGGTTGACATGCAGCAAGGGCTAACACACCTCGCTACATGTCAATCCTTGGTGGTCCGTCCTCTGAAGAACTGAATGTCAGCCATGAACTTCAGAGTTGTGCATAAAATTATTGGTAGTACACTGGCCCCCCTGATAAAATTATTGCAATCCATGTGCCCTGAAACAGTCTAAAGTGAAACCCTGGCCATCGTCGGCTGTGGAGTTGCAAGAGATACACCAGATGAAGAGGGAATTACTTCATTTTGAAAGATAAGTCAAAGTAAAATAAAGACTTTTGAAAAAATGTGGCTTTTGGTGCTATAAAGGAGGTTTTTTTGAGCCGATGATAGAGATTTCAGCTCTATAAGACATATTGTGACTGGACCTTATTGAGGCTTTTTTCCTTTTTTGAAACATTAGAAAATTTTGCTTTTGTGTTTGTATGGTAGATCATTTTTTGATTCTCTTACCCCAATAACTGTATTAGTGGAAAAGGATCCAGCCCAAGGGAGTGAGTTCCTGAGTAAATTGAAGAGGAAAATGATCTTGGTCATTGAATGACAGTGTGGGAGAAGTTAGGAGTTAATAAATATTATGTATGGGGAGTGAATGAGGTCTTTGCTTGCCTGTACACTCAATGGGACCCTTGGAGGAGAGGGGGAGTCCTGGATGGGCTCAAGAAACTAAAGCTGGAAGTGTAAGATTAACCATTTTGAGTTTTTCTTATTTTCTTTAAGATTGTTTTCCTGATCTTGGATCTTCCAATTGTGGACAATTATGTAAATATATATTGTTGAGAGAAAATGTTTTCCGTTTTATATTAATTTCTGTATTTCCTTACATTTATGTGATAAATGTTATCAATAGAAATCAAACAAAATAAAACATGGAAAAGAAAATAAGATGATACCTTTTTTATTGGACATAACTTAATACATTTCTTGATTAGCTTTCGAAGGTTGCCCTTCTTCGTCAGATCGGAAATAAGCAAATGTGCTAGCTGACAGTGTATATAAGTGAAAACATTCAAGAAGGGCAACCTTCGAAAGCTAATCAAGAAATGTATTAAGTTATGTCCAATAAAAAAGGTATCATCTTATTTTCTTTTCCATGTTTTATTTTGTTTGATTTCTATTGATAACCTTAAGAGTGGACTAACACGGCTACCACACTCCTCTACTTGTGATAAATGTGAATGTAATTAAGTAAAATGATAAATAAAATAATAAAAAAAAGAAACTAAGGCTGACCACAGAGGTGGTTTCTGATAATTCCAGCATTAACTGTGAGAAGGAGGAGTGCTCCATGTGGGAAATAGGGGATCTTAGCCTGGGTGCAGGAACAGGAAAGATCTGTTTGGAGCCAAAGGTGGAAGTCTGGATAGGAACTCCTTTGAGAGAGGAGTGTGGACAGAGAGGGAGGTCTGATCCAAAGGAAGATATGCTTGCTGCACAAGTGCTGCAGGCACAGCCTTAGATAGTTTCACCCAGAAGGGTTGGGTATGGACAAGAGGAGCTATAAATATGTATATACTGTAGGATTATAAATTGCTTTGAAGAAGATACTGCAAAGTGCAGAGTAATGAGGTCAACTGTACACATAGACGTTGAAGGTTTAAAACATTTATTCCATAAAAGTACTCAAAAGAATCTCGTTGAGTCAAAGGTGACAATAAGAGTCACAAGATTTTATTGTCATCTTTGACTCGAGAGTATTTTGAGTACTTTTATGGAATAAACATTTTAAATCTTCATCGTCCATATGGTTTTTTCTGGAAGTGTCCTGTTGACCACACTACTCCGCCTTTGCAGCAACAACTTTCGTAGTGTTCAACGGTCCTCCACTGTTGTGGTTTTCTTCTTTGAAGAAGGTACACCATATCCCTAAGTTTGCTCTGGATTTATAATTTGCATCTGATATCAAGTTGGATTTACAAGTGACTGTTCAAGGAAGGCTTGAATTGCTTGCTTCAAAGTTCAGTAAAGTTTGGTTTTGTAGTAAACTAAAAAAATGCTTGGTGTGGAGAGCATTTCTTGGAAGTGAGAGTAAAACCCTTGCTCTCGCACTGATTAAAAATACTCAACAAGCCCAGCTTAACTTCCTATAGCCTACTGGAGTAAGTCTGGCCCTGGCCTGTCCCCAAGCTCATGTGATTGAGACCAGACACTGAGTGAGAGAGTATTGGTGGTCCAGATTTTACTGTTTTGGGATCTTGCCAGGTTCTTGTAAACTGTATTGGCCACTGTTGAAACAGGATACTGGGCTTGATGGACCTTCGGTCTGTCCCAGTATGGCAAAACTTATATACTTATGTAGGTGTTTGTTTGTGGCCCAGGTGGTATGGGGTGAGCTGGCCAGTGAGACCCGGGTTACACATGCTTCTTTGTTCTGAGGCAATTTTCTATTGTCTGCTTTTTTCTGGATGACCCCTCCCAGATGCTGCTGCTTTATGCACTTCTAATATCCCAACTAGACTAGTAAAAGAGGCCCTAAATACAGATACAACCAGAAGAACTGAATACTGAATTTTAGGAGTGTTGTTAAACCTGTCTCCCATATGATCTTATGGTTGTAATAACTTTTCGAAGAAAAATACCATTTTTAAAAATGTAATGCAAATCAATATTTCTCATTGTCTTTAGTTTATTTATTATTTATTTTATTTATTGCATTTGTATCCCACATTTTCCCACCTCTTTGCAGGCCCAATGTGGCTTACAATACATCATGGATAGTGGAAGTAAGAAGAGAATAGATATTTGGTATTACAGATGGATTTTGGGTTGCATGGTAATAGAATACATGATAGTAATATAACAGAAGGCATTATTAAACATTTCTGGATATACGTGGGGAGTTTCACATGTGTTGATCTCTGTGGTATATCTTGTCAAAGAGATGGGTCTCCAGTTGTTTTTGGAAGTTGGTCAGTTCATAGATCGCTTTTAGGTTGCGTGGCAACGCGTTCCAAAATTGTTTCAGAGAGAGGAGTACTACAGACTCCGAGAAGACCAGTGCATTGAAGAACTGGGTTCCACCAAGAACTAAAACCGAATTAAGAAGCTTCTTGGGGTTCACCAGCTTCTATAGAAGATTTGTTGAGAATTTTGCACAAGTGGCGGCTCCATTACATCGATTAACGGGAAAAACAAAGAAACACCAGAAAGAAGTACCGTTTGTCTGGGATGAGGTGTGCCAGGTAGCGTTTGAAAACCTGAAAGAGAAGCTTGTCTCCGCTCCAATATTGACATTCCCAGTGTTCGACCTTCCTTTTATTTTGACCACTGATGCCAGTTTTAAGGGACTAGGCGCTGTCCTGAGCCAAGTACAGAATGGAGTGGAGAGAGTAATCGCATACGCCAGTAGGGGACTTAGAAAGTCAGAGAGAAATGACAAAAACTACTCCGCTTTCAACTTGAGTTGCTGGCATTGAAGTGGGCTACCACAGATAAGTTTAGAGAATACCTGCTGTACAAGAAGTTCATTATCAGATCAGATCATAACCCGTTAAAATACCTAAGTACAGCAAAAGTGCAAGCAGTGGAACAAAGGTGGCTAGCTCAACTGGCCGAGCTAGATTTCGAGGTGGAGTATAAACCGGGTAAATTTAATCAAAACGTGGATGCCTTGTCACGCTTACCTCAAGGTGAGGAAAAGGAAAATTTAGAAGAAGACCATGGAAAGGATTTTTGGGTTTTCCCAGTAAAGAGTTTGCTGACTTTAGCAAAACAACAAAAAAATAAACGGGTCACGAAATCGGCAGCAGTGCGCATTATGTACACTGAATTGGAGATTATTGAAGCACAACGGAGAGAAAAAGTCCTGAAAGATATAATTGATGTTCTAGAACGGAGAACTACACCTAATTTGTCTAAAAGATCGCCAGAGTTTAAGAAGTTGTGGGCTCAAAGGAAATGCTTAATTTTGAGAGATAAAATTTTGTATAGACAGATAGAAGACCCTAGGACCAGGGAGCAGATTTTTCAATTAGTGGTCCCGGTTGAACACCAACAAGAATTATTGCAATTCCATCATGATCGCTCCGGACATTTCAGTACGGACAGTATGCTGAGAGCTTTAAGGAAAAAGTATTTTTGGTTAAAAATGGCATCAGATGTGGAAAACTGGGTCAAGAATTGTACCAAGTGCATCCTTGCCAGAGAAGTGTGTCCAAGAGAGAATGCACCCATGACTTGTTTCACCATCACGCAACCTTTGGAAGTGGTAGCTGTGGATTACACTCTCCTAGATCGTGATTCAAAAGGGTTTGAAAACGTCCTGGTGATGTGTGATATGTTTTCACGTTTCACTATAGCGGTCCCCACCAGGAATCAATCCGCTAAAACCACAGCGAAGATGCTGATCAAATACTGGATCACAGTTTACGGAATACCCAAACGAATTCATTCAGACCAGGGAAGAAATTTCGAGTCATTGGTCTTAAAAGAACTTTGTTCCTGGTACAACATAAAGAAATCTAGGACTACGCCATATCACCCTAGAGGAAATGCTAGGTGCGAACGTTTCAATAGGACGTTGTGTCATCTAATCAAAACTTTGGCAGAAGAGAAGAGGAGGACTTGGTCTGATTATTTGTGTGAGATAAATCAGATCTATAATAGTAGAATACACAGTTCTACCGGCTACAGTCCAGCATATTTATTTCTAGGGAGAGATTCTTTAATGCCTTTGCATAGCTCTTCGACAGAAGTAAATGAAGAAAACCAATTGAGTGTGGATGAATGGATACTTGAAAGGCAAGAAAAACTGGAAGAGGCTCGAAGAATAGCAAATTTTGTCTCGGAGAAATCTGGCCTTAAAAATAAGGAACAATACGATCATAAATGTAGAGGAGAAACACTGGAAACAGGAGACTGGGTGGTGGTAAGAAATCAGGGATTCAAAAGAAGGCATAAATTGGAGAACATTTGGAACTCCACACCATTTCAAGTAGTCACTGTTTTGGGGCCTAATGTGTATAAAGTACAGAATAGGGGGGGTATCGAGAGAGTCCTACATAGAGATCAACTTCGGAAAATTTCAGGGTTGCAAGTTAAAAATATTGATGAGTTTCAAGAACCACGGGCAACTCAGAAAACAAATGATCATCCGGAGGTTTCACTAAGTAATGTACCAGTCAAAAAGAACGAATGGTACATTATCCAAACCGTTACGAATGTACAATCAGATATTGTTTTATCAAATGATATGGTAATTGATTCAGGTGATGATGTAACTGTTCCCCTTGGTTGCTCGGAAGGAGTTAGAACTTCCACTAGAGTAACTAAGGGGAAGAGACCTCCGTTCCTTACGGAACATTACTGTATTTGAATGCATGTTGTTAGTACAGATGAAAGTAAAATGTTAATGTTTTGTAAGTAGTGGGTGGAGGATGCGATGGGATGTTAAGATAGTATATGGAAAATTTAAGTAGTAAATTTTAAAGAAGAAAAAAATGTTATAGTTAACATTTTTTATTTTTTTTGCTCGCACGAATGTAACCCATAAGGGGTTAAATATTTTACCTGGAGCCCTTCGAGGGTGGCAGAGGTCTGGGCGGTGCGATGGATGCTGTCACGTTGATGGCGTCGGCAGCTGCAGGGACGTTTTTTTTAAGAGGGTGAGAGGGGGAGGCGGCAATTTTGGCCATATCGGGCCAAGTTGGTAATGGCAGCACTCGTGTAGCGCTGCGGAATGGGGCTGTTTTCGACGCAGGGTCTGGGGATTCCCTATGCTAAAGGGAACCGGCTCTTTTAAAGGTGCAGAGCCAGTTCCGAAGGCAGAAAAAGCTGGCATGGGACCGGAAAGGCTGGGAAAGTGCTCCGGTGCACTCTCCCAGTGTTTTTTATTTTATTTTGATGTCGGGCAAGTTACACTGTTGGCGCTGCACGTGCTGGGGATGTGCGAGAAAGGGTGCAGAAGTGGGCATGAGCCAGTGGCTGGCTTGTGACGGAGCTGGGCAGTAGGCTTGTGCCAGAAGAAAAGAAGATGATTTTTGGGCTGCAAAACACTAAAAGGTACTACCATTTTTATAAATTTAAAATGCTGGCTATTTGGATATGTGTACCAAATTTAATTTAAAAATGCTATGTTTATGTGTTGGGAGCTTTGGAATGTTTTAGGCTTATGGCAAGTGCTTGAGCTCAGGACAGTGATGTCAGGGAGTTCCAGACATTACAGTTGGGAGTTGGGAGGTAAGCTAAAGGCTGTGCAGACCTGTAAAAGTGGTCTCTGCGCAATTCAGCCAAGAAATACATTTAAATTGAGTTTTGAAAGGTTTGGGTAATCAATTAAAAATATTGATGTGTGTCTGCAGTGGGAAAACTTAATTTTAAAAGCCGCTCGCGTGTTGTCAGGAGGCTTTAGGCAAGTGATCTTGGTTTGGATGGGAAAGCTGTTGCCTGAATCTTAATTTAACTTCATATGTTAGAAGTGTCTTTGATAAATAAAATATTTGGGCGCAGTACCAGTCTGGCTCACTAATAGAAGTGAACTTGTAAGGAACTGGTGTGAGTTTCAAAATACTTCTGTGAGGGGTTATCTGCCTTGTGACAAGGTTTAACTAAATAATCACCCCAGTAATTGTGAGCTTCATCAATTTAAGGAAGAGGGGAAAAAAAGTCTCATGATTATAATACCCCTGTCTCTGAAAGAGCGGTGACCTGCTGCAGAGAAAGAAAAAAAAAAATCAACACATAGGATTTAATAATCCTAGTGCTTATATTAAATTGTGATATATTTTTGGGGATTTATTGGTTTGGGAGGGTTTAGATAGGGATGTTCAATCATATTTTATTTTACCTGGGAACAGCTAGATAGGGAAAGGAATAATTATAATGAGCCACTGCATATTAATATGAGTGGACTGGATAGAAAAGGTTTAAGGTTTTTCTTATTAAGTTGGTTACAGCTTAGAGTAGTAGGTCCTTCGGAGGAGTTCCAGTTCCTGCCTGCAGTATACCCGCTATCATCTTGAAAAGAAAAACAGCACGGTACCGGTACCCAACAATAAAAGAGAGAGAGATTCATACAAAAGTGCTGGAGAGGAGTATCCTTTAATATATCAGCCAGAATCAACCAGGCCCTGTTTAAAAACATTGACTTATAATACTTACCTTATTTTTCCTTGAAGAAGTTCCTGCAAAAGAAAACACAAAACAAAGAATCAGCTCTTACAGTTGTTGAGAATTTAAGAAATACTGTACTGTTGTGTTATATATATTAGAGAAGAAAATTTTGTTAGATTAGTAAAATATACTTATCTAATTTGTCTTTGCGATTTGGAGATGTGAGCCATGATATACCTATAAGAAGAAAAGGGAGAAAAAACACAAACTATACTTACTTGCTTGATGGATGAGGGACCTGAAAAAGAAATAATAATAAAGAATCAATTCTTATAGAAGAGGGGAATGTTTAGACAAAACTTTAAGATTAAATGAATATTTAGTTAATGAATTTTGCTAAGATCAAATTATACTTATCTGATAAAACGTAGGAGAAGTTGATCTGTTGGATTGTTGATGTACTAAAAAAAAAAAATATTGAATTTGTTAAACGGATCTGAACTTTACACATACCCATCATATAAATAAAAATAATAAGTTATTGAATTATCAATGTAAATGTCATTTGTTTTCCTGAGTTACATTAAAATATATAACCAATTTAGTTTCATTCCTCTCCCCGTTTTAGAAACAGGGAGACGTGGCTAGTGTTAATGTCTGTACCTTAACCCTGTCCGATACACGATATTTTGCCCGAGGTATTCTAAGGGTATTGTAGGGTAAAGTATCGTGCCCAGGGTGAGGTCACAGTTACAGCAGGAATAATAGAAAGTCATTTTATTAAAAATACACTTAGAGGAAGCTGCAATACTCAGGGATTTGTATGTATTAGAGCTGAAATTATACCGATAAGCAGTAGATTTTGCCACCTACATATGTACATGACAGTACTTATGTATAAGAATCAGATTTTGCAAAACTCTGTCCAAGGGGATCTAATTAAGGAGCCAGGCACCAAAACGCAATATATATTTTGTTATTTTTGAGGTGGTTTTAAACAACAGAAAGGTAGGTATAATTCCTCTCTCAATTGCTCTTCCAAAGTCCAGGTCCAAACAAACAGTTAACTGAGAGTTATGCTAACCTCAGAGCAGGTGTGAATGCTGATGTAGACATTTTTTTTGCTGTGTAGATATATTGCCATTGCAAAACAGGAAATACAGGTATACTTTTAAAGTTCATTTAAACCAAGCCCACAGGATGCCCCCCTTGACATATGTGTACGGGAGTACACCTGTAAGTACTGGCTTTCCCAAATGCCCGTTTCTATGGGTATACCAGCTCTTGACATGTGGAAATGGCATCTACCCCTTCTGAAATTACCTCCCCTATCTGTTTGTTGTATCTTTTCATAATAAATCTTACATAGCTTGTGACATTGCTCTGGAACATGAGCTGCATAGTTTTATGAGAAAAAAAATAAATGGAAGTCTCTGAGGCCATTAAATACAAGGACTGAGGTTTATCTTCTGAGAACATTTAGCTGGTGAAGAGAAGGCCAGAAGGAGGGCCTGCTGGAGATTCCTGCTGAGTTCCAGTGTTTAGAGGAAGCAAGGCAAAGATAAACCCTGTCAGTGCCCACCATAACAAACTCACCGAACAGGAAAGGAATCTAGGCGTCATTGATACATTGAAACCTTCTGCTCAGTGTGCGGCGGCGGTGGCTAAGAAAGCAAATAGAGGTATTATTAGGAAAGGAATGGAAAACAGAAATGAGAACATTATAATGCCTTTGTATTGCTCCATGGTGCGACCGCAACTTGAATATTGTGTTCAATTCTGGTCACCGCACCTCAAAAAAGATATAGTGGAATTAGAAAAGGTACAGAGAAGAGTGATGAAAATGATAAAGGGGATGGGACAACTTCCCTATGAGGAAAGGCTAAAATAGTTAGGGCTCTTTAGCTTGGAGAAAAGACAACTGAGGGGAGATATGATAGAGGTCTATAAAATAATGAGTGGAGTGGAATGGGTAGACATGATTCGCTTGTTTACTCTTTCCAAAAATACCAAGACTAGGGGGCACACAATGAAGCTACAAAGTAGTACATTTAAAAGAAATTGGAGAAACATTTTCTTCACTCAGCCTGTAATTAAACTCTGGAATTCGTTGCCAGAGAATGTAGTAAAGGCGGTTAGCTTAGCAGGGTTTAAAAAAAGGTTTGGCGGCTTCCTAAAGGAAAAGTCCATAGACCATTATTAAAATGACTTGGGGAAAATCCACTGCTTATTTCTGGGATAAGCAGCATATGGACCACTCGCCTCCACCTACCCTCTTCTCCTCCTTCCTGTACACATTAATTGATTTGATTTGCTTACTTTATTTCTTGTCTATTAGATTGTAAGTTCTTTGAGCAGGGACTGTCTTTCTTCTATGTTTGTGCAGCGCTGCATATGCCTTGTAGCGCTATAGAAATGCTAAATAGTAGTAGTACCTTTGGTCTGTCCCAGTACTTATGTACTTGTGACCTGAATTGGCCACTGTTGGAAACAGGATGCTGGGCTTGATGGACCTTCGGTCTGTCCCCAGTATGTATTTATGTAAAAGTGTTGCAGGAGAGGTATATGGAGTGTGTGGGTGGGTTAAAATTATGAGTTTCTCAATTGCTTGGAGTCAGATATTCCTGTGTTTCTCAACCCTGTCCAGGAGGCACACCTAACCGGTCTGGTTTTAAAGATTATCTGTAGGTGTGAGAGACATTTTCTTAACTAATGACAGGGAACGAAGTTCCAAATTAGAAGTGATGATATTCAAAGTGTTATATTTGGAAATCATATCTGTGCAATATGGTACACCTGGAAGAAAGAGAAAGAGTAGAGAAGGTAATGCATGACTGGACATGGCATGGAAAGGAGGATTTTAGGTTTTTTGCTGACGTGAGATTCTTTGTTTGAAATGTGTTCTGCATCAAATTGATGGGTTACCTTGAACATAAGAGAGTCAATCTGATGATAATGATGATAGAAAGAAAGGATGATATGGCTGCTGGAGGCTTAAATAAGATAGCTTTGGTCAAGAAACTGAAAGGAATAATTAGCGAATACTAAACCACAGGTCCTGTCAAACCATCCTCTAGCAGTGGCAGCAAGGAGAATTGGACCTCCGTGCATCCCTCTGATCTGTACCTGGAGTGAGGCAGTTGCCTTACTCAGGTTGTACCACTGTTGCCTCAGCGTGCCCACTTGTACTGTAAACTCTTTTGGAAAAGAGTTGTAAGCCACCTTGAATGTTATCTGGGAAGGCAGATTAAAAATAAAGAGGGTAAAATTCAGTGGAACGATAAACCCATAAAATTATACCAATAACTTTATGTGGATTTTCATTGGAGCTGTATATTAAAGTCTGAATGTTGCAAATGCTAGCATAACTTTATACTCCTAAAATTATTACTCTATTTACCATTAATTTCTCTTTGCTTCATGTGCAGTTTCTTATTCATAATCGATTTTCTAAATGTTAAACATCCATAGCTATCCCAGTATGTTTATGATACTGTATTGTAAAATTGGATTCTTATAACAAATTACTTTCTTATGCATTATTCTTTGTTATGTATCCTATACTGTTTATTGTAAGCCACATTGAACTCAAACTTGTTTGGGATGATATGGGATATAAATGTCACAAACAGACAAACAAATAAATAAATAAAATCAGAATATAAGAAGCCATGCTGAGTTGGACCAAATCCATTGGGTACAGCATCCAGTATTTAGGAGTTGTCAGTCTTGTATCTGGCAGATCCCAAAAAGATATTTCTCAGTGTTATGGGTCATAATAGTCATTATGTATGAGACTATGGTCATTCCATGTACTAGATCATATCTGTGTATAAGACTTCACTTCTGTACCTGCGCAGTGGACACTGACTTGCTAAATAAACACAATTTTGTGGCATTGCATCCTTCACTGCATAATGTCAGAATAAAACCGAAAATGGAAAATTGAGCAATAGTTCCATTTCTGATGCCACCAAGATTGATGGATGATAGCGCGACAAGCTTTAAGCATTTCAAAAGCCAGAGGTACAGTTATGAAATTGCAACCAACCTGGAGGAAAAGCTGATGAAAAATGACATTGCCATCTTTCTGGCATGTGTAGGCTCTGAGGTGTATGAACTCTTTGAAACTCGGAGCTTTGAGTACAATGTGGATAGAACTGATGGGAACAAAATTCTAGTTGCTTTTGAAAATTACTTCATCAGGGAAACCAATTTGGTTTATGAAAATTGCATCCTATCTAATAGGCTGCAAGAACCAAATGAATCATTTGACACACATCTAACTCAAGTTAAACACTTGATAAAGTTGTGCAAACGTGGCAGTCTTCAAGACTCGCATATCAAAAGAAGCACAGTTGGCCACAAGAAGGGGTGTAGGAAGCAAACTTTATTGATGATCAGACTAGGCTGTTTCAGCATTATGTCTGTGTCAAGGGTTATTAAAATAGTAAGAGTATACAGTGCATTGCTTCCTTAATTCATTCAGTCCGTAATATTGATCCAATATTATTATTATAGCAGCATCAATAAAAAGTGCTCTTCCTTAGATTATGAGACAGCATTGTTATTGGAATAAGAGATGATGCAACTCAGCAGAACCTTCTCCAAACAAAGAAGCTTACCCAGAATAATGCAATCACAATATGCTGCACAAACGAAGTTGCCTCTAAAAACTTAGGTGCTCATTTTCAAAACACATAGACTTGCAAAGTTACATAGAGGGGCATTTTCGATTTGACATCTAAGTCCGACTTTGGACGTTTTGCACAAAATGTCCAAAATACGAATAGGAAAGAAGGCCATTTTTGAAAAAGAAAAACATCTATCTTTCTTTTTCCCCCCAAAAGTACTGTTTTGAACAAGGTTTTGTGATTTGGACATTTTGTTTTTTAGTCCATTAAAAAAAACAAACCCAAAAAACCAAATAGGTGCAAAATGTAGAAATTCATGGCATTGGGATGTAGGAAGAGCCAGCATTTTTAGTAGACTGGTCCCCCAGACATCCCAAGAGAGCAATGGGGCACCCTAGACGGCACGTCACGTCTGTGCACTTCATAAAAATGCTCCCACGTACACATCTCACTTTTACTCCCTTATCTTGTCCTCTGAGCCCTCCCAAACCCATCCAAAACCCAATGTCCCCCACTGTATGCCACTACAATAGCCCTTATGGGTGAAGGGGGCACTTATATGTGGGTACAGTAGGGTTTTGGCGACCTTGGGAGGGGTTAAAGTTTCCACCACAAGTATGTCAGAGGGATAGGGACTTGGGTCCCCCACTGTGTACTGCACCAACCACTATACTACTCCAGGGACCTGCATGCTGCTCTAATAGACCTGACTTTAACATCTGCAGCTGTCATAGAGGCATGTAAGTCATATTTTTATTATTTGGGGGGGGGGGGGGGGGGTTGGAGGGAGGGTCAGTGACCACTGGAGGGGGTTTTGAAAATACTGATTCAGACATTTTTGTGAGAAAAATGTCCAAATGCTGCTTTATGCCACTTTTTAGATGTTTTTCTCTTTCAAAAGTGAGCCCCAAAGTGGAACTCTAAGAATTAGAGGATAACAAGATTATTGTTAAGGTGCAGCAGCCGTCTGAGTGAATATCAACCCTAATGGTTGTCAGAAAATCTAATGGTAAGATTAGAATACACATCAAACAAAAATCACTACAATATACCAACCTTAGAGGATATGTCAAACAAAAAAAGCAGACTGAAGAATGGATATCTGAGTATTCCAGTTACTCAATGTGGCCATGTTTCGTCTCAAAAGGCTGCATCAGGGGTTTACAGTACGCTGTTAGACATACAAAGAATATAATTAATATCAACATGTAAATACATTTAAAATGTCTAAAACAACATATAAATAATTCTAATATCATCTATTGAAAAAATATAAAATAGTAAGTCTTTAATAATAAAATCCTGAATAATGATGTGTGAACAATAAAAATTCTAAATAAAATAACATATTAAATGAACACCATTAACTATAATAGGTTGCAGTGTTTAAAAAAACAAGAAAAAACCAATATAAAGAACATTTGTTAAGTACTGCTTCCCATTTCATCATAAATTCAATGTCATCATTGTACATTCTTGGTTATTTGTTAATTCTCAAACCCCTAGGAATCATTTTATTATGACACTCCATGATATACACAATACATATGTTTTTTCCTGTCTTGATGCTAAGAATAGAGAATGACACAGGGAGAAAGTTTGTCCCCATCCCTACCCCATCCCTGTGGGCTCTGTCCCTATCCTCACCCTAGCCCTACGGGCTCAATCCTCATCTGCCTCGCATACTTATGATTTTATATTTAAATCTTTTTATTAAAGTATAAAAAGGAACAATATTCTGTACAACTGTTGGTTATAAATCACAATACTGCTTGCCCTGGGATTGGCAGCATGGAATGTTGCCACTGTTTGGGTTTTTTGTCAGGTACTTGTGACCTGGCTTGATCACTGTTGGAAACAGGATACTGGGCTAGATGGACCATTGGTCTGACCCAGTATGGCTTTTCTTATGTTCAATAAGCAGCTGAAATACCCCCCTACTCTTCCAATCCAACAATAGCTGACTTACACTATACCAAGGAACCTAATCCACTCAGGGTTACAAAATACAACCTGCTCTGTATGTCCTAGCAGGGGAGAATGCCCTGTGAAGCACTGTTATGATTTTTTAATCTGTGGTTGCATAATAAGTCATCAACAGTCTCAGGATTAAGTCTAGCTCTCCTATCTTCCATAGAAAATGTCCTCTCAGAAGACGTGCTGGTAGCAGGAATGCACAGGAGCCCCCATGCAAGTTTTGCCAGTTTTGGGTAGTATTTTTGCTTATTTCTCCAAAACATCAAAACATCATTGTGTGCATTAGAGAATGGGATAGGGACAAAGTTTGTCCCCATCCCCTTGGGTTCTGTCCCTGTTCCTGCCCCATCCCTGTGGGCTCTGTCCTCACCCCATCCCCTCAGGCACTGTCCTCATTTCCATATTATTCTTTAGCTAAGAATGGCTTATAGATTGTGGTAGCAAACTGACTACATTTGAGATTCTGGAAAATATAGGTGGTGCAGTCACTTGTTTTGAATTTCTGTAGTACTGAAGGAGTTTCAGAGATGCCTTTAGAAAGCATTGTCCACCCTAAGAGATGTAGCTTATATTGCAGATGACCTGCTAAGCTATGGATGTGATGAAACTGTTGAGCAGGCCCAAGCAGATCATGATCATAATCTCAAGCCGCCTTAGTTAGATGCAGACAAAAATGTATCCACCTCAATCAAGAGAAGTTGTCTTAACTATATGTCTGTAGAGTCTATGATGCATGTGCTACCTTCAGAAGGACTGAAACCAGATCCATTGAAAATTGAGGTGATTGACAATAAACCAGCACCCACAGATAAACAAGGCATCTTGAGATTGTTAGGAATAGCAATATATCTAGCAAACTTTGCACCTAGATTCACCCAAATCTTGTCATTCATTAGAAAATTGCTCAAGCCAGAAAATGAATTCATCTGACATTCTGAGTGATATGCAAAAATGCTAGTTGAACTCAAACACATTTTACAGAAGGTTCCATTTTAGGGTTTCACAAGTCAATGCCATTGCTGATCTTGCAGATAAATGCAACGCTAGTCAGCATGGTTTGGGGGTGTGCCTTTTGCTAAAAGGATAACCTATCTCATAAGCTTTCTGTGCAATGATGAAGGCAGAAAAATACTACACCCAAATAGAGAAAGAGCTTCTAGCCAATGTTTATGGTATACTAGACAAATGTTCAAGCTGATCCTAAGCAGCTGATCTTCATCTTCAAGAAACCCCTAGCAATAGCACCCAAGTGACTACAGAGAAAGATAATTTGACTCCGAACATATTCACTTGTATGTACCTTGGCAATGAAGTGGTCATAGCCGACATGCTAAGCTGAGGTTTTCCTCTTGAGCCCCAAAACAGATCACAGTCTCAGGTCTTCACTGATGAGCTTGCCTTATTAATCGACAAGACTTAACCTGAGACTCACTGGTGGCAGCACATGAAACAGTTGAGACTATTCGGCGAGCTGAAGAAAATGGAGAAATCTTTCAGGTCATAAAATACCAAATCTGGCAAGGATAGCCTGGAACAAATGAGATGCTGTTGCCAGAGATAAAATATTTTCACTACTTCTTTGATGAACTGATTATTAAATAGGACCTGTTTTACAAAGGACACTGACAGTTCATAACAGAAGATGCTTGAAAGAATTCATGCAAGTCATATTGGGATCAATGGATGCATCTGACAAGTTAGAGGGGTACTTTTCTGTCTGTTCATGAATTGTGAATACCTATAGGGAATTACATTGATTGCATAAAAAAAAATACATCATCAGAAATATAATTAAAAATATATTTTTTTATGACACACCTGTTTAAGGTAGTAATAAAAGGGTCAATATTTTTCAGTGCCTTATCTAATTTAAAATTAACGGAATAAGATACTCAGTTATTTTAACTAGGTATTCAGCCACATAATTAGTTAAGTTGGCACCGTTTAAAATTCTGACTAATATACCTGGTTTAAGTTAACTGGATATTATATCTGGTCAGTTTAGAGCTGCTGTTCATCCAGCCTGATATATTTAACACAAAAGTGCTGAATATTGATGCTATTTGACTAACTCTTTACCTCACCCCTGACATAGTTCCAATCACTCCCATACCAGTTACATTTTAGGGACTAAAGAATTGGAATTTTAAAATCAATGATTTATCTGGGTAACACCAAAAGTTCTATGAACAAATCATTTAGAATATGAACCCCATTATAATTAAAAATGTTTAAATTAATGACAGTAGATAAAGACCAATTGGTTTTTCCAGTCTTCCTTCTGATTTTCTACTACTTTGGGTAGATAAGGATATAAATTCCCCAAACCAACACTTGCTCCACTCCCATGTATTTTAGTATGTCCCTCAATCCTGCCATCTATATCTTCTGCAAGCATGTTTAATTTTGTTACAGTGCTGGCCTCCATTACATCCACTGTCCCATTATTTCTGTATCTATTTGTTTTATACAGGTTCCATAGTCAAAGCAATAAATATTTCTCTTTCTGTACCTGACCACCAAGCTTTGTAATGATCCAAGCAGCTGCCAAAACTGGTATGGCTACCTAAGGTGGCAAGACAGCAGCGATGGACCTTTGAGTATCCATGCACACTCAAGGTTGGCTGCATCCCATCTCCCCTAATAGGAAGTTTGCATTGGAAGGAGCAGAACACTGCAGTCCGGGTATACACTGAAGTACTCAAATGCTGTGCACATATTTTGGAGGATGGAGGTAGGGTTGTGGTAGCAGCAGTGGCAAGGAAAGGGAAGGGGGATGGTGGACATAGTGGGGGGAGGGGGAAGGAGAGATCTGGACACAGCATGGGGAAGTTGGAAAGAGAGCTGGACACGGCGGGAAGGAAGGGGGAATGAGATTCTGGACATGGTGGGGGGAGAAGGGGTGAGAAGAGATGCTGGACACAGTGAGGTTAGAAGGGGAGAAGGAGAGATGCTGGACTAGATTGTGGAGGCACTGCTGAAGGTTTGCCTAGAGGCGTAAGATAACTTTGTGCTGGCCCTACAGATGTTGTCCTGGAATTTGGTACCGTGTTCTCATTGAAAAACATGGTCACTCTTTGCCGTTTTTAGTGTATGTGAAACACTAATTTGCTTGTAAAGTCTAATTATTTACTTAGTATGCCTAGAAGTCAGTATGCTGTGACTTTAAGAAATGGGATCCCCTAAGTCTCTACAATCAACACATCCAAGGAAGACATCTTTACAAGTAAAAAAGTTTGGGAGTTTTATTGGATAATTCGTTTTCTTTTTGAGCTCAAGTACAGACAGTGATGCGCAGTGCCTATTATAAGATGCATATGTTGTGCAAATTGAAACCATTGTTATTGCAGGAAGAGTTTTAAAAAGTAGTCCAAGCTATGATTTTGGGAAGTTTGGACTATTGTAACATCATTTACTTTGAGTTACCTAATTCTTGTGTACAGTCACTTCAAGTAGCGCAAAACTCTGCAGTAAGACTATTGCTTTTGGATTGTCTAGAACACAGCATATGACAGTCTATCATAAACATTTAAAATGGCTGCCTGTTAAGTTTTGCTTATTGTATAAGTTGTTATTGCTTACACATCATGAATTGTTTCAAGATTTGTCTGTTTATTTGAAAACAGCTGTGTCATGATACGTGCCAAGGCTTGCCTTGCAGTCACAGGACCAGCACAACATTGTAGTACCCGCTTTACTACATTTTTGTCTGAACCTAACTAGAACTGGTGCATTATCTGTTACAGCACCAGTTGAGTGGAACAAATTGCCTTTACATTTAGAGGTTGAATCTAGGCTTACTTATTTTAAGAGGACATTGAGGGATTATTTATTCTGTTTGGCATTTTTTGCACCTTCCTGATTTTGTTGTTCTATGAACTCATGGACTCACATTCAGCTGATACTTTGTTGCTGCTCATGGTGTTTCACTGTTTGACTTTGCCTCTGTTTGTGTTTTATTATGTAGGTTTTCTGTATTTCTGCCTTGGATAAAGGCGGTGTATAAATACTCTATTCTATTTCATGATATTCTATTCAGGCTCTGCTATGAACGCTCTTTCCAGCCATCATATTTGCTTTCTCCTGAACACTTCAGCAAATACATCTAGGCGTAAACATAAACACCATCCCCCAGTCAATATATCCAAGCCCTGAACTATCTTTAGTCAGTGTATTTGGAAGCTCATAAACTTTCCTCTCTCAACACATCTGGGTCCCTGTCCGTACTAGTCAACACATATGTCCCTTTCTTTCTGCATCTATCCTAGAATATATCCAGACTCCTGGATTCCTACTACCCTTTCTCCATATGAGCTTACTGGAGGATACCATCTTACTTCTTCTTGGCTTGACTAACATTGTTCTGGTACTGCCTAATAGTGTCATGAACTGTGAAATGAGTGCTTTGAACTTTGGGGAAGAGGTACCTGATATACATGGAGTTTTCATGGACTGAATTTATTGGCTGGAGAAATCTAGGGGATCCTGGATAAGTTGGTTGGAGAGGGGAGGGAATTGGGTTCCAAATATGTTGAATTATAGAGCTAGGCATTGCTGGGACTTCTTTAGTACTTCTAAGACTCATGTGGAAAAGGAATGAGGCTAAAAAACGCATCCCCACTGAACCAAATAGACAGATGAATCGAAAAAGGCACAATTCAACAGCAACCAACCTGTACCCAAACACCTATCTTAACCTGCTAATCTTACATCCTTACTCACAATGACTGGCCGACCAATAAGCTAACCCAACCCATGATTCCATATGTCCCTCTTTGCAATTTTCCAACAATGAATCAGGTAGACTGAACTGAATCTCCTAAAGGGGCCGCCTACCTAATACTTCTACGAGAGACCTCTAGAACCTCTCGCTGTACCTATCCATCTGTGAACCCCACCTGACAATTGTTAACCCCATTTCTTACCTTGTAACCACCCCATTGTAACCTTCCCATTGTTCCATGTAAACCACATTGAACCTACCATTTGGTGGGAAAATGCGTGATACAAATGGGGTGGACAAACTCGCCCCCTCCTCACAGAGACAGATTTGACACTTTTAACCCAATGACAGAGGAGAGCCTTGACAAAATCCTAAGAGACCTTCGGCCAATTACCTGCTCCCTCGACCCCTGCCCATCAAAGATAGTGCAGCAGGCAAGTATGGGCCTCACAGAAGGTGCCACAAAAATTGTGAACACCTCTTTTTCTAATGGGCAACTACCAACAGTATTAAAAAGGGCAATGGTTCGCCCTTTGCTAAAGAAAAACAACCTGGACCAGGACAAACTTGAAAGTTACCAGCAAGTATCCAACATCCCATTTCTAGGGAAACTCATAGAACAGTCTATGTTCAACTTAATGATTGGCTAGAAGAGAGAAACTGGCTAGAGCCATGTCAATCTGGATTGAGACCCGGTTATGGAACAGAAACGGTCCTCATATCCCTACTAGATGATCTTCACAGAAACCGAGACAAGGGATTCGCCTCAATGTTAGTACTGCTAGATTTCTCAGCAGCTTTTGACACTGTTGATCACGATATCATGCTAGCACAACTGACAGAAACAGGTATCATTGGAACAGTACTTGCCTGGTTCAGATCCTATCTGTCAGAGAGGCAACAATCCATAATGTTTGGCAGCAACTCATAACCACCATGGACATGACCTGCGGGGTACCACAAGGATCAATACTGTCATCCATTCTGTTCAATATCTACCTCAAGCCACTAGCTGAGCTGATTCGGTCAATGGACACTCAGTTCTTCATCTATGCGGATGATGTGCAGCTACTCATACCCATTGAACCTGACTTACCTACAGCCTTGAATAAACTGATTACTTGTCTAACATCAATTCAATAGTGGGCTAAACACAACAAACTTTGCATGAACCCAAGTAAAACTGAGCTTCTCTGGGTCCCTAACATAAGTGGATACATACCTGACATCAAAATCCTTTTTGGGAAGTATGAACTCCCCCTCAAATCACAAGTCAGGAACCTTGGAATACAGTTAGATTCAACACATACTCTGACTCCCCAAATCCAAGCAACCTTCAAGAGCTGCTTCTACTATTTGTGACAGCTACGCTGCCTCTCTCCTTACATCGACAAGGTAAATGTTATCCCAGTTGTGCATGCCATGATAACATCAAGACTGGATTACTGCAATGCACTATATAATGGTCTGACTACAAAGGGCCTGCACCAGCTCCAGTTGATTCAGAATGCAGCAGCAAGACTCATAGAAGTTTGCAAGTGATGTGACCACATCATACCATTTTTGCAAAAACTTCATTGGTTACCAGTACAATACAGGGCTAAATTTATGTCTGATCTTCAAGGCCCTGAAAGGAAATGGCCCTGAATATCTGAAGAATAGGATGATCCTCTAAACACCGCCAAGAACACTAAGGTCCTCTCCATAGGCGGTCGGTGGCCCAACTGTTTGGGGAGGCTAAAGCGGGCGGGGTTAGGGGTGGAATCAGGGGTGGAGCTTAAATCCATAATTGTCTGATAACACACAGAAAAAATAAATAACTAAAAATAAAAATCACAATTAATATCTTTTATTAAATTTAGATATTAGATATGTATCATATGTCAAAGAATAAAGTGGTTGCTCAAAGCATATACTAACCACAATCGCTCAACTGTAAAACACTATGCACAAATTTGTGCAAAAACACACTCAGAACCTTACTGTACCATAACACTAGGCAGACCCTAATACACCAATATACCACCCATATGGAAAATGCAGACCGTCAACAATATGAAACAAGGGATCATAATATCACAATTCTCATGTAGAGCCACAAAACACCCTTTTAGGGTGGATAGGGTTCACAATGAGCTCCTTTTATTAACGACCATATGTAGATCCTTCAAGAGGTAGTGTCTCATGATTTAGGCTCCACACCCTTTCTGATGTTTTGGTGCCACCTCAGTAAGGCCAACACACAATCTCTCCACTGCAAAACACTATACACAAACTTGTGCAAAAACACACTCGTAACCTTATCAAACCATAACAGCACTAATTCCAAGGAGAGGATGAGCTACAACCTTATGCGTGGAAAGGCAGCACTATAATTACACCGGGCTCTAAAACACCAGTACACAACCTAGTGAAACAAAAACAAAACAAAAAGGGCTGCAAATAATACTACACACTAGCAGAATACTGCACCTTGATCACACATGAAAAACACATGACACAACAGATATGAAGGCAAAATACTGAACTGGAAAGTTACCTCAAGAAGTCAGACTCAGCATGCAGCAATACTAGAAAAATTGAAACTTACATGCAAAATATCACAGATGCACATTTCCAAAAGCTGACATATTCCAGTTAATAAATTCTGAATAAAATACTTTTTTTTTTACCTTTGTTGTCTGATCATTTAGTTTTTGTATTCACTTTGGTCCCAGTGTCTTCTTTCCATTTGATATTTTTTCTCTCACCATGTCCACCATCCTCCTGTGTCCTTATGCGTCCTTGTGTGTCTTTATGCGTCCTGTCTACCATCTGTAGCCCTGTCCCTATCCTTTCTCCAGTTTCAGCATCTGCCTTCAAAGTGTTCCGATCCAGCCCTTAAATTCAGCAATTTTCCCTCCATCCATATCCAGCATTTCTCCCCTCCCCTCCATCCATGTGCATGTACTTCCTTTGTCTTTCCTACCCTCCATCCTTGTCCAACATTTCTCCTCTGTTCCCTGCCCTCCACTCCATCCATGTCCAGATTTCTCCTCTCTTCCCTTCCCTCCATCCATCCATCCATGTCCAGCACCTTCCCTCTTTCTCTCCTACCCTTCCATCCAGTGTCATCCCTCTTTCTCTCTCCATCCTTCTACCCATTACCCTCTCCCAATCCTTCCGTCTATTGTCTCCCTCTCCTTCCATCCATTGTCTCCCTCTATATCTCCTCTTTCTCCCGCCATCTTTCCACTAATCTCTCTCTCTCTGTACCCCTCTTCCATCCAGCATCTTCTCTCTAGCTCTCCCCTGCTCTCTTCCATGTCCCCTCTTTCTCTCCCCATCTCTCTCTGGCTCTCCCCTGCACTTTTCCACTTTCTCTCTCTCTCCTCCAGCGTCCTCATGCATCTCTCCTCTCCCTCATGCATCCCACCTTTCTCTTCCCTCCCCTTCTTGCTTCCATCACTCTTACTTCTTTCTCCACCCCCTTTTCCCATTCCCATGCCCTGCCATTGCTTTCCTTCCTCCCTCTTCTCCTTAGATGTGGCATCTCACATCCTCCTCTCTCCACCCCCCTTTCCCTTTGGTTGGTCTGTCTGGCAGCGCTTCCCCTCCCCCCTGGACTAGTGTGGTCCCGATCTTTACCCCCCCCCCGTACCCCCGACTAGTACGGTGCCGCTCTCCCCCTCCGCTCCTGTCATGTCATCTTTCAACGAGGCTTCCTGTTCCCGTAGCAGCAGCAGCAATGATGTAAGCGCCGTTGCTTTCAGCCTGCCCCGGAAGCCTTCTCTGGACAGCGTCCCTCCTACGCGGGAAGCTGTTCAGAGAGTGCTTCCGGGGCAGGCTGAAAGCAACGGCGCTTACATCATTGCTGCTGCTGCTACGGGAACAGGAAGCCTCGTTGAAAAACGACGTGACAGGAGTGGAGGGGGAGAGCGGCACCATACTAGTCGGGGGGACGGGGGGGGGGGGGGGATAGATCGGGACCGTCGTGCACCAGTCGGGGGGGGGGGGATGGAGATGTTCACGAGCTGCACCCGCCCCGCCCTTGCTGCACGTCTGGCTGGGGAGGCTTAGCCTCCCCTAGGCTCTTATACCGGGCGCCTATGGTCCTCTCAAGGACTATCAGTAACCACACCCTCTCCAAAAGACATTACACGATGTGATTCCCGCAAGCAAACCTTCTCCAGAGTAGCCCCACACTCTGGAATGCACTGCCTGAAAGGCTCTACTTAACTCAAGACTATCTCTACTTCAGGAAGCAGGTGAAAGCTTGGCTCTTCAACCAGGCCTTTAATGGAAGAAGTAACTAACTTCTTAGTCTCACTCACACACACACACACACACACACACACACACACACACACACACACACACACACACACACACACACAAGGAGTGACTCGAGCTGCACATACTGCAGCAGGACATGTTTATCCACTCCTTCCCTAGCTGAGATAATATTTAACCATCTCTCTGACCTCATGTACAACTTTCTTTAAATCAATCACCTTACTTTTTAACTCTTCTTACTCTCTTATCTATCTATATGTTCTATCTTTGCTTTACCCTTCACTATCAATTAAAATGTTCTATTACATATTGTGTTGACATTGTAAGTAGTATGCTATCCCATACTTTGTATTGTTATTTGAATATTTTTACTGCTATAATTGCCTGTTGCTCATGTTTGATCTATTCTTACTGTACACCGCCTTGAGTGAACTCCTTCAAAAAGGCGGTAAATAAATAAATAAATAAATAAATAATATGCAATAATAGGGTAAAGTGCATATGTAAGAGGTCCATGTTTACCAAGATGCCATCCCCCAGTGATTACACCATTATCAAAACACTCTTTCAGAAAATAGGAATTGTGGAAGAGTCTGGAAAGCATGAGAAAACATCAGCAATGAGATCTGCAGCGTTGCAGCCTACTTTTTGATGGATTGAAATGCCTTGTGACTTCTGTAGCTCACCTCACTCTTTGCAGGTGGCCTAATTGCAAATGCGTATGCAATATATTCAACCACAAAACTGATGGAAAGATTCTCTCATGATTTTCTGACGGTACTGTCAGAACAAAACTATCCGGTCAATATTCAGCATGCTGTGGTAAGCATTTTCTTAAATGCTTACTGTTGTGGGCTAAGTTAGACCTGGATATTCAATGCTGGACCATATTCAGGCACTGATGTTGAATATCCCGGCCTGAAAATATAGACCCCTCACCCTCTGTAGGTCCCCCAGGCCTACCTATACAGTTCCTGGTGGTCTAGGTTAGAAATAGCAGGTGTGATCCCCACTCGCTGCTGCCTATGGCAGATCTGGCTTCAAATGTCTGTTACGACCTCTCGTGGAGGGAAGGACAGAGGAGAATGGCTCTTGTTAGGGGAGCAATGCTTTTTGATGGGGGTCCAGAAGCGTAGCTAGGTGGGTCACCAGGGGAGTGGCTGCTCCCTCCAATGGACAACCAGCAGTGACGGTGCCAACTGCTCACATGATCTATTGCATTTAAAATATATGCCGGTGCCGGCACCGTCGGCATTCTGCTTTCCCCTTCCCCCATGCCCTCAACCTGGCTATGCTATTGGGGGGTCAGGAGTAAAGGGACCAATGCTTTTTGTGTGTGTGTGTGTGGGGGGGGGGGGGGGCTGATCCTTTTCAGGTGTTTGGAGAGAGGGAGGTGGCCGATACTCTTCAGGGGGATTTGGGAGGGAGGGGGGGGGGCAATGCTGTTCAGGAGGATTGGTAGAGGGGGTAGATGTTCTTTGGGGAGTTGGCAAGGAAGGGGATAATGCTATTTGGGATAGTTCAGGAGGAAGGGGCCAATGCTGTTTGGCAGGGGGGGAGGAGGGGGAAGGTGAGAACGTAGGATTCTTCAGGTCATTACCCAGGAGCTATTCGAGATCCAGCAGTTATTCAATGCTGTACCCAGATGACTACCCAGACAAAGATAAGACTGCTTTTTAGGTAGTCCTATCTGCCCTGTTAGTTATCAAGGTATCGGCACTGAATATCATTGGTGCCTGGAAAAGTGTTGCCTCCTGCCAGACTCTGCCTCTACCCAGTTAGAGGAGGGGTGGTCTATGCTAATATTCAGTAGTACTACCTGGTTATGTGTTGCTGAATATCAGCAAATAATTGGGCCCAAGTAACTTAATTGGGCAGGAGCCTCTTCTGCCCAGTTAAATTTGCTTTGAATATCTGCTCCTTAGGGGTCCCTTGCAGTAGTGGGGTGAGAGCATCTGCTCTGCCTGCCTCCACCTAATCCAGTCTTGAGCAGAGGAAATAGAGACTGACACTAAACAGGGCAAAGAGAATATAGGAAAGTAAAGAGCAGAGTAAAAGGATATAGAAGATAGAGAATACAAAGGCTGATGGGCAATGACCAAAAATATGCAAGAAACTAAGATGAACCACTAATCCAACCACTAGGTCCCAACAGACAAGTTAGACCTGCTTAAACATTGTAACTTGGAGAGACATTTTCAAAAGGATGTCCAAATCAGAATAGTGATGTCCAAAACATTCCAAATGCATGTCCATCTCACATGTACTTTTGAACAGGAAATATGTCAAGATTTCCTGTTTGAAAATACGTGAGATGGATGTCCATATGCTGGAAACGTCCATCATGAATGTCCATTTTACAAACTGGAATATCAAAATTATATAAGGTGGAAAACAAGGGAAATGGAGGGCTGCATGGCAGCAGTTTTTGAAAATGGCCACACAGATATCCAGGCAGAGCAGAGGGGTAGCCTAGTGGTTAATGCAGTGGATTAAGGAAGTGTCATGCCTTAATCCCTCAAGTGGACAGCTACTCAATCAGGGTACCTTTTTGAACCCTGGGTGTTCCTGAAACAGGTCTAAATAAGGACGTCCTTCTTTTTAGACATAGACGTTTCTTCCCCTTTGGTAATTGCTCATGGATGTCCAGATTTCAGGCCTTCTCTAATCCCCCTGAAATACGCCCACAACACACCCTCTTGCTATCTGGATGTACTGAAGTGTTGGACGTCACTTTTCTGCTTATGCAAAATCAGTATTTGGATGTTTCAAGCACATGGATGTCCATTTTGATACGTCCATATGCTTTGAAAATAATAGTAGATGACGGCAGATAAAGACCTAAATGGTCTATCCAGTCTGACCAACAATCACACTCATCATCAATTCATGATTAAACCAGCAATAAATGTGGTATAAAATACTTGATCTTGGTGTTTGCCATTCCTGGTACATAGACTGTAGAAGTCCGCACAGCGCTGTCCTTATGTTCCAGCTACTGGAGGTGCTGTCGAATCCCACTTCAGCCTATCCCAATCTGTGTTGCCATATACGGGACATAGACTATAGAATCCTGCCCAGCACTGGCCTTAGTTCTTCACAGTTGGAATTACCATCTAATAGGCATATTATACAGCAGGTGTAAATATGTTCATGCATGTTTGATGATGCATTCATATACTTCTGTTATAAGATACATAGTACATACCTACTTTGGAAATATGCCCTTGACACCCTCTCAACGTGCCACATTTTATATATACACAGTTATGTAAAGACTCTCTTGCATGCAGTCGTTGTCTTTCCTTCTAAAATTGTTTCATGTGCATAACTCCTCTTGCATGCACATGTCTCTACTTTTACATGCCCATACATGCACATGTAATCCCTTTAATTTCCTCCAAAAGAGCTACCAAAATGGTGCATGAACTATGGAATTGCAGCTATGGCCACGAACTTGACAAAAGACACGATATTCAAAGTGTTACTGAATTGCTGGTCTTTGATTTATCAAAATATTTCCCACATTTTTTAAAAAGTCATTAAATAACAACATACTCTTGTTCTCCTCTGGTGTTTTCAGCTGATAAAATGCTTTAAAATGAATGACCTTTAAGTCTCTAGAGATTAAAATGTCTATTACTACAAATACTGTGTCACATAGTTCCAGTAGCTCTTTATCAAGTGCATTCTGTTATGTCTGCATACCATTTTTCTAAAAATATAATTTTCATGTTTTTGTCTGTATGGACACAAACAATAACAACAGAAAGTGGAAAAGAAGGCCAAAAATCTAACAATGTACTCCTTTAGACAAGTTGTATTTATAATATTTAAATGAAAGCCCTTTGAGCCATGTCAATTATGCATCAAATAGACATACATCTGAAACTTCTCATACTTTGCTGAACAGTGAATTTGTTAATGAGTGCTCTTTACCCTTTACCTGTATGAATTTTTGTTCATTTTAGTGACTTAAGCTGGTTGATACTCATAATGATTTAACTGGCCAGAAATGGCCACTAATCGGTTAAATTGCATCTTTGGGGCTATCCGCTAATTTTCAGTGGCACTTAACCAGTTATCACTACTGAAAATTAGCAGTTATTGCCTAAATGAAAACTGGCTATGTTGGGGGCATTCCAAGGGCAGAGTCAGCACTTCTGGCCAGGGTAACTGCATAAATGGAAACATAAAACATAGTCCTATCTTTATGTAGTAACCCGTGGCTGGTTGAATATCCGGGAATAAGTCGGCAGTGGTCAGCAAAATGTTCACTGCCTCCAGCTGATTACTTGCCCCTAACTGTTTTAGCTTGCATTCTTTTTTCTTTTTTTGTTTAAAGTCTTTCATTTCAATATTCTTCTATTTATGGTATTTAATTAGATTTATTTTGCTTGTTTTGAATTATAGTAAATTGCTTTGAAGTTAATTTGAAAGGCACTACAGAAAGTACATTAAACTAAACAATTCCTAAATCTGAGCAAAACTGAATTCTGAAAGCAAATTAACGGGTGTGTTTACTAAGCTGCATTAAGCAGTTAGCGTGGGTTTTACCACGTGTTAAAAGTTATCATAAACCTTGCTAATGACTAACACACATTAAAACATCCAGCCTGGAAAAACATTCTGTGCTAGCTGATTAATGCAGAGAGTAGACATGACTTATTTATTTAGATTTTACTCACATCTTTTTCAGTAGTAGCTCAAGGTGAGTTACATTCCCCAGGAGGGCTTGCAATCTAAGTTTGTACCTGAGGCAATGGAGGGTTGAGTGACTTGCCCAAGATCACAAGGAGCAACAGTGGGATTTGAAGTGGCTATATTTGGATTGCAAGACTGGTGCTCTAACCACTAGGCCACTCCTCCACTCCACTCATGACTTGGAAGGAGCATAGGTACAATGTGTGATACAATGGTCAAGGAAGCTGGAACCAAAGAGACAAAACTCTACCTGAGTTTGGTCTTTGTATTCCTTCCAAAGGAGGATTCATCCTACCATTGTCAATCAGTGGCAGGGTAACAACCCCCTTTCTAGAAACTTGGGGAATATTCTAAAGTCAAAATTCAATATATACTTTTCTGGATGAGCCACTAGAGGTCCTCGTGGATCCTTAGGGAGCAAAACCAGCGTGCCTCTACATAAGAATGGACCTTCTTTTCTTGACTGTAGGTTTCCAAGCTGTTCCCACTCCGTGAAATCAAGGTATTTCTCTCAATGAGGTTTAATAAGACAAGAGATGAGAACCTTGGGGAGGAGACAAGGTGGTGGCAGGTCCTTGACATTTTGTTCTGGTCGCTCCTTACTGGCCTCCGTTTCCCTGTGATATTTTCTCTTTTTTCCTTTGGAAAATTATGCCGTACACTAAGAGGAAAGGGGTAGTTAGGACAGTACTTTGTAGCTTCATCGCATGCCCCCTAGTCTAACATATCTACCCTCAGCCGACTTTTCTCCAAGCTTAAGAGCCCTAGTCGCTTTAGCCTTTTCTCATAGGGAAGTCGCCCCAACACCATTATTATTTTCATCACCCTTCTCTGCACCTTTTCTAATTCCACTATATCTTTTTTGAGATGTGGTGACCAGAATTGAACACAATATTCAAGGTGCAGTCGCACCATGGAGCGATACAAAGGCATTATAACGTCCTCATTTTTGTTTTCCATTCCTTTCCTAATAATACCTAACATTCTATTTGCTTTCCTAGCCACAGCAGCACACTGAGCAGAAGGTTTCAACGTATCATCAACGACAACACCTAGATCCCTTTGTTGGTCGGTGACTCCTAACGTGGAACCTTGCATGACGTAGCTATAATTTGGGTTCCTCTTTCCCACATGCATCACTTTGCACTTGCTCACATTAAACGTCATCTGCGAGCAAGTGCAAAGGGATGCATGTGGGAAAGAGGACCCCGAATTATAGGTACGTCATGCAAGGTTCCACGTTAGGAGTCACTGACCAAGAAAGGGATCTATGTGTTGTCGTTGATGATACGTTGAAACCTGCAATAAGGTAGACATTTGTGATTTACACATAGCTCACAGTTCTCTATCATTAGTCTCAAAAAAACATCCATAATTTTTAATTCAAATTATAAAATAAATTCTTCTCAAATCTTCTCAGCAAAGATAAATATACACTGTGTGGGCATGGAAAAAAATCACAACAACAGGCGCGGTCCCAATGGGGACCTGTTTAACCTCGTAGGCTTCCTCAGGGGGATGAGCCCTCAGCCAGCAATTTATACTGCAAAAAACAAAATACGTTTGATGAGCTTAAACTGGAGTCAACAAAAATCACAGCGCTCACAGGACACTGTTCCAAGCAAGAAAATATACATGTTGGATCCAAATAAACTTACACAATGTTTACCTGCCATCACCTTTGGGCAGACTATAATGCACTAAGACTGAAATGGCGCTCAGAAGGTTTTACATTTGAAAGGATGCCAGTGTTTGTGCAGAGATGTTCTTTGACGTCAAAGAATAAAAAAATAATTAAAAAAAATGCCATCCATTCAATCATGGAGTTCAAACCTCTGGGTTCTACAGAATGCAAACAATGGATCCAATGTTGTTCAATCTGGAGTAGTTTTTTACTAATGTCACTGTCTCTGATGTTATGCGAAACTCTGTCAATTACCCAACATCTGAAATCTTAGTACTAGTAAAAAAGGCCTGTTTCTTAAGGCAAGGAAACGGGCGCTAGAAAGGCAATCTCCCACCCTCCCTTGCTGTGTCGCTCTGTCCCCTCCCAGCCTCCCTGGCCTGCCACCCACCCAGTTCAAGACCCCTTCACGCCCCTCCCACCGACTCTGCCCTCCCTCCATTTTCAACCCCCCCCCCCTCCGCTTTACGGACCCCTACGGACCGCGTGTTTCCCTACTCCTCCCCTTGCCTTGGAATCAGCTGTCACTGACGTCAGTGCCTTCTAGCCTGCCTAGCAGACCACCTCCGAGGGAGCCACGGTCCCAGGCACATTAGAACGCTGGAGGTGAGAATTATTATATAGGATGAGCCACAAAGGGTGTTCCCACTTTATGCTGAGTTACATTGTGTCTATGTTCATTCATATCAATATTAAGCTTCCTAGTGGTTTTCCCAATATAGATCATACTGCAAGGACACTGCAAGATATACACCACACAGTCAGACTTACAATTGGTGCATGTCTTTGAATAGTAGATTTTTTTATCAACAGGATTGACAAAGTGCCTTGATTTCTACTGCAACCTCTTATTAAAATCCCTTCCTAATAAGATAAGCCTCCCTGGGCAGAGACTGTTCTGGGCGTATATGTTTGCATATTGAGAAATCCAGCTGGAATTAAACTGTCCTTCCTCCTTTGTGATCTTATTTTTAATTATGAAAGTGCAGTGTTGGCCATTAATATAGAAATTCTGCTTATACAAGCCCAAAATTACCCGATCCAACAAGGCTTGCCTTAGCTTTTCATACTGCAAGAGCATCAGGTGAGTCTCCTGTAGGAGGAAATTGAGGCCTTCTTCTTTAATGAGGAAAATATCCTCTTCTTTTTTATTGGGCTATGAACCCTTCTAACATTCCAGGTAATAAACTTTATAGTTATCTCCTAAAGAGCTTATGCTTCAATGTTTGCCTAGCCAGTCCCCCTAATATGGGAAATAATGTACTTCTTAGAGCAAGTATAAAAATGAATAAAAACTGCTTGGTTGACCAGTGGCGTAGCCAGAAGGCAGTTTTTGGGTGGGCCAACAGGTTGGATGGGTGGGCACTAGACAGTGGTGTGCTGGTAAATGTTTAACACCTCTGCGCCCCCCCCCCCCCCGTCCACCTCTGCGCCCCCCCCCCCCCATCCACCTCTGCGCCTCCCCTCAAAATTGCAGTGCTGGCTATAGCCGGAGAGAGAGCCTGGGAGGGGGGGGGGGGCAATGCATTACTCTCTCCAGGAAAAAAAAAATTAAATGATCCCAGGTTCTAATCTAATTCATGTTTAATGTGGGATAAACTGCCATAAATACGTAAATAAATATAAACTTTTAATGTTGAGCACCTGATTCTCAAAGTGGACATATTCCAAACACTATAATGAAAATAAAATGATTTTTTTCTACCTTTGTTGTCTGGTGACTTTGTTTTTCTGATCATGCTAGCCCAGTATCTGATTCTGCTGCTATCTGTCCTCTTAACTCCATTTCCAGGGCTTCCTTTCCATTTATTTGTTTACTTTCCGCCTTTCTTCTTAATTTCTTGCCCTACATCTGTAAGTAAAAGCTGGGTCCTCCACAGACTTGACTGTCCAGTCGATCCAGCTTCTGCCTATTTTCTTCATCCATGTGCAGTTTTTCTCCTCTCTTCCTTTTCCCTCATCTCATCTCCTTCCTCACTCTTCCCTATCCTCCATCCATGTCCAGCATTTCTTCTTTCTCCCTTCCCTCTCCTCCATCCATGTCCAGCAACCCTCCTCTCCCCTGCCCTCCCCTCCGTCCATCCATGTCCAGCAACCTTCCTCTCGCCCCTGCCCTCCCCTCCATCCGCCCATGTCCAGCAACTCTTCTCTCCCCTCCATCCACCCATGTCCAACACCTCTCCTCTCCCCTGCCCTCCCCTCCATCCACCCATGTCCAGCAACTCTCCTCTCCCCTGCCCTCTCTCCATCCATCCATATCCAGCGATTCTCTTCTCTCCCCTGCCCCCTCCAGCCCTTCATACCCAGCGATTCTCTTCTCTCCCCTGCCCCCTCCAGCCATCCATACCCAGCGATTCTCTTCTCTCCCCTGCCCCCTCCAGCCATCCATACCCAGCAATTCTCTTCTCTCCCCTGCCCCCCTCCAGCCATTCATACCCAGCGATTCTCTTCTCTCCCCTGCCCCACTCCAGCCATCCATACTCAGCGATTCTCTTCTCTCCCCTGCCCCCCTCCATCCATCCATACCCAGCGATTCTCCTCTCTCCCCTGCCCTCCCCTCCCACTCCCATCTATGTCCAGCGATTCTCCTTCGCCCCCACCCTCCCCTTCTGTTCCATCTGCCCGCCCTCTTCTCCCCCCAATATCCCCCTTTTTCCTCCTGTCACAGCGCCCTGTGTGGTTTAAATCTTTTTTTATTACCTCCGTCGAAGCGGCTGCGTCATTGAAAGCCCTGCCCGTCTCTAGCCTTCCCTTCGTGAGTTCGTTCCCACAGAGTCCTGCCCTCGGGGAAAGAGGAAATGACGTCAGAAGGCGGGACTCTGAGGGAACGAACTCATAAAGGGAAGGCTCGATGGGCAGGGCTTTCAATGACATGGCTGCTTCAACGGAGGTAAAAAAGATTTAAACCCTGGGCAAGAGGATATTGGGTGGGTGGGCCTGGAGGGAAAGTGGCTGGGCCTGGGCCCATCCAGGTCTGCCCGTGGCTACACCCCTGGGTTGATCACAATTCCACCCACTTTCCTTCCCTTCATCCGTCCCTCACCACGCCCTCCCTCCACCCCCTACAATAGGAAAACAAGGAAAAAAGAACTCCAGAAAAATACACAGAAAAAGAAAAGGAAGATAACTCCCAACAAATGTGAGCCTGCCAAATTTAGAGGGACCATTGGCCCATTCTCAGAGAATCACAGGAGATGACTGTTTGCACCCCTCCCCCAAAAGTTACCAACCTGAATAATACCTGCATTGAACAGCTATTCAATTAGATCATACCTAACAGCTATTAGGTATGATCTAATGGGATCATACTTTCATCTAGCTTTTAGTAGAAAGTAGGGAGAAATAGGAAAGGTAGAAGAGACAGGCCAGAAAGAAGAAGACATGCCATAAGAAAATCATAAAAAAATGTCAAGCAGTTGCACTTTACCCATCTTCAGGTGGGTGGGGTGAGGTTAATTTCTTGTGTAGGGGCAGTGTAAGGCTCCATCCATACCTGCTTTTGTCCACTGGATATTTTACGGTGCTTGGGGTGGGGGGGGGGGGGGTGGGGGTTACAATCTTCTACTCTGGGTTTCTAGGTTGCAATGGCACCTTCTTTTTGGAATGCACTACCTAAGGAAGTGAGTATGGTGGTGGATATTAAAACATTCTGGAAATATGTAAAATCCTGATGGTTGTCCTGATTTCCTTCTCACTAGGGACTGCCCAATATCTGAGTACCGGCACCTTTCTATAAAAACGCACTACATAGAAATATGTATAATCCTCACCTTAAACCTTTTTGTTAGTCCACACTTAATATGTCAAATGAGAGAAAGAGAGGGAGGGGAGAGAGAGAGCATTTGTTTTTTAAAATTTTATCTGGCATTTCAGTTTTTTGTGTATGCAACTCAGATAATGTTTACATAGCACAAAATGTTCCTACATTTCATCTGCTGAACTGAAGTTTATGGCATTGAGCTGGGGCCTTGACAAAGAATCAGAAAATAATAATCAGATGGTCAATGAAGAAATTTCCAGTTAGACTAGCTGGATTAGACTCTGACCTTTTAATATACAGCAGAAGCGAGTTCAGAAATGGTGGCAGAGAACTGTGTGTGGTGGATGGTGGATCTGTTAATGGAAAATGTTACAGGAAATGGAATTTATATTGTGTAATATGTCCACTACTGTTATTGAAAGCTTTGTATTAAACCAGAGTTTAGTATTTTAAGGGACCTTTGTTTTCAGTTTTTATAGTAGTTCATTTTTCAAAGGAATTTATCAGCATTTATTTCTAAAAGATCCAACCAGGATAAAAGCAGTGGAAAAGAACAATTCACAGTTTTTCTGGGTAAATATCAGAGTTTATTTTAGAAACATAGAAACATGACGGCAGATAAAGGCCATATGACCCATCCAGTCTGCCCATCCTCTGTAACACCTAATTCTTCCTGTTCCTAAGCGATCCCACATGCTTATCCCATGCCTTTTTAAATTCTGGAACAGTCCTCGACTCTACCACCTCCACCGGGAGGCCATTCCACATTTCCACCACCCTTTCTGTAAAATAGTACTTCCTTAGGTTACTCCTAAGCCTATTCCCTCTTAACTTAGTCATATGCCCCCTCATTCCAGAGCTCTCCATTTGAAAAAGGCTCTCTTCCTGTACATTTTGGTGGCTAGATGACAACATTTTCCTTTGAATCAGCTATTTTAGCTATTTTCCTTTGTAAACTGTATCCTAAACCCATGAACATACAATTAAACATTTACACTGAATAGGTAGGTTTTATAAAGGCCTAATCGTAGGCAAGGCCAGTGCTATGATTTCTGGTGCCCCCTGCAGCTTATTAGTCAGCATTCCCTAAATCCCCAGCATCTCCCCTCTCTGTCCCTCCTCCAGCATCACCCCCACCCATCTAACACCTTCTTTCTTCCCTCCCCTCTTCTTCCAGGGGCAGCAGAGTGCTTCTTAGTTTGGGTGGACCCAAATTTCGTCCCCAGTTCCCACACCAATTTACACTTAGTCAATAACAGGGTCCCTAACTTTAGGCACCATTTGTGCACGCATGTTATAGAAAACTAGTGGAACCCAGCCCGTTTCCTCAACAATGAAACGGACCCTAGAAAGGCTCTCTTGTAAGCGATTTTTTGTCTCTCTCCTCCATATCCAGCGATTCTCCTCTTCCCTGCCCTCTCCTCCATGTCCAGCGATTCTTCCCTGTCCTCCCCTCCATGTCCAGCGATTCTCCTCTTCCCTGCCCTCCTATCCGTGTCCCGCGATTCTCTCCTCTACTATCCTCCCATCCCATCCATGTCCATCAATTCTCCTCTGCCCTGCCCTCCCTTCTTCCCTCCCTGCCCTCGATGTCTCGCGATTCTCTCGTCCCCTCGATTTGTACCTGAATGTTCTCTGGCTGGCTGGCGCTGGCTTCCATTCCGTTCGTAACATCCCTCCTGACGTCAGCTCGCCTCCAGTGTTCTCTTCCCTTTCACTGTTCTGCCCTCTGACTTCATTACGTTTTGATGTGAGGGCGGGGCAGAGGGGGAATGGAATGCTAGAGGCTGGCTGACGTCATCAGATGTTACAAACCTAGGCAGCCAGACAGCGATGGAACGTTGGAGGTGCAAATTATTATATAGGACTAGCAATTACAATAAATTCAATAAATGGTGCCCAGATATGGGCACTGAAAAAATAAGCGCTAAGCGCTATTCTATAAATGACACTCTGAGTTGGACACCATTTATAGAATAGTGGTTAATGCTGGGATCAGCGCCCAATTTTGAGTGCAATGATTTGTACCAACTGAAACCTGGTGTAAATCTTCAAGCCTAAAATAGGCACAGATCTCCAGCATTCTTTAATATGTACATCTCTAGTGAACGCCCCGACCCGCCCATGCCCATCCAGTGACCACACCCCTTTTTCAGTTGCATGCTGAAAAATTTACGTGTGCATCTTTAGAGAGTAGTGCCTCGCAAGATGCATGTGTAAATTTAAATTATTGTCAATTAGTACCAATATTGAATTGTTAGAGCCCAATTATTGGCTTTAATTGTCTCATTATTTAAATTGATGCACTAATGGGTGCATGCCCAAATTTGTGCATGCAATTTTGAGCGCCATTTATAGAATTGGGGGATAATGCACACTTACATGCATAAGTTCGAGCATTTAAATGTACAAGTCGTTTAGCAAATAAGTGCTAGGGGAGTACATGTAACTAAGCTACACACCAGGGGTGGACTGACCATTAGGGCAATCGGGAGTCTGCCCCTGGTGCAACCCAGAGCATTTGGGGGGCCCAATAACTCCTCCCCTCATGACCAACATCTCTCTCCTCTCTGTCTCCAGGTCTGGTACTCCTCCTTTCTGGCATCTACCCAGTCTCTGAATCCCCACCCCCCAGCGTTTACCTCAAAAGTTCCTTTCTCCAAATAGAGTTCTGCCACTGACCAGAACCTTCTCTCTCCCGCAGCCTGCCCCTTTCTGATGTAACTTCCTGCTTTGGCAAGGGTGGACCACGGCAGAGAGAAGGTTCCAGTCAGAAGCAGACAGACTATGCTGGGGCCCTGTACAGAGAAAGGAATTTTTGAGGTAAACATGGAGGGGGAGAGCTGAACCTGGGGACGGAGGAGAGAGGGGGAGATGTTGGTCTTGAGAGGGGGAGAGCTGTTGGACCATGGAAAGGGAGGGATTGAGGCAGAGATGTTAGACCTGTTGTGGGGGAGAGGCAGAGATGGTGAAGCTATAGCGGGAAGGGACAGAGATGGTGTACCTGGGGGAGGAAGGAAACACAAAAGGGAGAGATGCTGCATCTGGATGGGGGGGGGGGGCAGGTAGGAGGAGAAAGATGTTAGATCTGGGGAGGGGAAGAACTCCGCCTTGTCCCACAAGTGATTTGGTCTCTCTCGCCTGCATACCATATTGTCTCTCAAACATAGGCGCCCCGTATAAGAGGCTTGGGGAGGCTAAGCCTCCCCAGCCCAGCTGTGACCTTCCCCACCTGCCTCTTCTCCCGATATTCCAAGACTCCCATCCCGCTGGATTCTGCCGGTGCTTCCCTTGAGAGCAGCAGGAGGAAGCATCGCATTGAGCCACTGCCGCTGCTTCTGTGAACAACCATCATTAGAACAAAAGAAGCGCGGGTGGCGGGGCCGCAGCGCTATCGACTCTGCCCCCCACTGACGTCATTTTCCTGTTCGGGAAGCAGAGGACCGGTACAGCCGACAGCGCATGCCTGAAGGCTGCTGCAGCTCCGCGCTTCTTTTTGTTCTTGTGCTGTAAAGAGGCCCGCCCCGGAGGGAGAGAAAATGGCTGCAAATGGTAAGCACTACAATCACAGGATCCGGAGAGTTAATTGGTGTGACCTCATTCCTTTCCTTAGTCAGGGACTACCTATGTGCTAGCAAATTGCAATGTGTGAAAGAAAAAGAAGCAGGTCTTGTTATATGGTCTCCAGAAAGCACCTGCATGAAATTGCTAAATGTTACAAGGCATGAAACTTGCATGAAACTTGTATACATAAGCTCTCTCGTCCTTTCACCTCAGAGCTACCAGAAAAAGAAAATGTGATTTTAAGTTGAATAAATGTCCTCTTTGGTGAGCAGTTTATAGAATCTACTTCCTGTAAGACTGACTTTGCAGCACTGGACATCTTCTGAGAGAAATGTAAACAATTCCATATACACAGCAGGCATGAGTAGATACTGGGATTGAATATATCACTGAGTAAGGTTGGTTATGTAGATGGGGAGAAGACTGAACATGAATGGGTGCAAGATTCATTCTTTTAAGCTCCCATCCCCCAGTTTCTATATGTTAAAATGCAGATGGGTAACATGTGAAAGAAAAGTGAAGGGTAAGCTTCCAAGATCATTTCTCCCTGGAATGTGTTGGCCACAACATTTTTGCAGTAGTCAGTTTTTATCCACAATGTATGTACCACACTATCTCATTGTTTCATACACAGAGACACACACTGAAGAGGTTTTATTATAACTGGCATTATATATAATCTTTTATCTATGTAAGGGAAGTGACTGAGGACGCTGGAGGAGAGAGAGAGAGAACGTGGAAAAGTGCAGGGGAGAGCCAGAGAGAGATGGAGAGAGAAAGAGGGGACATGGAAAAGAGCAGGGGAGAGCCAGGGACATGGAAAAGAGCAGGGAAGAGCCAGAGAGATGATGCTGGATGGAAGAGGGGTACAGAGAGAGAGAGAGAGAGAGAGAGATGAGTGGAAATGGGGAGAGAAAGAGGGGACATGGGCAAGAGAGAGAGAGAAGCTGCAGGGGAGAAACTGGGGGAGACCCTAGCTGTCAGACGAATAGAAAAACTAAATGATCAGACTACAAAGGTAGAAAAAAGTATTTTATTCAGAATTTATTAACTGGAATATGTCAGCTTTTGGAAATGTGTATCTGTGATATTTTGCATGTAAGTTTCAATTTTTCTAGTATTGCTGCATGCTGAGTCTGACTTCTTGAGGTAACTTTCCAGTTCAGTATTTTGCCTTCATATCTGTTGTGTCATGTGTTTTTCATGTGTGATCAAGGTGCAGTATTCTGCTAGTGTGTAGTATTATTTGCAGCCCGTTTTGTTTTGTTTTTGTTTCACTAGGTTGTGTACTGGTGTTTTAGAGCCCGGTGTAATTATAGTGCTGCCTTTCCACGCATAAGGTTGTAGCTCATCCTCTCCTTGGAATTATTGCTGTTATGGTTTGATAAGGTTACGAGTGTGTTTTTGCACAAGTTTGTGTATAGTGTTTTGCAGTGGAGAGATTGTGTGTTGGCCTTACTGAGGTGGCACCAAAACATCAGAAAGGGTGTGGAGCTAAATCATGAGACACTACCTCTTGAAGGATCTACATATGGTTGTTAATAAAAGGAGCTCATTGTGAACACTATCCACCCTAAAAGGGTGTTTTGTGGCTCTACATGAGAATTTGTGATATTATGATCCCTTGTTTCATATTGTTGACGGTCTGCATTTTCCATATGGGTAGTATATTGGTGTATTAGGGTCTGCCTAGTGTTATGGTACAGTAAGGTTCTGAGTGTGTTTTTGCACAAATTTGTGCATAGTGTTTTACAGTTGAGCGATTGTGGTTAGTATATGCTTTGAGTAACCACTTTATTCTTTGACATACGATACATATCTAATATCTAAATTTAATAAAAGGTATTGTGACTTTTATTTTTACTAATTTTTTTTCTGTGTGTTGTCAACTGTGGATATAAGCTCCGCCCCAGGCTCCACCCCTAACCCCGCCCCCTTTAGCCTCCCCAAACAGTTGGGCCACCGACCGCCTATGCTCTCAAACATCCCCCCCTCCCCACATACCTTTTAAATAGCAGATTTTCACCGGCAGTGAGCAGCAACTAATACACACTGCTCATGTTGTCCCCACAGTTGCTACTATATACAAGGTATACAGGAGGGACAGTTGTTGGGAGTTTTCAGGTGGTGGAGCTTGGGAATCCCTGCCAGCCACATCATAGGTGTAGGTGGGCTTGGGCCCACCCTTGGCTACGCCACTGGGATGGAGAGAGAGAGGGAGCAATGTGGGACCCAGAGAGCCCCATGACCCTTATTGTCCAGGGGCCCAGATCCCTGTCAGTCCACCCTTGTTACATGCTAAAGTGCCGCATTTAGCTGTGAACAGTTATGCCTGCTATAGACCTGGCTTAACTGTTTTTGTCTCCATTTAAGTGCATCAGTTCTGACTTAGGCTAGTATTCTCTAATGGCATCTTGATGCACAGATGCAGTTACAGAATTGGCATTCAGCGTGCAGCATCAGCACGCCTAAATTGTGGCACCCAGCTATAGAATTGTCCCTTAGGACTAGATTCTATATATATGGCACTGAAAAAATCATTGCTGAAAAATGTAAGTGTTGAGCACTATTCTATAATGGATCCGCATCCTTTACAGAATAGCGCTAAGCGCATAAATGATGCTTAACTTTAGGCGCTGGCAATTATGCCTGCTGAAAGCAGTTGTAAATGCCAGCGCTGATTGAGTCTATTCTGTAACAATGCGTGTAAGTTCTGTAATTGCCCCTGGAATGCCCTCCAAAATGCCCCTGTGCACGCCCCCTTGAAATTACGCGCTATGGGAGTTCCGCACTCAGCATTATAGAATATGATGTGCATGTAACTCCCAATTGATGCCAATTAACACCAATTGGTTGTTAGTAGCAAATTTTGGCACTGATTGGCTCATTAATCAATTAAGTTGTGTGTGCAAGTCCGCAATGTGCACTGATTTGCATGTGCAACTTTAGTCGTCATGTATAGAATCCCCCAGATGGTGTATAGTCGTTTATGTTTTTCTCCATTTTACTCACCTGCTTTTTTTTAACCTAAAAGTAGCTAGATTTAATTTCTCCTTATCCCTCCCACCCTCTGTCCTCAGTCTCCGTCATTCACCTATTTTCCACCTTTTCACTTCTTGAGCTTGCTTTCCTAGTTCTCTCATTCCTACCTGTGTATTATTCTTCCTCCATCTCCTATTTCCTGCATTTCACCCACTTCCTAAACTTCCATTTCTAACCTTTGCATTCATTGCCCTCCTCCCCACCTCAGCTTATCTGTCTCTGCCTCTCATACCAACCTCAGATCCTTCTCTGTCACTCATCCTCTCTCCAGCTCCAGTCTCTTTATGTCTTTCTCCCTTATTCAGACTCCCATTTCCCCTTTTATCTTCCTTATTTTTGTCCTCTCACCTTGTTCAAAGAACTGTCCCCTTCTTTTGACTTTCACCCTCTTCTCAGTCCTCCCTCTTTTCTCCCATCACCTTTTGCCCTGTCTCTTTTCCCCTACCTCCTTCTCCAGTATTTATTACTTCCATCTTTCCTCCACCTTAACTCTAGTACCCATCCCTCTTCCCCTCCATCTTCATATTCCCCTGTATCAGTCCTCAACCTTTATAGCCCATTTGCCCTTGTAAGACCCCAGCCTCCTCTCACACCTAGCATTAGATTCCTTCTCCCACCCCCAGTCTGATAGCTCTGAACCCCCCTTATCTCTGCCCCAGCCCTAGCATCAGCCCCTTCTTCCATCTGCCACAAGCATTAAACCACTTCTGTCACCCCTACCATCTATTGCCAAGCCCAGCCTCCTTCTTACACTTGCCCCGCTTTTGAGCTCCCAGTTCCAGTCCCAGACCCTTCTCCATTTGTCTCCATTTTTAGTCCCCATTGAATGGTGAGGCCGGCGATGCCATTTACACATCTTGGAAAAAGGGACGAGAACAGGCACATACTGTGAATGTGGCCACTTGCTCTATAAAAGAAAAGCAGAAGTAGCCCAGCAGGGTGTGAGATTGCTGAGAGTGGCAAATCGAGAGCTGATCAAGAAGATGGCACACCGACTACAGGCCATTATGGAGCTAGGCATGGAGGAGAGTGCAGTGGTGGAGTGAAATGTTTGTCCCGGATGCCTATACTGGAGTAAACCCGCACGGTTGTTATGTTGCCCAGAGTGTGGAACTAGATTTTAGAAATGGGAGGGACTCATTATGCAGGGGCATCTCCTGAATCAGTATAAGGAGTGGACTGTGGGACAGTCTATCTGGTTGTATTATGTGGAGATGGTGGACTCTCAATATACCCCTAAGCACTACAGTGTTACCCAGCCGCTGAGGGGAGGTGTGATGGTGCAAAAGCCGAATTCTAAATGGTACGGTTGACCATAAACTGTGCAGTAGGACTCCGATTCCATCAGAAAGGTTATTAAGAGAGAGAGAGAGAGAGAGAGAGAAAAGAAAAGAACAGAAAAGAAAAGAAGAGATTGTATAAATATGTTTGGATACAGTATGAAACAGTTAATGGTTGGAAAATAGACCTATAAAGAAATGTTGTAGATAATGTTGGGAATAATTAAAGATAAGGAATATTATTAGGTTGGACTCAGGTTCAAATTTTGTATGAATCGAGTGTTGAATTGTTGGGACAGGAGTTGAATAAAAGAAAATTATGGGGAACTAATATGCTATAATAGATGTAAGTCTTGCTGTTGAATAAAATGACTACTATTGTTGCAGTAAAGTATTTCTTGCTGGTTGTGGAAATTGTTGGAGGGGTAAAAGAAATGGACAAATAACGTGTTCAATAAAGTGTTATGTTAAATAAAAATTTCATTACAAGGATTCTGATGGGAGCATGATAGCTGAGCTGGTTGCCACTCTTGACAGATCCAGAGTGTTCCTGACTCATGCTGGTTGAAACAGAGAGGTAAACAGAATCCAGTTTAAACAGGTTGCCATCTCTGGAGTTGCTGGCAGAGTTGCCAGGTCTGCGGGTTTCCCGCCCAATTGGGTGACTTTCCGCGACCCATTGCGGGCAATTTTTGCCGGCTGCGGGAAATTGGGCGGCTTTTAAAAGCCACGTTGTGGTGATTGGGCAGTTTTCTGGGGCTTCTATTGGTCCAATTTGGTCCAATAGAAACTCCGCAGAGGCTGGGTTAATGGTCAGGGGCAGGGTTAGTGACGTCGGGGACGGGGTTAGTGACATCGGCGGCTATGTCAGGGGGCGGGGTTGATGACGTCGGGGGCGGGGTGGATGACATTGGGGGCGGGGTTTAACTTTGTGTGGGTTTTGGGCGGGTTTTGGGCTCGTTTGGGTGGGGAAAATTTTTTCAATCCGGCAACCCTGGTTGCTGGGGGAGCTCTGTTTAAAAATGATAATGTAGAGTCTGTGAATACAGTTAATGTAAGGTTGAGAATTATTAGGAGAGATAATGACACATTAATTAATATTATATGTTGAAAAATGTGCATAATGTTGTGTGGGGGTGCTGTTGGTCCAAGGGAAGGAAGAACAGAGATCAAGGAATCCCTTGAGGGCAAGGATTTACAACTGGGGGAGAATGTAACCCCTGGTTAGATTGGGATTTGCTAATAGAGTGAGCATGGGCAGAGAGTCCCTGGGGGGAGTTTAGGAGGAAATAAAAGGGGAAGCTTAGAGCTGGAAAGTGTCTTTGGTTGCCTTAACATTTCAAGATACCTACAAACCCCCTGCCGAGTGACCCTAAGAAAAGAAGGGGGATCCTGTGGTGCCACCCTTGTAGATTAGAATTAAGATGGGAGTCCTTCTCACAGGGTCGTCCAAATCGGTATAATCGAAAGCCGATTTTGGACGTCCCCAACTGCACTCCGTCGCAGGGATGGCCAAAGTTCAAGGGGGCATATCGGAGGTGTAGCGAAGGCGGGACTTGGGCATGCCTAACACTAGGACGTCCTCAACCCATAATCGAAAGAAACAAGGGCGTCCCTGACGAACACTTGGACGATTTTATCTGGTTGTGTTTTTCTTACGACCAAGGCACAAAATGGTGCCCGAAATGACCAGATGACTACCGGAGAGAATCGGGGATGACCTCCCCTTACTCTCCCAGTGGTCACTAACCCCCTCCCACCCTCAAAAAACATCTTTAAAAATATTGATTGCCAGCCTCTATGCCAGCCTCAGATGTCATACTCAGGTCCAGGTCCATCACAGCAGGGGAACTATGCAGGTACCTGAAGCAGTTTAGTGGGTGCAGTGCACTTCAGGCAGGCGGACCCAGGCCCATCCCCCCTACCTGTTATGACTGTGGAGAAAACAGTGGGCCCTCCAAAACCCACCACAAAGCCACTGTACCCACATCTAGGTGCCCCCTTCACCCATAAGGGCTATTGTAGTGGTGTACTGTTGTGGATAGTGGTTTTTTTTTTGGGGGGGGGCGGTTTGGAGGGCTCAGCACACAAGATAAGGGAGCTATGTACCTGGGAGCAATTTCTGAAGTCCACTGCAGTGCCCCCTAGGGTGCCCAGTTGGTGTCCTGGCATGTCAGGGGGACCAGTGCACTACAAATGCTGGCTCCTCGCACGACCAAATGGCTTGCATTTGGTCATTTCTGAGATGGACATCCTTGGTTTCCATTATCGCCGAAAATCAGAAATGACCCAGTTTACGGACAACCATCTCTAAGAACAACCAAATTTTAGGATTTGGGCATTCCTGACCGTATTATCGAAACAAAAGATGGACGCCCATCTTGTTTCGAAAATATGGGTTTCCCCGCCCCTGGATGGGGATGTTTTGCAAGGACGTCCTCATCAAAAATTGGACGTCCATTTCGATTATACCCCTACACATAATGCACCGGATGTGAAAGAAGACTGAATGTTGGCTTCACAAGATAACCTGTGGCAAGTAGGCGGTCTTTTCTGGTTGAATTTCCCCTGCAAATGTGTAATGAAATTAAATTCTGTTAAATATATGTTTTTTGATCCTAAACAATTTAGTTCTTTTTTAGATTCCAAGATAGTTGTGATTCCTTCTGTACAACCAAGAGCAGTAATTACATCGACTCCGTAATTTAAGAGGAGAAATCCTGGGCCTCTCTCTAGCCTTCTATTTTTCTTTTTGATCTTCCCAAGTACTACTCAGCTAGTATACAAGTGTTTAGTTAGTGTTGTAATTGATCCATATTTCAGTTACCTGTTATTGTTTGCGGATTACACTTTTTATGTTCATTGTTCAATATTTTTTATGACACTATTCAGTTTATTGTCTCTGCTGTCTGGACTGATAAAGAATCCTGGTGGTTTGTGTGTTGGGTCTGTGAGTGCTTTCTGGGAACTGTGGGACTACTGGGAGTATGACTCAAGTAACATAGAAATCACTGGGGATAATTTGAGAGTGAGAGATTTGCCCAGAGGCAGTTGGGGCTCAGTCGATGGGAAGAGGGTGCAAATGTAGAGCACAAGCAGCAGGTGCTGGGGATAGACCCTCTAAGTGGCCGTGGGGTAATCCCAGGGGGGTGGCTAGGAGTTTCATGACACCTCCTATTTGTTTTAAAAGTATTTCCATGTAATTTCATTGAGTGTCCCCTGGTCTTTATACATAAGTGTTTCCATACTGGGACAGAACAAAGGTCCATCAAGCCCAGCATTCTGTTTTCAACAGTGGCCAATCCAAGTTACAAATACCTGGGAAGATTCCAAAACTGTACAATACATTATATGCTGCTTATTCTAGCAATAAGCAGTGGATTTTCCCCGTCCATCTTAATAATGGCATATTGACTTTTAGGAAACTAGCCAAACCTTTTTTTTAAACCCCACTAAGCTAACTGCTTTTATCACATTCTTTCGCAATGAATTCCAGAGTTGAATTACAAGTTGAGTGAAAAAATATTTTCTCAGATTTGTTTTAAATTTACTACTTTGTAGCTTCATTGCGTGCCCCCTAGTCCTAGTATTTTTGGAAAGAGTAAAAAATTGTTTCACATCTACCCATTCTACTCCACTCATTGTTTTATAGACCTCTATCATATCTTCCCTCAGCCATCTTTTCTCCAAGCCGAAGAGCCCTAGCCACTTTAACCTTTCCTCATAGGGACCAGAATTGCACACAGTATTTGAGGAGTGGTCGCACCATGGAGCAATACAAAGGCATTATGACGTCCTCATTTTTGTTTCCTATTCATTTCCTAATAATACCTAACATTCTATTTGCTTTCTTAGTTGCCACCGCAAATTGAGCAGAAGGTTTCAATGAATCATCAACAATGACATCTAGATCCCTTTCCTGGTCAGTGACTCCTAATGTGGAACTTGCATCACGTAACTATTGTTCGGGTTCCTCTTTCCCACATGCATCACTTTGCACTTGCTCACATTAAACGTCATCTGCCATTTGGATGCCCAGTCTCATAAGGTCCTCTTATAGTTTTTCACAATCCTTCGATTTAACAACTTTGAATATCAAATTTAATTACATCACTAGTTACTCCAATCTCTAGATCATTTATAAATATGTTAAAAAGCAGCGGTCCCAGCACATGCCCCTGGGGAACCTCACTGTCTACCCTTCTCCATTGAGAATATTGACCATTTAACCCTACTGTTTGTTTTCTATATATTAACCAGTTTTTAATCCACAATAGAATACTACCTCCTATCTCATGGCTCTCCAATTTCCTCTGGAGTCTTTCATGAGGTACTTTGTCAAATGCCTTTTGAAAATCCAGATACACAAAATCTACCGACTCACCTTTATCCACGTTTGTTCACTCCTTCAAAGAAATTTAGTAGATTGGTGAGGCAAGATTTCTCTTCACTAAATCCATGTTGACTTTGTCTCATTAATCCATGCTTTTGAATATGCTCTGTAATTTTTCTCTTTATAATAGTCTCTTACCATTTTGCCCAGCACCGACAATCTTTGTGAAAGAGTGAAAAATTGATTCTCTTTTACTCATTCTACTCCATTCAGGATTTTGTAGACCTCAATCATATACCCCCTCAGCTGTCTCTTTTCCAAGCTGAATAGGCCTAACCTCCTTAGCCTTTCCTCATATGGGAAGAGTTTCATCTCCTTTATCATTTGGTTGCCCTTCTTTGAACCTTTTATATTTCCACTATATCTTTTATGAATTACTGTGACCAAAAATGAACACAATAGTCAAAGTGAGGTCGCACCATGGAGTGATGCAGAGGCATTATAATATTCTTGGTCTTATTTTGCATCCCTTTCCTAATAATTCCAAGCATCCTGTTTGCTTTTTTGGCTAACACTGCACACTGGGCAGAAGATTTCCCTTGGCTGAATCCATGCGGACTTTGTCTCATTAAACCATTTTTGTCTATGTGTTCTCTAATTTTATTCTTTATGATAGTTCCCACTATTTTGCCTGGCTCTGAAGTCAGGCTTACCAGTCTGTAATTTCCCGGATCACCCTTGGAACCTTTTTAAAAATCAGCATTACATTGGCCACCCTCCAATCTTCAGGTACTACTGATGACAGGTTATAGATCACTAACAGCAGATCGGCAATTTCATGTTTGAGTTCCTTATGAGAGTCTCCTGAAAAAATTAAAAACTCTTGGGATAGGAGGCAATGTCCTTCTGTAGATTAGGAACTGGTTATTGGACAAAACACTGAGAGTAGGGTTAACTGGCCATTTTTCTCAATGGAGGAGGCTGAATAGTGGAGTGCCACAGGGATCTGTACTGGGACCAGTGCTATTTAACATATTTATAAATGATCTGGAAAAAGGAATGATGAGGTGATTAAAAATTTGCAGATGACAGAAAATTATTCAAAGTTGACAAAACACATGCAGATTGTAAAAAATTGCAGGAAGACCTTAGAAGGCTGGAAAACTGGGCATCCAAATGGCAGATGAAATGTAATGTGGACAAATGTAAAGTGATGCACATTGGAAAAAATAATCCCAATGATAGTTACCTGATGCTAGGGTCCACCTTACATAGTAACATAGTAACATAGTAGATGACGGCAGAAAAAGACCTGCATGGTCCATCCAGTCTGCCCAAGACAAACTCATATGTGTATACCTTACCTTGAATTTGTACCTGTCCTTTTCAGGGCACAGACCATATAAGTCTGCCCAGCAGTATTTCCCGCCTCCCAACCACCAGTCCCTCCTCCCATCACCGGCTCTGGTACAGACCGTACAAGTCTGCCCTCCCCTATCCTCTCCTCCCAATCACCACCCCCTCTTCCCCCCACCTGCTCCGCCACCCAATTTCAGCTAAGCTTCTGAGGATCCATTCCTTCTGCACAGGATTCCTCTATGCATATCCCACGCATGTTTGAACTCCATTACCGTTTTCATCTCCACCACCTCCCGCGGGAGGGCATTCCAAGCGTCCACCACCCTCTCCGTGAAAAAATACTTCCTGACATCTTTCCTGAGTCTGCCCCCCCTTCAATCTCATTTCATGTCCTCTCGTTCTACCGCCTTCCCATCTCTGGAAAAGATTTGTTTGCGGATTAATACCTTTCAAATATTTGAACGTCTGTATCATATCACCCCTGTTCCTCCTTTCCTCCAGGGTGTACATGTTCAGGTCAGCAAGCCTCTCTTCATACGTCTTGGAACGTAAATCCCATACCATCCTCGTAGCTTTTCTTTGCACCGCTTCCATTTTTTTAACATCCTCCAAAACTGAACACAATACTCCAGGTGGGGCCTCACCAACGTCTTATACAGGGGCATTAAAACCTCCTTTCTTCTGCTGGTCACTCCTCTCTCTATACAGCCTAGCAATCTTCTAGCTACGGCCACCGCCTTGTCGCACTGTTTCGTCGCCTTCAGGTCCTCAGATACTATCACCCCAAGATCCCTCTCCCCGTCCGTGCCTATCAGACTCTCCCCGCCTAACACATACGTCTCCCTTGGATTTCTACTCCCTAAGTGCATCACTTTGCATTTCTTCGCATTGAATTTTAATTGCCAAACATTAGACCATTCTTCTAGCTTCTTCAGATCTTTTTTCATGTTTTCCACTCCCTCCGGGGTGTCCACTCTGTTGGAAATCTTGGTGTCATCCGCAAAAAGGCAAACTTTACCTTGTAACCCTTCGGCAATGTCACTCACAAATATATTGAACAGAATTGGCCCCAGCACCGATCCCTGAGGCACTCCGCTACTCACCTTTCCCTCCTCCGAGCGAACTCCATTCACCACCACCCTCTGGCGTCTGTCCGTCAACCAGTTCCTAATCCAGTTCACCACTTCGGGTCCTATCTTCAGGCCGTCTAGTTTATTCAAGAGCCTCCTGTGGGGAACCGTGTCAAAAGCCTTGCTGAAATCTAAGTAGATGACGTCCATAGCATGTCCTTGATTTAATTCTCCTGTCACCCAGTCAAAGAATTCAATGACATTCGTTTGGCACGATTTCCCTTTGGTGAAACCATGTTGTCTCGGATCTTGCAACTTATTGGCTTCCAGGAAATTTACTATCCTTTCCTTCAGCATCGCTTCCATTACTTTTCCAATAACCGAAGTGAGGCTTACCGGCCTGTAGTTTCCAGCTTCTTCCCTATCACCACTTTTGTGAAGAGGGACCACCTCCGCCGTTCTCCAATCCCTCGGAACCTCTCCCGTCTCCAAGGATTTATTAAACAAGTCTTTAAGAGGACCCACCAGAACCTCTCTGAGCTCCCTCAGTATTCTGGGGTGGATCCCGTCCGGCCCCATGGCTTTGTCCACCTTCAGCTTTCAAAGTTGTTGATACACACTCTCTTCCGTGAACGGCGCTTTATCCACCTCATTCTCAGGTGTACTTTTGCCAGTCCCTCTCTGTCCTTCCCCAGGGTTTTCTTCAGTGAAAACAGAACAAAAGTATCTATTTAGCAAATTGGCTTTTTCTTCATCATTTTCTACATAGCGTTTTGTTGTATCTTTTAGTTCCAAAGTGTCAGCCAAGTGCTGTTATCAAGGGAATATTCTAGTTGAATGGACCCAAATGGTCCAGTCTGAGCAAGAATTTTCAATTGATTTAACTTTTAAAACTGCCCTAGATATTGCTAACTTTTCTTTTAAAATAAGTCTAAATATTCCCAATAATTATAGCAGTTCCTCTCTATCAGAGTTTGGCAGGAACAGAAAGAAAAGAAAGAAAGCCAGAAAGAGAGAGAGGTTTCACAGTGCTAATTAAATTTATTAAGCAATAAGCATTAAAATTTAAAGAGATTATCAGGTAGCTCACCTAAACCAGCTAGTTGAGAAGTTTTGGGATTTAGAGGTCAGAATTAAACCTTTCCTTTGCAGGAGTTTTGGTTCAGTTCCAGCACCTTTGGAGCCAGTACTCAAGAAAAAGATCTAGGTGTCATTATAGAGAATATGCTGAAATCATCTGCCCAGCGGGCAGCGGTGGCTAAAAAAAGCGAACAGGATGCTAGGAATTATTAGAAAAGTGATGCACAATAGGACCAAGAATATTATAATGCCTCAGTATTGCTCCATGGCGTAACCTCACCTTGAGTATTGCATTTGTTTCTGGTCTCCGTATCTCAAAGATATAGTGGAATTATAAAAGGTTCAAAGAAAAGTGACCAAAATGATAAATGGAATGGAACTCCTCCCATATGAGGAAAGGCTAAAGAGGTTAGGGCTCTTCAGCTTGGAAAAGAGATGGCTGAGGAGGGATATGATTGAGGTCTATAAATTCCTGAGTGGTGTAGAATGGGTAGAAGTGAATTGATTTTTTTACTCTTTCAAAAAGTACAAAGACCAGGGGTCACTCAATAAAACTACATGGAAATACTTTTAAAACAAATAGGAGAAAATAGTTAAGCTCCGGAACTCGTTACTGAAGGATGTGGTAACAGCAGTTAGTGTATCTGGGTTTAAAAAAGGTTTGGACAAGTTCCTGGAGGAAAGGTCTATAGTCTATTATTGAGATGGACATGGGGAAGCCTCTGCTTGCTGTAGGATTGGTATCATGGAATATTGCTATCAATTGGGTTTCTCCCAGGTACTTGTGTCCTGGATTGGCCACTGTTTAGAATCAGGATACTGGGCTCGATGGACCATTGGTCTAATCCAGTGTGGGTATTTTTATGTTCTTAAGTTATGTCTTTTGTTTAATAATTTCACCCACAAATCTGGAAAATAAATTGTTTCCGGAGTTCTTGATGTCATTAAAGAACTTAAAATGGAATTTCAATTCTGCATTAGCCAAGCCTACAACAATGGACTCAATCTGTGTGGGAAGTACAGAGGAGTACAAGCAGTTCCTTTAGAACATAATAAAAATTGTACTTTCTCCAGCTGTGGAAACGATATGCAGAATCTTGTGGAGCTTGACTATGCCAAATCCTGCGAGGACTCAATCACATTCTTTGCAACTATCTGGAATTGGAGAAACGTTTTCTTCACTCAACATGTAATTAAACTCTGGAATTCATTGCCAGAGAATATGGTAAAGGCAGTTAACATAGCAAGGTTAAAAAAAGGTTTGGACCGCTTTCTAATGGAAAAATCCGTAGACCATTATTAAAATGGACTTGGTGAAAATCCACTGCTTATTTCTGAGATAAGCAGCATAAAATGTTTTGTACTTTTTTGGGATCTTGCCAGGTGTTTTTGACCTGGATTGGCCACTGTTGGAAGCAGGATGCTAGGCTTGATGGACCTTTGGTCTGTCCCAGTATGGCAATACGTATGTACTTATGAAATGTACAATCTTTTCAGTAGCAGTTCTCAAAGGGGAATGATTTTGAATAAGCACATGCTTATGTCAGCAACCAGATAGTCTGCATGAATCACAGTGTTAAACCTATTGCACAGCATTTAGAGCTCCTTTTCCAAAGCAGTGCTACCGATTAGCAGCACACTGAATGCGAAGAAACCCATTCAATTCCCATGGGCTTCTTCGCATTCAGTGCACACTAATCAGCAGCCCAGTTTTGTAAAAGGAGCCCTTAGATTCTTTAAGAAATGCTTTAAAAGAACTTGGATATCTTGTTGTCATCTCAAACTCATACTGAACTATTCAGTACAGAAGTATATGGTAAAATTTGAAAGTGTCTTATTGTCATCCATATGCAGGGCTTAATTTGTGCCATAATGGGGGTGGAATGTCATTAGTGTCCATCATGAAACTGGCTATTTTGGGGGCAATCCAGGGGCCCAGTCAGAACTTGGTGGTTAAGTGACGATATTCAGCAATTAACCAGCCGGGGTAACCGCATAAATAGGATCATGTTAAAGTCAGTCCTATCTTTATGCAGTTCGCCATAACCGGTTAAGTGATGACTATCGCTCTTAACCTGCTGTGTTTTCACTGACTCCATATACCTGGAAATTCAGTGCTGGAGTCTGGACATGGCCCAGCATTGACTTCCTGGGGATAACACCAGCAACGGTCAGTAAAATGCTGATTGCATCGGCTGAATATCGGGCCCATAAATTCCCTGGGGCAATTTTCAAAGTAGAAGTATGCAGCTATTTTTTATGCATCTATGTTGTTATAAAATGACCTCTTAATGGAGCAGTTTTGAGTCATTTCTGCAAAGCCCATGAGCACTTTATATCTATAGACTTGTGTTTAAAGTAAAAGTTTTTCTTAATGAATAAGTACTCACAAAGATTTGCACTTATTTTTCTGCAGATACTGTTTCCAACCAAAACTACATATATAATTTTGAAAATCTAACTAGGTGTCTGAGGTTAGGCTCTCCTTTGCTTGTATATATGCCAAAAAGTAGCACTTATATGCATAAGTGCCCTAAGCACTATTCTGTAAAGGTACACGTAAGTGGTATAGCGCACAAATGTAAGGGAGTGTTCACATGGGCAGAGCATGGATGGGACATGGATGTGTCTCCCAGTATCTGCAGGAACCTAAAGGTAAGGTGTGGTGAGACTGGATTACCCTAGTTACTCTATTCAACAACAGAATCTGAGTTATAAAATAGGTACTCCTCACACAGCACTGAGGTGCCTAACAGGAGACATCTACTTGTAAATTTGCCACCATAATTTTCTCCGTCGACTAGGTTTATCACGCACTGTTCACTCTAAGCTGAGGAGGAGTCCTCCACCTACAGTCCTCCCAATGGGGGATGCTGTTTCATGATCAACATTTTCAATAGTGGACATGGATGGGAGCGGGAGGGAAGGGCAGGGGAGAGAAGAGAATCACTGGGTGTGGATGGCTGGAGGGGGACAGGGGAGAAAATTGCTGAGTATGGATGGATGGGGGGGCAGGGGAGAGAAGAGAATCGCTGGGTATGGATGGCGGGAGGGGGGCAGGGGAGAGAAGACAATTGCTGGGTATGGATGGCTGGAGGGGGGCTGGGGAGAGAAGAGAATCGCTGGGTATTGTTAATATGTGTTGTAATACCACCCTAGGAAAAGGGGCCCTGCGAGGTCTGAACCTCACAGACTTTTCTCAGGCTAGAGCAGATGTATGGTGGTATTGTGGAACCAACACTATCCACCATACACTCCACAGAAGTTGGACAGGCAGATGTGTCTTGGTCAAATTGGTAATCCCAATAGTCATAGCATCCTTGATTCCTCCTCATAGCAGCTCTTCCTCACGAGTGAAGAGACATGCAGTGCCCGGATCTTTTGATGACCGGGTCTATATAGATGCAATTGGAGTTCTAAGAGGGGTCCCTGATGAGTTCAAAGCCAGAAACCAGATTGCTGCAGGATTCGAATCTGCCTTCTTTTGGTGGGCGACTGCCAACAAGAACGTAGATTGGATCAACTACATATATTACAATCAGCAGAGATTCGTGAATTATACCAGAGATGCAGTTCAAGGTATTGCAGCACAGTTAGATGCCACTAGCAGAATGACGCTTGAGAATCGATTGGTGCTTGACCAATCGCTAGCGGCTGACGGAGGAGTGTGCCGCAAAATAGGTACACAATGTTGCACCTTTATCCCCAACAACACTGCCCCAGATGGGTCAATCACCAGAGCCTTGAAAGGCCTTACCTCGCTCTCAGAGGAATTGGCTGAAAACTCTGGTGTTGATACATCCTGGACTGGTTGGATGGATAAAGCTTTTGGTAAATGGAAGACATTTATCATTTCTGCAGCCACCACCATTATCATAGTGGTTGCTATTTTTGTATTGGTAGGATGCTGCATAATCCCATGTGCTAGAGGCTTAGTAGAACGCTTAATTGAAACTGCCATAACCAAGAAAGCAGCAACAGGACAATATGTCCTGTACAAAAATCTCCTTCCCAACACCATAGGAGACAGTACATTGGACTATCTCCCTATGAGATGGACCAATCGCTATGCAAATGCTAGAGAAGCTACAGAGGTACCTGCAACTATATAGTAGATTCAGAGTACACAGGAACGCAAAATAATTACATAATGCTTTATACAAGGATGTGATCAATAATCAATATAACTATGTAATCAATGCAAATGTATAATCAGCATATAATCAGTATATAACCGAGGAATTAATTAGCTTGATGATTGTTAGCAATATATATATATATATACATATGTAAGAGTATGATTAAACCTGCGTATTAATAGGTTAAAAGATATTGCCTTTGTAATTGTAGTTTGTTGCTCAATCGCAGATATGGGTTAGCCCCAAGAGGGGTTAGAATAAGACAGAGATGGTATCTATGTTGTGATCAGGATTCCAAAATCTTTGCTATACTAGCTTCCAATCAGACTCTCTAACTAGATAGATTTACAGGATACCTTCTGGAATGGATTGTACCATGATAGACAACCCTAGTGTTACCCTATGAGATAGGGTGAAGAGGGGAATGTTAATATGTGTCACAACTTGAGACTCATCCACTGGAATGGTGGTGGGCTGAGGTCTATAGCCTAAGCTGCTGAAAAGCACTGACTAGGCCTGAAAATCTGATGATGGCCTTGTAGCTGAGTGCCTGCGGAAGCAGGGCCACTTGGCAAGCCTTATTTGGATCGAGTGTGACATTTAAATACAGTGTAAGGGCCAAGATGGAGGAATTAATAGCAAAAATAGCAAAATGTTTGGTTCATAAGATGGAGTCTGCTTTTGTAAAGATGGCATCCTGTTTCATGAGATATGAATACTAATCTCTATATTAGGAAAGATGTTTACAACTCAGGAAATGAGTTATGAAGAAATAGGGGAAAGGAGGGAGAAGATGGGCACCTGATCTGCGGTTAAGCAAACTGTCAGAAAGTATGATTCACAGATAAAAAAAAAATGTGTCCCCATTGAATTGAATGGACGGCAGATGGTTTATAAGGTCTGCAAATCTAGGCGGAGTTTGGAATTTTCCCCAACTCTACCCAGAGGGCAGAACTACGGTTGGTCCACCTGAGAATCTGACTGATGAGTGTGCCAGATTGAAGTTCCAATTGGTGAGAATAAAGATTATTTCTAACACTTACTCTCTTATTCTGTGATTCCTTGACTGCCTATCTGTTTCTCTGAACACCCCTACACAAATAGTGTTCACATAAGTAAGGTGTCTTCTACTCCTCAGTACATTATGTGGGAGAATAGATGGCCAAAGATACACATAGACACCAGAACTCAGAAAGCCGAGGTCCTGGGTCTCAGATTTGAAATGAGCCTTCTGACACCCCCTCTCCACCTCCGTGTCAAAATGAGTCCTCTGAAACCCACCCTTCATCTCCGTGGGCATGGGTCCCCCGGAGGTCTAGAGAGGGGTAATTAAAACAGTATGGATGGCTGGAAGGGGGCAGGGGAGAGAAGAGAATCGCTGGGTATGGATGGCTGGAAGGGGGCAGAGGATAGAAGAGAATCGCTGGGTATGGATGACTGGAGGGGGGTTAGGGTAGAGAATCGCTGGGTATGGATGGATGGGGGGGGCAGGGGAGAGAAGAGAATCGCTGGGTATGGATGGCTGGAGGGGGGCAGGGGAGAGAAGACAATCGCTGGGTATGGATGGCTGGAGGGGGGGCAGGGGAGAGAAGAGAATCACTGGGTATGGATGACTGGAGGGGGTTAGGGGAGAGAATAGAATTGCTGGGTATGGATGGATAGAGGGGGCATGGGAGAGAAGAGAATTGCTGGGTATGGATGGATGGAGGGGGGCAGGGGAGAGAAGAAAATTGCTGGATATAAATGGATGGAGGGAGGGCATGGGAGAGGAGAGTTGCTGGACATGGGTGGATGGAGGGGAGGGCAGGGGAGAGAGGAAGGTTGCTGGACATGGGTGGATTGAGGGGAGGGCAGGGGAGAGAAGGGTTGCTGGACATGGATGGATAGAGGGGAGGGTTACTGGACATGGATGGATGGAGGGAAGGGCAGGGGAGAGGAGGTTGCTAGAGGGAAGGAAGAGAGAAGAAATGCTGGACGTGGATGGAGGGGAGGGAAGAGTGAGGAAGGAGATGAGGGAAAAGGTAGAGAGAAGAAAAACTGCACATGGATGAAGAAAATAGGCAGAAGCTGGATCCACTGGACAGTCAAGTCTGTGGAGGACCCAGCTTTTACTTATGGATGTAGGGCAAGAAATGAAGAAGAAATGCGGAAAGTAAAGAAATAAATGGAAAGGAAGCCCTGGAAACGGAATTAAGAGGACAGATAGCTGCAGAATCAGATACTGGGCTAGCATGATCAGAAAAACAAAGTCACCAGACAACAAAGGTAGAAAAAAATCATTTTATTTTCATTATAGTGTTTGGAATATGTCCACTTTGAGAATCAGGTGCTCAACATTAAAAGTTTATATTTATTTACTTATTTATGGCATTTTATCCCACATTAAACATGAATTAGATTGGAACCTGGGATCATTTAACATTTTTTTCCTGGAGAGAGTAATGCATTGCCCCCCACCACCCAGGCTCTCTCCCCGGCTATAGGCAGCTCTGCAATTTTGAGGGGAGGCGCAGAGGTGGACGGGGGGGGGGGGGGGGGGGCGCTGAGGTGGATGAGGGGCGCAGAGGAGGACCGGGGAGAGAGCCTGCTGTTAAACATTTACCAGCATACCACTGTCTAGTGCCCACCCATCCAACCTGTTGGCCCACCCAAAAATTGCCTTCTGGCTACGCCACTGCTACTTGTAGAAAGTTTTACTGATCTGAGTCACGAAACGCTAATGATATCAGCTATTCCAGCTTGTGTGCAAAGCATGGCTACTTCCTATGGTGGGCTTTGTTACAAAACAGTGATTTTCTACTTCAATAAGGAGGGCCAATTCTTGAAAGCATATGATGTATGAGACTATTTCAGAAGGAATCTGTGGCGAAGAATGAATACTCAGGAAGTAGAGTGTAATTGCAGTGACTGGTATTAATTGGTTCAGAAGAATTAATCATGTTTAACACTGATCCATCTGCTGTGTGGCTGATTATGAACTTTTATGAGCGTCTGATGCAATAAAAATTGGAGCTTGATGCCTTTACTATGGTACATTGCATACACTGAGTCATCAGAAGCAGCTGAGGTTTGAGATTTGAGGCCAGATCAACAAAGTCCACAGCGAATATGAATAAAACAGCACCTAGTGATACAGAGTCATCAGTATATTATTTTGTGTTACATTTGTACCCCATGGTTTCCCACTCATGGCAGGCTCAATGTGGCTTACATGGGGCAATAGAGGGTTAAGTGACTTGCCCAGAATCACAAGGAGCTGCCTGTGCCTGAAGTGGGAATCAAACTCAGTTCCTCAGGACCAAAGTCCACCACCCTAACCACTAGGCCACTCCTCCACTCTAGTGACTTAAGGAGGTGCACTAAATTCTAACACACTCAGATGTCCTCTATAATGTACTCTTTTTTGCTATTTTATTTATTTTCAAATTTATATCCCGCTCCATCCAATGGTCTGGGTGGGTTACAATCAAATATACATAATAACACAACACATCTAAACAAAAAACAAAATCCACATCAATGATCAACAATCTACTTTTTAACAGTCTATCATACTCTGGAAGAAGCACACACTAGTTAGGGCATCAACTGAGATGTTTATTGGTTTAAGACCTCTCAGGGGCAATAGTCTCCAAATGGGTTGATTTTGTGCATTAAAACCACAAATTCAAGAAAACAGTACTCAAATAATCAATAGCATATTAAACTACTATAAAACAAAAAATTAATGATTGTATGGTGATTAAGTTATGGTTGGGAGTCCTACCATCATACAAAAATCATTATAAAACAACATGAATATCAATAATATATACAACATAAGAACTCAGCAACATTTATTAATGAAAAATGATTAAAATAGTGAGCATAGGTTAAGAGGGAAATGGGAGCTAAAGGGGGAACCCCACTAGTCCCACCACCTTTCCCTCTTATTCCAGCAGAGAAAACAGATAAGCAGAGAAAAGCCTTTGCTACTAAAGATTTCCCCAGTAGAGGGCGCTGGGACTCAGTTCAGCCAAGGAGAGGGGAGGATTCCAGATGGGGAAGGGCAGGTCCAGATAGGGTTATCATATGGCTCCAGAAACAGGAGGACAGATTGAGCCAATCTGGGTTTTACTTCCATTGCTTTCACTGGAAGCAAAACCCGGACTGGATCAATGTGTCCTCCTTTTTCTGGAGCCATATGGTAACCCCCCCCTCGTGGTCGTGGTACCACCCAGGTGAAAATAGTAAGTAGTGTAGAGGTGGGGCAGACCGCAGCAGCAGAGGATGACGAATTTTGCCGAAGGCAGCATGTTTCAATCGCTCCCGCATCGGAAACTCTCTGCCTAGGAAAAAAAAAACATTTTTAAGTTAGACCGGGAAGGTGAGGGAAACGCCGGACTGGGGTGGAGAGAAGGGGAAGGCATGCAGCCCACAGGGCTACCCTGGAGCAGCTGTTTTTAAACTAAACTGGGGGGGGGGGGGGGGAGAGGGTTCAAAGAGAGGAGGAGTGTAGCGCTATATAAATGCTAAGTAGTAGTAGTAGTAGTAGTAGATGCTGGAACGAGGGTGGTGGGGGAATGTGAAAGGGAAGAAATAATGGGCTTGGAAACAGAAGACAGGAAAAGAGATGGTGGACAGTACCATGGAAGGGGGCAAGAGAAAGGGAGAGAAGTTGGACCTGAGGTGTGGAGGGAGGGGGACAGAGATAGTAGATGGGAGGGCAGTTGGGAAGAGGCCTGGGGGTAGAGTGGAGGGAGGGAGGGAGGGAGATAGAGAGAGATACTAGATGGGAGGGTAGTTGCAAAGAGAAAGGGAGAGATGGTGGACCCGGGGTGGTGGGGAAAGAAGGAAAGATGCTGAATGGGAGGGCATTCTAGAAGAAAGAGAAAGATGATGGAACTGGGGAAGGGAGGGAGGGAAGAGAGAGGGAGAAATGTTGAGTCTGGGAGTGGAAGGGAGGGATAGATGCTGAACAATGGGATAGAGTGAGGAAAGAGATGCTACATCAAGGGGGGAGGGAAGAAGAACAGAAAAGAGAAAGAGAAATCTTGGGAGGGAAAATAAATGGGAGAGAAAGATGATAGCGTGGAGGGAAAGGCACAGGGAGATGTCAGGCAATGAGATTGGGGTGGGCTACAAGAGCGGAGAGAGGGAGAGGAGATTCTGGAAATGGTGGAACCACATGGAAGAAGTCAAAAGGGGGTGGCAAGAAGATGAGTGAGAGGAGAATAGTGAGTGCAGAGGTAGAAGTCTGACAATGGGGAGTATATGGAAGGAAATATAAGGCTGGTAAAGGAGAGAGATGGAATATGGGAGAGCTAGGGACTGAGAGGAGATGGAAAATTGATAAGTAGTTGAAAATTAAAAAGAAGAAGAGTGTGATAGAGAAGGAAATTTGAGTGGGCAGAGGCAGAAAAGGAAAAAATGAGAGGAAATAGCTGAAAGGGAAAAATGAATATGTTTTATCTTGTTGGGCAGACTGGATGGACCGTGCCGTCATCTATTATGTTGCCACGTTACTATGTTAGAGACAGGTGCAGTGAGGGAATGGAATGAGAGAGACGAGAGCAGAAAATAAAAATGGACAGCAGACACTGGAAGGAGAATTAGCAGAAGACAGACAAGAAAGCAGAAAAACAGAAATTGGGACCAAGATGATGGAAAACCAAAATGTCCAGATACCAAAAGGTAGAAAAAATGTTTTATTTTGAATTTATTAACTGGAATATGTTAGCTTTGGGATATGTGTATCACAGATGGTTTCTGTATTGTATTCTGTGTCATAGCCAAATGGCTGATTTGGGGATGGGAGGGGGCTTGAGCCCAAAATGGTGGGCACTAAATTTTCTCCCCACCTGAATGCAAAACTTCAGGCACGGGCAGCTCCTTGTGACTCTGGGCAAGACACTTAACCCTCCATTGCCCCAGGTACAAATAAATACCTTTATATGTAAGCCGCATTGAGCCTGCCATGAGTGGGAAAGCGCGGGGTACAAATGTAACAAAATATATATATATATATAAATACTTGAGCTGGCGGGATCCCCCAAGCCCTGCCAACTGAAACCTCCTCCTCTAGTCTGGCAACCAGAAACCTCCAAGCTCTGCAGTTGGTGGCAGTATTTCCAAATTACCACTTCCCCCCCCCCCCCCCCACACGCATGTTCAGATTTCATGAATGTATGAAAGACGAGCAGGTGTTAGGGGGGCAGCAGCATCATCTCTGACATACTGCTGCTAGCTACAGTGCTTGGAGAGTTCTGGTCACTGGACCTGAGGAGAGGAAGGAGGTGGTCATCAGCTGGTGAGGCTTGAGGAGTCCCACCAGCCACAGCAAGGGAGAGGTTAATTGGGGGGGGGGGGTCTAAGTCCTCTCCCCCTTAGTGGTTATGCTACTGATTGTTCAGTAGAAAATGAAGTGCATTTCTATTTCTCCAGTGTGGCAGTACTTGCCAAGTTTAACTTCTTGGGGTTCCCAGTTCCGTTTTGGTGTTCATATTTGTAATCTGTGATCTCTTGTTCTATATTTGGTGAAGGTCTGATTGTGTTTTGTGTGTGGAGAAGTCATTTAAGCTTGTTTTATGTGTGGTAGTAATGATGTGTAAGGAAATCGAGGGAGGGGGCAGGGAAGAGAGGGGATTGGGTGCTCCTTCCTTAATTTCTGCCCTGGGCCCCAGCATGTCTAACACCGGCCCTAGATGTTTGTTATGTCTCCTTAAGAGGGGAAGGAGGGGGAGATCTTTATTCAAAAGTAAGCTGAGAGATCTCTAACTCTGAAGGACTGTTAAAAAGACTGTGGGGTATTTTTTACTAAGCTGTGGCAAAAGGTGGCCTGCGGTAGTGTGGGTGCGTGTTTGTGACATGTGCCAGGCCAGTTTTTACTGCGTCTGGGAAAAGGGGCTTTTTAAAAATGGGCTGGGAAAAGGGTCTGTGCTAAAATTGAAACCATCGTGCGCCTATTTATGGCCTGAGCCCTTAATGCCACCCATTGATCTAGCGGTAAGGACTTATGCGCGGTGATGGGTCAGTGCGCATCAACTGCCGATTAACTCTGGAAACTGATGGGTCGGCGGTAAGGACTCATGCGCGTTGATGGGTTGGTGCATGGCAACTGCCGATTAACTCTGGAAACTGATGGGTCAGCGTGTGCCAACTGCCGATTAACTCTGGAAACATTGCACATGGTAGGAAATGGGAAAGGGATTGGGACTTAATATACTGCCTTTCTGTGGCTATAACCAAAGCAGTTTACATATTACATACAGCTCATCCTGAGAGGAATGAAGTGCCTGTAAGGGAGTATAGAGAAACAAAAAGCTAGGCAAATAAAGTGGACAACCAGAGGAGAGAACCTTAAATATTAACATTAGCAACTTATATGTCACTTGATTGGAAATAGGGAGCCAGTGTTCACCCCTCCAATAAGGAGCAACATGCTCAAGACGTCCAGTTCCTGTAAGTAGGCGTACAGCTACATATTGCAGGCGCCGTAACTGTTGCGGATTCACCCCACTCAATAAAGCATTACAATAATCTAATGTAGGAATGACTAAAGCATGCATAAGTACTCGGAGAGCTGAACCAGTAAATAAACATCATACTGAATAGAGTTTCGTCAGTTTAAAGAAGCAACTCTTCACAATCTGCGTAATATAATGTAATGGTTAAAAGACAGCAAGCTGTCCACGATTACTCCCAATACTCGCACCCTATCAACTATCTGCAGCATGTATCCTGCCATTTGCAGGGGGTTGAGGCGGAGGATTGGCTGCTGTTGGACTAAAAAATATAGAATACTAGCTTAGTGCGCATTTCACACCTAACTCTGGGTGTAAGCATTTGTGCTTGCCAAAGGCTGGTGTAAATGCTGGCACTCAACTGATGCAGTTAGGTGTGCAAATGCAGGTATTCTATAACATTGTGCCTAATTTCTGGGAATGGCCTTGACCAGCCCATGCCCCCTTTGGAATTCTAAACTATGACATTTAGGTGCACATGTTAAATCATACCTTTGCTGGCAGGGACGCTCAAGCCACGCCAGCTGGTGATTCTCTGCTGGAGCCCTTGCCCATGCTGCAGAAGCCGTCAGAAAGCAGGCAGAATGCTCCAGCTTTTGATGCTGGCACTTCCGCACGTGCTCAGTTCAAATGCAGGAACTGAGCATGCCCGGAAGTGCTGGCATCAGTGGCTGAAGCATCCTGCTGGCATCCTGCTGCTCAGGCAGCATGGGTGGGGGCTCAGGCCACAAATCTTCTTTGGCTGGTGGGGCTTGAGCATCTCTGCCAGCCATGAATCTGGCGCTGCAATTTTTGAAGAGGGCCTGAGCTCAAACTGGGGGAGGGCTAGGCCTCTGAGGCCCCCCCCCAATGGCTACGCCACTGATTCAGACTGTTAACTGGATAAGTATCTGGATAAAGTTAGGATATAAAAATTGTACTCCTTATTTTGGGGTCCTGGGTGCTCTGGGTGCTAACACGTAGCTAACATAACAGAAAATGGAGTACTGCGGAACATGCTACAGCATCATGCAGTAGTTTGGAATGTGTGCATACTAATTGCGCACTGAATAATTTTTATTTTTCAAGGGGGCGTGTCAGGGGCGGAGTGCATCTACATTACTGCATGCTAGCTGGTAACCGCATGGATAGCGCAGGAGCCATTACCACCTACAAAATGGGTGGCGGTAAGTGCTCATGGTAATTTTAAAAAATGGGCACATGTTAATTGCAACATTAGCACATGGTTATTAATGGAAAAAAAATAGAAAATCAGGAATTTTATAGCTGCAGTGAAAATGGTCTTAGTACGTGGGAAAGACCTGTGTAAGGGCACACTCAGGCCTATTTTTACCATAGCTTAGTAAAAGGACCCCTTTATCTGGTCAGCTATCCAGGTGTCAGTTTGAGTATTGCTGCTATCAGGGTGAAATAAGGGCCAAAGTGACTGAATTTCATTGCCTTGTGTATAACTTTTGAGCCACCCCCAATTAACATTGCCTTAACTGAATGACAAAATGTCAGAAACACCCCTAACAAGAGGTTTTGCAAGTAGTATGCATTAAATGTGGCCAGTAATCTACGGTAACTGAAAAACCTTGCTACACTGCCAAAGGTGCTTGTACTTCTAAGTTCAAAGGGTTTTGGCAATTTTCAATACATTTTTCAGAGCACAATAACTTACTTTTTTCTTGAAGTGTACCTAAGAAAATTATATAGCATTTTATTCAAACCAACAATAGCTGTCCATTCCTGGTGATGTAAAATTCGTGTAGTTACAGTCTATCATCACATTTTCTCAAGTCATGTCGCTCACTAGAACAAATTTGTGGAACTAATAGCTCTTTTTAGCACTTCCATCTTCTATTCAGACCTTGCTTTTCTTAAGTGGCTCAAAGTGGGTTACAACAGAATAATAAAATACAGTTATAATTACAAATTACAATACAAAACACATTAAAAAACCCCAGGACTCTTAAGCTACAAAAACCTATCCATCTTGCTCTCAAATCTCAAAGAAGGGCTGAGCATTAATTAACCACCTCCTCCACTCCATATCCATAATCCCATACTTGACTGAAGTGGAGCCAAAAAGAGAGGCAGCTAGAGATGTTATTTATTATCAAACATTTCGTTCTTTAATTTCATGCGTTTTATATTAACTTTATGGGAATAATTTTTTAAACCACCAATAAGAAGTAGGGGAAGTTCACCACTAAGCACAAAAATGTTCTAACACCACTAGTTGTAGCTAATCTTCCACTAAAGGAGAAGGAAAAAATGTCTCCAAGGTCTGCACTGTATTTGTTCTAATACAAACATAGGCTAAAAAAAAACCCCTTCCTATTACTGGCCAACAGTTTACAAACTCAAAATAGCATGTTTCTGTACTTCGAAAAAGCAATCTTTATGTTATGATGGTCAAATCTAAACATATTAACCCTTCTTAAAGCAGTCTCAGTCTGATGATGTCCACCATTTTGTTAAACTGTATCAGGAACCAAGGAACTAAAGAATCTACAGAAATGAAGAGAAAATAAACATAAGTTTATTGCCATACTGGGAAAGACCAAAGGTCCAACAAGTCCAGCATCCTGTTTCCAAAAGTGGCCAATCCAGGTCACAAACACCTGGCAAGATCCCAAAAAAGTACAAAACATTTTGTACTACTTATCCCAGAAATAGTGGATCTTCCCCAAGTCCATTTAATAATGGTGTATGGACTTTTCCTTTAGGAAGCCGTCCAAACCTTTTTAAAACTCCGCTAAGCTAACCACCTTTACCACATTCTCTGGCAACGAATTCCAGAATTTAATTACATGTTGAGTGAAGAAAACGTTTCTCCGATTTGTTTAAAATTTACTACATTGTAGCTTCATCGCATGCCTAGTCCTAGTATTTTTGGAAAGCGTAAACAGACGCTTCACATCTAGCCGTTCAACTCCACTCATTATTTTATAGACCACTATCATGCCTCCCCTCAGTCGCCTTTTCTCCAAGCTGAAGAGCCCTAGCCACTTTAGGCTTTCCTCATAGGGAAGTCGTCCCATCCCCTTTATCATTTTCGTCGCCCTTCTCTGCACCTTTTCTAATTCCACTATATCTTTTTTGAGATGCGGCAACCAGAATTGAACACAATATGCGAGGTGCGGTCGCACCATGGAGCGATACAAAGGCATTATAACATCCTCATTTTTGTTTTCCATTCCTTTCCTAATAATACCTAACATTCTATTTGCTTTCTTAGCTGCAGCAGCACACTGAGCAGAAGGTTTCAACGTATCATCAACGATGACACCTAGATCCCTTTCATGGTCTGTGACTCCTAACGTGGAACTTTGCATGACGTAGCTATAATTCGGGTTCCTCTTTCCCACATGCATCACTTTGCAGTTGCTCACATTAAATGTCATCTGCCATTTGGATGTCCAGTCTCCCAGTCTCGTAAGGTCCTCTTGTAATTTTTCACAATCCTCCCGCGATTTAACAACTTTGAATAACTTTGTGTCATCAGCAAATTTAATTACCTCACTAGTTACTCCCATCTCTAGGTCATTTATAAATATGTTAAAAAGCAGCGGTCCCAGCACAGACCACTGGGGAACCCCACTAACTACCCTTCTCCATTGAGAATACTGACCATTTAACCCTACTCTCTGTTTTCTATCTTTTAACCAGTTTTTAATTCACAATAGAACACTACCTCCTATCCCATGACTCTCCAATTTCCTCTGGAGTCTTTCATGACTCTGGAGTCTTTCTTTGTCAAATGCTTTCTGAAAATCCAGATACACAATATCAACCGGCTCACCTTTATCCACATGTTTGTTCACCCCTTCAAAGAAATGTAGTAGATTGGTGAGGCAAGATTTCCCTTCACTAAATCCATGTTGACTTTGTCTCATTAATCCATGCTTTTGAATATGATCTGTAATTTTGTTCTTAATAATAGTCTCTACCATTTTGCCTGGCACCGACGTCAGACTCACCAGTCTATAATTTCCTGGATCTCCTCTGGAACCTTTTTTAAAAATCAGAGTTACATTGGCCACCCTCCAATCTTCTGGTACCACATTTGATTTTAAGGATAAATTACATATTACTAACAATAACTCCACTAGCTCATTTTTCAGTTCTATTAGTACTCTGGGATGAATACCATCTGGTCCAGAAAATTTGCTATTCTTCAGTTTGTAGAACTGCCCCGTTACATCCTTCAGGTTTACAGAGAATTCATTAAGTTTCTCCGACTCGTCAGCTTCGAATACCATTTCTGGCACCGGTATCCCACCCAAATCTTCCTCGGTGAAGACTGAAGCAAAAAATTCATTTAATCTCTCCTCTATGGCTTTGTCTTCCCTGATCGCCCCTTTTACTCCTCGGTCATCTAGTGGTCCAACCGATTCTTTTGCCAGCTTCCTGCTTTTAACATACCTAAAAAAAAATTTTACTTTATGTTTTTGCCTCCAACGCAATCTTTTTTTCGAAGTCCCTCTTAGCCTTCCTTATCAGCGCTTTGCATTTGACGACATTCCTTATGCTGTTTCTTATTATTTTCAGTCGGTTACTTCTTCCATTTTCTGAAGGATTTTCTTTTAGCTCTAATAGCTTCCTTCAACTCACTTTTTAACCACGCCGGCTGTTGTTTGGTCTTCCATACTCCTTTTTTAATATGAAGAATATATTTGGCCTGGGCTTCCAGGATGGTGTTTTTGAATAGCATCCACGCCTGATGTAAATTTTTGACCCTTGCAGCCACTTCTCTCAGTTTTGTTTCACCGTTCTTCTCATTTTATCATAGTCTCCTTTTTTAAAGTTAAATGCTAATGTATTTTATTTCCTATGTATACTGCTAATATCAAATCCAATCATATTTTGATCACTGTTATCAAGCGGCCCTAGCACCAATGGTCCATTACCTCCCGCACGAGATCATGCACTCCACTAAGGACTAGGTCTAGAATGTTTCCTTCTCTCGTCTGCTCCTGTACCAGCTGCTCCATAAAGCTGTCCTTGATTTCATCAAGGAATTTTACCTCCCTAGCGTGCCCCGATGAACCTACTGGTTCATTAGTGTAAGCAATGCTCTTGCCATAACAAAAGTTAACAAACGATGCAGCAGGTTAAAATAAATGCTCTTATTCAAATGGGCCAATCAGAAATCTCTGTTTTCCACAAAAAAAAAATCAGCATGCAAAACATGCAAAATAACTGGAAGGCCTATAGCAACAGGGTGAATCAGAAAAAATGATGCCATTCAACCTTCACATTAAGCCCTGTAGGTACTAAACAATTTAGGAGCCCTTTTACTAAGCTGCAGCAAAAAAGTGGCCTGTGGCCTGTGGCAGTGTGAGTGAGTCTTTTGGGCCTGAAAAAAGGGCCTTTTTTTAATGGACCAGAAAAGGGACGTACGGCAAAATAAAAACCAGAGCGCATCCATTTTCGCCAAAGACCTTGCCTCCACCCATTGATTTAACGGTAAGGTCTCACGTGGTACCCGGTTGTTAGGCATGCAGCGCGGGCTCACTGCCATTTACCACCGGGTAAGCGCCATGCAGTAGAAAATAGAAAATATTTTCTACTGTGTTTTTGACGTGCACCAAATTCAGAATTACTGCCTGGGACATATGGTAGCTGGGCAGTAATGCCGATTTGGCATGCACTGGACTCGTTCAGGCCCTTATGCGCTTTTGTAAAAGGGCCCTTTAATCTTAATATCCATGTCTGCTCATGCTGTAGGAGAAGCCACTGCCAGTCTCCTCCTCTTTGCTTAACACCCCTCTCTTCCAAGACCTCTGGGTCTTTGATCTATTGACCATATCCACAGACTTCAGTGAGTGTAAAGAATAAGACAGTCTGTGAATACTACTACTACTTAGCATTTCTATAGCGCTGCCAGGGTTACGCAGAGGTCCTGCTCTCCTCCTGTGACCCCAGAGGGGCTGTGATTATGGGCTGACTAAGCATCTGCACTCACCGTAGTCCGAGGGTACTGTTGCTGGGGTGGAGCACCTGAGGTTTGGGGGGAGGGGTGGTATGGCATAAGAACATAAGAATTGCTAAACTGATTCCAACAGAGGCCAATCCAGGTCCCAAGTACCTGCTAGGATCCCAAAAAGTAGGAAGATTCCATGTTGCTTGCTCCCAAAGATAGGCAGTGACTTTCTCAAGTTTAATGAATAGCAGTTTACAGACTTTTCCTTCAGGATCTTTTCAACCCAGTTATGCTAATTGCTTTTATCACATCTTCCAGCAACAAATTCCAGAGCTGAATCAGGAGAAAAGAATTCAGAGATCCATGAATCAGAGTACCAATGGCACCAATGGTACCAATGCCTCCCAGTGGTCACTAAACTCACAGTTTAAGTTCCTCTTTGTTAGTTGAAATGTTTACTTGTCAGATGTGGCCTAAATAACTGATGCAATGTTGTCAGGCTGAGATTTTCCTGACTTAAATATTGCATATTTATGACACACTAAAGCATTGTAGTACACACCATTGGAATACTTAATGAAGTAAAACAATAAAATTTGTAAAAAAAAAAAAAAAAAAGTAAATAAATTGTGAGATGTGCCATCTCAGTGTGTGAAAACTGTACTGGTAATGCATTAACAACTACTGTAGTACAGTTATTTCATGTGAAGTTGCTCCTGTGAACAATTCATTCATTCATTCTTTCAGTATATATATCATAGAAGACAAATTTTCAAAAGGATGGGGGGGGGGGGGGGTGGGGTGCTAAACTGAATGAAAATCATGCCTCTCTGGACACGGTCAATGAATTTGCTTATTATTGGGATGTGCTTAAAAGTGAAGACATTATAATACCTTTGCATCGGTCCATGGTGAGACCGCACCTCGAATATTGTATTCATTTGTGGTCACCGCATCTCAAAAAAGATATAGTGGAATTAGAAAAGGTACAGAGAAGGGCAACGAAGATGATAACAGGGATGGGATGACTTCCCTATGAGGAAAGGCTGAAGTGGCTAGGGCTCTTCAGCTTGGAGAAAAGATGACTGAGGGGAGATATGATAGAGGTCTATAAAATAATAAGTGGAGTGGAACGGGTGGACATGAATCATTTGTTTACTCTTTCCAAAAATACTAGGACTAGGGGCATGCGATGAAGCTACAAAGTAGTAAATTTAATATGAATCGGAGAAAATATTTCTTCACTCAATGTGTAATTAAACTCTGGAATTCGTTGCTAGAGGATGTGGTAAAGGCGGTTAGCTTTGTAGGGTTTTAAAAAAGGTCTGGATGGCTCCTAAAGGAAAAGTCCATAGACCACTATTAAATTGACTTGGGGAAAATCCACTGCTTATTTCTGTGATAAGCAGCATAAAGTGTATTGAACTTTTTCAGGATCTTGCTAGATATTTGTGACCTGGATTGGCCACTGTGTGGCAATACCTATGTACCGACAACACCCACAGTACAACTTATGAAAGAGATGTGCATATAATGGAGGCAGTGTATGCAAATCAAGTTCATGCATGTTTATTGTGGATATCCTGAAAACCTGAGTGGCAAGTAGTATTCCAGGACTGGACTTGGGAAACACTGATTTAAAATATGTAATATGGGTTAGGTTTTGCAACAGCTACAGTCTTGCTTTTTATAAAAACCCCACTTGATGTTATATCATATGTTTTGGTACAGACTAGGAGATAATAGTTTGAAAACAAAATACAAGGTAAGGACACCCCTGTGAAATGTGCAATTAGAATCCCTTTGAGATGCCTGCAGCAAAAGAAATATTGGGATCCTTTTACTAAGGTGTGCTAGAAAGCGGCTGGAGCTGTGATTAGCAAGTGGGCTTGCCGTGCGCTCCAGCCACTTTCTAGTGCAGCTGAAAAATGGCCATGGTTGGGGTTTTTTTAATGGTCACGGGCTAATTTCCTCATTAGTGTGTTACCATTACCGCTGGAAGCCCTCTTCTGCCACCTATTTAGGAGGCGGTAAGAGCTCCCACTTTATTCCTGCGCTATCCGATTAGCACAGGCGCGCCTATTCTCTGCCTCCAGGCGCATCTCATAGTTTTAACCTCGGGAGTAGCGTGCGCTGCTGGCCAAACTACCACGGGACGCCTCAGCATGTCCCACAGTATTGCCTGCCACACCTCAATAAAAGGGCCCCATTGTAATCTGCTTAGGTGTATGAAGGTACAGATAAATGAATATCTATATCTGTCTATCCAAAGACATTTCTACTAATCTACAGTGAAACCTCGGTTTTCGTTGACTTCGGTTATCGTCGGTTTCGGTTTTCGTTGATTTTTTTCAGTGAAATATTTCTCAGATTTCATTGGTTGCCTCGGTTTTCGCTGCTAATTTTGTGAAAACAAAGGGCGACCCACGCATTCTCCTGCTCATTGTGGCATTGTTTCTCGTTGTGTGAGCATCACCCCCTGCGTCTAACGCAACGCACGCAAGATAAAATCACATGTGCACAAATCTAATTTTCCCTGTTAAGTGTTTCCCTTGCTAATAAGTTAACCCTTTCCCTTTAGCTCCATCATGGAACTATATTTATTATCTATAAAATGTGTTTTTGGTATGTATTTTGTGTCTAGAATGAATTAATTGGATTTACATTGATTCATATGGAAATAATTGTCTCGGTTTTCGTCTGTTTCAGTTTTCATTGATTGTTTTCGGACGGATTATCAACTGAATGTGGGTTTAATTAATGTTAGATCTATTAAAAACAAGGGGGTTGATATTCAGTGTGATTAAAGAAGGCAGGAAGTGCTCCTGTCTGCATAAACCACACTGAGTAGACCATCCCCAGATTTCAGTGCATTTAACTGCACAGTGCTGCTAAAAATCGAGTGTGATTATTGGTGCACTGCCATTTAGTGCTGGGGTGATCCAGGGCAGAGTTAAAGCAGAGCTGAAGATATTTGGGCACTGCTGATATTCAAAGCCAGGGCCCATATATCTAACTTGACAGATAGGACTGCATAGAAAGCAATCCTATCCTTGTCTGGTTAGGTATACTGGTGCTGACACTGAATTTTAGCCAGTACTTGTATAACTTCTGGGTCCACTGAAGCTCTGGATATTGAATGCCAGTACCCAGAAAAGGCCTGACATCAAATCAGCCCGCAGCTGTCAGCGACCATCGCCGGCTGAATATCGCCCAGAGAATCCCTACAATTTATAAGCATGAGATTCTGGGATGCATAAGAATACTGGATCAGACCAATGGTCCATCTAGCTCAATATCCTGTTTCCATCAGTGGCCAATCCAGGTCAGAAACCCAATTAGTAACAACCATGCTACCAATTTTGGGGTAAGCAGTGGTTTCCCCATGTCCATTTCAATAACAAACTGTGGACTTTTCCTTTAGGAACTTGTCTTTTTTAATCCCAGCTACGCTAACTGCCTATACCACATCCTCTGACGAGTTCCAGAGCTAAACTACAGTGAAAAAATATCTCCTCCAATTTGTTTTAAAAGTATTTCCATGCAATTTCATTGAGTGCCCCCTGGTTTTTGTACTTGAGTGAAAAATCGATTCAGCTCCACCCGCTCTACACCACTCAGGATTTTGTACACCTCAATCATATCCCCCCATAGCCATCATAAGTACATAAGTATTGCCATACTGGGAAAGACCAAAGGTTCATCGAGCCCAGCATCCTGTTTCCAACAGTGGCCAATCCAGGTCACAAATACCTAGCAAGATCCCCAAAATGTACAAAACATTTTATACTACTTATCCCAGAAATAGTGGATTTTCCCCAAGTCCATTTAATAATGGTCTATGGACTTTTCCTTTAGGAAGCCATCCAAACCTTTTTAAAACTCCGCTAAGATAACTGCCTTTACCACATTCTCTGGCAATGAATTCCAGAGTTTAATTACACGTTGAGTGAAGAAACATTTTCTCAGATTCGTTTTAAATTTACTACATTGTAGCTTAATCACATGCCCCTTAGTCTTAGTATTTTTGGAAAGCGTAAACAGAGACTAGAGAATTACACGGGAGCGGGTAATCAAGGTAAACTGCAGTAATCTGCAGTAAAACCGCTGGTGCAAAAAGAGGTTATTTCCCTGCCCCCCGCAAGAGCAGTAATAACCCCTGCACCTGCGGTACAACAGACGCCTACCTTTTTCTCGTCCTCCCTCCCTTCCTTCCAAGTCCGGTGTCGTTCGCTTGCTCTCCCTGCCCCCCCCCCCCCGCCACCGTCTGGTTCTGTATTGCACTCTCCCTCCCCCTCTGCAAGCTCTGGTGTCAGTCCTGCACCTCTCCGCTGTGCTCCTGCTTCAGCCTTACCATCTTCTGTGCTGCCGGCAACGTTAGCAATGTAAGCACGCTGCCTTCGCGCAGCCCGGAAGCCTTCTATCCATTGCAACTTCCTGTTTCCGCTCACTGCAGGGAGAAGGCTTCCCGGCGCACGAAGGAAGCGTGCTTACATTGCTAATGCTGCTGGCAGTCCGGAAGATGGAAAGGCTGCAGCGGGAGCACAGTGGAGAGGTGCAGGAGTGATACCAGAGCTTGCAGGGGGGCAGGGAGAATGCAATACAGGACCTGATGGCGGCAGCGGCGGGGAGGGTGGTGGGAGTGCGAGCAACACCGGACCCTGTGGAAACAGAGGGAGGGAGAGTGACACCGACCTTGTGTGGGGGGGGGGGGGGGGAGGCAGGAAGATTGGGAGAGTGACACCGAACTTGGGAGGGGGAGGGAGGGCAAGCGACACCAGACTTTGTGGGATGGGGGGTGGTATGGAGGGAAAGCAACACCAGACTTTGTGGAGGGGGAGAGGGAGGGAAAATGACACTAGACCTTGGAGGGAAGGGAGGGAGGGAGGGAGGGAGGGAGAGTGACACGACCTTGCAAGGGGGAAGAGGAAGGAAAGGCATGGGGTATAGGGCCTTGGAAGCAAGGGAATGAAAGAGAGAAACGGATGGAGCTGGGGACTGATAGGGTGACTTTTTAAGGACTGAGGTGTGCCTGCTTTGTGAAATGTACGTCTTTTCTATTTTTGCAGAGTGTTTACCTGGCTTTCTTGAGGGAGATCTCTATTTCAGTTTTTCTGTGGTTCCCTGTTTTGTATAGTGAGAAAAGAATTAAATGTGCTTGGAGTTGTAGAATGACTAGAAAAATTAGTGCTCATTATTGCTTGTTATGTGAATGAATATTCCATCACTGTTTCATTATTGCTTGCCAGACCAGTCCAGTATTATTACATTTTAAGGGCATTTGTTTTAATTCGTGTATGCAGTCCTTACATGCAAATGATTTTGCTTTTTAAACCCAAAGGTAAATATTAAGTGTGGTTAAACAGCAAGGCTTCTGTGGATAGGGACAGAGTTCAAGGGGACGGGGATAGATTTCGTGGGGATGGGGATAGAGTTTGCAGGGACGAGGCGGGGACGAGGATACAGTTTGTGGGGACGGGGTGGTGACGGGGATAGAGTTTGCGGGGATGGGGACAAACTTTGTCCCCACGTCATTCTCTAACAGACACTTCACGTCTACCCGTTCCACTCCACTCATTATTTTATAGACCTCTATCATATCTCCCCTTCTTCTTTCTTCCATTTTCTGAAGGATTTTCTTTTAGCTGTAATAGCTTCCTTCTGACTACCATGACATCAGTGGCGTAGCCAGACAGCCAGTTTTGGGTGGGCCTGAGCCCAAAGTGGGTGGGCACAAAATTTTCTCTGCTCCGCCCTACCTCCACCTCAAAATATAAATACTTTAGTTAATGAGGATCCTCAAGCTCAGTCAGCTGAAGACTTTCTCTGAAGGTGGCCATAACTCTCTTTTACCAAGCTTGGCAGGCAGCAGCAATGACCCTAAGCCACTGATGCCAGCACCCCACACATGCTTACCTGTCGATGGCTCAAGGATGCTGTTGCCAGAGCTTGGTAGAAGGGAGTTCTGGCCGCCTTTGGAGGAGGTCCTTAGCTGGGGATGCCTGGGAATCCTCACCAGCTATACAGCAAGGGTTAGGACTGTTGTAAGACCTACTTGGCCCAGGTCAGAAAATAAAGGAGGGCTCCCCTCCCCGATTCCCTCTCCTCTTTGCCTCCCTTCCAATTTTCCACCTGCCATTACTATCACACCAACAGAACCTCACCAAACACAGAACAAGGGATCACAAATTAGAAATAAAAATATTTAGACAAAAATTGAAAAGGAACCCCAAGAAGTTAAACATAGCATTACTGCAACACTGGAGACACAAAACATGCATTTCCTTTTCTACAGAACACAATACAAAGACATTTCCTATGCACATTTCCAAAAGCTAACATATTCCATTTAAAACATTTGAAATAAAATGCTTTGTTTCTACCTTTGTTGTCTGGACATTTTATTTTTCCATCTTGCTGGTTCCAATTTCTCTTTTCTGCTTTCCTCTCTGCCGTCTGCTAATTCTTCTTCAAGCGGCTGTAGTCCATTTGTCTTTTCTCCTCTCTCCTGTCTGTTCCCTCAATATTCCTGCCTCTGACATGTTGGTCATTCCTTTGTAGCTCTTTTCTGCCTCTCTCTCACCCTTCTTTGTCTCCTTTTTACTTTTCAACTACCTATCAAATTTCCATCTTCTTCTTTCACCCACTAGCTCTCCCATTCCCCATCTTACTCCTCCCCATCCCTACTTTCTCTTTTATCTTTAATCTACTCCCCATTACCATATTTCTACCCTCTGTAATCACTATCTCTCATTCATTTCCTTGCCACCCCCTCCTCCCCCTCTTGCCCTCTCCCACAGGGTTCCACCATTCCCATCACCTTCTCCCTCCACCCTTCTAACCAGCATCTGATCCCCTCCCCACCCCACCATGGTAGCCTTATATTTTCCTGCCCCTTCTCTCTTCATTCCTGTTAAATAGTAATAGTAGTAGTCCTCTCCCCCATGGCCCAGCATTTCCCCCCTCACCACCTACTGTGTACCTCTCATCCACCTCCATGTCTATCTCCCCCTCTCATTCCCACTGTCCAACGTCTCTCTCCCCTTCCCATACAGCATATCTACCTTCCTCCCCTCTACCAGCATGTCTAACATTTCTCCCTTCCCTCCACCCCTATGCCCACCATTTTGCCCTCCTCTCCACCCCTATGTTTAACATTTCTCCCCCTCTCACCACCTATCCCCTCTCTATGCAGCATGTCTCCCTCTCCTCCACCTCATATGCAGCCAAGACTTCTCCCTTCCTGACCCCTCCACCCCTTTACTGGATCTCTCCCTTCTTCCCCATGCAGCTTCTCCCCCACCCACCATGCCTCATCATTCCATCTTCCCTCCTCCCTGTGCAGCATCTTTCCTTCCATCTTCTTCCCTCCCCCCCCCCCGTGCAGCTGCTGTCCCCGTCTTCCCTCCCCCATTCCAACATCTTTTCCCCATCATCCCTTGCCCCGTTGCGTGCCACAACTTTCACCCCCATCTTCCCTCACCCTCGCAGGCCCGCCCAGCAGCGATTCCGATCGCAGGCAGCTCCTTCGACTCGCACACGCTGCCTGCCGGCTGCCGCTCAAATCTCCTTGCAGCTACTAGCAGCGCTAACCCGGAAGCTCAGAGGGTTTTATAGCAGATTTAGCAAACGTCACTAAGTGAGTAGAGCGCTGTTAGGAGGACTTGGGTTGGGTGGAGAATAGGTAGAGGGTAGGTCAGTGTCACCGGCGGTCCCTACTACTTTTAAAGTAGATTTAGTCAATGTTGCTATGACAGAAAAATTTTTTTAAAGACTGGATTTATTAACCAATTTCAAGGGTAGTGATGGGAACCACAATAGCCCTGTCTATAGTAAATTTATTTATGACATTTGTTTAGCTAAAATATGTTAAGATCAGTTTTTCAAACATATATGAAGTTGTGGGTTCATTTCATTGATGATGTCTTTGTAATCTTTACTGGAATAGAAATGGATTTGAGAAGTTTGTTGATAGTTTAAACCAATGCCATCATAATGTAGAATTTACGGTCGCATACCATCAGCAAGAGAGATCTCATTTTTGGACATATTACAACAAAGAGGACTGGAGTTTGAAATGACAATACATAGGCAGAGTAGTGATAGAAATACTTTTTTACATTACACAAGTTGTCATCCTATGTCTTTGAAAAATAGTTTTCCCTTTTCACAGTTTGTTAGGTATAGACACATTTGTTTTACCAATAGTGAATATAAATTGCAATCTACACTGTTAAGTGAAAAACTTTATTGGTTGGACATTAATTGGTTAAGTAAGCGCATATAGTTAGGACAGTCAGCCACCAAGCTAATCAGGCACTGATCTGAATGTAAGTCAGTGCCTGGTAAACTGGTAAACTTCTGGATGATCACATTGACCTTGACATTCCATGCCAGTGCCAAGACATGACCTTGCATTAAATATCTGGGTTTAGTTCAAACCCTAGATGTCAGCAGCTTAAAAATTGATGACTGCCATGGGCTGAATATTGGGCCCTACCATTTTATTTTGAATAAGAATTGATGGTACAGTCTTCTCCACCCTACAGATGGCTTTGAGAGAAGACAAAATCTTCTGATTGTTTTGAAGTATATATTAAATAAAATTGCGGAGAGGACTGAAAATGGTTGTCAGATGCACCAGTGACCATTCTGTTGACGATGACATGTTAAGAAAGTGGTAAACCAAGACCTTACCCCCTACATCACAATATTATTCAATGGCTTAACATGATAGAATTAATGAGAGCATTTAAAACTGAAGACATGCCAAAAAAATACCATCACAAAACATGTCTCTTGATCTATACCATGGTGCAGGAAGTCAACTATGGAGCCCAGCAAGGTATCTGTGTTGTGTCTCCTACAATGCCCAGAATGAAATGGGTCCAGGACCTTATTATGCTCTAACAATTCCTGCAATTGTTGAAGTCCTACATGTTCCACAAAGGAAGATTAGAAAGTGGTCAATAGTTAGACAAGGTCAATAGAAGAAGTGGAGTCAATCAGTGAAATTAGGAACCAGATGATTCTTTATTACACCAAGCATGGTTTGTCCTCTGAGGCATTCATACCTTTCCAATGATATAAAAAAGGCCTATCTGATATCTATTTTGTCACCATGGATATAGAATCCCTTTACACTAATATACCCCAAATTGAAGCCCTTGCCATCATTGAATGATACTTGAGAAAATGGACCACACATTGTAGAATTCCTAGCCATCTTATTTGTTGCATTTGCCACCATTGCTCTTACAAAAAAATATTTTTTTTTTGTAAACAAATTCTTTCAGCAGATTAAAGGGACAGCCATGAGTGCCTCGATGGCACCCGATCTGGCAAATCTCTATGTTGCTAATTTAAAAAACTGTTTCTTGAAAGATCATCCTTTCTTGGCAAATATCAGATTTTACCATTCATTCTATGGAAAGGCAGAACAAGTGCCCTACAAGGTGTTTTTTTAGAATGGATGAACACCAGAGATCCACATCTTAAATTAAAAATAAATTTTGATTTCCAACAGATTCTATTTTTTGGATACTCTTATCAAGACAGGTACATATTTTCTAGAGACTACAATTTTTTGTAAGCCAACAGATAGAAATAAGTATTTGCATTTTGAAAGCTCACACCCTAGTATGCTCAAATGCAATCTTCCTTTTTGTCAATTTTTAAGTCTAATAAGACTATGTTCCAGTTTTGATGATTTTGAATCTAAGGCCTCTGAGATGTCTTTAAGATTTCAAAATAGGGGCTATTCCGACAACTGCATCCAGAGAGGTCTCAATAAAACCAGAATAGCCAATCACAAAGCTTGCTAAAAGAAAAAAAAGACCAAAAAGAAACCAAGCATGGTTTGTACTCTAAGGCATTCATACCTTTCCAATGATATCAAAAAGAGTATACTAAAACATTGGCATATACTTACTACTACTACTTATCATTTCTATAGCGCTACTAGACGTACGCAGCGCTGTTCACTTGAACATGAAGAGACAGTCCCTGCTTGACAGAGCTTACAATCTAATCAAGACAGACAAACAGGGCAAATAAGGGATAAGGACAAAGAGTAGCAAGATTCCGGAATCCCAAAGAGTAGGAAGATTCTAGAATCCCACAGTAGCAAGATTCTGTGTGGAATCCCAAAGAGTAGCAAGATTCTGGAATCCCAAAGACTACTACTACTACAACTTATCACTTGAAAAATATGATTGTTTTAAAGATAAAAAGCCAATTTTTGCCTTCTCTAGATGCAGAAATCTAAAATTAAAGCTTGTACCTTATGTGTTGCCCTCATTAACACCTTTAGATAGACGACCTCAGGGACATTCTAGTTGTGGTTATTGCACTGTTTGTCAATATTCATTGCAAATCACCACTTTCATTAATTCTCAAAGCAAGAAGAGTTTTAAACTGCAACACACTGTAACACCATTCAACTGGTCGATGTGATCCTGTGCCCCTGTAATCTGATATACATATACAAGATCAAGCATATTATTAAAACTCGGATTATTGAACACAAAAGTAACATCAACAGACAACATCAGAATGCTCCATTAGTGTAACACTGTATGAAACAAGGCCATTCAGTTTTTGTATTGAAAGTTATTCATTCTAGACCTAGAGGGGGCGATATAGATCAGTTGCTATTACAAAATGAACAGAGTTTCATTTTTGATTTGAAAGAATACTGTTCAACCCTACGGATTGAATAAAGAAATTGAATATAGGCATTTTATAGCATATTTTCTATTTTAACTTTGTGCAGTTTAAGTGATGATTTTATATTTTTATACTGTTCAGTCAGGTCTGTTCAAATAACATACCTCCTTTGGCACATTTTTTTCAATTAATGTTCATTAGTCTTTATTATATTTAGCTTTACATCTCCTATGCATATACTGAATTTTTCTCTACACAGTTAACAATAGCACTTTCTATGTGTTCTGTTCAGCTGATTAACATACCAAAAATTTTTTTCAATGTCACTCATTTCCAAGTCTATTCTTAGTATTCAGCAGCATTCTTGCTTTATACTTTATCTTAATAGAATGATAGATGCACAATGCTTCCTTTATTATTCAAGTATAGCTGTAGCTTTTTTACTTTTTTTCCCCATGTCAGTAGTTCTGACGTGGAAACGTGAATCCCACACACACACACACACACACACACACACATGCATATATATATATATATATATATATATATATATATATATATATATATATATATATATATATATATATATATATATATATATATTTATAGCATTCCGTTTCAGAGTTAGCTGTTTGATTTTCTCAGTTAGATGCTCTCTCCCGTATTCTATATAGCATGCCTAGAGATCAGTGCCAAAATTCGTGTGGATTCTGTAACCAATGTGTGCAATTTAACAAGCTAATGAGCGTTCATAGCAGCATAACAAGCAACAATGAGCACTAATGGGCACTGATTAGAATTTAGGTGCACAACTTGTTAGCGCATTCTGTAATGATACGCGCCAAACTTCTACTGTGTGCAGGCAAAAAGGGGTGTGGTTATGGGCAGGGAAATGGGTGTTCCAAAATTTAGGCACCTAGTTATATAATATGGCCCAGTGCACCTAAATCTATGTGCCAAGATTTACGCATTTTCATTGATGTAAATGGATGCATGTAGATTTAGGTGTAGATTTAGGCGCTGAAATATCAACGGAGCATATTCTATAATCAGCGACTAAATTTAAGTGCCAATTATAGAATACGCTTAAGCACCGATTTTGTAGATGTCATGTATAAAATCTCTCCCCCCCCCCCCCCCGTGCCTTACAGTTCTGATGTGAAGTACTTGACTTTTACAATCACACTACATTTTTTAATGTTGAATATTTATGTGTTATATATTCTGCTAATTTCTTTTGAAGATTGCTTAAGTAGTCTCTATATAGCATTGTTTGTTTCACAGATGCAACAGTATGCATATGCGATTCTTTAAGCATATAAAACCATTGTTTTAGTGCTGTTTACCAAAATGAACAGAATTGATATTATTCTCCTTACTTTATATATATATATATCTGGTGTCTTAATATGTTGAATTTTATTATTTTACTTTCTTATGATCAGGATATTTTATTTTATTATTTATTTACCAATTTACTTAGCTCTTTTTATTTTCGCTTTTAGACTTTTTTTTACCCCTGAAGCAGACACATGTTGTGCCGAAACATAGCTGTGTCAGTTTTCCCTTGTTTTTCAGTCACTGAGTGTAATAAAGAATCATCTGGTTCCTTCTTTCACTGATTGACTCCACTTTTCCTTGATCTTCGGTTTGCTCCATCCATGGAGGTTTTTTCCTTCTCTATTTTTGTTGTTTCAATACTTAGACATATCAGAGCAGGTATGTAGATTTTTTTTCTTAATATTGATTGAGCTGCTGTCTTTTCCAGACTATAGGGTGAGAAACCCTTCAGGTGAAGAAGCATTTACAATGGATGTTAATATTTTTAACAGAAAGCATAAGGAACTAATGAACACTATCATTTTTATCTAACAATTTTTGACAAATCATCACCCTCCTTTTACAAAGCCACACTAGTGACTGACGGTACGATAATGCCAACACAGCCCATTCAAAGTAAATGGGCTTTGTTGGTATTACCGCACCGGCAGTCGCTAGCACAACTTTGTAAAAGGGGTGCATATTTGGTAACTAATATTAAGGTAGAGTGCCACAGCTTCTAAGACAATACTTTCCAAGGGATAAAAGGCTTCTCTGAAGGACATAGAAATGAATAATAAAAAGTTGACCAAATCATCTAAACTAATGAACAGTTTGCTGAGCGTGCTGAAGATTTAGTAGTCAATTTTTATACAGTTGAAAACAATGTGGCGTTGATTCACAGACATACAGGGAGGAAAACTCTATAACTGGATGCTCACATTTAAATTAATTGGGGGAGGTTCCAAGATGGCAGCTGCCCGGTTACCAAGGGAGCCCTTATCTCTAACTCAATGGGTGGCGGTAAGGGCTCCCCGCCACATGGCCACATGGTAAGAATTTTCTTACCGCGTGGCCAAATTTGTCTGGGGGCTTTTTACCCACTGCGGTAAAAAGGGCCCTGGCGCATGGGAAAAATGGCCCCCATTGCTAGCGCAGGGCCCTTTTTCCTGCAGCTTGGTAAAAGGGCCCCTTAATGAGTGGGTGTTTAGGTGGTTAGGAATGGCTTATGTAGTGGTTGGTGAATAAGTAGGTGGGTGGGTGTTCAAAGTCCCCAACTTGAGAAGCTATAGCTATACTGTGGCATAGCTATATTTTAAAATTTAAACTTCAATTTACGTACAATAGAGAGCAAAGTAAAGGATGCAAATTATACCCATCAACTTCTAAGCAACTTGTGGATGCAAGGAAAGTGTCAGTATACACATGCTAGAAGTGTAAAAAATAAGATGGGAAAGTTGGAGTATATAGTACTAAATGAAGAGGTAGGTATAATAGGCATCTCAGAGACCTAGAGGCAATCAATGGGACACTGTGTTAAAAGGGTACAAATTATACTGCAATGATAGAGTGGATCAAACTAGAGGAGGGGTTGTGCTATATGTTAAAGAGAGACTTGAGTCAAACAAAATAAACATTCTACATGAAACAGCAGCTTGGAATCTTTACGGATAGAAATTCCATGTGTGAAAGGAAGGAGTATACTGGTAGGTCTGTACTACCATCTGCCAGAACAGAGAAAACAGACAGATGAAGAAATGTATACAGAAATTAGGAAAGCTGGCAAATTAGGCAACAGTACAATAATGGGTGAAATCAGTTATCCCGATTTAATTGGATAAATGCTACATCAGGGAGCACTAGGGAGTAGAATTCCTAGATGTAATAAATGACTACTTCTTGGAGCAACTGGTCCAGGAACTGACAAGAAGGGGAGCTATTTTAAATATAGCCCTTAGTGGAATGCAGGGCATAGTACAAGAGGTAATGATGTTGGGTCTGCTGGGAAACATCATAACATGATCAAATTTGAACTAATATCTGAAGTGATGTCACAAAGCAAATCTACTATAGCAGTATTTAGTTTTTGAAAGGGTGACTAAGATAAAGTGAGAAAAATGGTTAAGCTAAAAGGATTGGATGTAAAGGATGGGACTTTAAATCAGGCATGGACTCTGTTTAAAAATATCCTCTTGGAAACCCAAATGTATTCCACTTATTTACAAAGGTGAAAAGAAGAGCAAATGACAGCCATCATGGTTAAAAGGTGAAGTGAAAGAAGCTATTAGAGCCAAAGAATGTTCTTCAAAGAATGGATAAAGGATCTGAATGAAGAAAATAAGAAGCAGCATATGCACTGGTAAGTTAGATGCAAAGCATTAATAAAGAAGGCTAAAAGAGAATATGAAGAGAAACTTGCTGTAGATGCAAAAACTCACAGTAACAACTTTTTCAGGTACATCAGAAGCAGAGGGCATGTGAGGGAATCCATGGGACTGTTAGATATCAAGGAGCAAAAGGGGCACTTGGGAAGGACAAGGCCATAGCGGAGAGACTGAATGAATTCTTTGCTTTGGTCTTTATGGAAGAAGAAGTCAGAGATTTTACCTGCACCAGAAATGGTTTTCAAGGGTGATGATGGAGAGGAACTTAAAGAAATCTTGGTGAACCTGGAAGACGTACTGAGCCAAATCAACAAATTAAAGAGTAATAAATCACTGGGACTAGATGGCATGCACCCCAGGGCACAGAAAAAAAAACTCAAACATGAAATTGCTGATCTGCTGTAAGTGATCTTTAACCTACTACTACTACTACTTAACATTTCTAGAGCGCTACTAGGGTTACGCAGCGCTGTACAAATTATCAAAGAAGGACGGTCCCTGCTCAAAGGAGCTTACAATCTAAAGGACGAAATGTCAAGTTGGGGCAGTCTAAATTTCCTGAGAAGAGGTGTAGTGGTTAGGTGCCGAAAGCGACATTGAAGAGGTGGGCTTTGAGCAAGGACTTGAAGATGGGAAGGGAGGGGGGCCTGGCGTATGGGCTCAGGGAGTTTGTTCCAAGCATGGGGTGAGGCGAGGCAGAAAGGGCGGAGCCTGGAGTTGGCAGTGGTGGAGAAGGGTACTGAAAGGAGGGATTTGTCTTGGGAGCGGAGGTTACGGGTAGGAACGTAGGGGGAGATGAGGGTAGAGAGGTAAGGAGGGGCTGCAGATCAAGTGCATTTGTAGGTTAGTAGGAGAAGCTTGAACTGTATGTGGTACCTGATCAGAAGCCAGTGAAGTGACTTGAGGAGAGGGGTGATATGAGTATATCGGTCGAGGCGGAAGATAAGACGTGCAGCAGAGTTCTGAACGGACTGAAGGGGGGATAGATGGCTAAGTGGGAAGCCAGTGAGGAGTAGGTTGCAGTAGTCAAGGCAAGAGGTAATGAGAGAGTGGATGAGAGTTCGGGTGGTGTGCTCAGAGAGGAAAGGGCGAATTTTGCTAATGTTATAGAGGAAGAAGCGACAGGTCTTGGCTATCTGCTGGATATGCGCAGAGAAAGAGAGGGAGGAGTCGAAGATGACACCGAGGTTGCGGGCAGATGAGACGGGGATGATGAGGGTGTTATCAACTGAGATAGAGAGTGGAGGGAGAGGAGAAGTGGGTTTGGGTGGGAAGACAATAAGTTCAGTCTTGGCCATGTTCAGTTTCAGGTGGCAGTTGTACATCCAGGCAGCAATGTCGGATAAGCAGGCCGATACTTTGGCCTGGGTTTCTGCAGTGATGTCTGGTGTGGAGAGATAAAGCTGGGTGTCGTCAGATGATAGTGGAAACCATGCGATGAGATCAGGGAGCCCAGGGAAGAGGTGTCGATTGAAAAAAGAAGGGGTCCAAGGACAGATCCCTGAGGAACTCCAACAGAGAGCGGGATTGGGGTGGAGGACGATCCATGAGAGTGTACTCTGAAGGTACGATGGGAGAGATGGGAGAGATAAGAGGAGAACCAGGAGAGGACAGAGTCCTGGAACCCAAAAGAGGACAGTGTGTCAAGAAGTAAATTGTGATTGACAGTGTCAAAAGCGGCGGATAGGTCGAGGAGGATGAGGATGGAGTAGTGACCTTTGGATTTGGCAAGGAACAGGTCATTGCAGACTTTAGATAGTCCCGTTTCTGTCGAGTGTAGGGGGCGAAAGCCGGATTGAAGCGGATCAAGGATGGCATGAGAGGAGAGAAAATCAAGGCAACGGCTGTGAACGGTGCGTTCAAGTATCTTGGAGAGGAAGGGTAGGAGGGAAATGGGGCAGTAGTTGGAGGGACAGGTAGGGTCAAATGATGGTTTTTTGAGCAGTGGTGTGACTACAGCATGCTTGAAGGTGTCAGGGACAGTTGCCGTGGAGAGAGAGAGGTTGAGGATATGCCAGATGGTGGGGATTACAGTAGGAGAGATGGTGTTAAGTAAGTTGGTAGGGATGGGGTCAGAAGAACAGGTGGTGCATTTCGAGGAGGAAAGAAGAAGGGCAGTTTCCTCTTCAGTGATATCAGGAAAAGAGGAGAAGGAGGCCTGGGTTGGTTGGTTGAGGGAGTGGGTTATAGGGTGAAGAGGAGGAGATGGTTTGGTGGAGAAATCGAGGTTGATCTTCTGCACCTTGTCGCGGAAGTAGTCAGCCAGTGATTGAGGAGAGAGTGAGGGGGGGGGGGGGGTGGCAGCGGAGGGCACTTTGAGGAGGGAGTTAAGTGTGGTGAAGAGACAACGAGGGTTAGAGCTGAGGGAATTAGTCAATTGGGTGTAATAGTCCTGTTTGGCGAGGAATAGGGAGGACTGGAAGGAGGATAGCATGAATTTGTAGTGAATGAAATCAGTATGGGTGCGAGATTTCCTCCAGAGGCTTTCAGCCAATCGGGCACAAGAGCGAAGGTATCGGGTGCAAGGGGTCAGCCAGGGCTGGGGATTAGTACGCCTTGTGGGACGGGAGATGGATGGTGCAAGGGTGTCCAGAGCAGAGGAGAGAGTGGCATTGTAAGTGGAGGCAGCCTTGTCGACAGACTCAGAGGACATGATGGAAGGGAGGAGATTAGAGACACTAGAGGATAAGGTGGGAGGGTCGACAGCCTGGAGATTCCTGGAAGTAGTGGTTAGTGTTGGGCGGGATTGAGGGGGAGGGTGATGAAGTGTGAAGGTGATCAGATGATGGTCAGAGAGAGGAAGAGCTGAGGCGCAGAAATTGGAGGGTGAGCAGGTAGAGGAGAGGACAAGGTCAAGACAGTGGCCAGATTGGTGATTAGGGGTGGTGGAGCTCAGTTGGAGGTTGAAGAAGGAGGTTAGAGTGAGGAACTGAGAAGCATAGGAGATGGATATGTTATCAGTGTGTATGTTAAAAGTCTCCAAGAATGAGGGATGGGGATGAGGGCTCAAGAAAGACGGAGAGCCAGGCATCGAAGTCGGTAAGGAAGGAAGAGAGAGACTTTTCAGGGGGGCGGTAAATGACTGCAACTCTGAGTGGCAGCGGGTAGAATAGACGGATGGCGTGAACTTCAAAGGATGAGAAGCAGTGAGACTGCGGTAGGAGGAGAGGTTGAAAACTGCAGGATGGCGAGAGTAGTAACCTGACGCCGCCACCGCGGTCAACTGGGCGGGGAGAATGGGAGAAAAGATAACCTCCATGACATAGGGCCACGACTGACGCAGAGTCATCAGGGGTAAGCCAGGTTTCAGTTAGGGTGAGCAGTTGAAGGGAACGGGAGATGAAGAGATCATGGGTGAAGGAAAGTTTGTTGCAGACAGAGCGGGCATTTCACAGGGCACACGAGAAGGGGAGGGAGGAGGGGGGGGAGGAGAGGAATAGAGATGAGATTGGAGACATCGCAGAAACATTTGCAAGGATGAGACGAGGACAAGGACAGGTGTGGGGGACTTGGGTTGGGATTGATGTCTCCCGCGGATAGCAGGAGAAGGAGCAAGAGAGTGCGGAGGAAGGTGGGGGAGGTAGGGCGATGAAGACGACGAAGACGGGATGCGCTTAGGAGGAATAGGGAAGGGTTCATGGCAGGAAGGAGGTGTTGAAGGTTGAGAGCTAGGAAGGAGGAGGAGGACAGTAGAAATGATGAGGTGGTGGGGGACGGGGTGGGTAGGGTAATGCAGTAGTGAGCAGGACGGGAGAGGACATGGATGGGCAGTGAGATCATGCGGTATACAGCGATGGGGGTAGGGGGAAAAGATTAGGAAGGGACAGGGCAAGGAAGAGAATGTGTATGGGGGCCATAAGTAACGACTGAGGTGTTACAGGTGCGTGTGTAGTGACTGAGATGTTAAGCAACAGGTAGGGCAGGAAAGCTGGACTGGAGGCTTAAGACTAGAACAGCAGGCAACGATTTGGAGCAGAAGGTGGGTAGGATGGCGGGGAGGCAGATGGATAGACAGGCAGATTGGTGGTTTGATAGGCAGATTGGTAGGTGGGTAGGTAGAGGAGCTGGCGGCGGGCAGGTAGGTTGATGGAGGCAAACAGGCAGGTAGGTTGCTGGGCTGGGGGCAGGCAGGTAGATGGGCTGGGAGACAGGTAGGTTAAGGGTGAGCAGTCAGTCAGGAGAGTGATGGGCTGGCAGGTAGATGGACTTGGGGCAGGCAGGTTGAAGGGTGAGCAGTCAGGAGAGTGATGGGCTGGCAAAGCGACAGGCGAGGAGGCAGGTAGGTAGTTGTGCAGGCTAGGAGGCAGGCAGGTTGTTGATGGGCAGACAGGCAGGCAAGTTGAAGGGCTGGTAAGCAGGCAGGTTGGTTGATTGACTAGCAGGCAGGAACAGGTGAGTGCGGTGGAGAGCTCAGCAACAGGACTGGAACAAGCTGGAATAATTTGGAGGTTGGTTGATTGGCTAGCAGACAGGCAGGCAGGAACAGGTGAGTGCGGTGGAGAGCACAGCAGCAGGACTGGAACAAGCTGGAATAATTAGGAGCAGAAGAGAGCAGAGCAGCAGGATTGGAGCAAGCTGGAACGAGCTGGAATTGAAGTTACATGGAAGTACTTTTGAAACAAATAATAAGAAATATTTTTTCATGCAAGAAATAGTTAAGCTCTGGAACTCTTTGTCAGAGGATGTCATAACAGCGATTAGCATATCTGGACCTAAAAAAAAGGTTTGGACAAGTTCTTGGAGGAAAAGTCTATACTCTACTATTGAGATAGACATTTAATTTCATTTATTGATTTAATATACTGCATTTACACCCAAAGGCACCAAAGTGGTTTACAATACTACAATTAAAATTTTAGTGTATCAAAAAGTTTAACAACAGAGAAAATAGCCTGAGCTCATCATTTACAATTGCTCAAAAAAGCATACATAAAGCCAAGTTCTCAAGACTTTACAGAACTGCAAATAACTATCAATACTCCTAATACACTCTGGCAGCTGATTCCACAAAGAAGGGCCAAAATGAACAAAACTTTGAATACCAAGTATAAGATTTATAAAGCTACTCTTGCTGATACTGGTAGCCAATGAAGCTCATCCAAGACAGGTGTTATATGATTGATTCTCGCTCGTAACCATATATGGGCTGCCGTGTTCTGCACCAATTGCAATCTTTTCAAACTGGAAATGCTACCTCTGCTTTCCCTGGGATTGGCAGTATGGGATGTTGCTACTATTTGGGTTTCTTACAGGTACTTGGAAAAAGGATACTGTGCTAGATGGACCATTGGTCTGACCCAGTATGGCTATTCTTATGTTCTTAAATAGAAGTTAAACATTTATTTAATCTGTACAGCTGTAGTTAAAAGTCAGAACTAAAGATTAAGTAATAAATTGTACTAAGTTTAGAGCACTATTTTACTGGTTACCAGTTTTGGCTTATCCTTTGTTTTCTGGTTGCAAACTAGACTACCAAATGTCCATTATAGATCACAGCAATTGTAATCAAATTCTGGCAATTAGCCTCCCCCTCCCCCATCCTAGTTTTTATCAGCAGTTCAGATGTGTTGCTTTAGCTGCAGAAGCCCCAATAACCAAACCTGATTTAAACGCTGTTTTAGGGAAAATACATTGCACAAAGATATATAATATGTGGCATTTTCTAACTGCAATGGCTTGGTTTTCTTTTAATGAAGTAAAATGAAGGCCTCAATTGAAAAACCGAGAAACATATTTTATTTGACACAGCTATTCAGCACTGAATCCAAAACAGATGCATCAAGCACCACTATACAGGCATAATGCTCATGAGTCAAAGCAGAAGTAATGCTCTTAGGAAAACAGATTCCATTCTTTTTTTTCATCTTATTTTGTTGCTTTCCCTTCAGATCTGGCCCACCAGCTTCTTGGAATTCATTCTGAGGGATAATGCATTCTCTAATCTGCTCCACACCAGTCTTCACGAAGGAATGTTGCAATGTTAAAAAGAACTTCATCAAACTTTGTGAAAAAATGTTTAAGATATATTTTAATCAATTAATGATGTGTGCCTTAAAAGCCTGCTTGAAAGCAGTACATTATAACAGAGTCCTATTTTCTTGTCACCGCTAAATGTCAGTTGCCAAGGGAACCAAGCAAACTAGCTCCTGAGTCAGTAGTAAATGAGTAATCAAATTTTGTTTGTGTTTTCCCCCCCTTTTTGGTGCTATGCTTCTTACAAAAGACTATGATTGACTTGTTTTTCCATTATTTGCATTGAATAAATTTTAACAGTCACAAAAGACTGTTGTTTTTCTACATAGGCACAATACAACAGGGTGCTCAATAAGTAATGAAATTTGACCTTATCAAATCTATAATGCTCAAGTCATTTCCACTTGAGAATTATGCCTTTTTTTCTGAAGAAAAAACAAGTAGAGCTAGACTCACCGTGAAAAATGAAATACCTCTGATTACAAAACCATTAACCCCCTCCTCCTAACTGTACCTAGTAGCATTAGGATGGACAAATCTGTTCAAACGGAAGATATAAGTGAGACATTTTGAAAGATGGCAGCCTGCTTGGGTACAGCCTGCCTATGCTAAAGAGAAATGCACCTGTGAATCTGTATAAGGTCTTAGCTGAGACTGCAGAACGAGAAAGTGCAGTAGGAAGAGAAGGAGAAATAGTTTTATAAGAGAGTTATCTGAAGGGGTGGGCAAGGATGAGGTGCCAAGTTGGGAGAGGAGGGAATTCCTTGCCATCCTTTTGAGTCAGTCTGTGAAAATGTGAATCCAGAAGATAAGAGAGATACCTACTTGAACCCTGGCCTCGGACACTGTTTTATTCTGCAGCTAGCCACATTAGGAGAAGAAAAAGAGGAAGAAAAGAAGGGAAATCTATCAGAAGACTCAAAATAACTGACTTGTGACTTGACTGTAGTGTGGGGTGCTACAGTAAAGAGACTCATTCTTGACTGAACAGGCAGAATTTGGACACCTCACAATGGCCAGGTTTTTGAGTGCCACAAAAAGGGAAAGCAGCTGCTAATATTGCTATGATCCACAAATGCCAAGCAGTGGAGCTGAGGGGTTTATTCTTGAAAGAGACCTCTTGCCCACCTATTTGTCTGTGATAAAATTTGAATCACCTAAGACAGACATAAGAGGCTTAGAGTGGAAGAAACTGGGTGGGGTGGGGGGGGGGGGGGGGGAGTGACAAGGCAATAAGAATACTAGACGAAGGGAAATAATATTAAGAAAATACTGATGATAAGAAAAAAATGATTGAATAATAGGAGAAACAAGGAAACAACTGATAGGGAATAGAAACAAATGGCATGAAAACTTTAATTAAAAAAGGGAGTTTTTAGCTTAGGATTGTGATAAGGTATAAGATTGTGATTTGTAACTAGAGATAAGTCAAAGCCCTGTCTTGATTTTCACATTAAACATTGACAGTGCTTTGGACCTGGTTTTTGCAAAAAACTTTATTGTTTTGTTTTTCTTTTAATTAGGATTAGTTAACAAGAAGTTCAATACAGAAATAACAGAGCCTATTCTGAAACATGTAGGCACGTAATGTGGATTAGAAACAAATACCTCCTTTTTGCCAGGAAGGCCAACAAATAGTCTGTTAATTTGAAATAATGAATTATTCCATATATGAATGTGGCTTGTGGATGACCAGTGAATTTGCACATAGTTATCAATTTCTGAAAATATAGCTTGAGTAGATTATAATATGCCATTGGTTAGGTTTTTGTCCAAACAAGATGCTGGTAGAAGTTGTAGAGAAGTATCAGCCCAATGCTCAGTTCAAATCTCCACCATAAGGGAGCAGAAGATGTGTCTGTATTTGTGATCCAAGTAGCAGATTGTCTAATTATGAATGCTGAAAGGTAGTCATGGAAACTGGGAAAATTGACCCCTCCATAGGACCTTGGTGCTTTTAATCTCTTCATAGCAATGCTTGGCAGTTTGTTGGCCCAAAGAAATTTTGTCAATTTATCTATAGTCTTATAAATGCTAACATGGAGAACCACAGGTATCATGCTGAGTGAATAGTTGAGTTTTGGAGCAATTATCGTCTTTATCATGTCCAACCTACCCCACCAGGATAGTCATAAAAGGGACCATTTACTGGTTAAATCAGTAACAATTTTGATAAGTAGGTCAGAATTAAATTTCATGGTGTCAGCCAAGATAGGGCCAAATAATATCCCTACGTATTTTATGGATGTTGGTGACCATTGGAATTCATATTGTTGAATCTCCTCTTTAATGTCGGGACAGTTAAGGAGTATTTCAAACTTGGAGGCATTAAGTTTATAGCCAGATACAGTAGAGTATAGGGTTTTAATACCTAAAATAGCAGATATGGAGGAAGGAGTAGTATATAGGCGAATGCCATCTGCATATGCAGAAACCTTAGCAGTAACTGAACTTAAAGTGATACCTGATTTGGGTGGGGGGGGGGGGGGGGGGGAGGCATCTAATTGCAATCAAGAGGGGCTATAGAGCTAAAATAAAAAGTAAAGGGGAAAGGGGACAGCCCTATCTAGTACCCACAAGAGGGGTGAATTGATGATGAAGTGGTGTTATTAATCTGAATTTTATTGGAAGGAGCTGTGTAAAGGACTTTAATCTTCTGGATAACTTCTGTGAAGAAACTAAATCAGTTTAGAACTTGGAACATGTAAGACCATTCTACCCAGTTGAAAGCTTTTTCAGCATCCAACCCGATAGCTATGGTGGGGATTGTGGAGTGTTGTTGATGTAATAAAACACTGGTGAAAAGTTTAGTATTGTCAAATGAGTGACAAACGTGCATAAAGGCGGTCTGGTCAGCATTGATGAGTTTGGGAAGTATTAATTGTAACCTGTGAGGATTGCATAAAGTTTGGCATCAATATTTATTAAAGAAAGGAGTCTGTAGTTCTGTACTAACCAGGGGTCCTTACCTGGTTTTGGTAGTACTATTATGGTGGCTTCTGTCAGTATGAGATAATTAAAGTATGATGATAAAATTGGTGCTAAAATAGATTTAAAGGCTGAATAAAACTCAACAGTAAGCCCATCTGGGACATGGCTCTTTATTTTGGGCATACTTTTCAAAGCCATTTCAATTTTGTTTGGTAATATGGGTTTAGCCAGTGTCATATTGTCAGATGTCTCAAGAATAGGGTGTGCAATGTCTGTGAGAAAAGATGTGGAATTGGATATGGAGCCAACTTCTGAAGTATAAAGAGCAGTATAAAACTCTTTAAACTTTTCTGTAATTTCAGTGTTGGCTGTTAATAAGTTATTGCTGTAATCTCGAATGGCAGTAATGTTATTTCTCTCTGCATGAGCTTTCAAGTAATTGGCTAATAAGTGTGCGCTTCTATTGTTTTCAGAGTAGTACTACATGGACTGCATAAAAATAGATTTACTATCCTTTTTACTCAACATAGAATTCCTTGTTCTTACTACTGAAATGTTCATGTTTATTCTGTTTGTTACTGTGTTGAACATCAATAAAAAGAAACAAATACCTCCATCAGGGTACTCTTGTAGCACCTGTCATACTGAAAATTAGGTGCAGATAGGACATGCGCACACACACGCACACACGCACACTCACACACACTTGTGCACACATATACTCATGTATGTATGTATGCACACACACCATGAAAACAAATATCACTTTTTTTTTTTTTTGCTGGGACATACTGTACTGCTTGTACTGTAAAATGAATGAATCATACAGCACAATGACAGAAAAAATATAATCATATACCACATTAAAAACTGAATATGAGATGCATAATTTATAATTTTAGAAAGTCTTATGATGGAGGATTTGCAGACCCAGGTTACTGCTTTCTAGTCAGTGAACTCCATTATGTTACAAGATAACTGGGTTTGTAAATTAAGTTGGGTCATTTGGATAGGCTTGTTTGAAGAGGTAAGTTTTCAGCAACTTTTGGAAGGGTAGATGTTTGTTGGTTGTTCGGATGGATCTTGGTTTGGCATTCCAGAGTTGGCTGCCTATAATGGAGAAGTTGGATGCATAGTAGGCTTTGTACTTGAGACCTTTGCAATTGGGAAGGTGAAGGTTGAGATATGTTCGAGAAGATTTTGACCCGTTCCTGGCTGGAAGGTTGATCAGATTGGTCATGTAACTTGGAGATTCTCCGTGGATAATCTTGTGAATCAGTGTGTGGCCTCTGAAGTTTATTCGTTCTTTGATAGGGAGCCAGTGGAGTTTTTCATGGAGTGGTGTTGCGCTTTCGAATCGTGATTTACCAAAAATGAGTCTGGCTGCTGTGTTTTGGGCGGTTTGGAGTTTTTTCAGGATTTGGGCTTTTCATCCAATGAAGATGCTGTTGCAGTAGTCAGCGTGGGTGAGTACAGTGGATTGTACCAAGTTGCGGAAAGTTTTTAGGGGAAGGTATGGTTTCACTCTTTTCAGTACCCACATCATGTTGAACATCTTCTTCGTCATGGCTTTTGCATGAGTTTCTAGAGTTAGATGGTTGTCTAAAGTTACTCCTAGGATTTTTAGATTGTCGGATATTGGGATTGTGACATCAGGGGTGATCAGGTTAGTTGGGAGGAGAGTAGAGTGTTGTGATGAGAGGATTAAGCATTGAGTTTTTTTCTTTATTCATTTTCATCTTGAAAGCATTAGCCCAGGAGGCTAAGATGTTCATGCCAGTGATTATTTTATTGGAGATTTCTGCTAGGTTGGATTGGAAAGGGATGAATATAGTAACGTCATCTGCGTAGATGAAGGGGTTTAGACTAGATTTGGATAGGGACTTGGTCAGAGGAATCATCATAAGATTGAAGAGGATTGGGGATAGAGGTGATCCTTGGGGGACTCCGCATTTTGATGTCCATGCAGACGAGATTGATGTGGTTGATTTGATTTGGAAGGATCTAGTGGTGATGAAACTTTTTATCCATTTAATGATGTTTCTGCCGATCCCTAGTTTGTCTAGTAGTTTTGTAAGAATATCATGGTTTACTATGTCAAATGCGCTAGATAGGTCGAATTGCAGAAGAAGTATGTTGTTTCTAAATGATATTTCTTGTTTGAACTTGGATATTAGGGTGAGTAGTACTGTTTCTGTGCTGTGTGCAGGCCGAAAACCCGATTGTGACTCGTAGTATGGAGAATTTTTGTATAAATTCGTTGAGTTGGGAGGTTACTCTGTTTTCCATTAATTTGGTCAAAAGAAGGATGGAGGCTACAGGTCGGTAATTGGTGATGTCGTTTCTCGGTTTCTTGGGTTTTTTTTGGTATTGTGTGAGTAGTATGTTACCGTGTTCAGTGGGGAAGGAGCCTTGTTGAAGTAGGAAATTTAAGTGGGTGGTGAGGTCTGAAATGAATTGTGCTGGCGGATTTTTCATTAGGTAATTGGGACAGGGGTCCAGGTGGTAGTGAGACTTGGAGAGCTTGGATACTGCTGTGGAAATTTCTTCAGTGCTGAGGAGGGTGAAGTTTGTCCAGGAGCGGTCTGCTGGGATTTCTTCTGTGTCGGGGTCCAGTTTGTCGAGGAAATTATCAATGCTGGCATCGTCTTGGGGAATTGTGTTGCACAGAATAATGATTTTGTCGTTGAAATATTTGGCCAGCTGGTCGGCAGATGGACAAGTTGAGGGTGAAGTTGTTACTGGATCCGTGTTAAGAAGATTATTTATAAGTTGGTATTGTTTTTTATGTCTGTTTCGGTGGATGTAATTTGTTTTGTATAATATGCTCTTTTGGCTCGTTTAATGGTATTCTTGTATTTCTTTTGTGTCTGTTTTCATGCATTCAGGGTGAGATCGTCTTTTGATTTGCTCCCAGTTTTTTCTAGTTTCCTGGTTTGTGTCTTTAGGTTTTTTAATACGTCGTTAAACCATGGTGAGGGTTTTTTTTTAATACATAGAGTCTTGGAGTGAAGTGGGGCGATTTCATCCAGAATAAGATTGCACCTGTTGTCCCATTCTGTGAGGAAGTGGTTTGAGTTTGGATCTATTGACCAGTCGTTGTCATAGATTTGTTGCCAGAAAGTTTCCTTGTCTATCCGTCCTCTGGTGTTGATTGTTATGGGGTCAAATGGTTTGGGTTGGTCTTTTTTTCGCCATTGTATGGATAGGGTTGCTTTGTGCCTGATATTGGGCCTGATATTTTTAAGTATTCTCTTATTTCCAGCTTCTCGTCCAAGCGACAGCCAAAGAAATATTGAAACTGGATAGTGCTGCAGAATATTTCCTCTAACTGCCTCTGGGATGGTCTGGGGTGAAGCTTGGATGAGCTGAGGGTTATCCAGTTAGTGAGGAAATTCAGTCTTCTAGCCACATAACTATCTGGATAAAGTTAGGACAGCAAAAAGGCTCTCCTAACTTTATCCACTTGGCTATCCAGTTAGCGGCTTGAATATTGCTACTAACAAGATAGCACCACTACAGCGATGATTCGAGATATTCATCACTGCCCAGTATCTGTGCTGAATATCTGGATTATATGTATCCATGGTGACTGATATTTTATAAACCACTGACTGCTGTCTAAAGAAGGCTCCCTAGAGGCCACTGTGTAATGTGGAACCTGAAACATATCATCGTGGCTCAGCAAGGCAACCTGTGAGTGCAGGAAGGCATGTGCAAGTGATGGATACAGCACTACATACATATTCTACACAGGCATCCAGTGGAACATGCCAGCACTTGTGTATGAATGTGACCATAGGCACTCCAGTTATTTTCCACATCCAGGTCACCTGCTATGCCCAGATGCACTTGAATGTGCCACCACTCCAATATATGTGGGTACTATATGTCTGTATCTGTCTGCCATTTCAAAATAGGTACACATCAACGTCAGTGGTCTGAGTTATTTTCACCATTTGTGTATGGGGATGGGGTAGATAGATGTATGTTAGATTGGCCTATATGTTCACCACTGCTTTAGTAAAATAATGCCTCCATCCTCCACATGCCCACATAGACATCTTTTCCCTCTCATGCATGTTCTTTCACAAATGGGGCTGGTTGTCATTAACATTGTACATTTGCTGTGATTGTTGTAAGAATTGGTTAATAAAAAGTTATAATGGGATTCATAATTATCAATGCAGGCCTGTCAGTCAGAGTTGTTTACTAACCAGAATTAAGCTTTGTTGTATTAACATAATTTCTACCTCAAATATAGATGTTACCACTGCTAACAACAACAAAAAAAACACTACATAGAATTCAATATTATCAATATAGCTGTGTACTTCAATTAGCATATTTAAACCCATCACATATTCATAGAACTTGTTTTTAACAAGATTTTCACTAATACTGTACATGTGCCTGCAATGTCCACTTTCAGGGTTTAGACCATAATACAATTGATTTTAGCACATTAGTGTTATGACTGGCAAATAATATTAACTACAACATTTACATGGCTCTAAAATAATAAAAGAAGATTGAATAAGCACAAGCTTGAAACTTTTATAAACTGTAGCGTCAATTGGCAAGGTTTCAGTCTTAGATACTGTCACTCATGCAGCTCACTTAAAAATAATTAAACATTTTCATTCACTCACCTCATGTTAGGGCAGCTACAAATGAGCCTGGTAAATGCAGATCTGGGTTTCAAAGGCTGTAACTAGAAAATTTAGGAACTGATTCACTATAATGAGGGGCATTTTTGATATGATGTCTAAATCTGATTTAGGATGTTTTGCTGAAAACATCCAAAAATCAAGTGGCAAATATAGCAATTTTTGAACCAGAGAAACATCTATCTTTTTGTTTAGAAAATGGCATTTGCTAGATGTTTTCGTGCTTGGTGCAATTATTATTTTTTGACCATTTAAAAAAAAATGTCCAAGGCAAAAACGCACAAAAACAAGCCATTGGAATGCATGGAGAGGTCAACATTCTTTGTAGACTGGCCACACCAGCATCCCAGCAAAGCAGTGGGTCACCCTAGGGTGTACCTAAGTGGACTTCACATAAAAGATCCCAGGTACACATCTCACCGTTACGCCCTTATATTGTATGGTAAACCCTCCAAAAATCTACCATACCCAACTATACACCATTAAAATGGCCCTTATGGCTGTAGGTGTCACCTATATGTGGGTATAGTAGGTTTTTGGTGGTTTTTGGATGGCTCACACTTTCCTCCACAAGTATAACAGAATGGAATACGGGCTTGAGTTCCTTTCTCTACAGTCCACTGCACCGACTATTAGGCTATTCCAAGGACCTGCTTGCTGCTCTAATAGGACTGGCCATAACATCTGAAGCTGTCATAGAGGCTGGTATATATTGTTCCTTTCATATCTTTGGGGGTGAGAGGTGGTGGTCAATGACCACTGGGGGAGTAAGGGGGGTCATGCCTTAATCCTTCATTTGGTCATGTAGGGCACCTTTTTGTGACTTAGTTGTGCTTGAAACAAGTAATTTTTAACCCTGGACATTTTTGCTTTTTTCTATTATGGCAGAAAAATGTTCAAGTTTTGGGAACGCCTAAATCCTGCCCCCAACATGCCCCCATGTGATTTGGATGCACTTCATATGAACTGCATAGAAAAATGTCTTAAAAATGGGTTTCGAAAATAGCGATTTGGATGTTTTGGCAAAAAAACAAAAAGTCCATCTACCACTCTGTGCCAATTTTTGGACATTTTTCTGTTTTGAAAATGAGCCTCAATGTGCATCATCATTAAATACCACCCATTAGAAATGATGAATCCAGGAGCAAATGGCATGAGAGATGTAGAGGGTAATTTTATAACAGGTCGCCTAGGTTTGGAAGTTGAGAAGGTGCCTGTTTGCAACCTATTTTATAATGACATGATGTAAGCATCTATGGTCCTTTATAAAATACCAGGGCTAAAGTGGCAGAAATTGTGGCTAGACTGAAGGAACAGGTATAGGTGTTAGACCTTAGAGTACATGTGAATTTTATAAAATACCTCCACAAAATGGCAGAGAATCTTGTGTGGGATATACTAAACTTGAAAATATGTGAAATAATAATAATCCCAAAACATTCATTAACCCATTAGTGCCCAATGTTCCCATATTTTTCCCACATATGGGAACATTGGGCACTAATGGGTTAACTACCCTGCTTTCCTCAGCGGCGTCACTCACCAATGTCCAAAGACCTGCAATAGTGAGGTTTCATAACATCAGCTTTGTCATTGTCTTTGCATAGGAAAATTTTCTGAAATAAATTTTCAGTTTCTTAAGCACTCATCCAATCATTGACTAAACACTTTTGTTATGTTTACTTATGTAAATTAATACTCATCTGAGCTAATATTCCACTGCTGGGTCAGGGACAGAATCCCCTATTAATAATACATTAAGCATTAATGTTGTTGTAAAACCTTACTTATATATTATTCTATATTAAATATTACATTGAATACATATATTGGAATCAATTCCAGCTTAACTGGTCAGTGTTTTAGATCACAGTAAGATGGCGACCACATTTTTTTCTATTTAACCACTAAATGATGTCACAGACATACTTCATTCAACCAATCACGCTCCTGGACTAAACTAATGTCATCCACTCAACTTCTAAATTTAAACCCTGTGGAACCATTGTATTTAACTTAAATATCCATCATTGTTCTCTATAATTCAAACGTTTTTCCATAGAGCCACCCTCCCACCCTTCTATCACTTGATCTATTACCCTCCACTTTATATCACATGGTGTATAATGAAAAGATGTCCAATGTTGCACCGGAGGCGCTTGCATGGTTTTTTTTTTTTTTACACATTATTCATTTATTTTGAATAGTTTATAGGATAGTGTTGCACAGTAACTAGCTATCTAGCAGAAGACTATACATTTTTGAAACTCATAGAAAATTTTTATTATACCAAAATAATGGGAGCAAATTTACACAATGATTTGAGTGCCTCTGGAATGAATAGCTTCATAGTTCCAAGACAGCATCAGCAATTCACTCCACATATTTTCCAAGAATATCACCGTCCCTAAATAAGTAGTATTCCTTGTCTTCCAGAATAACTTTGGTACCTCCATACTCTGGCAATAATATTTTTTCACCAACTTTTACACTTATTGGCAAAGTTTCTCCACTCTTCCCTCTGGAACCCGAGCCAACTGCTACCACAGTTGCTTGTAACACTTTACCCTGGGACTTCTCTGGAAGCATGATACCTCCCTTTGTCATAGTGTCAGCTGCAAACCGTTCAACCAAGATACGGTCAAAGAGCGGAATAAATTTCTGAAATGCTTGGCCTGCCATTCTCACCACTACTCACAGCGTTCACTCCCCAAAGCGTTCACTCCCCGCGTGTCTAGTATGAAATAGAACTCGGCGCTTGCATGTTCTATGTAGTAATCCTAGATTTATGCTCGGTCAGTCTAATTTTCACAGGTTGACTATGACCCACATAAACCAAATTGCAATGACATATAATGATGTATACTACATTTTTACTGGTGCACATAGGCATATTTTCAAAGCACTTAGCCTTCCAAAGTTCCATAGAAACCTATGGAACTTTGGAAGGCTAAGTGCTTTGAAATATGCCTCATGGTATCAAATCGAGATGTAACAGAAAAGTTTGATTGTGGATCTTGCCATGAAGACCCTGTTATTAAGATTGACACCATTGACAATGTCCACAACTTTGGTGGGAACAACCCAAGGATTCCTCAACCCTATTCCCATATCTCTGTCTCCCTATGTATTCTGCTATAGTTGGCCCCCTTGTTTCAGATATAATTGGAAAATCCTGAAAAATCAAATACAACTGAATTATGTGCCAATGTAATTTCATGATTTTAACAAACCGCTGTGCTATTCGCGAGAATGGAACGTCAACAATTCTTCCCTCGTTTTTTTTGTTTCTTGTAACAATAATTCATGTTGTACAAATCTTACCCGTAAGTAAACTTTTTTCATTGCTGACTGTGTGCCTTGTGCTAAAAATCTGTTCTTCAAGAAAACTGCTTGCTCTTTAAAATCATCTAATTTATTTACTTTTGGTATTTATAGACCACTTAGACCTAAGCAATTTACAGTTTCATTTTACAGGTACTATGTCTGTCCCTAGTGGGCTCACAATATGAGTAGCACATTGTATTACTGTTGTACCTGGAGAGTTAAGTGACTTGCCCAGGGTCACATGGAGCTGCAGAGGGAATTCAACCTGCTGCTAACCATGAGGCACAGTGGGAATCAAACCCAGATACCAAGGTCTGCAACCCACTACACTAACCATTAGGCCACTCTTCCACTCTGTAGCAAAGTGTCAATTCAACATAGGTATAGGAACTGGCTCACAGGAAGATTGTACGTCAGTCAGAATGGGTTGAAACTATCAAACCGCAACAATGTGTTCTGTTTCACAGGTTTTTGATAAACGATAGTCGTCAAATGACCATTTTGCTTTTTAATCCACAGGTCCAGAAATTCCAAATTAGTTTGACTTGCTGTCACAACAAATTGTATATTTGGATTCAGTGCATTTAGCCATTGTACAAAGTTCTTCATAGTTTGTTCAGTATCCTTCCAAAGGAAGAAAACATCATCCAAAAAGCACTTCCACAAAAATACTGGAGTGAACTCCTCTGCTGGATATATACACTGAGATTCCAAATTACCCACATATAATGTAGCTACCGAGGGGGCTAACGTGGCTCTCATAGCCACTCCTTGGGTTTGCTGGTAAAACTCGTTATTATACCAAAACTAGTTGTATTGGATGACTATTCCCGCTAGTTGGCATAAGAACTTTGTTGAAATTCACTGTGGTTGTGAACGAGCAGTCAAAACATCCGTAATCACTCATAATGCCCCTTCGTCAGGGATCCTTGTGTGAAGGGATACAACATTCAATGTTACCATCCATCCTGAATCCAACATCTCAGGTAATTGTCCCAGAAGTCGCAATAAATGGGAAGAATCCTTCAAATAAATATCCACTTTTAACAGTTTCCTGTCACAAAAACATATCAACAAACTGAGAGAGCAGTTCAAATATAGGATGCTTAGTGGATACAGTGGGGTGTCCTGGAGGATTCATCAAGTTTTGTGTATTTTAGGAACAAAGTATATTTCAGGTGTATGTGGGTGCAATTCTGTCAAAAAAGGATTATGTCCCCGAATATTGCCCTATTGCCATATTGTGGGCATCTACACGGTTAGCACATGCTAATGCTTAGCATGAGCTAAAAACGTTAATGCAACACTAGTGCGACTTAGTAAACAGGGCCCCTAGTATTTAGTCACCAGGTAGTTATGGAACTATAACTATAAAACACATCAGTGGCCTATAAAAAAATACCATTAAAATGTTCATATTATATAAATGTGAAGATTCTAAATGTTTGCTTGATGCCTGTTCCTTTTATCAAATAAGATTGAATGAATATCACTCCTCCATATTTTTTATTGAGGGTGCTAGATTGTGGAACACTCTCCCATCTGAACTGTGCAAAATCACTTCAGTAATTCAGTTTTGGAAGCAACTGAAAGCACAATTTTTTTTCAAGCTTTTGCTGCTGTTTAAAGTTAATGCCACGAATGACTCTGCATTGCTCAATTTCCTTATATCATTATAAGAAACATGTAAAATTTATGTTTCTTTTTCTGTTTTAGGAAATTCATGTTGAGTTTGTAGGTTTATGATGAATGTTTTATTGTAAACCACCTAGAATTGCAGGATAAAGCAGGTAATACAGACGTTCAAATATTTGAAAGGTATTAATCTGCAAACAAACCTTTTCCGGAGAGGGGAAGGCGGTAGAACGAGAGGACATGAAATGAGATTGAAGGGGGGCAGACTCAAGAAAAATGTCAGGAAGTATTTTTTCACGGAGAGAGTGGTGGATGCTTGGAATGCCCTCCCGCGGGAGGTGGTGGAGAGGAAAACGGTAACGGAATTCAAACATGCGTGGGATAAACATAAAGGAATCCTCCTCAGAAGGAAGGGATCTCCAGAAGCTTAGCCAGCGGTGGGAGGTGGGGATAGTGCTGGGCAGACTTATACGGTCTGTGCCCTGAAAAAGACAGGTACAAATCAAGGTAAGGTATACACAAAAAATGACACGTGAGTTTATCTTGTTGGGCAGACTGGGTGGACCATGCAGGTCTTTTTCTGCTGTCATCTACTATGTTTTTAAATAAATAAATAAATAAATAAATAAAACTTATTTTAACGTGTGTCTTTTTATGTATTGTGAGTGCTTCAACTAGAGCGTAATAACATTTAAAAAATATCAAATATGTGTATGAATTGATCAACAACACATGTGATATTTAAAAGATGTTATTACACTGAAATTTAAGCAATTTAAGATCATCACAATACATAATGAAGACCCAAATTAATTTTGGATCTTCACATTTATAAAATATATGAAAATTGAATAGAATTGTTTTCAGACCACCAATGTGTTCTATAGACATAGGTCTATGATCATCTGGTGATTAACTACTGAGGTCTATTTCCTCCATACATATATTTTGGCTATGTCTTCCAATTTATACAGGGTGAGGCAAAAAAATAGTAACCCCCTAGAGCAGGCTTGTCCAATCTGCAACCCTCCATCATTTTTCTGGCCTGCAGAAGCTTGGGGGAAACAGATTCCTGTGATGGGATTCCTGCTTTCCTGCCATGACTCATTTAACTGTGAGCTTTAGCTGCATAGCACAGGAAGTTTGGGTTGGTCCCATGGTTTCAAGTCTCACAGGACCAGCCCAAACTTCCAGTGCCGTGTGGCATAAGCTCGTGGTTAGAAGAGTCACAGGAAGGAAGCAGGGCTCCTGTTGGAGGAATTTGAAGCTGAAGCCAGATCATTGTTAATTTTATTCAGCTTTTTTTTCCTATTCTGTACAGTGAAAGGCAGAGAGAGAATGGGTGAAGTGGGGGGGGGGGGGGGGGGGACATATGAAAGGCAAGTTCGCATTGGTGCTAAAGCAGTTGTAATAGCAGTTATTTATTTTAAACTAATTTCTTTTCTAGTTTTTATTAGTTGTGTGTTCAGCAGTTTGCTCTTTTTTTAATGTGTGTTGACATTTAAGTAGCCTAGTGATTAGTACACTGGACTTTGATCCTGGGGAACTGGGTTCAATTCCCATTACAGCTCCCTGTGACACTGGGCAAGTCACTTAACCCTCCATTGCCCCAGATACAAAATGAGTACCTGTATATAATATATAAAGAGGGGCATAATCGAACGCGACCGCCCATCTCCATGGGCGTCTATGTCCAAGAACGGGTACGTGAAGGGGCGGGACAGACCGTATTTTCGAAAAAAAATGGGCGCCCATCTTTTTTTTTTGATAATACGTTTTGTGCCAGGCAAATGCATCGGATGTGTGCAGATTTGAGCGGGGCAGTTTCGTTTTTCAGCAATAATGGAAACTGAAGGCGCCCAGCTCAAAAACGAACAAATCCAAGGCATTTGGTCATGGGAGGGGCCAGGATTCGTAGTGCACTGGTCCCCCTCACATGCCAGGACACCAACCGGGCACCCTAGGGAGCACTTGTAACAATTTAAAATAAAAAGTAAAATACCTCCCAAGTCCATAGCTCCCTTCCTTTGGGTGCTGAGCCCCTCAAATCCCCCCCAAAACCCAATGCCCACAAATCTACACCATTACCATAGCCCTTATAGCTGAAGGGGGGCACCTAGATGTGGGTACAGTGGGTTTTAGGGGTGGTTTGGAAGGCTCCCATTTACCACCACAAGTGTAACAGGTAGGAGGGGATGGGCCTGGGTCCACCTGGGTGAAGTCCACTGCACCCACTAACAACTGCTCCAGGGACCTGCATACTGCTGTGATGGAGCTAGGTATGACAATTGAGGCTGGCATATAGGCTGGAAAAAAATGTTTTTAAAGTTTTTTTTTTGTGGGAGGGGATTAGTGACCGCTGGGGGAGTCAGGGGAGGTCATCCCCGATTCCCTCCGGTGGTCATCTGGGCAGTTGGGGCACTTTTTAGGGGCTTGTTCGTGAGAAAAAAGGGTCCAGAAAAAGTGACCCAACTTCCGCTAAAAACGCTTTTCTTTTTTCCATTATCGGCCGAGGGTGCCCATCTCAGCTCAGCCGATAAACACGCCCCAGTCCCGCCTTCACCACGCCTCCGACACGCCTCGGTCAACTTTGTTCGTTCCCGCGACAGATTGCAGTTGGAGGCGCCAAAAATCGGCTTTCGATTATACCGATTTGGGCACCCACTGGAGAAAGGCGCCCATCTCCCGATTTGTGTTGAAATATGGAAAGTGTTTTGATTGTAACCACAAAAAGGTGGTATATCAAGTCCCATCCCCTTTTTAAAAAAAATCTAATATATTTTGAAAGAAGTCACCTGGTGCTGGTTTGAAGAGTTATTTTCAGTGCTGCTAATTCTAAGTTGGAGCCTGTCTGTGAAGGCAGGGGGGAGGAGGTACATATGAGAGAGAGCAAATGGGTGAAGGCAGGGAGGTTTCTCCTTCATGAATAATGAACAGAAGTATTTGTTGAGTGTCTAAGGTTTGTAGCCCCTGTTAAAGACAGAAAGCTAATCCCTAGTCTTTCATTTATCAAAATGTCAATAGGGAAATAGAGAAGGCAGAGACCCTTACAGTACAGAATTTAAAGTAGTTGACAATAAATTGAAGCAGAGTAGGATAGGGAAGGCAAAAGAAGGATTCATATTTTAAATGTGTTTGTTGTATAAGAGTGGATGCAATAAGCTCGTACTAAAAGAAGCAGAAGCATGTTGTTTTAAGCAAATCCACATCCCTAGTTTTTTTCCTAATTTTCAGGCTTTTTTTTCTGTTCATTTACACATTAGCTTTTTTTTTTTTTTTTTACATGTGTTAGAACATGTGTGTTAATTCAATTTAACATATATTAAGGGCTAGATTTATTTAAATGCTCTACTGTGTTAGTGCCCTCTAATGACATGAGCATGCCATTATTAGTAAACAGGTCTCATAAAATTAGTCCTGGAGTTACAAATGTGCAGTAATGCATGCCAACATGTAGTAATGTGCTAGCTAGCAAATTTTAGTTAACTCATTCCTAAATGTTTTAAGGTGTGCTAATGAATCAGATGCGCATTAACAAAAGATTAGTACTACAAAAAGAAGCAATCAGACCACAAAATGGTGCAGAAAGATTCAATTGTATTGATTTACACCAGCTTCAATAAAAGGAACTTTCAAGTGCACCTGAATATTTTGTCTATACATAGTGTATGATGCCTTATGAATTCCAGAAAGAATCTCACTTTGGTACAATGCAATTATCAGATAAGCACTAGCAGTCAGTCTGAGAGACTGAGACTGTGTCTAGGCCATGCAGTAGGACACATACCATTCCCTCAGGTTTTGGCAGCACAAATGCATGACCTTGCATTTGTTTAGCATTAAATCTTAGCTGCCAAATTCCAGAACATTGCTCTAGCTTCGCTAAGTCCTTCTTCAGGTTATCCACACCATTAGGGGTGTCTACTCTATTGCAGATTTTGGTATCATCTGCAAAGAGGCAAACCTTACTAGACAGCCCTTCAGCAATATCGCTTACAAAAATGTTAAAAAGATCTGGCCCAAGAACCAAACCTTGTGGCACAAAATCTTTTTCCTCAGAATGAGCTCCATTTACCACTACTCTCTGTCGCCTTCCACTCAACTGGTTCCTAACCCAGTCAGTCACTTTAGGTCCCATACCAGGGGCACTCAGTTTATTTATTAGTCATCTATGTGGAACTGTGTCAAAGGCTTTTCTAAAATTTAAATACACCACATCCAGCGCTCTCCCTCGATCCAACTCTCTGGTCACCCAGTCAAAGAAATTAATCAGATTTGTCTGACAAAACCTGCCTCTAGTGAAACCATGTTGCCTCAGGTCTTCTAATCCATTGGATTCCAAAAACTTTAGTATTCTCTGTTTTAAAAGCATTTCCATTCATTTACTTACCACAGAGGTCAGACTTACCGGCCTGTAGTCCCCAACCTCTTCCTTACTTTTGCTTTTGTGGAGAGGGACCACATTTGATCTTCTCCAGTCCTTTGAGACCACCCCCAGCACCAGAGAAGCATTGAAAAGGTCAGCCAGTGGAGCCACTAGAACTTCTCTAAGTTCCTCCAGTCCCCTTGGGTGTATGCCATCTGGCCCCATCGCTTTATCCACCTTTAGTTTAGCTAGCTTCTCACGAACTGGTGTTTTTTCCATATAACTAATACTAAGTTTTCTGATGGGAAGATTTCTATTTTTCCAGATGTCTCTACACTGCCACAAAATAGAAGAAAGAAGTTTTTATCTTTTCATCAGCAATTATTAGACATGGGGGCCAAGTTTCAATTTAAGTACCCATGTAAATATGGGTACTTGCCTCTGCTCCTACTACAGGCAATGGGAACAGGACAACCTATGACTGCAACTGCCTCTGCCTACCCCTTGCCTCTTTTCCAGGTGCTCTCAATGAGGCCTCCACAGACCCACCTTCAGTCCTGCTTACTCCAGAAGCTGCCTGCAGAGGCCCCGACTGACCAGCAAGTCCGCCTGATCCGGCTTCTTCCTGCTTGTTCCAGTCTGCCTGATCCAGCTTCTTCCTGCTTGTTCCAGTCCATCTGCTCCAGTTTGTTCCAGTCTGCCTGATCCAGCTTCTCCCTGCTTACTCCAGGCCTTCTGCTCCAGCCCGCCTGCTCCAGGCCTCTGCTCCAGCTTGCTCCAGACTGCCTGATCCAGCCTGTTCCAGCCCGCCTGATCCAGCTTGCTCCAGTTCATCTGCTTCAGCTTGTTCTAGTCCGCCAGCTCTTGCTTCATACCATTCCAGCTTGTTCCAGTACTGCTGCTGTGCTCTCCACCGCACTCACCTGCTCCTGCCTGCTGCCTAATCCACTTGCTCCTGCCTGCTAGCCACTCAACCTGCTGCCCAATCCACCTGCTCCTGCCCACTAGCCAATCACCTTACTGACTGACTGCCCACCCTGAAACCTGCCTGCCTCCCAGCCCATCTTCCTACCAGCTCATCACTCCCTGCCCGACTGCTCACCCTCACCTGCCTGTCTCCCAGCCCATCTACCTGCCCTGTGAACACCTGTCACTACTCATGGCCCCCATTCACATTCTACTCCTTGCCCTGTCCTTCCCTAATTTTTCCCCCTCCCACCGCTGTATACCACACGATCTCACTACCCATCCATGTCCTCTCCCGTCCTGCTCACTACTGCAATACCCTACCTACCCCTATCTCCCACCACCTCACCATCCCTATTGTCCTCCTTCTCCTTCCTAGCTCTCAACCTTCAACACCTCCTTCCTGCCATGAACCCTTCCCCATTCCTCCTAAGCGCATCCTGTCTTCGTCGCCTTTGTCGCCCTTCCTCACCCACCCTTCTCCGCACTCTCTTGCTCCTTCTCCTGCTATCCGCGGGAGACATCAATCCCAACCCAGGTCCCCCACACCTGTCCTCGTCCTCATCTCATCTATGCAAATGTTCCCGCGATATCTCCAATCTCATCTCCATTCCCCTCCTCCCCCCTCCTCCCTCCCCTTCTCGTGCGCCCTGTAGAATGCCTGCTCAATCTGCAACAAACTTCCCTTCACCCACGATCTCTTCATCTCCCATTCCCTTCAACTGCTCACCCTAACTGAAACCTGGCTAACCCCTGACGACTCTGCCTCAATTGCTACTACTTTTGCCCTCCTGCAGTTTTCAACCTCTCCACCTACCTCAGTCTCACTGCTTCTCATCCTTTGAAGTTCACTCCATCCGTCTATTCCACCCGATGCCACTCAGAGTTGCAGTCATTTACCGCCCCCCTAATAAGTCCCTCCCATCCTTCCTTACCGACTTCGATGCCTGGCTCTCCGTTTTTCTTGAGCCCTCATCCCCATCCCTCATTCTTGGTGACTTCAACATACACATTGATAACCCATCCGACTCATATGTTTCTCAGTTCCTCACTCTTACCTCCTCCTTCAACCTCCAACTGAGCTCCTCCACCCCTACTCACAATATGAAACAGATATGGTGGACTGTTGAGTTAGTCACCAAGCACACAGCACTTGTATTGTGATGCATACAGATGATTGGAGGTGGCGTATTTAATCAGCCAACGGAGGGTCAACAGACATACAGTGTTTTTCCATGAAGAACAGTCATCCAGCGTTTACGTGGACACACTTTTACAGCGTCCAAGCGGAAGGCGTGGCGTCTGTAGGAAAAGGACTATTTAGCTGGCAGGACTGAGTTTTGACCATTTGTGCATGATATAATGTATAAGTATGGTAAAACATATGTAAAATAAGAAACAGCATAATGTATGCAGTTTAAAATGTAAAACCAGCTGTTTTGTATTTAAATACAGGTGGTGCAAGGTGAGTGGAGGAATGAATGTGTGAGGTTTTAACATTAGGTAGCAGTGCTGGTGAGGTTAGTGGGCATTGCAATACAATAAAACGTTTTTGTGATATGAAAAAAATACTGGAGTCTTTGTGTATTAGAAGTTGTTTGGTTACCATACTTTTCATTAGTTTGACTACCAGGGGGATTGATGCTACTGGTCGATAGTTGGTTGTATCGTTTAATTTTTTCTTTAAGTCTTTGGGTATAGGGGTAAGAAGTATATTTCCTTTGTCCTTGGGGAAGAGTCCCTGTTGCAACATGTAGTTCATGTGTGATGTAAGGTCAGTTATGAAGCGTTGGGGGGCTAGCCTTATTAGGTTGCTGGGACAGATATCCAATTTGGAATGGGTTTTGCAGAATTTGTTGAGTGCTTTGATTTTCCAAAGATCAGTCTCGCCGCTGTGCTCTGGGTGGTCTGAAGTTTCTTGATTAAATGTTCTTTGCATCCTGCATAGAAACTTAGTTTGTTGAATGAAAAGCAGATATGTTAAGTTTAGCTGAATTTTCAGCTGCAGTCTAGCTGGCTAAATTGTGGATGGAATTTTGCTTAAATCAATTCATCTGCAACCTGCTATTTCACCACTAAATAACTTGATGAAAATTCACTGCACTGTGTATTTGTATTTAAGCTTTATAATACTGACAGCAGCAGTGGTTAGTATAATGAATCAATGAGCATGTTTGTCAAACTGTAAAACAATTTCACAGGAGAGAAGACTACTGTCTTCTAGAGCAATTGACTTGCACTTCTGACAGCAAGGATTTGTTCTCATTGCTTGCCACTCTTCAGTATCAAAAATAATTATTCACAGGGGATATGTTCAATCTATGAGGTTAGTTAGAAACATAGTGTAAACTGTTTTAAGCTTGACCATTTCATCAGTTAGAAAATTCAACAATTTTCCTTTTTGTCTTCTTTTTTTCCCCACTGAGATCAATGGTTGTATATTTTCTCCCAGCTCAGCTTCTTTTTCTCTGTAGAACTGCAAAACCTGTCACTGTTCAGTAAGTGCTTAAAAGCACATAAGCACTGCCAAGCTGGGAAAAGACCAAAGGTCCATCAAGCCCAGCACTCTATCTCCGACAGCGGCCAATCCAGGCCCCAAGAACCTGGCAAAAAAAACCAAAATTTAATAACGATCAATGGACTTTTCCTTCAGAAACCTGTCCAGACCCCCTTTAAACTCAGCAAGGCCAGCTGCCGTCACTACCTTCTCCGGCAATGAGTTCCAGAGTCTAACCACGCACTGAGTAAAGAAAAACTTTCTCATCTGTCCGCTCTATCCCGCTCATTATTTTGTAAACCTCTATCATAAGTGATTATGATTATAATGTTTCCATAACCTGTCATTTCAAGGCTCAGACACAATTAAGAGGTATTTACAGCACTATGGTGGATATTTTAGAAGAACTATTCTTGTTTTGAACGTCTGAAAACAGGCACTTAGATGCCCATATTCCATGGACGTCCAAATCCCAATTTTACAAAGGCAGGATATGGGCATTTAATACTGCAGTACATCCATATGTCAAGGGGGCGTAGTCTGGGCATATTTTGGAAGGGACTAGGGAGGGTCCAAAATATGGACTTCCAACTTCGATTACAGAAGGAGGAAGGGACGTCCAAGTCTAAAAAAATGGGTGTCCATATTTAGACCTGGTACTTGTCAAGTCTAGGTTTCAGAAATGTGCTGAATGGAAATAAAGGAAGTCACAGTAGGTATATATTCTGTCCCTGGAGTGCTCACAATTTTATTTAAAAAAAGAAACAACATCTCAAAGCGTTGCCATAAATGCCCAAATCCCCGTCCACGCGGACCCAAAGACTTAGAGCGCTCCTGTTCCCAGCAAGCCATCTGCTTCATTCTGGCTAACCAGAGATGTCCTTGTTCTAGAGTTAATGGACAGAAGTTGCTGTTCTGTTATGTTTGCTGCAAAGTATGAAAATTTCAATGTTCTGTTATATGCCTTTCACACTTACAATAAAAATATTTACAAAAAAAAAAAAAAAAAAAAAAGAAACAAAATATATATTGTTACCTATTCAAGTGTACAGTGCTGCATACGTCTAGTAGCGCTATAGAAATGATAAGTAGTAATAGTAGTTATCTGCACCCATGTGGCTACCATAGAGATGAATGAGAAGTGGAAAGGGGCATTGATACTGCAGTGTTACTCACCTGACTGGGCTTGCAGCTGGCTTCTTTCCCCCCCCCCCCCCTCCCCAGATAATCCACCTTATGCTGCTGCAGGTAACAAACCCATTTCCTCAAATCCTCAGTTTGTATAGATACAAGGGGTGGGAAGGGGGGGAGAGAGAGAGAGAGAGAGAGAGAGTGTATGTGTGGCTGGCACATGACAGATGTTTCACAATGCTACCTTGCTATTCACAGTGATCTTATTTCCAGGTTAGGACACATATGATGATGGCAGATGTTTCACAATGTCACCTTGCTATTCACACTGATTTTATTTCCAGGTCATGAAATATGTGGTGATGGCAATCTTACATTCTGGAATTAACATGCTGTACTTCAGATAGATCAGTTCAGATGCCTGTCACATTGTGCTGCAAAGTGAAGACAGTAGCTTAGTGGTTAGACCAGTGGACCTGATATTCAGGGCTGACTGGTTCAAATCCCACCACAGTCTACCTTACTTCATCACCCATTGCCATAGGTGCAAAATTAGCATGCAGATAGTGCTTTCTTGTACTGGAGTCATAGCTGATATATTCAGTCAGGAGCCTTACTCTGCTTGCATTTATCTTCCTAGGGAAGGAGGCCCCCAAGTTAGAGGAGGTGCTCAGCCTTTGCCAGGCCCTCCTATATTAAAGGTGGAACATCTTTCTGTGGCCAGGGATGAGGAAGAACCTTTCAGGCTTTTCAAGGATTAACCTGGCCAACAGGAGGGTGCAGTGGCGTAGCCAGACAACCAATTTTGGGTGGGCCTGAGCCCAAGTTGGGTGGGCACAACCTTTTTTCTGTCCCTGCCCTACTTTCACTTTCACCTCTCCCCCAGCACCTCACAACTCAAAATATAAATATTTTAACTCATGAGGATTTTCAAGCTCTGTCAGCGGAAGACTTCCTCTGAAGGTGGACAGAACTCCATTTTATCAAGTTTGGCGAGGAGCAGCAACATCCCTGAGCCACCGATGTTGGCACCCTATATGTGCGTAGTTGTCAGTGAATCAAGGATGATGCTGCACACTGCAGTGTTTGGTAGAAGGGAGTTCCGGCTGCCTTTGGAGGAGGTCTTCAGTTTTCCATGCTTGGAGATCCCCACCAGCTACAGCAAGGGTCAGAGCTGGTTTTAGACATGCTGGGGCCCAGGTCAAAAAATAAAGGAGGAGGCCCTCCTGATCCCTGCCTCCTCTCCAATTTCTTCTCCTGCCATTACTATCATACCAACAGACCCTCACCAAATACAGAACAAAGGATCACAGAAATTGAACTGGGAACCCCAAGATGCTAAACTTGGCATGTACTGCAACACTAGAGAAATAAAAATAGATATGCAATTCCTTTACTACTGAACACAATACAAAGACATCTGCTATGCACATTTTCCAAAGCTAACATAATCCATATAATACATTCAAAATAAAATGTTTTTTTTTCTACCTGGTCTTTCTAAGCGCTATTCTATAAAGACACACACATAAATCTTTTACCCCCCCCCCCCCCCCCCCGTTTAAAAAGCTGCACTAGTGGCTTCCGCGCAGCATTGCTGACACAGCCCATTCAAAATGCTAATGCGTCTATAGCATGCCTTAGTAAACATACCCTAAGGGTTTGTTTACTAAGTCACGCTATAGGTGCATTAGCACTTTTATTGCTCATTAATGGGGCTGACACGTGATAAACGCTAATGTGCCCATTGGAATGTATTGGAGTGTTAGCATTTAATGTGCCTTAACTTTAAATGTGTGTTTAAAACGCTAATGTGCCTTAGTAAGCATGCCTATAAGTGGGCTACTATTTGGGTTTCTGCCAGGTACTTGTGATCTGGATTGGCCACTGCTGGAAGCAGGATACTGGGTTAGATGCCATTGGTCTAACCCAGTATGTTTTGATGTTCTTATATGGGAGGGGAATGGGTGGGTCAGGGGCATTCACTAAAGATGTGTGCACTATTATAGAATTCGGGGAATCCGCACCTAATTTAGCATTTCGGGTATTTCGGATGAGAGTACCGTCATACCTTGCATCCATAACTATTCCTTATTCCCTAGCAGATGTCCTTAGGTCTTTAAATGATCACAGAATGGTCCTGCCTGGGCCATGGGCTGGACAATTTGTATTTACAAGACAAAGTGCTTTCTTTTTTTACTGCTCCGGCGCTTTGAAATTCACTTCCTTCAGATATTCACAGTGAACTATCCCTGAAAACCAATAAATCTAAAGTTAAAACATGTTTTTTTTTTTTTTTTTGCAAGTCTGTGGGCCTTCAACTGATTTGGTTTGGATTCAGTGCACTACCTGGGACCATTTGTAAATGATGCCTCTGTGCGAAAATGGTTTTGTTTGCTCCCTGTCCTATCTTTTTAATGAATTGAGTTCTTTTCATTTTTACGTTTTAGTTGTAAACCGCTTAACTCTACTTGTTAGTTTAAGTGGTATAGCAAGTTTTGAATAAATAAATTACATGCAAGGATTTTCACCAGGTTTCAGTTGGTGTAAATCCTTGCACCAAAGTTGGGTGTGGATCCTGGCGCTACGCACTATTCTATAAATGGCACCCAACTCAGAGTGATGTTTACAGAATAGTGCTCAAATTTGGGCACCATTTACTGAATCTAGTACTATGGGGAGATTCTATATATGGCACCTTAAAAATCAGCACAAAAAATAATTTCCACCTAAACGGATTCTATGAGCGATGCTTAGATTTAGGCACGAAATATAGAATATGCTTAGTTCATATCCCAGTGCCTAAAACTACTTGGGTCCATTTACACTAACAAAAACATGATATAAAACCATGACGTAGAGGGCCATATTCTATAACTACACGTGTAAATTTCGGAACACTTACAGCCCTGGCTCTTTGGAACTCACTCCCCAAGTATCTGCGACTAGCAGATATCTGTAAGTCATTCAGAGTACTTTTGAAAACACATTGTTTTAAATCTGTCTTTTGGATATTAAAGGATTTCCAATTTAGTTTCGGAGTTGTTGGATTACTTGACAGGATTTCTGCAATGAGAACAGATAACTGTGATTTTTAATTGCAAATTAATTTATACAGACAATATTTGGATATTTAATAATAATTTTTGATACGAGTGTAGGGTATGCCTATGTGATTGTCTGGTCTTGGATGTGTGAGCTTTACTATCAAACAATGGAGTTCTATGTTTTATTTTATATTTTTGTGTTTTTAACGTATTATACATTGTTTGCATTATTTGTTTATTGTAAACTGTTTTGGTTTGATTACAAGTAAAATGATATATCAAACGTAGTAAACAATAAATGATAAATGAGATGCCTATTTCCCCACCCATATCCATGCCCCTTTTTCTCTGCGCATGTTAGAAGTTCAGCGCAGTACGTTACAGAATGCACTTAGTGAGTTGTGTGCATAAATTCTAATTATTGCCAATTAGTGCTCATTATTGCTTGATAATTGCTGTTATCAACACTAATTAAATTAAATTAAGTCAATTAAATTACGCATGTTGTTATAGAATCCGCCTGGATTTTGCCACAGATCTCTAGATGCGCTATATAGAATCCGGGGATGGCCCTTTGCGTGCCCTTTTAGAATTGCACCTAGGGTGCTTACATGTGTAAATGCTACTTTTCCCTACATTTGTGCGTGCAAAAGGGCACGTAACTGTGAATACCTAGTTATAGGTCCTTTCACATGGGAGATAACCTTTAATATATTTGATCCTACTTAGAAATAACACAATCTATTTTACAATCATAGCAAATTATGCAGTTGTGCAAATGGAGATTAATTTGCTTGCTAAAAGTTACAGACATTTTGATACATCATGGAGGCTAAATAGTTCTTTATTGCAATATTCAGATATGCAATTTGACCTACAAAGCCCTTGGCAGGAATCTTTTCAGACTAATGATCCAAATATAATTGAGACAGAGCTAACTTGGGAGACATGGCAAGACTTTATGAAAAGGAAATTAATTTAAATTGCTGCAAAGAAAAAAAGATACAGAAGCAGAGAATTAAATTTCTGTGAATTACATGGCAGTTAATAATCACAGCTTCCCAAACATGTTCTGTGGACCACACAGCCAGTCATAATTTCAAGATTTCCACAATGAATATAGAGGAGATAAATATATAAATATATATTCTGGGTTTCCAACACATACTACCTTTTAGAGCTTAGTGCAGTAGAGTGATTTTATTTGTCCTCCAGGGATGCCCCCTGCAGATGACACTATTATCAGCTGTTGTCCCTACAAAGTGGGCAGGGCTGTAAGTGGGCCTCTACCTACGTCACGCCAAAGGGCTTTATCTCATTGTTCATCCCTTCCTACGATCCTGAGTGCAAGACTGGTGGGATATATTTTTATTTTTGTGATATTTTCCGTAGCTTATTTATTGATTCTAAGATATTGTGGGTTTGAATGTTGGGTTTTTAATGGGTTTATTTTAGTGTGGAAGGCAGGGACAAATTTAGGCATAGGCAAACTAGGCAAAGGCCTAAGGCCCAAATGTTTAAAGGGACCTTTTTGGATGTACTCAGAACTCAGAAAGCTAGGAAAGGCATTATCTGAATTTTTTCAGGATTTTACAGATTTGTAAACTAGCTGTTTCAAAGCCAGAAGCATAGCTAAAGTGTCTGGATATTTTTCAGAGTTTAGTCTTCTACAGTTCTCCAATTCTTCATCCTTCTAGTGCAGACTGTGGTAGGATCCAGACAATGGGAAGGCTGTTCTGGAGACTAAGGGCCCTGTTTACTAAGGTGCATTAGTGTTTTTAGCACGCCAACACTTAGTGTGCGCGCTAACCATGTAGGCGCCTATATGGATATTCTAGACATGTACATGGTTAACGTGCATTAAAAATGTTAATGCACCTATAATGCTGCTTAGTAAACATGGGCTCTAAGTTCTGCATTAGGCCTTTGTAGCCTGTGAAACCAGTGAGTGTTCTGGGGTGCATGGGTGTAGTTTGACAGTTTCATTTGGGGGGGCAAAGCACATTAGCATATTCATTTGCATACATACATCATACATATCATTATAGTTATTCAAAAAACACACACCCAAGCCTAGAATACAGAATATGAAGCCAGTATAAATATACTGTATGGGACCGCAAAAAACCATTCAGACAAAAATGGAAATGGAGACCCCCCCCCACCCCTCCACCCAAGAAAGCCAGACTACAAGCAGGTCAATACTGGTAAGAGAGAAACAGAAATGTTTTTTTCTCCTGTACGCTGCAAAATACAAAATAAATAAATGTACATTTTACAAAGCAGGCACATTTCAATCTTTGAAAAATATTAAATAAAAATAAGTTTTTTGCTTTTCTATCTTTGTTGTCTGAGCACTTTTATTTTTCTGATTGGGCTGGTCCTACTCTCTTCCACTTTCCATGTGTCAGACTTCTAATTTCTTTTCCAGGTTGGCTTTTCCTTTTCTTCTCCTTCTCTTGTTGTCTTCCTTTCCCGTTCAATCACCAAGAAGTCCCACTCGTCTTCTGCTCTGTTCCCCTTCCCCCCACACCCCTAGTTGCATCCATCTTCAGCACCTTCTCCCTTCTAGTCCCATCTATCTTCTGCTCTCTCTCTCTCCCCAACACCCCCTAGTCTCATTCATCTTCTGCTTCTTCTCCCTCCCACCCACCCCCCTAGTCCCATCCATCTTCTGCTCCCTCTCCCCACACCCCCTCGCCCCATCCATCTTCTCCTCCTTCTCCATCTCTCCCTCAGTCTCAATTGTTTTTAACCCTTCCCGCCCAGGCCCGCCCCTGTCTCTCTTGATCTCCTTGGAACCCGCCACTGCTGCCATCACCACCGCCACCACCACTGCCACCACCACTGCCACAGCACTGGAGTCTTCCAGTGGCGCCCTGTATTGCCAATCCCCCGAGCCCTGGAAGCCCTTCTCTCTCTCCTTCAGTTATGTGCAGCTTTCTCGAAGAGGCTGCCGGTGGCTCGGGGGATTGGAGAATGGTGTGTGGCAACTCAGCTTGTTTGGGAGGGGGGCCCTGCTCCCCTGACCCCCCCCCCCAAAAACTACACCCATGCTGGGGTGGGAGAGAGGGTAGGAATGTAGGAAAAAATGGGGGAAATGTGATGGAGCTGCTGCTGAACAGTTGCAGCAAATGCAAGAAATGTACATGATGGTGAGCAGGGCTGTTGATGGACTGAATAAGCACATGAGCAGCAGAAGCAACAAAGCACAAGACTGTGTGTGTCTGCCTAAAAAGTGACAGTGAGCATGTACACATGTACTGTATTCCTGAAGAATGAGAGTGCAAGCATGTGCATGTTTACACATCTAAAGGATTGGAGAGTGTGTGTTTCTGAGGAATGAGTGTGTGTGTGTGTGTGACTGAAAAGTGAGAGTATATATGTATATGTATCTGTGTTTGTGCACATATCTGAAGAATGAAGTTGCATGCGAGTGTGTGTGTGTGTGTGTATCTGTGTGTGACTAATAAGTAAGAGAGTACATATCTATGTAAGTGTACATAGATGCATGTGTCTGAAGAGTGAAAGTGAATGCATGTCTACATATGTTTCTGTTTCTCTGGGGCACGGGGACAGTCTCATATAAACAGAACTTCCCTTTTAAATTTTGAGCTAAAGTGAGGAGTCCAGAGGCACAAATGTAGCTGTATGCATACTAACCTAAGAGAAAATGTTCAGCCTAGGGAATTTACCCAGCTATTTATGTTACTCTGTTATTTGCCAAATTTCCTGGCAGAAAGATGGGATTGTGGAAAAGGCAGTAGTCCAAGAAAAGCCACAATACTATCTTTTCTGAAAGTCATTCCTGATACTTTGACAGGAGCAGGGATGTTGTGGCTCACCTGATGGCGTAGCTACCGGTAAAAGGTAGGCCTGACCCCCAATCAGGTGCCTTGTCGTCTTATGTGTTGGAAATCGCTTGACAGTTGACTCACATTCATCCACGTGGGGGACACTACAAGTTTACCTCTGCCAAGTCTGCTCTGCTTCAACTTCCCTGCAGCTGCTCTATTGCAGGCAGCTCTTCTAGCCTCTGCTCCTGTCGCCTTCCCCCTTGGCCTATGCACATCAGATATGGCATGTCTTGGCTCTGCGGCAAAATCGGCCTAGGGAGTTGGGAGCTCCAGCGTTGCTTTTTTTTTAAACTTAGCCTGCTGGCCCCCATCCTGTGCTGCTGCAGAAGATGCCAGGAGTCAGTAGCATTCCTCCCTCCAAGTCAAGTGCACCCCCCCCCCCCCCCCCCCCCCCCCATGGCTGCTTCTCCAGCACACTGATCAGGGCCTCATTGGGGACACTGCAGTAGACTTCTGCAGGGAAGTGCTGCCAAGATTAAAAAAAAAAAAAAAAGGTTTCTGTGTACTGTTGGATTGCTGGTGGGTTTCTGTGTGGGGGTGGGCTATGCACTGGATATGTTATAAAACTTTTTTTTTAATTTATGTTGGTGGACTTCTAGGTGGGGGGGGGGGGTGGGCTCTGCAGTGTCCAAGTTAAAAAAAAATGTTTTATGTAAGTTAAATATTTAATGCTGTTGTCCTTCAGGGTAGAGGTGGGGGTTTGGGAAGGGCAAGGCTGATGCCGCACAATGGGGAGGGCAGGGCTGATGCTGGGCTACATGTAGTGGTGGGGGTAGGGATGGGAAGGGCTGATGTCAGGCTACTGGGAGGGAAAGAGGGGAGGGGAGGGGAGGGGGATGGTTGAGGGGGGGACCCGGGCCACAGGGAGGAATGGGGGTAAGGACGGGAAGGACTGAAGTCAGGTTAGAGGACAATTTCAAAATTTTGGTCTTTTATTCTGTAATTGATAAGGGTTTGTCTGTATTCTTCATGTTACCAAGGTGACACATTCTAGCGTGTGGTCAGTGTGGGGATCTATATCAGTCTGGATGGTCTGGGTTTTCTAACAGGACACGTATTGCTGTTGTGTATATTCACTACTTTCCTTTTTAAAGGTATTGCTACTGGTATTTGCATGTTCAGAATTGGTGGCGTTAAGGTTTGCAGCATAGGCTCTGAGAAGCTTCTTCGCAGCATTTAGTGTTACTTCACAAAGAGCCCATAGGAATAAAATGAGTCCTATGGCAAATAACATGAGTTAATTGTTAGTAAAAGACCTCCAAAGTATCTGGCAGTGAAGAGATTTTGTGTTGCTATTATTGAGGTGCTACCAGAATTTGAATATATTTTTTCTATGGAAAGCTGTAAGAGGAAACATTCTAGCTATGTTCTGTATGCTACAGATTCCACAGTAGGTGTAAAAAAATCTTGATGTTGATAGTATGACAGTATGTGGTTTATGTTGACAGCTGTTGGACAGACTATTTATTTAGAGTGCACTTGGTGATGGATTTCTATGGTATTATTTAGCAGTATCCCAAGAAACACTATTCAATGCTATTTAACCAGTCAGCAATGACCACTGACAGCTTAAATAGCATTTAACTGGCTAACCGCAAATATTCAACAGGAGATAATCAGTTATCATTGCTGAATATTCACGGTTAGCGCATAGTGGCTAACTGGCTATATCGTGCAATATAGACTGTTAGTGCCGATACTGAACACTAGGTTTAGCAATTAAATAGTACAGTATAAATAGCAGTCCTATCTTTAACTTTTAGGAATTTAACCGGTTAGCGCTGAATATTGCTGTAACTGGTTAAGTTCCAGCGGCCAAAAATGAAACTGGAAACTCAATGCTGATCACTGGATATGGCACAACATTGAATTTCTGGGTTCAGTGCTGGCAGCGGGCTTTTACCATGCTGCCCGCCACCGGATGAATATCAGCCCTATAGTGCCCACCCGTATTAGCTCTAGGTCCACTCACAATGTTAGGTCTGGCTACGCCAGTGTTCTGAATGAATATCATTTACCACTATCCTCTGTGTTGTGTCAGTCAACCAATTTCTTATCTAGTTGGCCATCTTGGGGCCCATTCCCAGGCCACTCAGGATTACTGAGGAGTTCTGAGAGAAGAAGACATTTCTGTGGGTAAGTGAACATTATTTTGCTCTGTGCTTTGGTGATTTAAAGATTGAGATAAAAAAAGAAATGGTAGGTTTATTGATAAAGATGGTTTGAATAAAAAAGAAAACAAAACTGTATTTATTAACTAGTTTCCATAGTGCAAAACCCTTTATATTAGATTCAAAACTAACTTTTTCTTTCCAGGTATCTTCAGTTCTTAAATCCAGTTTTTTTACACTTTGCAAACTGCGCTCGATTTGCAGATATATGGATGAGAAGCCTCGGTATACGTGGAGGGGCATAATCGAACGAAAACGTCTATCTCCATGGGCGTTTATCTCCAAGAACGGGTCCGTGAAGAGGCGGACCGAACCGTATTTTGGGAAAAAATAGACGTCCATGTTTTATTCGACAATTTGTGAGCTGGGCGTTTTTGTTTTTCAGCGATAATGGAAAATGAAAGCGCCCAGCTCAAAAACGAATAAATCCAAGGCATTTGTTCGTAGGAGGGGCCAGGAGTCATAGTGCACTGGTCCCCCTCACATGCCAGGACACTAACCGGGCACCCTAGGGGGCACTTTTACAAAAACAAAAAAAAAGGTAAAAGAGCTCCCAGGTGCATAGCACCCTTCCCTTGTGTGTTGAGCCCCCCAAATCCCCCTCAAAACCCACCACCCACAAGTCTACACCATTACTATAGCCCTAAGGGGTGAAGGGGGGCACCTACATGTGGGTACAGTGGGTTTGGGGGGCGGTGTGTAACAGGTGGGAGGGGGGGGATAGGCCTGGGTCTACCTGCCTGACGTCCACTGCACCCCCTAATAACTGCTCCAGTGACCTGCATACTGCTGCCAGGGAGGTGGGTATGACATTTGAGGGTGAACATAAAAAGTTGTGAAACGGCATATTTTTGTGGTGGGAGGGGGTTTGTGACCACTGGGGGAGTCAGGGGAGGTCATCCCCGACTCCCTCCAGTGGTCATCTGGTCATTTAGGGCACTTTTTGGGGCCCTATTCGTGGAAAAACAGGGTCCAGGAAAAGTGCCCTAAATTCTCGCTAAAAACGCATATTTTTTTTCCATTATCGGCGAAAGGCACCTATCTCTGATCGGCCGATAACCACGCCCCAGTTCCGCCTTCACCACGCCTTTGACACGCCCCCATCAACTTTGTCCACATCCGTGATGGAGTGCAGTTGAAAACGTCCAAATTCGGCTTTCGATTATACCGCTTTATTCGTTTTTGTGAGATAAACGTCTATCTCCCGATTTGGGTCGCAATATAGGCGTTTTTCTTTTTCAATTATAAACTGGTTTGTATCACAGTTTCATGATATGGATTATTATAATTCAGTTTATGCTGGCTTCACTAAGTCTGAAACACTGCCGTTCAAATTTTATGTCGCACTAAAAGAAGGGATCATATTTCCTTGTTGCTTTCCAAACTTCATTGGTTACCTAATGAATTTAGAATTGATTTAAGATTCTTATTTTTATGCTGAATTGCAAAACACTTCATACAAGTCTGTCAGATTATTTGGCTAAACTAGCAATTCCTTATGTCCCAGCCTGGCTTCTCCGTTCTCACAACAATCACCGCTTAATTCTTCTCAACCTCTCTCAGGTTTACTGTGAATAGGTTTAAGACTGGTTTGAAAATCAATTTTTTTGCTTTGACATTTGAAGATTGAGACCACGGGGTCCTGGGGTGATGTGATGTGTTAACTTTCAAAAGGTCTGTTTGAAGCAGTCCACTTAGAATAGGGGCAGTGGAACTCCTTTTTGTCTGGGGGGGCAAGCTCCTCCCTAACCGCACGCATGCTCTGCCCCTAGCTCCAGCATCTCCCCTTACCTACCATCCCATAGTCACCCCCTCCTGTAGCATCCAGTATCCTTCCCTATCTCCCTCCACTATGGTGCCCAGCATTTCTCTCCTCCCATCCCCCATAGTCTCCACCACTTCTGTCCACTTCCCCATTCCCTGCGACATGCTTAGTGCCCTACCTCCTTTCCCTGGGAAAATGATACTCCAAATAGCGCAGCACCAAAAGCATATAAGCTGGTGAGTGCGGGTCCTTCAGCATCCCTCCCCCTCCAAACTTCCTATTTCATGCTCAAGGCCTCATGCCTTCCAGCTTCAATGCTTTTGGTGCTGTGCCGGTTGAAGTATCACCGCTCTGGAGGAGGGAGGTAAGGTACTAATCTTGTTGTGGGGGGGGGTGAGGAAGATGGAGAGAAGGAGAAGTTGGAGCAATGTTCCCCTCTAAGGACTGAAGTTGACATGAACAAAAATGTTCTGCTATATTACTTTGTGAGCACTTCTTACAGATAACACACACATATACAGGGAGGCCAGAAAGAATTCCATGAGCCATGCTCTGCATGCTTTCCCTCATTGTTCACCTGTAGTTTTACTATGTTTATAGTTACTATAGAGGGGCCAATATTCAGAGTGATTTAAGTGGGCTGGAGAAACTGTGGCCCGCTTATATTGCCTGTCCCCACCTAACCGTCGATATTCAGTGGCAGTAAACAGGGCAATGCTGCTGAATATTGCCTCTGACCGGCCCCCAAAAAAGTGGCCGGTCAGGGAAGGGCCAGGGGGCATATTGGGGTCGAGCTGGGGCTTATGCGGGTGCTGGCAATATTCAGTTGCCGCCTGTATAAGCTCAAGCTGGTTAATTTAGGACAGCTGTCCTAAATTCACCGGCTTAAGCTTATGTGGGCCCCAGCTGAATATTGGACTGGGACCCGCATGTTGTTGTTTTTTTTTTTTAATTGAAGCCCCTGAGCCCCCTTCACTTCACATCCCCTCACTCTTTCCATCCCAACCCCTAGCCACAAACCATTCCCCCCGCAAATGCCACCCACCCCCCTAAACCCTCCCAGAGTCCATGCAGGGCCCCCCAGGCCTACCTTAATCCCTAGTGGTTCAGTGGTGGTTGTTGGGTGCAGGAGCAGAGCCCCCTCACTCCTGCCCATTTTGACACCTTTGCAAAATGGCTGCGGTGACCTCTCATGACAGCTCGCAATACTTATGTTTTTATGTTCTTAACTGGACCCAGACAAAAAAAGGGTCCGCACAGCTTCCACAAAAAAAGTCAAAGAACAACACAAGAGTGGAAGAATGAAACAGTCCAAAAGACAGAGGCAAATATGAATTAGGAGTTCCTCAAAAGTTTATTTGCCAAAAAAAACAATGATAATCCACAATGTAGCAAAGAGGCAACACAAGTGACCCTACACACAGCATTTTTCAGGGGTCGTTTTAGGTCAGACCTCTGAACGTCATTTCTTGGGGACAAAGTGGATTCTCCAAAAATGCAGTGCAAAATGCTTAAAGTCAAATTGCTTCTGCCTAGCTAGAACCAGATCCAGATAAGGCAAGACAAGGCAGGGCAAGAACTGGATCCAGATGAGACCGAACAGGACCAGACAAGACAAGAGACAAGACAAACAAGGCTGGGACTAGAGGCAGGACTGGAAATTGGCAGAAATATGGAGACAAGGCAGGACTGGAGCTTGGCAGGAACATGGAGACAAGACAGGACAGGAGATTGGCCAGAACTTGGAGACAAGGCAGGACCAGAACTTGGCAGGAGCTCGTAGACAAGACTGGAGCTTGGCAAGAACTCAGAGACAAGGCAGAACTGGAGCTTGGCAGGGACTTGGAGACAAGACAGAATTGGAGCTTGGCAAGGCAAGGTCTGGAGGCAAGGCAGGCTGGGTCCAAGGCAAGGTAGGCAAGGTCCAGGGCAAGACAGGCAAGGCAAAAACTGGAACAAGGATGGAGCAGGAACAAGGCAGAAACTGGAACATGACAAGAACTTGGAGGCACTCTAGGGCTAGAAGACCTTGCTGCGAAGGCAAGGAAGAGAGGCTGGAAATCCCAGCTGTAGATTCTACAAAAACAGGTCTTCAGCACGAACCCTAGTTCATGGAGGTATGTGGGAGTTGGAAGATGGAGTATGTTGGGAGGCTGGTCCTCGGTGTGAGTGTGGGTGGGGATGGAGGTGTAGGTAGAACACTTTTCCCCACCCATTTCCACCATGTTCCTTCTCCTCCTCCTCCTCCCCATTCCTTTTCATTTTCTGTACCCTCTCCCTTCCCCTTCCCTCTCTTCCTCTTCCCTTTTACACATTATACTCTTTATCCCCTCCCCCTCCCAATTTCTTATAACCTGCCACTGCTGCCTCCCTCTTTCTGGAGGGAAGGCCAGATCTCCCTGTCACCCATGACTCATTGTGACTACCTTTGCCAACTCCCTCCATACTTCTGTTGGTGGGGCTTGGGTTCCTTGCCCTGCTGTTGCTTCTGCTGTGAGTGCTGTTGGCTCATTCCTTACCTTGGACTGCAGGGCCTGGCCTCCCCTTTAGCCCACAGCTCACTGTTTCTCCTTTAGCTTTTCTGAAATGCATTTATTTAAGCCAGAGATGACAAGTCCCACCCATTAGGTGTGTACCATACTCATTTGAAGGCTTCCTCACTCTCACATTCTTTGAGCCCTTTGTTTCACTCATTCCAGCCTCAGTGCACTGATCCTGATCTCTGCTTTTATGAGACGAAAGCCTAAGTAGTATTACTAGTAGTAGAAATCTGAGCTCACCATCCTGCACAATTTTCTTCTTCTTGCCCCATCCTTTTCCCCTGTACTTAAATAAACATGCTGTAATGTACCTGGTTTTAGACACTGGGCAAACTCCTTTGAAAATTGTCCTAATATTTCTCCAACTCTTCTGTATCCTTTTACAGATACCAAAGAAAAGCAAATATTTTATGCTACATTTTTCATTGGCAAAGCAATACTACACTTAAATCTTTCTAGATTTATAGCTCAGATGCACCATTGGAAAATTCTCACTCTCTGGCCTTCAGTTTCACTCTTTGGGGCAGTAAACCTCCCTTTGTGGGATGCCTCACCCTTGCCATCTCTGTTATGCATGTACAAACTAGCCAGCATACAAACTGTTGACAACAGACACTATCACTTATAGCAAAATGAACCTATTTAAGAGCTGCTATTTGTAATGAATCAATATTCAAGATGTAGTAAGTAAAATGTAACATTATTACATGCATAGTAATATATTTGCCCTTACAATGGAATGAGCAAATTAAGGCAAAAAGACTTTGTAAAAGGTCTCTCCAGACACTGTAAGGAAGCCATTAAAACTGGAAATGAGATCAAACCAGGTTACAGAGCCTATTACATAAAATGTTGTCCTTAACAGAGAAAAACATTATGCTGACAGATTCAGATAAGTGCATGATGACCAAAAGCAAAAAGTAAAATGAATCTGGTTAGAGATGTAGCAACTTACAAATACATATAAAATGAATGGTGGTCCGTAAGTTATCAAAGCACATCTTTGGAGAAAAAGAGTTAAACAAGTAGCAAATGTGTACACTAATAATGTCACACATGGGAGGTGCATTTCAGCTTCCATCACTCTTTGCAGCTCTGGTTTTCCTATTCATTGGAAATGACCAAGAACCTCATTTCCCACTGGATATTTATGACTGAAATTGCCATAAATGATGACTTATTAGAAAGATAGGATTAGATTTATAAAAGTAAGATATTGTGATAGATCATGAATATGGTCTCTCTGCATCATATAGGACCCATGGTAAATAATATTTATTAATGCATGCTACTGGTAGTGCATTTTAGCAATGCATAAGTCATGTAACTTTAAGAATTAGGAGGTCGATATTCAACAGGGTTTAAGCAGAACGGAGAGGCTCCTGCTCGCTTAAACTCCACTCAACTGGTTTCCCAGGATATTCAGCGGCACTTAACCAAAAACCTACTGTATCCAACTGTACACAACTACGATAGCCCTTATGGCTGCAGGTGTCACCTATATGTGGGTCCAGTAGGTTTTTGGTGGTTTTTGCATGGCTCACACTTTCCACCACAAGTGTACTAGTTAGAGTCGGATTTGGGCCTGGGTCCCCTTCTCTACAATGTACTGCAACAAACACCAGGCTACTCCGGGGACCTGCTTGCTGCTCTAATAGGACTGGCCATAACATCTGAAGCTGCCTTTAGGGGGTGGGAGGGGGTCAGTGATCAATGAAGGAGTAATGGGGGGAGGGGGTCGTGCCTTAATCCCTCCAGTGGTCACCTCGTCATTTAGGGCACCTTTTTGTGACTTAGGTGTGATTGAAATAGGTAACGTGGAGGGGCATAAATGAACTGGGCGCCCATCTTGAAGAGCACCCATCTCTAAGGACGCCCCGGCGAAGGGGCGGGCATCCTGTATTATCAAAACAAGATGAGCGTCCATCTTTCGTTTCGATAATACGGTCGAGGACAGCCAAATCTCAACATTTAGGTCGACCATCTTGACATTGAGGTCGACCTTAGAGATGGGTGGCCTTGGTTTTCGCCAATAATGGAAATCGAGGACGTCCATCTCAAAAATGACCAAATCCAAGCCATTTGGTTGTAGGAGGAGCCAGCATTCGTAGTGCACTGGTCCCCTCTCACATGCCAGGACACCAACCAGGCACCCTAGGAGGCACTGCAGTGGAATTCACAAATTGCTCCCAGGTGCATAGCTCCCTTACCTTATGTGCTAAGCCCCACAAAACCCACTACCCACTACTGTACAACACTACCATAGCACTTAAAGTGTAATAGGGGGCACCTAGATGTGGGTACAGTGGGTTTCTGGTGGGTTTTGGAGGGCTCCCATTTACCACCACAAGTGTAACAGGTAGGAGGGATGGGCCTGGGTCCGCCTGCCTGAAGTGCACTGCAGTACCCACTAAAAACTGCTCCAGGGACCTGCATACTGCTGTGATGGAGTTGGGTATGACATTTGAGGCTGGCATAGAGGCTGGAAAAAATTGTTTTTTAATTTGTTTTTTTGGGTGGGAGGGGGTTGGTGACCACTGGGGGAGTAAGGGGAGGTGATCCCCTATTCCCTCCGGTGGTCATCTGGTCAGTTTGGGCACCTTTTCGAGGCTTGGTCATGAACAAAAAGGGACCAAGTAAAGTCGGCCAAATGCTCATCAGGGACACCTTTCTTTTTTCCATTATCGGCCGAGGACGCCCATCTCTTAACCTTGCCCCGTCCCGCCTTCGGTACACTGCCGACATGCCCCCTTGAACTTTGGTCATCCTTGCGACGGAAAGCAGTTGAGGACGCCCAAAATCAGCTTTCGATTATGCCGATTTGGGCGCCCTTAGGAGAAGAACACCCATAGTAAGTGACGGCAGATAAAGACCTGAATGGTCCATCCAGTCTGCCCAACAGTCTTATTCATTCTCAATTGTAGATTGAATCAACAAATGAACGTGATATTACATACTTGATCATGGTCTTTCTTTGTTGTTTCAGGGACATAGACAGTAGAAGTCTGCCCGGCTTTATCCTTATGTTACAACTACAGGAGTTGCCGTCAAAAGCCTATGTGAATCCATCTTGTCATTTGCGGGACACAGACCATAAAGTCTGCCTGGCACTGTCCTCACATTCCAAATTAATGGAGTTTCTATAGAAGCTCTCTACAGCCCAACCTAGGCCGGATTGCCATATGTGGGACTCAGACCATACAAGCCAGAACAGAACTGGCCTTAGTTGATATAGCCAGAGTTGCTATCTAAGTTTCACTTGACATGTAAACTTTTGACACGTAACCACTTGTAACCACTCGCCTCCACCTACCCTCCTCTCTTCCTTCCCGTTCACATTAATTTGATTTGATTTGCTTACTTTATTTATTTTTTGTCTATTAGATTGTAAGCTCTTTGAGCAGGGACTGTCTTTCTTCTATGTTTGTGCAGCCCTGCATACGCCTTGTAGCGCTATAGAAATCCTAAATAATAGTAGTAGTAGTAGTAATGTAAACACATATGCAAACCTTTAAGCTTTGTTTTTTATACCATTCATTTTCTAATTAGAGATCCCCTGTGTTCATCAAATGCCACCTTGAATTCCGCCACAGTTCTCTTCTCCAAAACCTCCCTCGGGAGGACATTCCAAGCATCTACCACCCTCTCTGAAAAAAAATATTCTGACATTACTCCTAAGTCTACCACCCCGCAACCTCAAATCCTTTCAAGTATTTAAATGTCTATATCATATCTCCCCTGTTCCTCCTCTCCCCTAAAGTATATATATTCAGGTCTTCCAGTCTCTTCTCACACGTCTTTTGGCACAATCCCAATATGATTTTTGTCGCCTTCCTCTGGACCAATTCAAGTCTTCTTACATCTATAAGAAGATACGGCCTCCAAAACTGAACACAATATTCCAGGTGGGGCCTCACCAATGACCTGAACAGAGGCATCAACACCTCCTTTCTTCTGCTGAAGATCGATCCCTGGTTCTCCAAAACTGTCAGCACAAGCAGTACAACTAGGCTGGATAGCAGTGAAAATCCCTTTCCTACTCAGTGACTGGGCTATTTTTTAAAGTCCCCCACTAACGACATGTGGGGCAAGGACCAAATCCTGCAGCTAGGAATGCTAGCATCAGTGGTCAGGTTTCAGCCACCCAAGGAAGATCAACCTCCCTGTGTACTAGAGGCTCCAGTGCAGGCAATACCATTAGGCTGGATAATGATGCTCCTGTTGTCACTCATAGGGCAATTCTGCACAAGAAAATGTAAAATATCTGCATCTGAATGCTGTTTTTGTCAGCTGGGTCCCACATGGCATCAGAATTGCTGCACTCAGTAGCTGAAATATAGAAAATCTATGGAGTGATACAGGCATATAACAGTGCAAGATTTGCATGACCATTTATGCTTGACTCATCAGCAAGTACTGCTGTGCATTCACATGGCATGCAGATGCTTTACACAACAGAAGTAAAACGTAAACTTTTTTTTAAATAAATGCATTCTTTAGACTGGTCTTCTGACTCAGCAGTACTGCATACTGCCCCTCAAGACTCCTGGGTTCTATTCCATGCCAGACTCCTGCCAGCAAGGTGCTGCTGCTCTATAGGCACTTTTCATAGCTTCCAGGGGGTAGAGAAGGATCTTTACCTATCCAAAGCAGCAACAGCCAATTTGAAGGACATATCCCTGACCTTTAAATAGAAAATTGTTGCACAAAGAGCTGCAATAAAAGGCATCTGCTACTCTCTCTGTTTACTAACTATCTTTTTAAGATGAAGCTAGGTACAAAGTCCGGCAGTGCGCAATCAGTGCTGTGGCAGGGTTTCAAGCACCGGACAGCCAGCTCACTTCCAGTAGAGTGAAAAGGATTAGGTGCACAGATTAATTTATAAGATGTTGTTCTGTTCAGCACACAGTGACATTTCTAATTGTTTATTGATTTCAACCTCCTGTTCTGTATTGATACATAAACTGAAAAAGACAAATTTCAAGCAGGAGGTTGACTCCTGGCTTTCCTTCTTTCTCAAAACATCATCCTCTTCCCTTATTCTTGGGTTCTTTAACATTCATACTAATGACCCTCTGACTCCTATGCCTTTAAGATTCTTGCTTTAACATCCTCATTCAATCACCAACTATGCTCCACTACTCCTATTCACCAGCATGGCCATTGACTTGATCGTTTCTTCTTCTTCAACTGCTTACTATCTAATTTCTTCACCTCAATTCCTCCCCTCCCTGACCATCATCTGATAACTTTCACACATGGAGGGGCATAATCAAACATCGCCGGCGAAATAGATCGCCGGCGATCTATTTTGGCGGCGGCGCAACAGCTGGCCGGAACCGTATTTTCAAAAAAGATGGCCGGCCATCTTTTTTTCCGATAATACGGTTTAGCCCGGCCAAATGCCAGAGTTCACCGGTGTTGAGATCGCCAGTTTTGTTTTTCAGCAATAATGGAAAAAACTGCCGGCCATCTCAAACCCGGCGAAATGCAAGGCATTTGGTCATGGGAGGAGCCAGCATTCGTAGTACACTGGCCCCCCTGACATGCCAGGACACCAACTGGGCACCCTAGGGGTCAGTGCGGTGGACTTCAGAAAAAAGCTCCCACATGCATAGCTCCCTTACTTTGGGTGCTGAGCCCCCCACACCCCCCTTCAAAACCCACTACCCACAAATGTACAACACTACTGTAGCTCTTAGGGGTGAATGGGGCAACTACATGTGGGTATAGTGGGTTTGGGAGGGCTCCCATTTACCAGCACAAGTGTTACAGGTAGGGGGGATGGGCCTGGGTCCACCTGCCTTAAGTGCAGGGCCGCCGAGAGGGGGGGACAGGGGGGGACAAAAGTCCCGGGGCCTGGGCCTCCAGGGGGGCCCAGCGCCGCCGCCTGGCCTGCCCTCTGTCGTCGCCTGACCCGCTCTCCGTCACTCCCAGAACTAACCTTAAGCCTCCTTTCACTTCGCAGCAAGCAGCAGCAGGTCAGGTCACTCCTTCCTTCCATGTCCCGCCCTTGCCTGACGTAACGTCCGCGAGGGTGGGGCACGGAAGGAAGGAGGAGAGGTCTGCCCTGCCACTGCTTGCTGCTTGCTGCGAAGTGAAAGGAGGCTTAAGGTTAGTTCCGAGGGCCCGGCCCGATAGCGGGTGGAGGGGGGCCCAGCGACCTCGGGTGGGTGGGCGGCGGAGGGGCCCAGCACTCGGGTGGGAGGTGACCTCGGGTAGGCGGGGCCCAGTGATCTCGGGTGGGCGGCGACCTTGGGTGGGGGGGCGGGGGCGGTCTTGTCCCGGGCCCGGCTCCGGCTCTCGGCAGCCCTGCTTAAGTGCACTGCGGTACCCACTAAAAGTGCTCCAGGGACCTGCATACATGCAGGCCTCTAGGACTTGTTGCTGCTGTATAACCTTGGCACACCAGTTGACACCTGAAGACTCTTTGAAAAAGTCCTTTATTTGAATAAGCACGTTTACTCACAGTTAACTGCAGATCAGAGGTTGTGCCCCACTGGCAAAGAGTCTCCCTGGTACTGAGATTAGCAGTAGGTCAGAGATGGCAGAATGGAATGTTCTGTCAAACGGAACCTTATTAAACAAGCTGAACCTTTATAATCATACTGTGTAAACAGTCTTTCAAACAGTCACTACAAAGATCTTCGAACTCTAGACATCAAACGCTGTCTGTAACAACTGGAGAAGCTTTGAGTGAGATGCTCACTTTAGCTTCTCCAGTTGTTACAGACAGCGTTTGATGTCTTGAGTTCGAAGATCTTTGTAATGACTGTTTGAAAGACTGTTTACACAGTATGATTATAAAGGTTCAGCTTGTTTAATAAGGTTCCGTTTGACAGAACATTCCATATAGATTTCCAAACAACAAGAGAACACATACATGGTGTAAAGACTCCTGACGCAGGCCAGTTGGGCCGAAACACAGCTGTGTCGAGTCATATCACCTTTCAATAAAATTTGGATTTTTATCTTTTTGTGTGTTGTCTTGAGTTTTTTTTACTTTTTTTTAATTTTAATTTTTTACCTTTTATTTTTATCATTTTTTAATTTTTTTTTATACTTGTGTTTTTATTTTTTTATTGTTTATGTTTCCCTTTTTTGTGGGGTCATCTTCGCTGTTTTGTGTTATTGTCAATTTTTTGCGAGGACTAGTTTCTTCTGTTTTTTGTACAATGCCCTCTTTCAGCAACATTCAAGGTAATAACTAAGTTCTCTAACGTGGGTAACACATGAAAGGGATCTAAAACTGGCTTACAAAAATGGCCACTACCTCATGGATTACCAGAAACAAAACTGGACACACACTGACCCAGTTAGCAGGGGGAAAAGCACCATGGGAGTAGAGCCCACTACCCTACACCCACCACAATGCATTGCTGATGTGACTCTGCAGTGCACCTAACAGAAAAGGTGTCACACTCATCCGAGAGCCACATCAGAACCAGGGAAAGGCTGTCAGAGGATAGAACACATTCTGCTGTCATGGAGGTGGGTACGGCATTTGAGGCTGACATACAGGCTGGCAAAAAAGGTTTTTATTTTTATTGTTTTAGTGTGGGAGGGGGTTGGTGACCATTGGGGGAGTCAGGGGAGGTCATCCCTGATTCCCTCCAGTGGTCATCTGGTCAGTTGGGGCACCTTTTTGAGGCTTGGTCGTGAAAATTAAAGGACCAAGTAAACCCGTCGAAATACTGCTAAACGCTGCTTTTTTTTTTCCATTATCCGTGAAAGCCGGTCATCTGGTAGCCACTCCCATGCCCGCCCATGTCCCACCTTCACTACGCCACCGACACGCCCCCTTGAACTTTCACCGGCGCGGCAACAGGAAAGCGGCGAAGCTGTCAAAAGAGCCGCTTTTGATTATACCCATTTGGCCGCTTTTGAGAGATCGCCGTCCATCTCCCGATTTATGGCCGGCGATTACTTTCGAAAATAAGCTTGATAATCACCTACCCCTCAATCTTGTCCAATCTCCACCAACACATTTAGAAATCTTCAGGCTATTGATCCTTGCACTGTCTCCACTAGTGTTTTACCTCTTCACAACCACTGTGATATCCAAGTCTGATGTTCCTATAACACTTCTCTTCTCTGATCTAGACATTCTCACTCCTTCCATTCCCTGTTCTGTAAGATGTGCCATACCCTAGCTTTGGCTGACCTCCAGAATCTGCTACTTACATTCCTTTTCCCGCTGTGCTGAGCACCGCTGGATGAAATTCTGTGCCCATGCTGACTTCTTGCATTTTACATTTTTGCTTACCTCCTTTTGTTCCCCTCTTGCACTCCCCAAACAAGACTACTAAACTCTTTGACAAACTCTCTTTGTTCCAGACCTCGCCATTTCTTTGCCACACTGAATTCTATTTTCAAACTCCCTCCAGCCGCCCGCTTCACTTTCTCCTCAGAACCTTCCATGACAATGTTCACAAGATTAGCTTTTTCTCCACCTCCATCTCCTCTTCCTCCACTTCATTCTCACAATCTTCCTTCAACCTCTGCCACCGTTTGTACCTTTCCTAAAATTACTGACGAGGAAACTGCACATCTTCTATCCTCCTCTAAATTCACTATCTGTTCCTCTGATCGCATTCCCTCCCACCCATGTACTTAGCATTATTTCCCTTACTGTTATCTCTTCTATTTGCAATATCCTCATTCAATTACTTTCTACTGCAACTGCTTCTGATGCCTGTAAACATGCTGTGGTTACACCACTTCTCAAAAACCTTCACTTGACCCTACATGCCCTTTCAACTATTGTCCCATCTCTCTCCTCCAACTAGTGTCCCTTCTCTCTCCTCCTTATCTTATCCAAACTATTTGAATGTGCTGTTTACCACCATTGTCTCAATTCTTTCATCTCAAGCTATGCTTGATCAACTATATTCCAAATTTCTCCCTCTACATTCAACAGAAACAGTCCTTGACAACTTCTCCATTGACCTGTTCCTGGCCACATCAAAGAGTCTTTCATCAATTCCCATCATTCTTGACCTATCTGTTAATTTTGACACTGTTGATCACCACCAACTCCTTGATACACTGTCTTCACTTGGATTATGGGACTTTGTTCTGTCTTGAGTTTCTTCATATCTCTCCCATCCAGTGATGTGCTGGAGTCGGCTCACACTGGTTTGCAAGAGCCGGTTGTAAAAGTTTTTGGCATCTTGCGAGCCGGCTTGCATCTCATCCCACTCCCGAGCTACAGGGTCAGACTCCCAGCGTACACCCTGAAGGCAGTGTCCCTGGTGGTCTAGTGGAGTCTTATGGGGCAGGAAAGATCCTCAGTCTTTCCTGCCTGCTGCTGGCGCTGATCCTCCTGCACAGTATTGCTCTTTAAAATGGCGGCTGAGACTTTAAGGGACGGCCTCGCGAGACTTTTGCTGAAGTCTTGCGAGGCTGCCCTTGTAAGTCTTGGTGGCCATTTTAAAGAAGAAGCAGCTGTAGGAAGGTCAGCACTGACAGCAGGCAGGAAAGACTGGCTATCTTTCCTGCCCCGAAGAATCCATTAGACCACCAGGGACCCTTCGGCTTGGGGGAGTGGGGAGCGGGAAGGAGTTCTGTAATAGGTAGATGAGGTGAGGTGGGGTGGGAAGGGTACTGTAAAAAAATTAAATTTTTAAAAATGCCGCCAGCTTGTGCATAGGGATGTACACAGAGGAAGTATAATAAGGGTAGTAATTTGTTATTAATCGAAATCAGTCTGTCATTTGGAGAGGCTGGTTGTAGGCACACCTAGCCCTGTTATTGGTGCAGAGATTTTTTTTTTTGTCTTGGTACATGGCTTCTAAAATAGACATCATGTTATAGGAATCAGGTGCTCAACGTTCAGAGTTTCTATCTATTTATTTACTTATTTATGGCATTTTTTATCCCACATTAAACATGAATTAGATCGGAACCTGGATGCATTTAAATTTTTTTTCCCTGGAGAGAGTAATGCATTGCCCCCACTCAGGCTCTCTCCCCGGGTATAGCCAGCTTTGCAATTTGGGGAGCGCAGAGGTGGTTGGGGGGTGCATAGATGGACCGGGGAGTGAGCCTGTTGTTAAAAATTTACCAGCACACCACTGCTCCCATCACACTTTTTTTTGTATGTTCTGGTAGATCCTACTCCACTGCTTTCCCACTATGAATAAGTGTACCTTAGGGACCTATTTGAGACTTGTTCTTGTTTCTTTATATATTTATTCCTTTGATGCTCTGACCTTCTTCCATGGTTTTCAGTATCATCTTTATTTATTTACTAATTGAATCTTGCATTTATTAACTGCCAAATCCCTTGCAGGTTCAAAGTGGTGTACAGAAATAAAATTAATACATCAAATATCAGCGATACAAGCATAAACCCATTACATCAAGTGCACTAATTATTTAAGCCATCATTTAACAAATAGACACAATTAACATGTATCTACTCAGGCTGAACAATTAGATATTCATTAAACAGGAATGTTTTAAGATTTTAACAAAATAATATGAGCTCTCAATTCTTAAATCCTGCAGCAAACAATTTCAGTAGAAAGCAGCTAAATAAAAATAAGATCAATCATTATTGTTTTTTTTTATAATAAACATTGTACTGGAGGATAAAGAAGAGTATTATTGCTCTTACATTTAAATGTTAATTGAGATAAAGAACAAAAGAGCAAATCATGCAAATATATGGATGCCAGACCATGATTTGAATACCAGACAGAAAACCTTATAGATAATTCTTGAATTAACAGGTAGCTAATGTAAATTGATTAATAAAGGGATAACCCTATCATATTGTTTACTACAGAAAATCATTTTAGCAGCAGTATTTTGAAGTAATTGCAGCCTATCCAATTATTTCTTTGGTAACCTAATATAAACCAACTTACAGTAATATAAGGGGCTCATTTCCAAAGACTTACAAAGTTCCATAGGTTACTATTGGGCTCATTTTTGAAAGAGAAGGACGCCCATCTTTCGACATAAATCGGACCTCCCCTTACTCCCCCAGTGGTCACTAACCCCCTCCCACCCTCAAAAAACATCTGTAAAAATATTGATTGCCAGCCTCTATGCCAGCCTCAGATATCATACTGTCAGACTTGTGAGTTCTTGTACCAAGTAGAGCGCTGCTGAGCCCAGTACTCAGACCAGGTTCTGCTTGGTGGCTGGACAACCCCGGGTTTCACCTGCGCTGACCGCCGTTCCCCAGACGTTGAGCCCCTAGGTGCGGGCGGCCAGGCAGGCAGCAGGTCAAGCGAGTAATCCAGGTACAAGCGGCAGTCAGTAGGCAGGCGGTAGGCAAAAGAGTAATCTAGGTACAGGAGAAAATCAGTAGGCAGGCGGCAGGCAAGAGAGTAATCCAGGTACAGGCAAAGTCAGCAACGAGGGACCAGTAGATAAGAAGCAGACTACAGAGTTAGAAACACCTACCAAAGTAGAAGCCGAAGCATGGAGTCTAGGGAGAGCTCAGCTGATAAAGTGCTGGTGTCTGACATCAGCAGGGAGAAGGGGCACAGCCATAGGACAAGAGCAGGGGTAGGAGGAACCGGAAGACCAATAGGAGAGAAGCAAGAGAAGCCAGGCAGAGGAAGAGCAGACCCAGGTGGGTGGAAGCAAAGCAATCAAGGAGCCTGCAACCACCGCTCTCTGAACAAACCCAGAGAGGACTACACATACATGGCTCAGGCAGTGCCAGTCAAGTGTGTGTGTCGACGGGACCTTGCGCAGCCCGAGGACGCCGCTTGCATTGAGGTAGGGGACATGACACATACTCAGGTCCGTCACAGCAGTATGCAGGTACCTGGAGCAGTTTTAGTGGGTGCAGTGCACTTCAGGCAGGCGGACCGAGGCCCATCCCCCCCATCTGTTACATTTGTGGAGGAAACAGCGAGCCCTCCAAAACCCACCAGAAACCCACTGTACCCACATCTAGGTGCCCCCTTCACCCATAAGGGCTATGGTAATGGTGTACAGTTGGGGGTAGTGGGTTTTGGGGGGCTCAGCACACAAGGTAAGGGGGCTATGTACCTGGGAGCAATTTATGAAGTCTACTGCAGTGCCCCCTAGGGTGCCCAGTTGGTGTCCTGGCATGTCAGTGGGACCAGTGCACTACAAATGCTGCTCCTCCCACGACCAAATGGCTTGCATTTGGTCATTTCTGAGATGGACGTCCTTGGTTTCCACTATTGCAGAAAATCAGAAACGACCAAGTCTAGGGACAACCATCTCTAAGGACGACCAAATTTCAGGATTTGGGCATCCCTGACTGTATTATCGGAACAAAAGATGGACATCCATCTTGTTTCAAAAATATGGGTTTCCCCGCCCCTGGATGGGTACATTTTGCGAAGATGTCCTAATTAAAACGAGATTGTCCCTTTCGATTATGCCCCTCCACGGGGCTCATTTTCAAAACACTTATGCTGGGGTTTACTAAGCTGAATGGGCTGTGTCAGCAATGCCATGCAGCTTAGTAAACAGACCCTTTAGACGTACAAAGTTCAATAGGTTACTATGGAACTTTGTAAGTCTAAGGGCATCTTTTACTAAGGTGTGCACTAAAAAGAGACACGTTCTAAATGTTAGAGATGTGAATGCATTTCTATGGGCATCTCTAATGTTTAGCGCACACCCAATTTTAGCGTGCAATAAAAACGTGAATGCACCTTAGTAAAAGATGCCCTTAGGTGTATTTTCAAAGCACTTAGACTTACAAAGTTACTGGAGGCATATTTTCAAAGTGCTTTGAAAATATGCCTCCAGTAACTTTGTAGGTCTAAGTGCTTTGAAAATACACCTCTACATGTGACAAGTCATACGATTGCACTAAAAGTGCAAAGTGCCATTCATAAAAATATGATGGCATCAACCTTAACTGTCTTTTAAAAATGCCTTTTTCATTAAATTATTTATTTGAGGTTCAAGGACAGCAATGAATCAAAGAGAATGCCCCAAACTCTTGATGTTTGAAGAACTGGCATTGACTAATAAAACAGAAATAAACTAAAAGGAGGCACTACTATTATGTACTATCCCACCAAAGTTATATAGCAAAAAATCATAAATATTTTTATCCACAATTGCTATTTATTACTATGCTATTTTTTTGTCTAGCTCATATGAGATTACAAACAAACATACACAAAATATTTCTTCACAAAACAATGGTTATTATATTACTATTCCATATTCTTGTCCAATCAATATAATATAAACCATAGTCTGTACTCTGAAATCCCAGCAGTCAAAGAGTAATTCAAAAGTTCATGTATTTCAAGAATGATGTTAATTCCGTTGTACCGTTATACCGTGTTGATTCCTTCCAATTATATCCTTGTTCACTCAATTGCCAATAACATTGGCTGAATGATTAATCGAAACTGATGTACTCAATTTCTCTTGAATTCTCTGTATACTAAGCAAATGTTTTCTTGCAGCTCTACACAGTGCTGTGTTTCGCCATTGGCGTCCTCAGGAGCTGTTTAAAGGTCGCTATAATATAGCGGTATACCAGCATGATTCATCCGTTGTACATATTTATCAACTGCGGTAGCTGTAAATGTAATATAGTATTAATCTCATATCAACTGATTTGCTTTTCTAAACTTCTGTATCAAACATTTGTCTTTACTTACAATTACTGAGGAATAGGATGAATATCATGTAATTGTAAGTAAAGACAATGAGCTCATAATCACGTTGAATAATATAGGTGAGAGGGGTGAACCTTGCGGTATACCACAGACAGAAGTCCAAGTCTTAGATTTTACCCCATTTTTCAACACAAAATAGCTACATTTAGCCAAAATCTCTTGGAACCAAATGTAAACTGTACCTGAAATGCCAAATCTGCAAGTTTAGATGGTAAAATAGAGTGATCTACTGTATCGAATGCTCCAGAAAAATCAAACTGTAACAACAATGATTGAGAACCATGATTCAGAAAATCTCTAATTTTAGATAAAAGTACAATAAGCAATGATTCAGTACTATGATTACTTCTAAACCCAAACGGAGAGTCATAGAGCAATGAAAAGTTATCAGGAAAACAGGTCAACCTATGTCCAACAATAGCTCCCATTAGTTTTGATAATAACGGTAGACTAGCAATTGGTCTGAAACTAGTAGAAACAGACAAATCCACATTAGTTGCCTCCCTAGGAAAGTGCCCAGTTTGCAATATAGTAATAATCAAAATAGTTATCCAAAGCATAATATTTGGCGGAGAATATTTATATTTATATTTGTAACTCGCTTATCACCTAAGCGAGTGATGTTGATCATTCCTAGATCTGTCTCTCCAAATCAGAAATTTCAGAACGAATCCTGGCCCAAGTCAGCTTGTTTGTCTGACATTGCTGCCTGGGTGTCTCACTGCCATTTGAAACCGAACATGGTCAAGACTGAACTTCTTATTTTTCCCCCTCAACCCACCTTTCCTTTTCTCCATTCTCTATTTCTGTGGATAGCACTCTCATCTTCTCTGTCTCATCAGTTCATAATACTCCTCTCTCTTTGTCTGCACAAATCTAATAGATTGCTAAAACCTGCCATTTCTTTCTGTATAACCAAAATTTGTCCCTTCCTTTCTGAGCACCTACCAAATCCCTTATCCACACTGTCATCACTTCACTCTTAAATTACTGCAATTTGCTTTTCATAGGTGTCCCACTAAATCACCTGTCTCCTCTTCAATCTGTTCAAATTCTGGTGTGTCTCTCATCTCACACTCTTTAAAGAAGCTGACAATTTTAAATCCCTCAAAATTAAAACAAAGCTTCTTATATATCAGTGTAACATGTCATTTTGAAAAGCTAAGTTTTTGCACTCTTTTACACGTGGAGGGGTATAATGGAACGGGGTGCCCAGGTTTTCTTGAGGGCATCCTCGCAGGACGTCCTCGGGAAGGGGCGTGGAAACCCATATTATTGAAACAAGATGAACGTCCATCTTTCGTTTCGATAATACTGTCGGGGACGTCCAAATCTTAACATTTAGGTCGACCTTAGAGATGGTCGTCCTTAGAGATGGTCGTTCCCGGTTTTCAGCGATAATGGAAACCGAGGACGCCCATCTCAGAAATGATCAAATCCAAGCCCTTTGGTCATGGGAGGAGCCAGCATTCGTAGTGTACTGGTCCCCTCTCACATGCCAGGACAGCAACCGGGCACCCTAGGGGGCACTGCAACGGACTTCACAAATTGCTCCCAGGTGCATAGCTCCCTTACCTTGGGTGATGAGCCCCCTAAAACCACCCAAAACCCACTCCCCACAACTGTACAACACTATCATAGCCCTAAGGGGTGAAGGGGACACCTAGATATGGGTACAGTGGGTTTCTGGTGGGTTTTGAAGGGCTCACATTTACCACCACAAGTGTAACAGGTAGGGGAGGATGGGCCTGGGTCCGCCTGCCTGAAGTGCACTGCAGTACCCACTAAAACTGCTCCAGGGACCTGCATACTGCTGTGTCAGGGAGCTGGGTATGACATTTGAGGCTGGCATAGAGGCTGGCAAAAAATATTTGTAAGTTTTTTTTAGGGTGGAAGGGGGTTAGTGACCACTGGGGATAAGGGGAGGTCATCCCCGATTCCCTCCGGTGGTCATTTGGTCAGTTCAGGCACCTTTTTGAGGCTTGGTCGCAAGAAAAAATGGACCAAGTAAAGTCGCCCAAGTGCTCGTCAGGGACGCCCTTCTTTTTTCCATTATTGGCTGAGGATGCCCATGTGTTAAGCACTCCCCAGTCCCACCTTCGCTATGTTTCCGACACGCCCCCGTGAACTTTGGTCGTCCCCGCGACGGAAAGCAGTTGAGGACGTCCAAAATCGGCTTTCGATTATGCCGATTTGGGCGACCCTGGGAGAAGGATGCCCATCTCCCGATTTGTGTCGAAAGATGGGCGCCCTTCTCTTTTGAAAATAAGCCTGATAGTCATGTAAAGAAGGTATAACCAGCAAATGTTTAACACGTCAGATAGATTTAATGTCGTAAAGAAGCAAAGGGGTTTTTTTTTAATGCCGATGATCGGAACCACTCTGTAAGGGCCTGCTAGAAGACTTGAAATGTATCAGCAGGCTGGTTCTGAGGCTTTTTTCCCTCTGTTTTTTACAATACTACATTGATATATAAGAAGCTTTGTTTGAATTTTGAGCGATTTAAAATTGTCAGCTTAATTGAAGAGTGTTTGTGAGATTATTGAAGAGTTCTCTTCTTTCCTCTTTTGAGTATTGGATACAAATTCTGGTGTGTGACATCTTATGCCAGTGTTGCTGCACTCACATAACCCCTCTCTTCAAATCACTTCACTGGCTCCTTATCCATTTTTATATACAGTTCAAACTCCTCTTACTGATTTTCAAGTGCATTCATTCTGCAGTTCCTCAGTATCTCTCATCTCTTATCACTCCCTTCACCTGTCCTCAAAAACTCTGTTAATCTAAGTCACTCTTATCTGTACTCTTCTCCTCTACTGCCAGCTCCAGACTCTATTTCAAATGTCTGGAACAGACTTCCCTAGTCAGTATGTGTGATTTACTGCCTACCCAAAGGTGTAGGCCAAATATTCTCCACTCCACTCCACTGCCTATCCGAAGGTATAAACCAAATCAGCCACCCATCAAAAGCCCTCTCAGTTCCATAGAAGAGAAATCTATCTCTACCCTATTATGGCCCCTTTGTCGTCAGGTCCTGTTTAATGTTACCTTTGCTTAGGGTGAGATGCCCAGTTCCAAGACACTACCCAGTTTTATTCTCAATTTAGTCCGGCGGGCTCTAGAACTTCCTCCAAGGCCCCTCAGGGCTCACTGGGTCTTGCTTCCCTTCTCCTAGAGCTTATAATAAGTCTTAACCCAAGTTATATGTTGCATGCAAATTATATGCTAATTAGATATTAATCCAATCTTTCCTTTTTCCCAACCCTCTGGAAAATATTGAAACGACTCCCTCCTTCCCCGGAATGGGTTAGTCCTCCTCCTGCCACCTCCCATGTAGTCTTCTCAGATTGACTACTACCACCCAAGCAGGGTCCCAGGAGTTCACCCTAACTATGGTAGTGGATGGATACTGCTCAATCAGGGCACCTTGATTAAATCAGGGACGTGATTAAAACTGGTCTAGATAAATGTGTTGTTCTATCCAATCCAATCCATATCTTGTATACTATTCTATCCCAGCAGGAGGTTCCAGGTGGTTTACAGAAAAAGAGGCCCAGCCAAAAAAAGAAATTACAAAATTACAAAGTCAATTATACAATAAAACAGAATATTAATGATCATATTTGTTAAATAAAAAAGTTTTCAACCTAGTCATATCATGCTTGGTAAGTTATTCCAGATAGCAACTGCTTGAAAAGAAAACATAGAGCCAAATTGATGTTGAAACCGAATGTTTCTGGATGCAGGATATTTCAATTGCAAGCTATCACAAACTCGAGATGACATATAAAAACAGTGGGAAAAAACTGAATTAATAATATAGAAGTATTACCATAAAATATCTGGAAAACTAAACATGCAGCTTTAAAAATCTCTGTAAACATGGAAGATGTAATGGAGCAATTTGAGAAATTGAAGAGTAGTATATCACCTGGACTGGATGGTATACATCCCAGAGTACTGATAGAATTAAAAATGAACTCGCACAGCTATTATTAGTAATAAGTAAATCAAACATGGTACCAGAAGATTAGAGGGTGGCCAATGTAACTGGGTTGTTAAGAAGGGTTCCAGAAGTGATCTAGGAAATTTATAAACCAGTAAGCCTGATGTCAGTGCTGGGCAAAATGGTAGAGACTATTATAAAGAACAAAATTACAGAGCATATACATAAGCATGGATTAATGTGACAAAGCCAACATGGATTTGGTCAAGGGTAATCTTGCCTCACCAATCTACTACATTTCTTTGAAGGGGTGAATAAGCATGTGGATAAAGGTAAGCTGGTCGATATTGTGTATCTGGATTTTCAAAAGGCATTAAACAAAGTACCTGATAAAAGACACTTGAGGAAATTAGAAAGTCATGGGATAGGAGGCAATGTCCTATTGTGGATTAAAAACTGGTTAAAAGATAGAAAACAGAGAGTAGGGTTAAATGGTTAGTATTCTCAATGGAGAAGAGTAAATAATGGGGTTCCACAGGGGTCTGTGCTGGGACCGCTGCTTTTTGACATATTTATAAATGATCTAGAAATGGGAATAACTAGTATGGTAATTAAATTTGCTGATGACACAAAGTTATTCAAAGTTATTAAATCGCAAGAGGATTGTGAAAAAATTGCAAGAGGACCTTACAAGACTGGGCATCCAAATGGCAGATGACATTTAATATGAGCAAGTGCACAGTGATGCATGTGGGAAATAGGAACCCAAACAATAGTTACATGATGCAAGATTCCACATTAGGAGTCACTGCCCAGGAAAAGGATCTAGGTGTCATTATGGATGATACATTGAAACCTTTTGCTAAGTGTGCAGTGGCAGCTAAGAAAGCAAATAGAATGTTAGGAATTATTAGGAATGGAATGGAAAACAAAACTGAGAATGTTATACTGCCTTTGTATCACTCCATGGTGCAACTGCACCTCAAATACTGTGTGCAGTTCTGGTCACCGCATCTCAAAAAAGATATTGTAGAATTAGAAAAGGTACAAAGAAGGGCGATAAAAATGATAAAGGGGATGGGACGACTTCCCTATGAGGAAAGGCTGAAGCAGTTAAGGCTCTTCAGCTTGGAGAAGAGATGGCTGAGGGGAGACATAATAGAAGTATATAAATTACTGAGTGGAGTGAAACAGGTAGATGTGAATCGCTTGTTTACTCTTTTCAAAAATACTAGGACTAGAGAGCATGCAAAGAAGCTACAAAGTAGTAAATTTAAAACGAATCATAGAAAATATTTCTTCACACAATTGGTAATTAAACTCTGGAATTCTTTGCCAGAGAATGTGGTAAAGGCACTTAGCTTAGCAGGGTTTAAAAAAAGTGTGGCTAATTTCCTAAAAGAAAAGTCCATAAGCCATTATTAAGATGGACTTGGGAAAATCCACTGCATATTCTAGGATAAGCAGCATACAATCTGTTTTACGGTTCTGGAATCTTGCCAGATACTTGCGATCTGGATTGGTCACTGTTGGAAACAGGATACTGGTCTTGAAGGACCTTAAGTCTGTCCCAGTATAGCAATGCTTATGTTGTTATGTTCTTAAAAGTCATCCGCGCACGTACAAGAAGCCAATCAAGTTCTTTAAAATAAACAGATACCCTTCTCCAAATCCTCAACCGAAACATCATCTGAACTTCTGCATTTTGTAATAGTTGGAATTTATACCGCAACTTATTAGTCCAACATACAGAGAATTGCAATAATCTAAATTGGATAGAGCCAGCATCTGAACCAGAAGAGGAAAGTGAGAACAGTGAAAAAATGGCCTAATTAGCCTCAGTTAACATAGGCAGAAAAAAAAGACTTCTTCCAAACTTGATTAATCTGAGCTTCAAAGGACAATGAATGATCCACAACAACACCCAGAACCCTGGATTGCTTTTCAGAATTTTAAATACTATTTGATAATGTAAAATTCAAAGGAATATCTACAGTAAATTTGGAAAACCATAGAACTTTTGTTTTTGTCTGATTTAACTGAAGCAGATATTCTACAGACCAATTCTCAACTTTTTTATAGCAACAGAAATTTTTGTTGATGTTTCACTTAAAGTAGAACAAACTGGAACCAACATTAGGATATCATCAGTGTAAGAAAATAAACGTTCATCATTGCCTAAAGTAATAAGTCAAAGTAACTCATAGAAAGATTAAAAAGCATTGGGGATAGAGGCGAACCCAGAGGCACTCCACAGCTAGACCTCCATCTACTTGACATGACACCATCATTCCAAAAATCGATTCATAAGAAAATCTCAAAACCAGCTCAATACTAGGCCAGTTAAACCTAAACTAATCAATCTCATTTCTTCCCATTCTATTATTGTTTGGGCCCTCCCTAGACCCACCAAAAACATGCCTCCAACACGACCCCTTGCTATTTGGATGAACTACAATGTAAAACATCCAAATTCTGCCTTTTGAAATTTGCGATTTGGATGTTTTCAGCAGATGGACTTTTCTTGGCCATTCTGAGATGCCCACCTGCTTTGAAAATGAGCACCATAGTAAACGTGGTAATATAGTAGGTGACGGCAGAAAAAGACCTGTACGGTCCATCTAGTCTGCCCAACAAGATAAACTCATATGCGCTACTTTATATGTATACCTGACTTTGATTTGTATCTACCATTTTCAGGGCACAGACTGTAGAAGTCTGCCCAGTACTAGCCCTGCCTCCCAACCACCGACGCTGCCACCAAATCTCGGCTAAGCTTCTGAGGTTCCATTCCTTCTGAACAGGATTCCTTTATGTTTATCCCATGCATTTTTGAATTCCGTTACCATTTTCATCTCCACCACTTCCCACGGGAGGGCATTCCAAGCATACACCACTCTCTCTGTGAAAAAATACTTCCTGACATTTTTATTGAGTCTGCCCCCCTTCAACCTCATTTCATGTCCTCTGTTTCTACCGCCTTCCCGTCTCTGGAACAGGTTCATTTGCGGATTAATACCTTTCAAATATTTGAACGTCTGTATCATATCACCCCTGTTTCTCCTTTCCTCCAGGGTATACATGTTCAGATCAGCAAGTCTCTCCTCATACGTTTTGTAACGCAAATCCCATACCATTTTAGTAGCTTTTCTTTGCACCACTTCAATTTTTTTTACAAGATACAGCCTCCAAAACTGAACACAATACGCCTCACCAACGACCTGTACAGGGGCATCAACACCTCCTTTCTTCTGCTGGTCACACCTCTGTCTATATAGTCTAGCAACCTTCTGGCTACGGCCACCGCCTTGTCACACTATTTCATCCCTCTCCCCGTCCGTACATATGACTCTCACCGCCTAACACATACGTCTCCCTTGGCTTTCTACTCCCTAAGTGCATCACTTTGCATTTCTTTGCATTGAATTTTAATTGCCAAACATTAGACCATTCTTCTAGCTTCTGCAGATCTCTTTTCATGTTTTCCACTCCCTCCGGGGTGTCCACTCTGTTACAAATCTTGGTGTCATCCGCAAAAAGGCAAACTTTACCTTCTAACCCTTCGGCAATGTCACTCACAAATATATTGAACAGGATCGGCACCAGCACCGATCCCTGAGGCACTCTACTACTCACCTTTCCCTCATCCGATCAAATTCCATTTACCACCACCCTCTAGCGTCTGTCCGTCAACCAGTTCCTAATCCAGTTCACCACGTCGGGTCCTATCTTCAGCCTGTCAAGTTTATTCAAGAGCCTCCTGTGGGGAACTGTGTCAAAAGCTTTGCTGAAACCTAAGAAGATTACGTCCATAGCACGTTCCTGTTCAATTCTCCGGTCACCCAGTCAAAGAATTCAATGAGATTCGTTTGGCACAATTTACCTTTGGTAAAACCATGTTGTCTCGGATCTTGCAACTTATTGGCTTCCAGGAAATTCACTATCCTTTCCTTCAGCATCGCTTCCATTAATTTTCCAATAACCGAAGTGAGGCTTACCGGCCTGTAGTTTCCACCAGCTTTTTCCCTATCACCACTTTTGTGAAGAGGGACCACATCCGCTCTTCTCCAATCCCATGGAACCTCTCCCGTCTCCAAGGATTTATTACACAAATTTTTAAGAGGACCTGCCAGAACCTCTCTGAGCTCCCTCAATATCCTGGGATGGCTTTGTCCACCTTTATATTTTCAAGTTGTTCATACACACTTACTTCCGTGAACGGTGCTATATTCGCTCCATTCTCATATGTACTTTTGCCAATCAATCGTGGTCCTTCTCCAGGATTTTCTTCCGTGAAAACAGAACAAAAGTATTTATTTAGCAAATTTGCTTTTCCTTCATCATTATCCACATAGCGGTTCACAGCATCTTTCAGTCTCACAATTCCATTTTTATTCTTCCTCCTTTCACTAATATACCTGAAGAAATTTTTGTCGCCCCTCTTTACATTTCTAGCCATTTGTTCTTCTGCTTGCGCTTTCGCCAGACGTATCTCTCTCTCGGCTTCTTTCAGTTTCATCCAGTATTCCTCTCTGTTTTTTCCTTCTTGAGTTTTTCTGTATTTCATGAACGCCAACTCTTCAGCTTTTATTTTCTCAGCCACTTGCTTGGAGAACCATATCGGTTTCTTTTTTCTCTTGCTTTTATTTACTCTCCTTACATAAAGGTTTGTGGCCATATTTATAGCTTCTTTCAGCCTGGACCACTGCCCTTCCACTTCTCGTATGTTCCCCCAGCCCATCAGCTCCTTCCTCAGGTATTCCCTCATTTTTCTAAAGTCAGCATGCTTGAAATCCAGGACTTTGAGTTTTGAGTGGCTGCCCCCAACTTTAGCTGTTACATCAAACCAAACTGTTTGATGGTCATTGCTGCCCAGGTGGGCACCCACTCGGACATTTGACACACTATCCCCATTTGTGAGCACAAGATCCATCGTCACTTCCTCCCTCGTGGGTTCCATCACCACTTGTCTGAGTAGAGCACTTTGAAAAGCTTCCACGATCTTTCTATTTCTTTTTCAATTCCACAGATGGAACTTTCCAATCCACATTTGGCAGATTGAAATCTCCCAGCAACAGCACCTCTCTTTTCTTTCCCAACTTATGGATAACAGTGACCAGATCTTAATCTAGTTCCTCCGACTGTGTCGGAGGTCTGTAGACAACACCCATGTGGACAGAGGTTCCATCATCTCTTTTTAAGGTGATCCATATCGCTTTTCCTTTCCCCAGGCCCCTGCCATTTCAGTTGCTGTGATATCATTTTTCACATACAGAGCTACTCCTCCACTTTTACGACCATCTCTATCCTTCCTAAATAGATTATAGCCTGGTACGTTTGCATCCCATTCATGGGAATCATTGAGCCGTGTCTCCGTGATTGCAACAACACCTAAGTCTGCCTCTAACATCAGGGCTTGCAGGTCATGAACTTTGTTGCTTAGACTGTGAGCATTTGTGGTCATCACTTTCCATCTACATTTCAGTGGCATTTTTGTCTTCTGTTTAGAGCAGAGAAAGAATGGCATGGCCCAGCTAAGGTGGTTAAAGTTGTACTGCCCTCTTTTATTTAGGGTTGTAACTGCTGCTCCTTGCAGGTTACTCCCTTCTATGCTTTTTTTGAAGCATGAAAATCATGTTTTGCTTTGAGCAGAAATGTTTTATACTATAAGTGGAAGTGATTTCAATTTTTTTTCTGCAGATCATCTGGAAAATCCTGAAAGAAAAGTATACACTGAACAAGCTCTTGCATTGTATCCAGGAGGAGTAATTAGTCATTTGTATTGTGTTTGGCACCTCCAATTATTTTGAAATGTTGGCATCTATGCCTCCTGCAGGAATCATGACCTTTCTAACAATTGGTCGGTAGTCCAGGAATAATTTCCACAAGGATTCCAAAAGGCGTCTCTTCACCCCAACAACTCCTATCCCAGATATGGGGCTTATTTGTATTTATGTAATTTAGGAGAGCCCACTTACCTAATTTAGTTAATTTATTAGGCTTTATTATGATGAATAAAGCTACAACCAGTGCTTTTTTTGTGCTGGTACGCACTGGTATGGCGTACCAGCACCTCCCCCCCTCAGCGAGTCCTGCACCTTCCTCTCACTCCCCTACTTACTACTACGTCGGACTCGGCAGCACAACCGGTGCAGCGATTGAGAGAGGCTGGCAGCATCGGAGCTTCCCTCTGCAAGTCCCGCCTACGTTGTTTCAACTTCCTGTTTCTGCATAGGCGGGACTCGCAGAGGAAAGCTCTGATGCTACCAGCCTCTCTCAATCGCTGCACCATTCGTGCTCCTGAGGCCGATGCTGGCAGGCAGTGGAGAAGGAAGATGGGCTGGGAGAAGGAGGATGGGCTGGGTGAAGAAGAATCTGGACATGGAAGAGGGGAGGGCAGGGGAGAGAGGAGAATCGCTGGACATCATGGGAGGGAAGGGCAGGGAAGAGAGAATTGCTGGACAGCGATGGGAGGGGAGGGTAGGGATGAGAGAATTGCTGGACATGGAGGGGAGAAAGGAGAATCGCTGGACATGGATGGGAGGGGAGGGGAGAGAGGAGAATCACTGGACATGGATGGCAGGGGAGGACAGGGGGCAGAGAAGAATCGCTGGACATGGATGGCAGGTGAGGAAAGGGGCAGAGAAGAATCGCTGGACATGGATGGTAGGGGAGGACAGGGGGGCAGAGAAGTATCACTGGACATGGATGGCAGGGGAGGACAGGGGAAAGAGGAAACATACTGGAAATGGATGGGAGGGAAGGTCAGGGAAGAGAGATTTGCTGGACATGGATGGAAGGGGAGGGCAGGGGAGAGAGGAGAAACGTTGGACATGAGATTGGAGGGCAGGGGCGAAAGGAGACATGCTGGACATGGATGGAGGGGAGGGAAGAGAGGAAGGAGATGCACATGGATGGGAGGGCAGGGAAGAGAGGAGAAATGCTGGAAATGGGTGGGGAGGAGAGCAGGAGATAGAGGAGAATTGTTGGACATGGATGGATGGAGGGGTTGGCGGGGAGAGAGGAGAAATGCTGGACTTGGATGCAGGAGAGGGGAGAGAGAATTATTTCTTTATATGGATACAGGGGAGGAAAGAGAGGAGAAATGCTGGACATGGATGGAGGGAATGAGAGAGGAGAAGTGGTGGACATGGATGGAGGGGAGAAAAGAAAAAAAGAAGAAGATGCACATGGATGGAGATGAGGGAAAGGGAAGAGAGGAGAAAAACTGCACATGGATGGAGAAAATAGGCAAAAGCTGGATCCACGTTATATCTCCTCCAGTCAATTCCATGGAGGAGGACCCAGCTTTTACTTATGGATGTATGGCAAGAAATGAAGAAGAAAGGAGGAAAGTAAAGAAATAAATGGAAAGGAAGCCCTGGAAACGGAGTTAAGGGAACAGATAGAGAGTAGCAGAATCAGAGACTAGGACCAAAATGGATAGAAAAACAAAGTCACCAGACAACAAAGGTAGAAAAAAACATTTTATTTTCATTTTAGTGTTTGAAATATGTCCAATTTGAGAATTTACATCTGCTGTCTTTATGTCATTGTCTGGCACCTGTATGTGTATGTATTGGTTGGAAAACCCCTTCCCTCTCATTAGGACACATTGCGATTGCTCTGTTCTTCCTTTCTTCATAGGGAAGTCATCTTGTCTTCTTAGTAGCTAGTTAAGCAATAATGACAGACAGAAAACTGTGATTAAGCATTGGTTTGTATATTACAATATTAGTTAAAAGTACACAGTAAATATCATTATTATTCCCTACCTATTATATTTGTTATAAATTCACCTGGGCTAAAGAAGCATTTCCTTCTTAAGCAAGTCTGACTAGTTAACATCTCTGAAGAGATAAACAGAAGTGATGTTATAAGGTACCAGCATATTGATGGTAAGTGCCTTGAATGTGATAGCAGTAGCAGACCTATTCTGGGTTAATGAATCTGATGGTAACCAGGCTAACATAATTCTTAAATGGATATAATTACAGAAATTTATGACAAGAAATTCAACATGCCATATGGCTGCAAAATGATAAATTCTAGGGAGTTGATATTCAAAACACAAATGTGGCCAGCATTGGCTGATGGCAGCAAAAGGGCTTTGATTTAATTTTCCCAGCACAGTAAGTGGACCTTTTACAAAGGCATGCTAGCATTTTTGGTGCACGCTACAAATAAGTGTGCACTAAATGCTAGAGATGCCTATATATTCCTATGGGCGTCTCTAGCATTTAGCGCACACTAAAAACACTACTGCACCTTTGTAAAAGATCCCCTAAATTAGGTGCCAATATTTAATTGCCCATTATGCATGTCAATATTTAGAATACTAGCATAAACATACATATATTCACACTTACTGTATGCGTGTATGTACAGATATGCCACCTACGTAGTATTCTGTGAATACCTATTTACCTTACATAGTGCATATTTGGAAGGGGGTAGTACACAGGGATGGAGCATGGGTGGTATATAGGCAGGGCTCACACTTTTGCACATAACTTACAGAATGTTGTACTTACACATGTCCCTGCTGCATATAGGCACTCACACTTATGCCCGCTCTGGTTTAAGTGTGAGTGCCTAAATGTTAGATGCTGATACCGGATTACACTAGTATTCTATAATGGAACCTTGGCACTTAGGCTGAAATTGTGTTCTTCTGTGAGTCTGTACACAAACATATCCAGAGCGTACCCTTTTACATAGGTTTTGGCTACTACAGGGTAGTGAAAGTCCCATTGCTGTAAAAAGGTCAAACTATCTCTGACTTTCTTATTCTTGAGGTTATCTTCATGTAGGTTTAAGTCTAATGTGTTACTACTACGTACAGATAACCTCAAGGATAAGAATGTCAGACACAACTTGGCCATTTTACAGCAATGGGACTTTCACTACACAGTAGTAGCCAAAACCCATTTAAAAGGGCATGCTCTGAGTATGTTTGCATACAGACTCACAGAAGAACACAATTTCAAGCTAGAGAATGTTAACTGGGAAGAAATTGTATGGTCAGACCACTTCAAACTAACCATCACACTCAGCTGGAAGGCGAACACAACCAAACGAGCAACAGCAACCAAGTCCTATGACAAACATGTCAAGATAGATGACAAGCTCTACTGGTCAAGGATTTATGATGACTGATGGTCTCCGAATACTAGCTCCATCAACTTTGTCAGAGTGTGAGGCCAGATGCCAGACTGTACTAGATGAGAGAGCCCCAATGAGAACAAAAATGACTACCATACACAAGGTGCCACCCTGGTTTAATAACGAATTGGAGCACTGAAAAGGGCCTGCAGGAAACAAGAACGGAAATGGCAGAAAACCAAATCAGAAGAAAACAAAACAGCATGGAGAAAGGCTAGACAGGAATATAAGTCCAAACTGAGACAATACAAATTCTGAAACTACGGAGAGCAGATAGGACCAGACTACAACAATTTCAGGAAATTGTATCGGCTGGTTAATGGTCTGTTAAACACTCAATCACTAACCATAAGAAATCACAACTTCCCACTGCAGAATAGCTAGCATGTCACTTTGAAACCAAAATAATAAACTTAAGGAGGGTGCTCAAGAACAGCGTAACAGAAATGGAGTCCTTTATTGAGGAATTGAATGACAACAATGGCACCATCACTGCTGATAGAGTATGGTCTATGTTCAACAAACTTTTGGAGGTGTGTCACATGATAACAAGATTCTCTGTAGCTTATTGCATGATGGACATCTGCCCAAATTGTGTGACAAAAGAAGCCCCGACCCTCTTCTTCGAACAATTCACAACCTATATGAGAACAATGCTGTCAAAGAGCCGTTACCCAACAGAGTAAGGAAACATTGTACTGACCCCTATCCCGAAAAATATGAAGATTAGCAGAGGTGACATTAAAAACTATAGACCAGTGGCATCAATCCCTCTCATGGCCAAAGTAATGGAAGGAATAGTTGCTAAACAGATAATGAAATATCTTCACGCACATTCCTATATCTTCACTTCCCCAGCTGCAAAGGACTAATATAAATTAACACATGCATCCAGTTTTTCCTACATGGGAACAAAGCTTTGGAATACATTACCACTTGATGTGAAAAAAATGAGTGACCTTATCAATTTTCGAAAATCACTGAAGACCTATCTCTTCAATAGAACATACCACAACGATCCATCATTTGATCTTTAGTACATTACTGCGTTCACTGTCATTTCATTTATGATCTCGATATTCCTAATGCTTTATCCCAATATGTTACTCATGTTCTTATGTAATTATTACTCATGTTCTTATGTAATTACTAACTGTATCTTTACTCTGCTATTGCAATGCCAGGGTGGAACATTGTAAGCCACACTGAGCCTGCAAATAGGTGGGAAAATGTGGGATACAAATGCAATAAATAAATAAATATCTGTGCAGAATCAGGCTTCAGATTACAGTTTAGCACTGAGGTTGTCTTAACAACTTTGATTGCTAACTTCAGGAGGCAAATAAGCCTGGGTGAAAAGATCTTACTACGAAAGTTTGACATGTCCTCAGCTTTTGACGTGGTAGACCATTCTATTCTGTTAAGGCTGCTGGACAAAATTGGAATTGGAGGAGCGGTACACAGTTGATTTAAGGGATTTCTCACATCTAGGTCTTGTCTTACCAATTGAAAATGGGTGAAACAATCTCACCACCCTGGAAAGCTATCAGTGGAGTACCACAAGGATCCTATATCTCACCCACCCTATTCAATATAATGACGATCCCATCAGCGGGGATCCATTAAGAATGCTGACCATTTAACCCTACTTTCTGTTTTCTATCCTTTAACCAGTTCTTAATCTACAAAGGACACTACCTCCTATCCCATGACTCTACAATTTCTTCCAGAGTCTTTCATGAGGTACTTTGTCAAACACCCTTTGAAAATCCAGATACACAATATCAACCAACTCACCTTTATCTACATTTGTTCACCCCTTCAAAGAAATGTAATAGATTGGTGAGGCAAGATTTCCCTTCACAAAAATCCATATTGGCTTTGTCTCATTAATCCATGCTTTTAAATATGCTCTGTAATTTTGTTCTTTATAATAGTCTCTATGATTTTGCCTGGCACCGGATCCCCTCTGGAACCTTTTAAAAATATCAGCGTTACTTGAGTTACCCTCCAATCTTCCAGTACCACAATATATTTTAAAGATAAATTACATATTACTAACAATAGTTATTCAAAGTTATTAAATTGCGAGAGGATTGTGAAACATTACAAGAGGACCTTATGAGACTGGGAGACTAGCAGGCTTATTTTCGAAAGAGAAGGGCACCTATCTTTCAACACAAATCGGGAGATGGGCGTCCTTCTCCCAGGGTCGCCCAAATTGGCATAATCAAAAGCCGATTTTGGGTGTCCTCAACTGCTTTCCGTCTTGGGGACGACCAAAGTTCACAGGGGCGTGTCGGAAGCATAGCGAAGGCGGGACTGGGGCGTGCCTAGCACATGGGCGTCCTCGACCGATAATGGAAAAAAGAAGGGCGTCCCTGATGAGCACTTGGGCAGCTTTACTTGGCCCATTTTTTCTTGTGACCAAAGCCTCAAAAGGTGCCCGAACTGACCAGATGACCACCAGAGGGAATCGGGGATGACCTCCCCTTACTCCCCCCGTGGTCACTAACCCCCTCCCACCCATAAAAAAAACTTTAAAAATATTTTTTGCCAGAATCAAATGTCATACCCAGCTCCCTGACAGCAGTATGCAGGTCCCTGGAGCAGTTTTAGTGGGTGCAGTGCACTTCAGGCAGGCGGACCCAGGCCCATTCCCCCCTACCTGTTACACTTGTGCTGGTGAATGTGAGCCCTTCAAAACCCACCAGAAACCCACTGTACCCACATGTAGGTGCCCCCCATCACCCCTTAGGGCTATGGTAGTATTGTACAGTTGTAGGGAGTGAGGAGTGGGGGGGGGGGGGGGGTAGGCTCAGCACCCAAGGTAAGGGAGCTTTGCACCTGGGAGCAATTTGTGAAGTCCACTGCAGTGCCCCCTAGGGTGCTCGGTTGGTGTCCTGGCATGTCAGGGAGACCAGTGCACTACAAATGCTTGCTCCTTCCATGACCAAATGGCTTGGATTTGGTCATTTCTGAGATGTGAGTCCTCAGTTTCCATTATCGCCGAAAATCGGGGACGACCATCTCTAAGGTCAACCTAAATTTCTCAATTTGGGCGCCCCCGACCGTATTATCGAAACAAAAGATGGACACCCATCTTATTTTGATAATACAGGTTTCCCCGCCCCTTCGCTGGGATGTACTGCGAGGACGTCCTCAAGAAAACTTGGGCACCCCTTTTGATTATGCCTCTCCACGCGTCTAACTGACTGATGATGTTTAATATGAGCAAGTGCAAAGTGATGCATGTGGGAAAGAGGAACCCGAACTATAGCTAGATAATGCAAGGTACCAAGTTAGGAGTCACTGACCAAGAAAGGGATCTCAACATCATTGTTGATGATACGTTGAAACCCTCTGCTCAGTGTGCTGCAGTGGCTAAGAAAGCAAATAGAATGCTAGGTATTATTAGGAAGGGAATGGAAAACAGAAGTGAGGGAGTTATAATGCCTTTGTATTGGTCCATGGTGTGACCACAACTCAAATATTGTGTTCAATTCTGGTCGCCGCATCTCAAAAAAGATATAGTGGAATTAGAAAAGTACAGAGAAGGGCGACATAAATGATAAAGGAGGATGGGACGACTTCCCTATGAGGAAAGGCTGAAGTATCTAGGGCTCTTCAGCTTGAAGAAAAGACGGCTGAAGGGAGATATGATAGAGGTCTATAAAATAATGAGTGGAGTGGAACGGGTAGATGTAAATCGCTTGTTTACTCTTTCCAAAAATACTAGGACTAAGGGCATGAGATGAAGCTGCAAAGTAGTAAATTTATGTGTGCTGCTATAGAATAAGAGGGATCTGCATCTAACTTAGGCATGAGGATTTACACCAGAGTTTAGTTGGTGTAAATCCTTGCACCCGAAGTTAGGAGCGGATCCTGGCGCTAAGCACTATTCTATAAATGGTGCATAACTTTTAGTGCTATTTAAAGAATAGCGCGTAGTGCAGGTTTTTTTTTGGTGCTGACGTTTCGGTGTCATTTATAGAATTAGGTTCTATCTATATGGCTCCCTGATACTCTGTATAAACCTTAAAATGTAAACATGTAGTTTTCAAGGCTTTGCTCCATAATTAGTTGCAATATCTTATAAGTAAAATTGCTGACATTTATACATAGAAGTAGTGAAAATTGGCCCTTTCATATTCAGGGGATATGGCAATGTGTAGATTGGAGCCATCATTTTAGAACAGTAGGTATGCACATGTAGGTCTAATATAAAATTGTTACATCTCATCCTCTCCACACCAACCCGGAATAGATACAAGTAGATGTGTTTTGAAATAGGGGAATTATATTTCCAAAATGTCCGGTGTATCATAAAGAGGGAAAAGACATGCAAATTGCAGCAAAATTGAGATACAGGTGTATCCTCGGTTTCACTGGGATTTTTATGTATAGAGTTTATAGATTGTGGTTGGTGAGCTCCACATGCATGTGCCCCCATTTTACAACAAATATATATGTAGAAAGCCATGTATTTGGCAGCTAACCGCTACTTACACGTGCCTTCCTGCACTGCCCTGTAGCCTGACAAATGAGCCGCATGAAGCAGCGATGATGTGTTTCTGGTCCCACATAACACAGCAGCTTCTAGCAAGCTTTGTTCATATACAAACATGGCTGGCAGTAGTGAGCACAACTTCTCCTAAATGAAGAGAGACCTCTTGGCTGTGTCCAGATTGTACCAGCCAGATGGCTAAAGGCCAGCCCACATTGCAACAAGAGCAGTCTGAGGAAGAATTCAGATGGCCCTGGCAAGTTAAGTCTCTTCATGTGTCCCCATATTCCCACACCTATACCTACCAGCTACCTGTTAGATAAGGGATTCATTTTAAGGAGATGTCACATAGGCAAACATCTGGTTGAAAGGCTCTGCCACCCAGCATCAGATCTCTCCCACTGAATGAAAGTGGCTGGGTTGCACAGGCTCTGAAATACCCCATTCCATCTGGAGGCTATCTGGCAAGAGCACCAGGAACACATACTTTGAACACAGATGTTAAGAAAGGCCAAAGATGGTTATCCATCAGCCATGGCCACCTAGGATGGCAAGGCTGGCAGCCAGAACACTACCAGTCCCCACTTTCCTCTAAAGTATAATACTATACAATATGTCATGATACATGGCAGCAGCATCACTGTGGCATACATGAGCCATAACCCTGGAGCCAGCCCTTGCATTATGAACCTACTATTACACATATATATAGCCACAGCTAAACTAGGACCTGATGTGAAGGGCACCAATGACACTAGCACAAATCACAAGAGCTGTCAATGGCAGGAGCAGTTCTTATCCTACGAACTACAACAACATCACTGTTGTTCTTTGCTCTGAGAGAGGCTGGAAGTTTCATTTGGGAGGTGGATGTCCACTAAACATGTCCAAACTCTTACTTCTGCTCTAGAAACTTCAGAGAACATAGATATATTGGAGCACTAATGATCTGATTCTGGGCCATCTGGCATATGTAGCAGATGGGGCTGCATCATTACAATCAAGTGGCTGTCATGTTGAAGAGAAATGAGAAAGGCAGATGGCACCACAAAACAACCTGTTTGGTGAGGCATGACCTTTGCAAGAGCACGATGTGCCTAATTTATCTGCATCAGGTGTACTGTATACTGGTTCCCATATGCACATGTCTCAATAATGCAATCAGTGAGTAAGCTGCCATCTGCTGGTGCATTGCAGTGACTCCTAATAAAGCAGGCCAACCCTTGTGAAGTCTCATGTATTTCTGTCAGTGCTGCACAATTTGAAGCCCTGTGCAGGGGTACTACATAAGATGCATGGGCCCACAATGCAGCTAGGCCACAGATCCCATCAATGTTCAACACACATCCACAAATGTAGCCTATGAGAGTTGGGGAAAGGGAGCGGCTAATGTTGTATCCATAGACATGGCATCAATATGTGCATTATGCTGACATGGAAGCCATGCCCTCAAATCTACACTACTATCCTGCTTATAATCGAACGAGAAAAACGCCCAAGTTCCGACCTAAATCGGGAGATGGACGTTTATCTCACAAAAACGAATAAAGCGGTATAATCGAAAGCCGATTTTTGGACGTTTTCAACTGCACTCCGTCGCGGATGCGGACAAAGTTGATGGGGGCGTGTCAGAGGTGTGGCGAAGGCGGAACTGGGGCGTGGTTATCTGCCGAACAAAGATGGGCGCATTTCACCGATAATGGGAAAAAAGTATGTGTTTTTAGCTAGAATTTAGGACACTTTTCCTGGACCCTGTTTTTTCACGAATAAGGCCCCAAAAAGTGCCCTAAATGACCGGATGACCACTGGAGGGAATCGGGGATGACCTCCCCTGACTCCCCCAGTGGTCACTAACCCCCTCCCACCACAAAAAAATGATGTTTCACAACTTTTTATTTTCACCCTCAAATGTCATACCCAGCTCCCTGGCAGCAGTATGCAGGTCACTGGAGGAGTTGTTAGGGGGTGCAGTGGACTTCAGGCAGGTGGACCCAGGCCCATCCCCCCTACCTGTTACAATTGTGCTGCTTAATGCTTATTAGTCGTCCAACCCCCCCAAACCCACTGTACCCACATGTAGGTGCCCCCCTTCACCCCTTTGGGCTATAGTAATGGTGTAGACTTGTGGGCAGTGGGTTTTGAGGGGGATTTGGGGGGCTCAACACACAAGGGAAGGGTGCTATGCACCTGGGAGCTCTTTTACCTGTTTTTTTGGTTTTGTAAAAGTGCCCCCTAGGGTGCCCGGTTGATGTCCTGGCATGTGAGGGGGACCAGTGCACTACGAATCCTGGCCCCTCCCACGAATAACTGTCTTGGATTTATTCGTTTTTGAGCTGGGCGCTTTCATTTTCCATTATCGCTGAAAAACAAAAACGCCCAGCTCACACATTGTTGAATAAAACATGGGCGTCTATTTTTTCCCAAAATACGGTTCGGTCCGCCCCTTCACGGACCCGTTCTCGGAGATAAACGCCCATGGAGATAGGCGTTTTCGTTCAATTATGCCCCTCTATGTATCCTCTCATCCCTTTATTACTGCAGTGAGAGAGCCATAGCACTTAACAGATGAGCCAGATGTGTGCCCACTGCTACACCAACATGGGAATGCGCAACATAATCTGTACATTTACTTTAAATTATTATCATGTAGGCCCTGAACACAAAGAAGCTACGCTAGCACACATGAACTCTACATATCCTCTCTTATACCTCCCCCCTCCCACCACATTTGTGGAATACAGGTGCCCATGTCCAACCAGAGCAATCCCATGTCCAGTCTATTGTGTCCATAAGTAGCCCTTAGTGGCTGTTGGCACTACATAAATCCTCAGCACAACAGCATTCAGTGTCACCCCTCTGTATATCCCAGGCTGATGTTGATACCATACTACCATATGTTTACCATATTGCTGTACATTCATGCTATTATTCCCCTAGCTGCAATGGAACAAAACATCAACAGTGTAGAGGAGGAAGAGCAGGAGGAGGAAGAGACCAGCACTATCCAGGAGCTGGAGAGTGAGGAGGAAGAGAAGGAAAAACAACCCTCCAATCCCTGCCCCTGTGGAAGGTACAAGCAGAAGGAGAAAGAGGAAGAAGGGCCATAGGGATGGAAGCCCTGCACCTGTTGGAGGAATAAATGCCAGCTTGGGAGCCCATCCAACCAGAGGAGAATGGGGAGTTCCTACTGCTAAAGCCTATATCAGCAAAAGAGAAGGAGGATGGAGGCTACCCTGAACACCAGCAGCTGCAGGAAAGCAGAGTCACAGTCCCAGGAGATGCAGTGGCCACCATTGAAGCTGTGGGCCAGGTAGGTCAACATGGGGCTGCTGAGCCATACTGCTACCCTGAAGTCCTGCTGCATCTTTGGTCCCTGAGACAGGACATGACCCAACTGAGGGAGTGAAGGCAGAGCTAAATGCTCTCATAGATACTGTTTGGCAACTTGGAACTTGTAGCTCTTCCCCTTTCAATCCCTAGGCACAAGTTATGGGACATATCCCAAATATTTCAGTAGCCAAACATTTTTGTATTATGATACCTTACATATTGTAACTACAAAACAATTAGTGTTTTTGGAACATGGTCTGGTATTCATTGTGTTGACCACTGAGCCCATGCACCCAGCATGCATCTTGCAACTTTCTGTCACAAGCCATTGATGCTTATCTACACTTTTCTAGTCATATACAGCACTACATGTAGCCAACCTGACAGAACCACACACACCAGTTCTAGCCATTGGTATATCCAGAATTAGCAACCTTTAGGATATCATGACCTGGGGTGCAGGGGAAATAGGTAATCTCTCATGCCATGCGATTCTAGCTGAACACCTAAATAGTGGTTTCACAATCTCCACCCAATGCATTAACAGAGCTAGATCAGAATAGGCAACAAGCGTATTCTATGACATCTGGTTGCTATAGAATACTAGTGTAACCCAGCATCAGCACACATATTTACATGCCTGTAGTTACAATAGCCACAGACCTGATGTAACTGAAGGTGCCTAAATGTGATGAGGGCACGCATAACACACAGCATTCTGTAAGTTATGCATGTAACTGGCACCCCTGCTCATGATCTGCCCACATGTGCCCCCTTGCATTTGCATGCTATGCTTATGTGTGCAACAATGTTCCCTCTAAGTGGAGCGCATGAGCAATTGCTCATACGTTTTAGGGACGTCACTCACAGATTTTACATGGTTGCTCACAAAAATGGCACATGTCTCTACCAGCTCTCTGCTAGCCCTGACATATGGCAGCTGGGATTCCAAAATTTGAATGCAATGACTCCTACTTTGAAACAGATTTTTTTGTTTATATTAAAGCTCTAAATTTAGAATAGCTTCATGGATTTTTGCATTGGACATGTGGTAACAGAAAAGGGTTGAATCTGTACAAATTCCAATAGTGTGAGCAGTAGCAACAATCATAAAACCTTCAAGCTTTGCTATTATCCATTTCTGTATCTTTCAGATACACTAACAATTCAATTATGATAAAAAAAATCTAACTCAAGTGAAGAGAATATTTCATATTGGCTTACCTTATCCTTGGTTCAGAAATGGCAAATGATTCATTTTCAGCAAACAATTGAGGCTCTTTACTCAAATGCCATATGGAATAATCTCTGGTTTGCAATATGAGAGGATGAGAGGATGTATAATCATGGCAGGATCCAGGGAATCTAGAGAAGATATCTGTAATTTCATCCTGGGCACCAGCTGCATGTTCATTGAGTGATTTAGTTGTGGTATGTGGCCTCTCTTCTTTATGAGGGCTTGATGTGTACATATGTGCAGTCTATGACTCCCCAGTACAAATGTGAAATAGACCATTTCATAGAACTGGGTGATCTGCCATGGATTTACAGCCTGTCTCACTAACACAGACTACTCAATAATTACTGTGGATTCTTTTGGATTCGTAATGAGTAAATGAAACCTTTATTAGAGGAAACTAAATTCTACAATGGTTAATATATATACATATATATAATGGTTAGCACATATACAGTAATTAGCTCTAGCAACACAATGGTTAGCTGTATAAACAATCATTACATCACTGGTCTCTACATCTAAGCAATGCAAAGAGTTCTTTAGACCAGGAAAAGAAGCAAACACCATGATTAGCTATATAAACAATAATTACACTATACATACAATCATCACTGGTTCTCCATCATCCAGGCTCTTAACAACAGTTGGGGGGGGCCCCGGTTCACGCAGCGTGAGAGCTAGGATCTTTAGACCAGGAACATATCTCTGCGCAGTCCGTACGTTACTCACAGATGAACCCCAACTCCACTGTGCAAGTCCTCCCTTTTTATTAGTCTGAGCTCATGTTCAGAGCTAAGGAAAATTACAGACAGCTTCTCTTGGAAAATTACAGAATACTCTGCTTACGTCTGTGGGAACGTGATCACATGCTTTCTCAAGTCCAGGTGGCCAAACTGGTCTTGGGAAACCAGTGCCATCCTCCCCTTTGCATTCCAAATTAGTTAGAACTGTGTCTTATCTCCTGCATTCCAAGAAAAGTGACTTTCGGTCAAAGACAAGATTTCAGAGGTATATTAAACAATCATTTTCAAACAGAATTACTTCTAATCAGCAATACAGACCCCGAGTGCACTGGTTCTAGGGATCTGAGCCTGGGCCTATATATGCTGTGGTAGAAATGACACCGTATGTGGTACAAATGGACTCTCTTCCCTGTGTGCCTCATGCAGTATGGCTTGAACAAGCTATTCATTCAGGTTGGCCATGACTCTTGCCTCCTTCCACCAGCACAATGCACATCCTACCATCAGTATTTTAGTAAACTTTTGCACATATGCTCAGTCACAGACCCATGGACCCAAACGCACAGACACACAATCACTCACACACGCAGACACACAATCACACTCACAGGCACACAGACACAGCAGGCCATCCCTGCATAGTCAATGGCGCTTATCCATACAGCGGCACTGAATATCCCCTCTGTCTGCTGCAATGCTGTGTGATTACTGCTAGAGTGGTGTGTGAATGGAGCTGGGGAGGAGCTGGCAATTATCTTTGCTACTTAGCTATGCAGCAGTTGTGGGTACTGAATATCGGCGGGCACTCGTATAACTTCTGAGTTGGCAGCTGACCTGGATGTTCAATTCTGGTCCACAAACACAAAGAAGACGCGTTGGAAAATCTGCAGCAAACAAAATGTGCAGGAACAAAGCAGACATAGAGCCCAGAAGAACCTTGTCCAAAACGACCCAAACGAGTCTGTGTCTGCTTTGTTCCTGCATATTCAATACTAATGCTCAGACATGGTCCTGGCATTGGATATCCCAGTTTCATTCAGCCTGTGGCAGTCAGTGGCTTTAAAACTGCTGACTGCTGCATGCTGATTCTCGGGTTGTATTACTTTTGCCTCAGATTTATGGGTATTTGTGCATACTGATAAAAATGGCTTATGCTGACCTTTTTTTTTTCACAGATTGAAGCTGTTTGTACTGATGTCACTTAGCAATACAGGTAATACTGTTAATAATTCCTGGTACTACCAGTTTATGCACTATAAATAAATAAAGTACAAAACATAATAATTTATAAACCGTGAGTCATACTTGCACAAAAATCTGTTGCTCTTAGGGGGTCTTTTCCTAAAGCTTAGCTCAAGCTATCTGCACAAGGACCAGAGGAATAAAATGGGTCCTGCTGCGGATAACTCATGCTAAGCTTTAATAAAAGACCACATTAGTTGCTAAGGTTTCAATTAAATTAACTGACATTATAATGTAAATAAATGTTTTCCTAATGATATTTACTGTGAAATTTCATTTTACCATTTCTTAATGTATTATTTCACTCAAGCTAAGCAAAAGTTTTGCCTTTCCAATTATATTTTGTTGTCTATGAAATGTTAATAGCCCAGTCCCACCTGTGAAAAATAGTTTTCAGTAAGCACTGATTCATGTAAATCTGCTATTTGAAATATGTTCTTTCTTTATATAGACAAAAATAAGTGTGTGTGGATAAAGAATGTGCATTCTTTTACCAAGAGAAAAAGCAGTTTGGAATTGTAGACAATACACTGAAATCTTCTGTCCAGTGTGTGGCAGTGGCCAAAAAAGCAAACAGGATGCTAGGGATAGTAAATACGACCAAGAATACTACAATGCCTCTGTATCACTCCATGATGCGACCTCACCTTGAGTACTGCATTGAGTTCTGGTCACTGTATTTCAAAAAAGATATAGCAGAATTAGAAAAGATTCAAAGAAGAGCAACCAAAATGATAAAGGGGATGGAACTCCTCTCATATGAGGAAAGGCTAAATAGATTAGAGCTCTTCCGCTTGTAAAAGAGATGGTTGAGGTTGAAGTGTACAAAATCCTGAGTGGTGTAGAACGAGTAGAAGTGAATCAATTTTTTATTCTTTCAAAAAGTACAAAGACTAGGGGACACTCAATGAAGTTACATGGAACTACTTTAAAAACAAATAGGAGGAAATATTTTTTCACTCAGCTCAGCTCTGGAACTCGTTACCGGAGAATGTGGTACCAGCGGTTAGCATATCTGGATTAAAAAAAGGTTTGGACAAGTTCCTGGAGGAAAAGATCATAGTCTGCTATTGAGATAGACATGGGGAGCCCACTCCTTACCCTGAGTTTGGTAGCATGGAACGCTGCTACTGTTTGGGTGTCTGCCTGGTACTTATGACCTGAATTGGCCACTACTGGAAACAGAATACTGGGCTAGATAGACCATTGGTCTGATCTGGTATGGCTATTTTTATGTTCTTATATTCAATAGTAGGCTTACAATGGGTATAGTTTTGCCTTTCTGAAATTACACATTTTGTTTTTCAGGGAAAATACATTGACCAAAACAGCAGGTGCTAAGCTTGCAGGGTAATTTTTCCTTAGGTAATTTGCAAACAAAGAGTATGGTTTCATTTTTACTTTCAAAACTGGTGGGAAGTTCGCATGGAAAAGCATCCACAGACTTTGTACTGTAAATAATGCAGCCAGGTTGTTTTGGGAATAATGTGATGTGAAGGAAACTGGCTGGGATGTGGTGGCCATAGGGAAGGGACCTTAAGAACAATAGAGTGCCCACCATGGAGCTAGTTTAAAGGCAAGTTTAAATACACTTTGCCAACAAGACACCGATTCAATTCACACCAATCTGAGGAACAATGTGAAGCTTATTTCACTCCCCCATCCAGGAGTCTATCGGGCTTATTTTTGAAAGTGATTGCCGGCCATCTTCCGACATAAATCGGGAGATGGCCGGCGATCTCAGAAAAGCAGCGAAATCAGTATAATCGAAAGCTGCTTTTTTGACAGCATCGCCGCTTTCCCGTCGCCTTACCGGCGAAAGTTCAAAGGGGCATGTCGCCGGTGAAGCAAAGGAGGGACATGGGCGGGCATGGGCGGGGATACCAGATGGCCGGCTTTCATGGATAATGGAAAAAAAAAGCGGCGTTAAGCAGTATTTCACCAGGTTTACTTGGTCCTTTTATTTTCACGACCAAGCCTCAAAAAGGTGCCCCAACTGACCAGATGACCACCGGAGGGAATGGGGGATGACCTCCCCATAGTCTCCCAGTGGTCACCATCCCCCTCCCACACTAAAAAAATAAAAATAAAGCACTTTTTTGCCAGCCTCTATGCCAGCCTCAAATGTCATACCCAGGTCCCTGACAGCAGTTTGCAAGTCCCTAGAGCAGTTTTTAATGGGTGCAGTGCCCTTCAGGCAGGCAGACCCAGGTCCATCCCCTACTACCTGTTACACTTGTGGTGCTAAGTGTTGAGCCCTCCAACCCCCAGGGCTATGGTAATGGAGTAGAGGTGTGGGGAGTGGGTTTGGGGAGGATTTGGGGGGCTCAGCACCCAAGGTAAGGGAGCTATGCACCTGGGAGCTTTTTTTGTATTTTTTAAACATTTTTAGAAGTGCCCCCTAGGGTGCCCTGGCATGTGAGGGGGATCAGTGCATTACAAATGCTGGCTCCTCCCACAACCAAATGCCTTGGATTTCACAGGGTTTGAGATGGCCGGCATTTTTTTCCATTATCGCTGAAAAACAAAACCGGCGATCTCAAACCCGGCAAACTCTGGCATTTGACCGGGCTAAACCGTATTATCAAAAAAAAGATGGCCGGCCATTTTTTTCCGATAATACGGTTCCGGCCAGCTGTTGCGCCGCCGCCAAAATAGATCGCCGGCGATCTATTTCACCGGCAACGTTCAATTATGCCCCTCTATGTAATCCATCAAGGAGATATAAGCATGAAGCATGACTACATTGGATATTAAGCACATGGTCAGCTGGAGAAAGGATTCAAGATGACCTGGAATCCAGGAAACATGGATATAGATGGCACAGGTAAAACACAAATAATGATCCAGAGTTGGGCAAGCCCAAAAGCAAGACAGATAGATCCCATTCTTTTGCAGTACATGCCAGCACAGTCAGTCAAACAGGACAAACCCAACAAATAGACAAGGCAGGGAATATGAGAGGATGCAATCAACCCACAAAGTCTCAAAGAAGGGATGGGAACACAGCTCCTCCAAGAGGAAGGATGCCTCATGCACAGCATGGCACATGTCTCTACCAGCTCTCTGCTAGCCCTGACATATGGCAGCTGGGATTCCAAAATTTGAATGCAATGACTCCTACTTTGAAACAGATTTTTTTGTTTATATTAAAGCTCTAAATTTAGAATAGCTTCATGGATTTTTGCATTTGACATGTGGTAACAGAAGAGGGTTGAATCTGCACAAATTTCAATATTGTGAGCAGTAGCAACAATCATAAAACCTTCAAGCTTTGCTATTATCCATTTCTGTATCTTTGAGATATACAGTGCAATCTGCTTAAGTGCAAGGGTTTGGGACCAAAGAAATACATGCAGTTAATCGGAGCGTGCACTTAACCGTTGTGACCCAAAGAAGCTTGACATCTGATAAATATATGTACTATTTATTATACATACAGTATACAGTCTCCGTTAACTGACGTTATGCTTACTTGAAGTAATCAGTCATAGTCCTCTGTACGCTCTTGTGTCTGTGAGTTCCATAGACAACGTCTGCCAGACGGTAAAAACTGTCATAGCACTGACATCCAGTGGCCTCCAGATAGGCCCGCAAGGTGTTGAGACTCTCCAGCGCTCTTGCAAACGTGTCAGGAGGTTGTTGAATTTTGTCAGCATGTGCCTCGCCACTCATTTCATCATCTGTTTCATCATCAGCCATTCCCTGCATGTAGGTGCATATCTGGACATCAGTGCTGTCCTCAGCTGTTTGTAGATCGTAATCAACAGCTACGTAGTGATGAAACTCCTCTTCAGTAACACAGGCTGGGATGTCAATAGCCTGTTCATCTGATGTGTTTGCAAAAGCTGCATCTGTTTAGTCCCTCTCCACATCCCTAACAAAGCTTGCCTGCTTGTAGCAGTTCACAATGGTTGCCTGTGTAACATGATTCCAGGCTTCTTTCTGCATATGTAGGGAATCCAACAGTGATAGATTACGAGCCAGTTCAACAGCACGTTTATCCTTGCCAGTCTGGTCATCCATAATGCTCATCAGACCACGTAGCACACGAGCTGGATAATGTTGTTTGAAATTGGCTATTATGCCCTGATCCATAGGTTGGTAGTGTACCTGATCCAGAGGTAGTGTTTGGTGGCAGGAAGACCACCTTGATGTTAGACAGCCTGACATCATCACTGTGTGCAGCACAATTAACACAAAGCAACAAAATTTGACGCTTTTGTGCCCGCATTCTAGTGTCTAACTTCTTTAGCCACTGCTTCCAAATTTCTCTATTCATCCATGAATTTGCATTAGCTTTGTATGACACAGGAAGTTGCTTAACATTCTTGAAACAACAGGGCTGTTTGCTCTTTCCAATGACGAGGAGTTCCAACTTCTCACTCCCATCCATATTGCAGCAAAGGGGGATTATCAGTTGGTCCTTCAACGTTTTACTTCCTATAATTTCAGCTTGTCTGAATGCAAGTGTTCCATCAGGAATTGCTCGCCAGTAAAGACCATTTTCGTCAGCATTGAAAATGTCACGAGGTGCAAACTCGTTCAAGCTGGTAGGAAGAACTGAAACAACCCAATTTTCAGCACCAAAGTCATCAGCATCTTGTTTTTCACCATGCTGTTTCTTGAATTTTATGTTGTTCCTCTCCTTCCATTTTTCCAACCATCCAACAGTGGCTTTGAAGTCCAAGACTTTCAGCTAGCTGATTAGCTTTCTCCATAAGCAGTGGACCACTGACAGGAAACTGTCTGCTCTTGACTTGAGAAAACCACCGAAAAAGAGCATCTTCTACCTCCTCAGCTTTTCCCGCCCGTTTTCGTTTCTTGTGTGGATTTGTATTGTTTTGCCAGTCTTCCAGAAGCAGGTCTTTCTGCTTCAAGATATGTGAAATTTGACTGGGATTGACACCATATTCTTTAGCAATAGATGCTTGACTTTGTTTTCTAATTTTTTAAGAACTTCTATTTGATCAGCCAGTGTTAAAGTCTTACAGTTGCGCAATGACGACGACTCCGACTCCAGTGTACACTCTAACAACATTCTTTTGCTTCTTCTGCCTGTGGCAGTTAACCAACGAGATTTCAAATTTACTGCCCCTTTGTCACGCGCCAATCGGCTTCCATATTCCGCGCGTGCGCTTATGTGGAATCTTTCCTGCAGAGGACCGGTCTTAAACCATGCATATAAGCGAATCTTGCATTTATCAGTGGTGGGATAAACCAAAGTTTGTCTCCATAGAAACTGATGGCGCCAAAAAAGGGACTGAAGTACGACATGCAGTTAAACAGAGCATGCGCTTATCCAATGTGCATTTAAATGGAGTGCACTGTACTAACAATTCTATTATGATTAAAAAATATCTAACTCAAGTGGAGAGAATATTTCACATTGGCTTACCTTATCCTTGGTTCAGAAATGGCAAATGATTCATTTTCAGCAAACAATTAAGGCTCTTTATTCAAATTACAAATTTGCTCTAGACTGTTGAAATACAAAACTCTTTATTGAACACATGCGCTTCAAAACCTGCTCATGTGCATTTTAAAATCTGTAAATACACACACAACTCTCTTCTGTCTTTCATACCCATTCACTCCTGTAGCGTGTCTGCTTAGTGACTCTATAAGCGTTTAAAGTTTTATACAACTTGCTGTTTTGAATATTATTGCACTGCACATTATATTTCACATTTTACATTCCTCAAATAAATATCACAGTGTTACACAAAATTAAAGGCAAACATTCTTTGTAATTCTGCTGTCTTTGATCTTCCAGTTTCCCTTTCTTACAATGTCTATTTTGAGGGTTTGCAAAAAGTCTCCAGTGCTTTCCTCAATAAGTAAATGAGTCTGCTTTCAATACTCCTCAGGCACTACGTTGGAGGAATGAGTTACTCATGGTAAAATTTGCTGTGGTCCTTAACCAAACGTCGGTTCCTCTATGCAGGACCGCATTTCGTTTTCTTCCTCAGGAGGAACCACCATATCATCTACAATAATACAATTGCATTATCACTCTCTCAATTCTAGTTTCCAAATCTACTTATTATGCTTTAACTATTATATACTATACATAAATCTTCACTTACTTAAGCTGATCTGCTTGGCAGCCTGCCAGCATGAACCCTTCTCAGGTCAGAAATCAACTGCCCTGGCTCTGAATGTGTTGTGAGAAGTAAAAACGCCCTGACTTATATTCTCCCAGAATGCCTAGCCTCACCTCCTTAGCTTAAAGAGACAGGCCCTTATATCCACTCTACTTCCTGATTTAACCCCTTAGGAGTCACTGTTTGCCACATGTAAATATATCTCTGTTCTATAGTTAACAATCGGGAACTGATATTTCCTTCCCCCCTGAATTGATCAGGGGGAATGTGTATCAGTATCACACATCTTAGTTGTTCAATAGTGTGATTATGATCATACCAATGGGCAACTAAAGGACACATTATTTTTTTCAATCGGATATTACTTATGTGCTCTGCTAACCTATGTTTTAAAGGGCGTTTGGTGTGACCCTTGTGGATTATATTATATAGGTCACACCAAACGCCCTTTAAAACATAGGTTAGCAGAGCACATAAGTAATATCCGATTGAAAAAAATAATGTGTCCTTTAGTTGCCCATTGGTATGATCATAATCACACTATTGAACAACTAAGATGTGTGATACTGATACACATTCCCCCTGATCAATTCAGGGGGGAAGGAAATATCAGTTCCCGATTGTTAACTATAGAACAGAGATATATTTACATGTGGCAAACAGTGACTCCTAAGGGGTTAAATCAGGAAGTAGAGTGGATATAAGGGCCTGTCTCTTTAAGCTAAGGAGGTGAGGCTAGGCATTCTGGGAGAATATAAGTCAGGGCGTTTTTACTTCTCACAACACATTCAGAGCCAGGGCAGTTGATTTCTGACCTGAGAAGGGTTCATGCTGGCAGGCTGCCAAGCAGATCAGCTTAAGTAAGTGAAGATTTATGTATAGTATATAATAGTTAAAGCATAATAAGTAGATTTGGAAACTAGAATTGAGAGAGTGATAATGCAATTGTATTATTGTAGATGATATGGTGGTTCCTCCTGAGGAAGAAAACGAAATGCGGTCCTGCATAGAGGAACCGACGTTTGGTTAAGGACCACAGCAAATTTTACCATGAGTAACTCATTCCTCCAACGTAGTGCCTGAGGAGTATTGAAAGCAGACTCATTTACTTATTGAGGAAAGCACTGGAGACTTTTTGCAAACCCTCAAAATAGACATTGTAAGAAAGGGAAACTGGAAGATCAAAGACAGCAGAATTACAAAGAATGTTTGCCTTTAATTTTGTGTAACACTGTGATATTTATTTGAGGAATGTAAAATGTGAAATATAATGTGCAGTGCAATAATATTCAAAACAGCAAGTTGTATAAAACTTTAAACGCTTATAGAGTCACTAAGCAGACACGCTACAGGAGTGAATGGGTATGAAAGACAGAAGAGAGTTGTGTGTGTATTTACAGATTTTAAAATGCACATGAGCAGGTTTTGAAGCGCATGTGTTCAATAAAGAGTTTTGTATTTCAACAGTCTGGAGCAAATTTGTAATTTATAACACGAAGGCTCCGGTAGTATATTTGAGTCCCTGATTGTACAATATAATAGATCTTTATTCAAATGCCATATAGAATAATCTCTGGTTTGCAATATTTTGCTAGTGGCATAGAGGCTTATTTTCAAAGCACTTAGCCTCCCAAAGTTCCATAGAAACCTATGGAACTTAGCCTCCCAAAGTGCTTTGAAAATATGCCTCATAGTGTATTAAATTCAAAATGTCTACCCAATCTGGAATATCACTATTTCAATTAGAATACTGTAACAAAGATGGAGCCTGCAGAATTTCTGTATATTGTAAACCAGAAAAGCCAAAGCTGCTTTGCCACGGTTGAACCATCAAATAATTACTCCAAAAATACTCCCCAAAATATTGATCAACAATCCAACAAAAAGTGAGAAGAAAGAATCAGATTTAAAAGAAAACAGCAAAATTCTTTTATAAAAAAATGAAAGCAGAGAAGTACTGAAAAATATGATAGATCCAAAATGTCATCATTCCTCTCCTGCTCTTCTCCATACTCTCTCGCGCCTTCCCCTGCTCTCTGCTGGGGATATCAATCCCAATCCTGGTCCTCCAAATAAACTCTCACCCTACTCGTGCAGGTCACACCATAATGTCTCCAATCTTATTTCTGTTCCTCTCCTTTCTCCTTCTTCTTTGCCTTTCTCATATGCCCTGTGGTATGTCTGCTCTGTTTCCAACAAGCTTATCTACATTCACAACCTCTTTACCTCTCATACTCTCCATCTGCTTGCTCTAACTGAGACTTGGCTTTGCCCTGAAGACTGTTTCATTTGCTGCAGTGTGTCATGGAAACTACCTTTTCTCCCATACATCTCACCTGGTTGGCCATGGAGGTGCTGTTGGGCTGCTATGCTCAACTTCTTGTAGATTTCAACCTCTTTTTACATTACATTGCTATTCTCTCCTCTGCTCTGGACACTATCACTCCATATTTTGTAAGGTGTACCAAGTAACCAAATCCCAGCCTTGACTGACCTCCAAAATCCACTACCTATTTTCAGGTATCTGATCTGCTCAGTACCTTTGACTACAATCCCATGCCCATGCTGGCTTAATTCATTTCACATTCCTGGTTAACTCCTTCCAGTCTGTTCTTTCAGTTGCCAAATAAGACTACTACATCCATTTGACAAACTCTCTTAGCGCCAACCCTTGCCATCTCTTTGTCACACTGAATTCTCTCCTCGAAGTGCCTTCACCTCCAACTCCCTCCCCTTCACTTTCTCCCCAGACTAGGCTGAGTTCTTCCATGACAAGGTTCACAAGATTAACTTTGAGTTCTCAACCAAGTCACCTCCACCTCTCCTTCCCCAACTCCATTCTCTCAACCTTCTTTCAACCCTTGCCAACTTTTCTTCCTTGTCTACAATCACTGAAGAGGAAACTGCACATCTTTTTTCCTCCTCCAAACTCACTACCTGTTTCTCTGCTCCCATTCCTATCCATCTACTCAGCACTATCTCTCTTCAGTCTTTCACTTTCCACTGCAACTGTTCCTGATGCCTTCAAACATGATGTGGTTACACCACTCCTCAAAAAACCTTTATTGGATCCTACCTACCCTTCTAACTATCACAACATCTCCTTCCTTTCTTTTTTGTCCAAGTTAATTGAACATGCTGCTCACTACCATTGTCTTGACTTTCTTTCATCTCAAGCTATTCTTCATCCACTACAATCTAGTTTTGCACTCTACATTCAACAGAAACAGCCCTTGCTAAAGTCACCCTGTTGATCACCACCTATGTACTCCTTGTTATGCTATACTCACTTGGATTTTGGGGCTCTGTTTTGTTTCTTAATCTCTCTCATTGCAATTTTTGTATATGCTTTGGAAGATCCTCCTCCACTGTTATCCCACGGTTATCAGTCAGTGTACCTCAGGGCTCTGTCTTGAGACCTCTTCTTTTCTCTATCTATACTTATTCCCTTGGTGCTCTGATCGCCTTCCATGGTTTTCATTATCATTGTTATGCTGATGACTCCTAGATCTACTTCTCCACACTCGAAATTTCAGTAGGAATCCAGGTCCATGTCTTAGCCTGCTTGTTTGACATTGCTACCTAGATGTCTCACTGCCATCTGAAACTGAAAGTGACCAAGACTAAGTTTCTTATCTTACCCCTAAACCCACCTCTGCTCTTCCCCCATTCTCTATTTCTGTGAACAACACTCTCATCCTCCCTATCTTGTCAGCTTGTAACCTTGGGGTCATCTTTGAATTCTCTCTCTCTCTTTCTCTACACATATCCAACAGACTGCTAAAACCTGTTGGGGCCAATATCAGACCATGGGAGCTAGCCCGGCTAACTCCTGCAGTCAGCGCTAAACACAGATATTCAATGCCGGGTCATTTCTGGTGACCGCCATTGAATATCCAGTTTATTTTTGGATGGTTTGAAGATAACCAGCTAAATGGAAATTCAGACTTAACCAGTTATCTTCAAACCGGCCAAAGATATTCTATTTATTCATGTGGTCAAATATAGCCACTAAAGTGGGGCTGAAAATTGGTGGATAGACAGTTGTATTGCCCGCTATAACTGACTAGCTGCTAACCAGCAATATTCAGCAGGAGATAGCCAGCTATCCCCCACTAAATATCACCGGATAGCCGATTATGAGGCATTTAACTGGCCAGATGCCGATCCGAGCAGGTTAAATGCTTTTGAATATTGGGGGGGGGGGGGGGTTCTCTATAACCACCAAAATTCATCCCTTCCTTTCTGAACACACTACCAAACCCTTTATCCATACTCTTATTACCTCATGCTTAGATTACCACAACTTTCTTCTCACAGGTCTCCCTCTAAAACATTTCTCTCCCATTTGATCTGTTCAAAAATCTGCTGCACAACTCATATTCCACCAGTGTTGCTGCACTCATATTAGCCCTTTCCTCAAGTCACTTGGTTTCCTATCCATTTCCACATACAGTTCAAACTCCTCGAAATGACTTTCAAGTGCTTTCACTCTGGAGCTCTCCACATTTATCTCCCCCTACCCCTTCCCCCAGAACTCCATTCATCCAGTAAGTTCCTTTTATCTTTTCCTCCACTCCACTCCCCACTCCATTCCTTTTATCTTGTTGCACCATATGTTGAAATAGACTTCCTGAGTCACCACGTCAAGTTCCATCTCTGTCTGTATTCAAATCTAGCCTAAAAACCTAACTTTTTGAGGCTGCTTTTAATTCCTAACTTCTATTTTCTTTGTTCATTACCCATGTCTGTTTTAATAATTTCCACCATAAGTAATTCCTTAATCCTTATTTATCCTGCTTGTATGTCTCAAATAGGTTGAATGATCTGTCTAGAAGGGACCATCTCATTCGTGTTTAGTGTACAGCACTGCGTACATCTAGTAGCTCAATAGAAATGATACCATTAGCACATGTCCATTAATGAAATAAATAGAAGATAGTGTTTTTTTTACAGCCGTGGTAAAACTAACCTTGGTGTATGAGAATGACTAGTATAAGGGCATGCTAGGGTCATTTTTTACTACAACTTAGTAAAATGACCCCTTGAATAAAAAGCTACATTTCAGTTACAGGTTAGTAAAAATACAATTATATTTCTTTCTCCATCCAAGGTCATGGACTCCCTGAAATGTATCAAAGGGTCTGTGGGCCCCAGGTTAAGAACCATGTTACTAAGAAATGCAGGAGTAGTAGTAGTCATTACCATGTGTTAACTGGAGCAAGTATAAAAGTTCATATGTAAAGTAGGCACACTACACATATTTTAAGTGTCACACAAGTAAATAGTGACTACTCCTGATCGACCCAAAATTCTTTCCCCCTAACGCACCCACATGTAACTTGCTAGAAGTACATGCACTCTTCTCATTGTAATCACTTTTATGTGGGGGGATAATTTTATAAATGGCATTTTATACAGGTATTCTTGAATATATATGCAAAAAAGCCTTTTTAAATTAAGCCCCTGGAGGGTAAATTGGTAACAGAGTGCCTAGGATAAGAAAGTAAGAAGGGTAAAATAGCAGCTGCTATTTTATAAAGAAAAGTAGGTACCAGTTTTTCTTTGTAACAGATCTTCCCTGACTCTGCCCTTGGACTACCCTTTTAGGGGGGAATTTTATAAATGGTTTGTGAGGGAGTGAGTGGTATAGTGGCAGGTGTCCCTAAGAGGTTGCAGTTTGGCCACCTTATAGCAGGTGGTGCTAAACCAGCCATGTCAGAGGCTGAAGCAGAGCCAGTAGGCTGTCTGGACAGGAGTGTGGGGCTCAAAAGTGAGCAGGAAGTAATAGCCTTCTGGCTAAACAGAACAGAAAGGCCTTAGGAGGAGAGAAGCTGCCCTGAGTGCAGGTCTCCACTGCATCTGTATAAGCTACCAGAACCTAGTTAAGGTAGGCAAGGCTTTAACTCTTGTTTTGAAATAACCCTATCTATGAGGTCTGGCTGGAGATGGGCCTTTGTTGTAAAACCCTGCAGGTAGCTATATGTACTGTGGGCTTGAGATCTGTCAGCAGCAGGCCTGTGTGAAGTTTGCATTTGAAACTAAAGAGACTATTTTTTTCTTTGCTGTACCTGTGAGGTAACAGGATTCAATGTTTGTTTAATAAAGGGTTTATTTCATTTTCCCTTGTCTGGCTGTACTTTATAAAGGCCTCCCACTACAACATCACATATGGTGGCAGCTTAGGGATTTTTGAAGAGACAACCCACAGATCTCCAGGGCTGGGGACCTCAGTACAGTTGGGGGGAGAGTTTCGTACAAAGGCTAAGGGTATTAGCTGTACTTGAGAGAGAAAGAGAGAGAGAGAGAGAGAGAGAGAGAGAGACTAGTAAGTGCTGGACAAGCAGGTTTCTCTCTCTCTCTCTCTCTCTCTCTCTCTCTCTCTCTGGGGTTCAGAGAGTGTTGCAGTGCTGAGATTACTCTGCAGCAACAAAGAAAATGTAGCCTGGTGTGGTCAGAAGAAAAAAAAATGTGTTTGAGGACTATTGTGCAAGCCACACCTAGCCAGGAGAGTGACAAAGTTGAAGGAAGAGCAGTGGGAAACTGTTGTGGCTTCAGACAAGCTGAAGTTTGATTAAGCTGCTGAATGTACCTGGTGAAAAGGAAGCACAGCATGTGAGCAGTACATGAGTGAGTCAAGCACCGTGATTGTAGTTGAATGTAGCTGTCAGAGAAACTAGTCTGAACAAAGAAAGCTTCTGTGGGAAAGTGAAAGTGAAGTTTGCTGCTGATACTACAGCTGCTTACAGCAACTAGGGAAAGTAGGTCTAGACTCCAGGAGTGGAGCTGCTGGAAATCCTAGGGTGGAGTAGCTTGTCCAAGCCAGTACAGGTACTTTGAAAGTTGAGGGAAGCCAAACATTACCATGGGAATTTGGGAGCAAGAATGGCAAGAAGCCTGCATAGCCCTGCCAGGAAGCAGTCACAAGGAGTGACTAATAAGAAACCCCCTGGGGTATCCCAAGAGGCCTCAGGAGGAAAGCAGTCAAGTGGCCTGACCCAGGTCAGGGGAGAACACGAGAGTGAGTCCCCACCCTGTGAGCGGCACCACTACGATAGTGCCAGGATTGAGGACCAAGACTCTCCTTCTGCAATGGTGTATCAATAAGGAGAGAGGTACTTTCCCAGGATTATCCGGTACAGGTTCAGGACCAACTTCAAGATCTGCATAGGGAGTTGGAAGACGCCAAACGCTGCCTTCAACTCTTTGTGGAACATTCAGCAGAGGTAGATGCCTATGTATGTAGCCTATAAGAGGTGAACAAATCCCTCCACAAGGAGCTAGTAGAGGTTCAGTGCCAGTTCCAAGTTCAAAGCAGTTTGCTAGTTGCTAAGAATGTGGATCACACCAAGGAATTATCCCTTTGTACTGCCCTGGAAAAGGAAAAAAAAAGGAATTACTGGAAGCCCTTGAACAAAAAGAATAGGAGGTCACAGAACTGGAAAAGAGCCTGGAGAGCAGGACAAAAGAGGTCACTCACATGAGTGAGCAGATGACCCTGATGGAGTCCTCCATGGAGAAGCTGCAGAGTCAGGCAGATGATCTCTGTGAATTACAAGAGGCAAGAGAGATTGCATGGATTGTACAGGTGCAACACAAGAGTGACTCGGCTGAGCTTAGTCAGTTACATGACCAGCTCAAGCAGCAGAACCTCCTCATAGAAGAGCTACCAGGCACTCACTGAGGAGAAAAGAGCATGTGAGAGACAGATGAAGGAGTTGGCTCAGAGACTAAAATGCCATAAAGAAAAGAAGGCCCAAGTCTCTGAACATGTAACTTTGTTAAAAGTTGGCAATGAAACTCTTCAGGAAAAATGGAAGGGGGCAACATTGGTGGTAGAGAAGTTGTCTAACAAGAAGGCAGAAGAGGAGCTGGTGCAGCAGCAGGACTAGGCCAAGGAGCTCCAATACCAGATCTGCCAGCTGACAGACCAGAACTAGGTCTATGAGACCCAAATGGAAACTACTCAAGCAGAAGTAGCGCAACTGTAACAAGAACTGGCTAAAGTAATTCCAGTGGAAGAGTATCTTAAGCTGCAGAGACAGCTATCTCATCTTCTTCAGGAGGAACAAACAATGGTTAGAGTGTTAGAGGGCAAGATCGCTGAACTCCAACAGCAAACCCAAGAGAGGCGCCTCCAGGAGGAGGAAGTGGCTAAGAGGGAGGCGAGAACACAGCAAGAGAATACGCGGCTATTGGAAGAGAATAAAGTATTGCCTCAGAAACGTATGGAGACACAGTATTAGCTCAGTACTGAGTTTGTTGGAGTGTGGGAGCATCAGAAGAAAGTGTCAGAGCTGGATACTAAGTTACAAGTACTACAGGAGCAGCTGATGCAGAAACATGCACAGTTGACCAAAGTGGAGCTATCTAGGAGTGAAGCATGGAAGTGGCTAGAGAGAGTGGCTAACCAGCTCAAGGAGACCTCACAAGCAAGAAATTCCATTAAGAAATGGGCTTGAGATTTAGAGGAGCGACTTAAGAAAACTCTGGTAGGGCAGGAAGAAAAGCAACTGCTATTTGACCAATTCAGATATTGTGACGCCCAAACACAGACTGAGCAGAAAGAGTTGACCTTTTAAGTGGAAAGATTAAAAGAAGCTCCTAGAGGAAGAGCTCTCAGTCCAGATGGGCTTAGCAGGGGCCCTACAGATTGTTAGCAGGGAGCTTGAGCTGCTTCAAAAGTGCAGTAAAGGGGAAGCAAGAGGCATACCCCTGAAGGCTCCAGCTTCAGCACTTAATGGAGTAGTGCCGGAGAGAAACAAAAAGGAGCCAGATGTGAGACTAGGCCTGAAAGAGGCAGACTGTGAGAAGAGACTGGCCAATAATGGAGAAGGTGAATCATTTGGCACCTAAGAGATGTGGAAGGATTTAATGCAGGAATATAATGCTGCTACTGGTAAAGAGCACCACAGTGGAATTCTCAAGGAGTGGCTGCCCATTAAGTTTTGTGGTTCAGTTTTACCTGCACTTAGGAACCAGGATATGTGTACACTGGGAAAAGATGGGAAGGAGTCCATGTCTAGAGACTGGGGAAGTAATTCCAGGGCTGGAGGAATGTGAAATTTTCCAAGGAGGAGCGAATAGCTTGCAAGACAGTAAGGGAGAAGGAATGGGGTACAAAGATGAGGAAATGGGAACCCATCCATCAGCACTATAGAGTTGCTATGCAGTATGTTCTCCGCAGCAGGGGGATGGTAACTTAAGAAACAAAAGTCAGTTGACCCACCAAAGCCTTTCCATTAAGAATATGGATAGAGCTTTGAGTAAGGGAGACCCAGCATGTAGAAAGGTCACTCGAAGGATGAAGCTTAAAGCCAGGAGTGGAGTGCCATAGATATGGAAGATGTCAAGGTGGAGATGCCTCAAAGGGAGGTGTGGCTGTCGAAGAGAATCTTGGAAGCTTATATTATTTTTTTCCTATTCCCAGTGGTGGATGTCTCAAGGGATCAGGGGGATCTTGAAGTCAAGACTGGTCACTCATGAAAACCTGGTTGTGATGGTTGTCAGAGACCCAGAGGGGCAGAGTATCAGCCTATTCTAGAGAGGAAGACTCAAGTAATGATAAATGGTCCACTGGTGATGTGGAGAAGGCGGACATCTGTGTTCAGAAAGATACAGTTTTCTGGTGATGACAACTGGTTTAAAGATGACGAGTACTGTTGGCCGCTGGATGAGAAGATGGTGATGTGACCTATGGATGGAGTTCCAGTCCAGTTGTTTTCCACTGGACTGAATGTCCCTGGGAGGGGGATTTGTGACCATTGGTGTGATGGGGCTTAATGGTTGCTGTGTTTACTTTGCTCTGCTCATGTGTAGGTGCGAAAGGCATGCTGTGACTGGGCTAGTTGTGTAATTGTGGCCCTGGAGCAGTCTCAGGGATTCCTAATAGTTGTGGGAGCCCCGGGTGCCCTAGTGAGTGATCTCAATCCCTAGGCAAGGTGACCCAGGTGGTGGCAAGTGCTCAACCTGGTATGGTTGAGCTGAGGGGGAGGGTATGTGAGGGAGTGAGTGGTATAGTGGCAGGTGAATCTAAGAAAACTCCTTCACTGAGGTTGCAGTTTGGCCACCTTACAGCAGGTGGCGCTAAACCAGCCATGTCAGAGGTTGAAGCACACCAATGTATGCATAGGGATGTTAGGCTGTCTGGCTGGGAGGGCAAGGTTCAACAATGAGCAGCAAGTAAATGCCCTCTGGCAGAACAGAACAGAAAGGCCTTAGGAAGAGAGAAGCTGCCCAGAGTGTAGGTCTCCACTGTATCTGTATAAGCTAACAGAATCTGGCTAAGGTAGGCTAAGTTTTATCTTTAGTTTTACAAGAATCCTGTCCATGAGGTCTGGCTGGAGACAGGCCTGTGCTATGAAACCCTGCATGTAGCTGTATGTACTGTGGGCTTGAGATCTGTCAGTTGCAGACCTGTGTGAAGTTTGCCTAATAAAGGGGTTTTGTTTCATTTTTCCCCTTGTCTGGCTGTACTTTATAAAGGCCTCCTGCTACAACCCTGCTCACACAATCACATGACTGATTCGCCCATGGCCCTCCCATTTCTGCGCCCCTTTTTCTGACACACATGTAAAATTTGGCTTGGTTCCCATGCCTAAATTTACATGCATACATGCTAATTGAATCTAATCAGTGCCAATAATTGCTTGTTAAAAAGCCAATTATTGGCACTACTTAGCTCATTATTCAATTAAAATGCATGCCAAAATTGGGCATTTTTTTAGTGCTTTTTATAGAATTAGGGGGTTATTGCCCAAATTTGTTTTGTGCAATTACAGCCAATATTCCTGGTTAAGTGTCACGGAATATTGGTGGCCAGCCCGCTCAGCATGGTTTAAGCTGGCAGGGCCTCTCCTGCCTGTTTAAACCATGCTGAATATAAACCCAAAAGTAAAAACCAGATAGACAGCCAGATGTACTAAGGATTTTCCATACAGAACAAAGATTGGGGAAATATCTTTAGAAAATGAGGCCTAGAGTGTACTGTCCAAGCCTTGGTTTGATATTTGCTTCACCGGTGTCTGGGAAAATGCTTTTTCATATTTGTAGCTCTACAGGTTGCCTTGAAAAGGCAGCAAATACACTTGCCAGTTTCTGGTGCCCCACTGCTAAGCTAATAACTCTTGAACTCCTGTATTCATGTTCTCACTCCCTCTCCTTTTTCTTTTTGTTCAAAGATCCCACGTAATTATTTATCAGGTCTGAATGACCCATTTAACAAACAATGAACATATAAATCCAGCAAAGATATTTTGAAAGATGCAATGTTTCTTTCGGTACGTGGCTTTGATTGAGTGTCAAGGTCAGAAAAAATAGAAATGCTGCATTTTCTGAACATAGTTATATTTATTTGCAAAACGCTTTTACAGTACATTCCTGTAAAAATTTCAATGCAGTTTATAAAATTAAATCATGCAGTACATAAAAAAACAAAACAATACACACAAACCTCAGTAACCAATCACTGATTCCATAGAGGAGATAGAGCTACCCCTAACCATGAATCCTGCCAGAAATAAAAAGGCTTTCTGTTTCTTGCTAGATTAGTTTCCCTGCTTAACACTGTAGAGCAGGGGTTCTCAACCCGGTCCTCGGGATAGGCCTAGCCAGCCATGTTTTCAGAATATCCACAATGAATATGCTTGAGATCAATTTGCATGCACTAACTCCATTGCGTGCAAATCTATCTCGTGTAAATTCATTGTGGATATCCTGAAAACCTGATTGGCAAGGCGTGTCCCGAGGATTGGGTTGAGAACCCCTGCTGTACAGTAGCCTCTCACTTGTCATGCAGACCTCAACTGTGTGACAAGTTGGAGCCATATACTCTTTTTTTTATTTAATTCAAACATGCTATTAGCTAAGGGGCTGTTTTACTCAAGGGCATTAAAATTTGGGCAGTAGCTTGTTGGTTCACCGGGGGCCTTCCAACCCCAAGTATCTCTTTGAACCTCTTTGTAAATCACATTTTACTGTTCACGCTTTCCGATACTTAGGAATTACCCTTTGACTCACAACTTACTTTCTCTTTACAAATTTTTAATCTATTCAAGACTGATTTTTTCATTTTTCAGCAACTCTGCTCAGTCAGAAGATACTTTGATCATGATACTTTCTTTTCAATCATTCTCTCCCTGTTACTTACTAGAATTAACTATTTCAACACAGTCTACCCAGGATCTTCTTGCTCTAATTCAAAAAGACTACAATCCCTACAGAATATTGCCATTAGGTTACTGTGTCACGCCAAAAGATTTGATCATGTTCCCTCTTTTTCCAAGAATAATTCCATTGAACAATGAAATCACCTAAAGCTCTTGACACTTACTTTTAAGGTCTTTAGGACAGACCTGCCACATTACTTAGTGAATCTTACTATTCCATACTCTCCAGTCTGTCTCCTCTGCTCCATATTACCATCTGGTTCTTCCCAATTTCAAACTCACCGTATTTGAATCAATTAGACATCATGCTTTCTATTTCATAGTCCCTTTCTATTGGAATTCTCTTCTCCTCAATATCTGTGCTGAATTGTCATAAAAAAAATTAAAATCTGCCATACAATCTTGGCTTTTTCGGCAAGTATATAACTTAATGTATGCTGCTAGCATCATCATCTCTTCCAGTGTCCTTCCCTCCTCACTTCGCCTCCCTTTCATTCCCTCTCCTATTTTTCCCAGGTCCTGAAACTCTCTCCTATTTAAATTGCAGTTCTTTTCTTCCTTTTGATTGCTATGATTTTAGATTGTAAACCACCTGGATCTGCTAGTTAATTGAGGCAGTACTGCAAATTTTAAATAAATAAAGTTAATAACACAGGACTTTGCTGCACACTAAGCCTTTAATTTATGCAACCTTTTAAAAATCATTTTCAATTTAGGTTTTGCTCACACCTTTTTCAGTAGTAGTTCAAGGTAAGTTACATTCAGGTACTCTGGATATTTCTCTGTCAGGAGGGCTCACAATCTAAGTTTTGTATCTAAGGCAAAGGAGGGTTAAGTGACTTGCCCAAGATCACAAGGAGTAGCAGTGGGATTTGAACTGGCCACCTCTGGATTACAAGACCAGTGCCCTAACCACTAGGCCACTCCTCGTTTGTCTTTTGCAGGTTGAGTGCTCATGGTGCCACTAGTGCGCATTACCTGCAAAAATTTAACTTCCTCCTATTAGAAGATGCTAGGTGCTCCTGCATTAACCCTGTGTTAACCAGTTAGTGTATAGTAATCCTAGCATTCTTGCTCATGAACTCTTGCATGTCCATTTTCTACCTATGACAACCCCTTGGAAAAAAATATTTTAAAAATATAAGCAGTAGCGATCCTTGGTCGGCTGCCACCCGGGGCGGATCGTTGCTGCGCACCCCCACCCCCACCAGGTGCAACAGCGTCCATCCGTCTCCCGGGTGCAGCATGACTCCCCCCCCCCCGGGTGCATTCTTACCTGCTGGGAGCAGCCGTGCAGCTGTTGGTTCCGCTAGTTCCCTGCTCCCTCTGCCCCAGAACAGGAAGTAACCTGTTCCAGGGCAGAGGGAGCAGGGAACCAGCGGAGGCGACAGCCACGCGGCTGCTTTCAGCGCCCCTCCAGCGGCATGCACCTGGAGTGGACTGCCCCCACTGCCCTGCCCTTGGTACGCCACTGAATATAAGCAGCACATGGGTTAGCATGCAATAACAGGCAAAATACCGCAAAATGCTTTAATGCATTTTACAATAGCCTGATTTTCTTGTGCTAACTGCTCGTTATGGCTTAACACACTTTAGCAAAAGAGTTCTTGAATTGTTAAGCAAACAATTAAAAACAATTGAATGCATACAATGCACATGTCTATTCCACAAATGTTGGCATAATTATAGAGGATTCATGAGACCTCCAACATTCCAGATGCACCTGTGACCTAGTAGGATTACCCACAGACTGCCATCACTTTAGTTTAGCAGTCAAGTGGGCTCATACCATTGGATTTTCTTCCTGAGGTACAAAGGTTTTTTGTTACAAAGCCCTTTAAATTGCATTACCATCAGCTTGAACTATACTCACTCCCTAATAAGTAACCAGGGTAGTTCAGCTAGCATGGAGGAGCATTCTCCCTCTATCGTGGATTCACAATCATCTGAACCTCTGCATTCTGGACATTCTACAATTACCTCAAGTGCTTAATTGGAAGCTCTATTTGGAGTAGATTGCAGTAGTCCAGTATACTAATAACCAAGGAATGCATGACAGTACATAATGCAAATCTAGCCAAAAAAGGTTTAGCTGTCTGACCATTTGCAAGTTAAGAATGGTACTGCACATTAATGAAGAGAATTAAGATTGAAGTGAAGCATCCCAATTTAATAGATCCTCAACTGAATGTTTCAAGGCAACTTAAGAATAAATGAAATGAATAAGACAAGAACTAGCATGTCAACAAAAGGGAAGCGAAAGTGGATATCTATGAGATACTGAAAGAGATTGTCAAGGCCTAAATCCCATGAAATGAGGAATAGCAAGTCAAACTTTAAGAATTTTGACATAAGAAAGGATATGAGGTTACCTCCTATTATTACTTAGAGCTGATATGTTCTAGTCACAATGTACACATAGCAATGATCTAGCTAGGTGTGCATTGAACATATACCAGTAGGTGGAAGTCTATTCTAAGAAAGTCCCCTTCTGAGAGTGAAATTGGATTTCAGTCAGCACCTGTCATGATGCCAGCCCACAGAATTCAGCTCCCTGTGGAGCAAGTGTAAGTTCTAAGGATGTTAATGAAATCAACCTCGACTGTAACCCACCTTGAGCTTGGAACTAGAAAACAGCAAGTTATTAAATCTAAAATCCAAATCCAGTATGGAGGTCTAAATGCAGGAAGAGAAAATAAGACAAAGAATATTATAGTGCCTCTGTATCACTCTATGGTGCAACCTCACCTTGAGTATGGTGTGCAATTCTGGTCACCTTATCTAAAAAAAATATGTATATATATATCAGAATTAGAAAAGGTTCACAGAAGGGCAACCAAAATTATTAAAGGAGTGGAACTCATCTCATATGAGGAAAGACTTAAGAGGTTAGGGCTCTTCAGCTTGGAAAAGAGATGGCTAAGTCTACAAAATCCTGAGTGGAGTAGAACCAGTAACTATGAATCCATTGTTTACATTTCCAAAAAGTAAAAATAAGAGAAAATATTTTTTTACTCAACAAATAGTTGAGCTCTGGAACTCATTGCCAAGGAATGTGGTAACAGCAGTTAGTGTATCTGGGTTTTAAAAAAAAGTTTGGACAAGATCCTGGAGGAAAAGTCCATAATCTTCCATTAAGATAGACATGGGGAAAGCCACTACTTATCCTTGGGATCAATAGTATAGGATCTTGCTGCTCTTGGGATTCTGCCAGGTACTTGTGACCTGGATTGGCCACTGTTGGAAGCATGATACTGGGCTAGATGGACAATTGGGCTTAACCAGTATGGCTATTCTTATGTACTAATGTTCAATGCTCTGGAAGTGAGAACTGGGGGCATTTTGATGCAGTAATGGGTGGTGGATGACTCACACTGAGTAAGAGAGTTAAGCTGCAAAGAGTGCATTTGCTGAATGGATAATTACAGGCCATAGACACTAGCTCTGTCTCAATATCTTTCCATTGTAAGTCTGTAGATTTGAAGTAAAAAGCGACATGCTTCAGAGCTGCAGGGAAATGGGGAAGTGCAACAACGAAAGACAGATTCAGAACTTTATTGTTGTGACAATTTTCCATGCTGTATGTTGCCAAATGAATACCTACAGCAATTAAAGTAAAAAAAAGACAGAGGTACAGGGAGAGGAATAATGGAGGTAAGGAAAGGGCGAAGGGGTTGAAAGGCTGGGAAAGAGAATGCTGCTTTGAAATGCTAGAAGAGGCAGAAAGGAGCTGTAAAGGGAAGAGAGGCTGAGTGATAGGGACAGGGACAGGTGTGGAACTGTGTAAGAGTAGAAACAGGCTGTGAGGATGAGAGGGACTCAGGGAGAGGGCTAGCACAGAGTAGACTGATATGAATGTACACCTTTGTGTCCAGTGATCTCCCACTCAGCATGTGATCACTGCGGATTTTCAGTCTGAGAGCCGGATGCATCATGTGCAGTTCTAGCCCTGGGGCTGTTTCAAATGGGGCTAGACATGGCAGGTCTTGAGCATGAGCAAATATTTAAGGCCCCACTTTGGCCATGCTGACTCTTGTTTAGTGACACTGACTGCTGCACCAGTGCCATCCCCTCAAATGGTGCTGTCCTAGCCTTACACTTAGTCTATCTAGTGGTTGAGCCAGCCCAGTCTGTTCTCCTTTTTCTAAATTTCCCAGACCCTGCGTATCCACATCCAGTTCCCCACTTCCTGTTCACTCTACCCAATCTACATGCCTATACTTTCTCCTGCTTTGATCTCTGCACCCAGTCCCCAAGCTTCAACAGAGTAGTTATTTAATGGAGAAATTGCAAGAGTTAGAACCAGGGCTTTTTTTCTTGCCAGTGTGCGCCAGTATGACTCACCGTCACCTTTTCAACCTGCTGATCCCGTTTCCTCTCACTGCCTGCTTGAGAGTCCGAGCCCCCAAATCACTCAGTACAAGGCCCGGCACCAGCACACTCAGCCTTCAAGCCTATCTGTTCATGGAGGCCCTGTTGGTACTTCCCTTCTGACACATATGTGTCAGAGAGGGCTGAACTAACAGGGCCTTGCCAAGCACATGGCATTGGGCATGAAGGCTCCTCAGTGCTGGTGTCGGGCCTTGTACTTGCTGATTACTGCCAGGGGCTCGGACTTTCAAGTAGGCAGACAATGGGAGAAGGAGGAAGATTTGAGGAGAATCAATGGACATGGATTGGAGGGGATACCAGGTGGAAAGCAGAATCGCTGCTCTCCACCTGGTATCCAGGAGAATCGCTGGACATGGATGGGAGGGGAGGACAGGAGGGAGAGAGAATAGCTGGACATGGATAGGAGGGGATGGGAAGGCAGGGGAGAGAGGAGAATTGCTGCACATGGATGGATGAGGGGAGGGCAGAGGAGAGAATAAAAGAGAATTGCTGGACATGAATAGAGAGGAGAGCAGGGGAGAGAGGAGAATTGCTGGTCATTGATGGAGGGGAGGGCAGAGGAGAGAGGAGAACTACTAGACATGGATGGCGGGGAGAGCAGGGGAGAGAAGAGAATTGCTAACATGGATGGAGAGGGGAGCAGGGAGAGAGAAGAATTACTGGACATGGATGAATGGAGGGAGGGGAGGGCAGAGAAGAGAGGTGATTTGCTGGACACAGATGGAGGGCAGGGGAGGGAGAGAGAGGGAATCATTGAACATGGATGGAGGGAGGGAAGAGAAAGGAAGGAGATGCACATGGATGGAGAGGAGAGGAAATATGCTGGACATGGCTGCAAGGGATGGGAGAGAGGAGAAATGCTGGACATGGATGGAGGGGAGGGAAGAGAAAAGAAGATGCACATGGATGGAGATGAGGGAAAGGGAATAGAGGAGAAAACTGCACATGGATGGAAAAAACAGGTAAAAAGCTGGATCCACTCTATACCTCCTACAGTCAAGTAGGGATGGAGGGCAAGAAGTGGAGAAGAAAAGAGGAAAGTAAAAAAATAAATGGACAGGAAGACCTGGAAATGGAGTTAGATAGAGATAGAGAGCAGCAGAATCAGAGACTGGGACCAACATGGTCAGAAAAACAAAGTCACCAGACCACAAAGAGTAGAAAAATCATTTTATTTTCATTTTAGTGTTGGAATTTGTCCAATTTGAGAACATAAGAGTAGCCATACTAGGTCAGAATTTACATCTGCTGTCTTACTTTGCACTGTATAGGAAGAAACATGTTTTTCTATTTTCCTTGTATTGTGCTGCATGCAGTGTCTAGCTTCTTAGGATTTCAGGTTAATTTTTGCCTGTAGAGAGGCTACCTCTGTTCTGCATGTGTGACTGCAAGGCCAAGTGTCTGAATAGGGATCTGTTTGTTAGATTCTGAGATTTTGATAACATATTGGGTGTCAGATTTGGCAAGACTGTTCTCCTAATTCCTGGTCTGTGTGCTAATTTAGTTTGTGTCCTTTTGGGTGCACCAGAGCTGTAACCTACAAAAAAAGCACTGGTGGGAACATAAGAACATAGGTCAGAGAAAAACCACACGGAGTGTGGAGGTGCACTTGATCCCCACAGGACAAAAAAGCGAAAACAAAAAAGGGGTGTGGAAAATAGGCTCTATTCAAACAATGGGGCAGACGTATAAATGAGTTAAAACAATGATTTTTAATGTGAATAGGTGACTCAACACAGCCGTGTTTCGGCGCCGTAGCACCTTCCTCAGGAATCTTCCGGAAGTGTTTCAATCTTTGGGGTGATTGGCACACTGGGGAAAAAAACACTAAGGGATACACAATCCTTTCTTCCAAAGGAGTATTCAATGGTTAGATGGGTAACACTCAGGAAGATAATGGCATAAAGAAATGCACAGTTCCTCCTTAAGAGCAAGCGAGTGGCGATGCAAAAATCTCAAGAATGTGCAAATATTCTTGAGATTTTTGCATCACCACTCCTCGCTCTTACAACGTGCTGCGACGTCAGACTCTGAAACTGGATTCAGCAGTTGAACAGCACGAGGACGAAGAAGAACTTTAAAGACCTCGGCTCGGCTGGCGGGGGTTGGGGTCCCCCACCAGCTGAAGGAATATTTTTAAAGGCAGCGGCAGGAGGAAGCGGACCTCGGCTGGCAGGGGTTGGGGTCCCCCGCCAGCAAAGGTAGGTGACGGCGGCATGGGGGGGGGAGGTCGTGACGGCGGCATGGGGGCTATAATGTGCCCCCTCACTCTGGCTCTGGCCCCCCCTACTGCCGCAGTTCAGATACGCCCCTGCTTGAGACTACTATTCACATTTTTTAAAACTAGCTTGCAGGTAAGGAAAGGAGTTCTTGAAATCTAGAACAACTGCAAAGGACCCAGTCACTGAATTCCACCTGTCTTAGATGTAACCAGGCAAATGGAGCAGTTTTTGTTTTTTAAGTTGCAGGTAGGAGAAGAACTAGAATTATTTCACACTTTGAAGCAATTGTGGAAAGACTGAAGCAGGATTGATTTTTTTTTAAAGTAAATTGCAGGGAAGGGTTGAACTTGCAGAGGTGAGATGAAAGCCAGTTCTGCAGGCTGTGCTTTGGCCAGTACTTTGGAGCACTGCTAAGGAAGCCAGCAGAATTGCGGAATAATTGCTTCAGCCAGAGCTAGCCACAGGTGAGGAACAAGGAGGATATGCCTATCACATAACTAGCCTGTCTGGCACACAAAGTCACGCTCAAATGCCAGTGAGGCAACTCCTATGAGCCTTTCTGCCCCTATTTTGCTAGACAGGGCATAGGGAAGCTGGACTCCCAACTGGGGGGGACAAGGGTTGGGGGAGTGGGAAAGTAGGACTGTCCAACTCAAATCCAGACATCTAGGTATAAAGTTCGGCCGCCAGCTTACTGAGAGCACAGTTTTTGGGAGAATTTTGCTGTAGTAAACTTCTGATCGCCTACCATTTGGTGTCACTGTGCTCAGCCATGCAGGCTGGTCATGTCTGTTTGCACAATGGCAGCTGTTTCCTGACAGAGTCCTCCCTGCACTCTTATATAAACCTAGTCACTGTTTGGTTTTCTTGCTGGAGCTTGCTGTGCTCTACTTGGTGTTGTCTCATGCTCTGGCTACATACTTTGTCAGATCCCATTCATCACTTCTCCAGTCTCTGCTGGTTCTTGGCATTACTCCTGCCTTGCTTCTTGGTGTTGCCTTGAAACGCAATTAATCAAGTTGTTGAAACATTACTCTGACCCCGCTAAGTACATGAATACAGCACTCATGACAAAACCTGAAATTTGATTAAACCAGCCTCCACGATTAAAGACAGCTATTATTCAAACAAATAGAGGTAGAAAGAACAACATTGATAACATCAGCAGAAGAAAGAACATACAGTAAGAGAGCAGAAAAAGCTAAAACAATGAAAAAAAAATAATAGAAGGGACAACCACGAGGAAGGAAAAGACGAGGGGCCTCGGCAAAAAGGCTGCTTGTGGACTCTGTTGTTTTTTGGAATTTGAGTAATACTGAATTGTTTGCCACGGCCCTGAATAAACATTTGTGTGTCTGGGACCTCACACACAGGCCCCCTTTCTTCACTGGGTAAGCCTCTTTCCCTTGTTGCAATAGGGTCACAAACACCTTTTCAGTACAAATTTTGGTTTCTCACTCCTAGTAGTCCCCGTGTCTTCTTTCTTGAGGCCCTAGTGTGCAGGGCCGTGCCAACACGGTAAGTGCGGTAAGCGCTGCAGGGGGGCGCCTGCCTTCAAGGGCGCTACGCCGTCGCGTTGCATTTTTTTTCTAAAAACCTTACTCCTCTGCTCCCCTCCATCTCCGATTCCCCTGCGCTTTAAATTTACCTCGCTCCGCCTCCGACGTCTGCGCAGCATCAGTGAAAGCGCTGCCTGTCTGACGTCTCTCCACCAGCTTTCCCTTTGCTCGTTCGTTCCCTCTGTGTCCTGCCCTCAAGGAAATGACGGCAGAAGAATATAGTATCCTACTAACTATCCCCCTTGTTTACTAAGCAGCGTGGTAATATTGACACATCCCATTCAATGAATGGGCTGTGTCGGCATTAGCGTATGGCAGCTACTAGTGTGGTTTAGTAAACAGGGGTTATGTAAGCACAAAATTGATAATTTATAACTGACATTGTTCTATAACTGTGACATGATAGTCATTACTAGTTACTTTCTGAGCTTTTAGACACACTCATGGCCTTCTCAGTTCTTCTTTGTTACTCTCTTGTTCAGTTACAGGCTCATTTTCGAAAGAGATGGACATCCAAAAAGTGACATAAATCGGCACTTGAATGTCCCTCTCACAGAGACATCCAAATCGGTATAATCGAAACCGCATTTTACCACGCTGCTTAGTAAACAAGAGGGGTAGTTAGTAGGGTAACGTACTATATTCAAGTAAAGGCTTCCAAATTTTTTCAAACTTAGCTAATGCTCCAAGTTTTTCAGCTGAAATTCATTCATATTTGACGGTGAGACACACTGTTTTCCACTAGATATTGTAATCCAAAGACATGGTATTCTTACAGTCGCGTAGGATTGCTCTTATTGCAATTGCAATAATTAGCAATATTTTCTGAAGTGTAGTTCAAAATCTGATAATTGAACATCCAAACCCAGATGATCTAGGATCACAATATGGTAAGACAATATTACATTCAAATTCAAAAGGCAGCTGATGGTTTTCCATACAGAGGTCCAGAACTTGTTCAGCAGTGTTCAATGAATTAGTAGATGTGAAAGAGTTTGCACCTCTTGATTACAGGACCAACATTTACAGCTTTTGTGAGTTCTAAACTTAGATAATTTGTCCCACAAGGCGTACTAATCCCCAGCCCTGGTTGACCCCTTGCATCTGTTACCTTTGCTCCTGTGCCCGATCTACTGAACGCCTCTGGAGGAAATCTCGCACCTATTCAGATTTCCTTCATTACAAATTCATGCTATCCTCCTTCCAGTCCTCCCTATTCCTTGCCAAACAGGACTACTACACCCAATTGACCAACTCTCTGAGCTCCAACCCTCATCGTCTCTTCGCCACCCTTAACTCCCTCCTCAAGGTGCCCTCTGCTTCCCCCCCCCCCCTCACTCTCTCCTCAATCACTTCCGCGACAAGGTGCAAAAGATCAACCTTGAGTTCACTACCAAGCCACCTCCTCCCCTTCACCCTTCAATCCTCTCCCTCAACCAACCAACAATGGCCTCTTTCTCCTCCTTCCCTGATATCACCGAGGAGGAAACCGCCCGCCTTCTTTCCTCCTCAAAATCCACCACCTGTTCCTCTGATCCCATCCCTGCCAACTTACTTAACACCATCTCTCATACTATCACCCCCTCCATCTGTCATATCCTCAACCTCTCTCTCTCCACTGCGACTGTCCCTGACACCTTCAAGCACACTGTAGTCACACCTCTCCTCAAGAAACCATCACTTGACCCTACCTGTCCCTCCAACTACCGCCCCATCTCCCTCCTACCCTTCCTCTCCAAAATACTTGAGAGCGCCGTTCACAGCCGCTGCCTTGATTTTCTCTCCTCTTAGGCCATCCTCGATCCACTTCAATCCGATTTTCGCCCTCTACACTCAACAGAAACAGCACTCTCTAAAGTCTGCAGTGACCTGTTCCTTGCCAAATCCAGAGGCCACTACTCCATCCTCATCCTCCTCGATCTATCTGCCGCTTTTGACACTGTCAATCATGACTTACTTCTTGCCACACTGTCCTTATTTGGGTTCCAGGGCTCTGTCCTCTCCTGGTTCACCTCCTATCTCTCCCACCGTACCTTCAGAGTACACTCTCATGGATCCTCCTCCACCCCATCCCACTCTCTGTTGGAGTTCCCCAGGGATCTGTCCTTGGACCCCTTCTTTTTTCAATTTACACCTCTTCCCTGGGTTCACTGATCTCATCCCATGGTTTCCAGGATCATCTTTACGCTGACAACACCCAGCTGTATCTCTCCACGCCAGACATCACCGCGAAGACCCAGGCCAAGGTATCGGCCTGCTTATCTGACATTGCTGCATGGATGTCCAACCGCCACCTGAAACTGAACATGGCCAAGACCGAGCTTATCGTCTTCCCACCAAAACCCACTTCTCCTCTTCCTCCGCTCTCGATCTCAGTTGATAACACACTCATCCGCCCCGTCTCATCTGCCCGCAACCTCGGAGTCATCTTCGACTCCTCCCTCTCCTTCTCTGCGCATATCCAGCAGACAGCCAAGACCTGTCGCTTCTTCCTCTTTAACATCAGCAAAATTCGCCCCTTCCTCTCTGAGCACACCACCCAAACTCTCATCCACGCTCTCATTACCTCTCACCTTGACTACTGCAACCTACTCCTCACTGGCCTCCCACTTAACCACCTATCCCCCCCTTCAATCCATTCAGAACTCTGCTGCACGTCTTATATTCCGCCAGAACCGATATACTCATATCACCCCTCTCCTTAGGTCACTTCACTGGCTTCCAATCAGATACCGCATTCAGTTCAAGCTTCTTCTTCTTCTTACCTACAAATGCACTCAGTATGCAGCCCCTCATTACCACTCTACCCTCATCTCCCCTTACGTTCCCGCCCGAAACCTCCGCTCACAGGACAAATCCCTCCTCTCAGTACCCTTCTCCACCACCGCCAACTCCAGGCTCCGCCCATTCTGCCTCGCCTCACCCTATGCTTGGAATAAACTTCCTGAGCCATTACGCCAAGCCCCCTCCCTACCCATCTTCAAATCCTTACTCAAATCCCACCTCTTCAATGTTGCTTTCGGCACCTAACCTCTATACCTTGCAGGAAATCTAGACTGCCCCAATTTGATGACCCCTACTTGATTAACTGTACATTTGTCCTTTAGATTGTAAGCTCTTTGAGCAGGGACTGTCCTTCTATGTTGAATTGTACAGCACTGCGTAACCCTAGTAGCGTTTTAGAAATGTTAAATAGTTGTAGTAGTAGTAGTAGTGTCCAAGTGGCCCTGTGATTGAGGCAAAGAATGGATTGAGTTGATGCTGCTGAACGGAGAGTTTTGAACGTAGATAGCCAAAAGTTTTCCCATTTTCCCATACTCCTTCTGTGCCAATAGGACTTATATATTTAGAGCTCTGTAGTATATTGTACCATTTAGATACAGCACCTTTGGTGGATGATGTTAAAGTAAAATAAAAAACTAATTAAACTCCAGTTCTTTTTACATTAAGAGAAGAGTGCTAGCAGACATTTTTAGACAATGAATCAGTTGAAGCTATTTAAAATGCTGATGAGCAGGCAAGCCATATTGTCTTTGTAGGTCATTGAAAGGTAGCCAATTGTTCTACAACCCAGATTTCAGCTTTTTACCAGGATTTCAATTGAATGAGTTTGTCCTGGATTTTAAAATTAGGATTATTCCATACTGGAGTTTGTGTCATCTGGGACCATTTAATTTTTATGAGATTCAATCTCTTTAATGGCTACTGCAGCACTGGATGTTATTACATCTTTCTTTTACAGTCTAAAAGTGTAAGACAGAAACTAGCCAAAGAGGATAACCACCTCATTTTTCCTGTTCAAAAAAAAAAAAGTCTAGTAGGCTAAGAATCAGGTTCTAAATCCACAAACCAAGGCATACACTGCTTGAAAGATAATCTGTGTAAAACCATGGAAAATTAACAACTTCTCTTTCTGTACTAGCTTTCATTTTTTTTAGAGAGATCCTTAATGGCTTGCTTTTCCAAAGAAAGGCCACTAGAATGTTTTCAATTTTGGTATAAATACTATAATCGAAGAGAAAAGGAAGCATACTTCACATGTAGGTGTTAACATCATCTTGATTGTGCCTCGTCTTCCTCACCAGCTGAGCCACAAGGGAGACCACCTATTGGTGGAGTTTTTAACAATATTGAGGAGTAAGTCATGATTTATTTGATATTGGTTTCCTCAACAGTGGGGCCAAAATAAATGCCAAGGTATTTAAGTTTGAGAGGGACCCAAAAGAAGCCATTCTGCACTACATCGCTTTGGATTTCAGGACAATTCAATGGTATAATCTTGGTCTTAGTTTGATTCAGTTTATAGCCAGAAGAAACCACATATTTTCTGATGGTATCCAATAAGTGAGGTATAGAGGTGGGTGTAGTATAAACAAGAATATCATCTGCATAAGCAGAGAATTTTGTAGAGATCTTGCTGCATGATATCCCTTGTATTGCGTTGTTATGTATTGCCAACAACAATAAGGGTTCAAGAGTGACCTTAAAGAGGAGTAGTGATAGGGTACATCCATGGTGTGTTCCTCTGTAAGGATGAAATTGCTTGGACATCTTATTGTTGATCTGAATTGCAGTAGTTGGTGAATGGTATAAAACTTTAATAAGGTTTATAGCAGACAAACTAAAACCAAACCATCATAAGATGTTAAACAGAAAAAGTCACTCGACACGATCAAATGTCTTTTCGGCATCCAATCCAATTGCCACATAAAATGATGATGAGCCTACTGCTATAGAAGGTACATGTATAAAGAGTCTAGTATTATCCAAAGATATCCTGCCACTCATGAATATGACTTGTAGATGGTTTGCAATAAGTTTAGCAAAATATTTTTCATCCACATTGATCATTGAGAGTGGCCTATAACTTTATACTTGTTGAGTATCTTTGCCTGGTATGAGCAGGACGATAATTGTTGCTTCAGTGAAAGAACCAGGAACTTGATTGGTTTGAATTAGATGTCTGAAGAAGGAGGTGAGTTTAGGAATCAATACTGATTTAAGAGCAAGGTAAAATTCTACCAGAAGTCCATCTGGACCAGGGGTTTTATGTTTGGCCATATTTGACAATGATTCAAGTACTTCTTCCTCAGAGATGGATGTGTAATCTTTGTCATCAATAGTGGGATGAGGAAGATTGTTTAAGAAAGGAGGAATTGACTTGTCTTCTGTTGTTTGAGTTGTATATAATTCTTTATAGTATGAATGAAAGCAGTCAAGAATATCCAAGTCCTCAGTAACTAATATACATAATAGCTGTTATGTTTGATCTTTCAGTTTTAGCTTTACGATAACTAGCCAGTAAGTGGCCAGACTTGGCCTGCATTGAGTAGTATGTTGCAGATTGCTGGAAAATTAGTTTTGCTGGCTTTTTCATTAAGAAGGTTATTGTATTTAAGTCTGGTTTTCCAAGTTGGTCATATAGACACATGTTAGTAGGACAACTATGCTGTGGTGCTTGTAATATTAGTTTCCAAGTCAAGAAGTTTTTTGTTTAGACATTTATTTAGATTAGCAGAGTAAGAGATTATTACTCCTCTGATGTAAGCATTGAAGGAGTCTCAAAGGCATATCCAGCCAGCATCTTCTATCTTATTAAATGCAAAGAAATCATTAATAGCAGAAGTGATGTGCATTGTAAAGCCTTCCTCATCCAGTAATGATGAGTTAAAATGCCAGGCAGACTTTTTGGTGCTCTTGAGTATGCCGTTTAACTGAAGAGTTATAAGCGCATGACCAGATTTTGATATTGCTTCAATAGTAGCAGTAGAGACAGATTGTAGTAAGTGACTGGAGATTAGAAAATAGTCTAATGAAGAATGTGATGGTGAAAAAAAGATGAATTCAGTATTAATTGGATGTAAAAACCTCCAAGGGTCTACTAGATTCAAATAAGACATAAACCTATATATAGGAGATTTTCTGTCCAAGTCTGGGTTGATAAGCAAGTTAAAATCTCCATCTGTTATACATGGAGAATCATCTTCTGCTATAATCAAGTCAGCAATCTCGTCAAATAATTCACAGCAGTTCAAGTTTGGTGCATAAAGATTTAATACTGGTATTTTAATATTATTAACATTTTTAAAAGCTTGAGCCAGCAACCTTGTGTGTCAGATATGTGGGATAACACTTAAAGTGTTCCATTTTTTTCTCAGCACAGGTAAATAAAAGGTGACAAGGCCCAATGACAAGGCCCAACAACCTTGGATGATTCTTCTAAAGATAGTTGGGTTTCTTGAAATAGCGCAAGATCAGGAGTGAATTTTGATACATAGGGCAGAATTTGGTTCTTTTAATCAGGTTATGTATACCTTTAACATTCAAGGATAAACACGTAAGAGCCATTGAAAAAGACTAATCCAGATATATTGGTTAGTAGCATGACAAAGAGTAATATGGAAGCACACTCATGGCATTTGTTCACTCTATACCAAATAAACAGAGTACAGAGAGTAAAAATGCAGATGAACGAGAGCAGAGATCGCAGCACAAGAGAAAATATACACAGTGGGATCATAATATCATAATATGATATGAAATTGAATGACCCTTGGTAAAATGAATATAGGTTAATAAAACAAATGAGACAATTCCACTGTATCCTTCACCAATATCTTACAATATAGTTAATTTTAAGAAAGATGTACTTAGAGCGGGAACAGTGGAATTTAAAACTCATGAAAGCATGTATCTTACACAATATAACACAATTTATGTGCACATATCTGCATATTCAGTTGATTAGCGCACCTTTAAAAACTTAGTTTATGCAAAATTGATTTAACCTATCAGCGGCATAATCAAAAGAGAAGGACGCCCATCTTCTGACACAAATCGGGAGATGGCGTCCTTCTCTCTGGGCCGCCCAAATCGGCATAATCGAAAGCCAATTTTGGGCGTCCTCAACCGCTTTCCGTCGCAGGGACGATCAATGTTCACGGGGGCGTGTTGGCAGTGTACCGAAGGCGGGATGGGGCGTGGTTAAGAGATGGGCGTCCTCGCTGATAATGGAAAAAAGAAGGGCGTCCCTGACGAGCATTTGGCCAACTTTACTTGGTCCAATTTTTTTCACGACCAAGCCTTAAAAAGGTGCCTGAACTGACCAGATGGCCACCGGAGGGAATGGGGGATGATTTCCCTTTACTCCCCCAGTGGTCACCAACCCCCTCCCACCCCCCACCCCCCCCCAAAAATTAAAAAAACATTTTTTTTCCAGCCTCAAATATCATACCCAGCTCCATCACAGCAGTATGCAGGTCACTGGAGCAGTTTTTAGTGGGTGCAGTGCACTTCAGGCAGGCAGACCCAGGCCCATCCCCCCTACCTGTTACACTTGTGGTGGTAAATGTGAGCCCTCCAAAACACACCTGAAACCCACTGTACCCACATGTAGGTGCCCCCCTTCACCCGTAAGGGCTATGGTAGTGTTGTACAGTTGTGGGGAGTGGGTTTTGGGGGGGCTCAGCACCAAAGGAAAAGGGAGATATGCACCTGGGAGCAATTTGTGAAGTCCACTGCAGTGCACCCTAGGGTGCCCGGTTGGTGTCCTGGCATGTGAGGGGCTTGCATTTGGTCGTTTTTGAGATGGGCATCCTCGGTTTCCATTATCGGCGAAAACCGAGGTCATCCATCTCTAAGGTTGACCATCTCTTAGGTCGACCTAAATGTTGAAAGATGTTGAAAGATGGACGCCCATCCTGTTTCGATAATACGGGATGCCCCACCCCTTCGCGGGAACATCCTCAGAGATGGGTGCCCTTAGAGATGGGTGTCCCCGTTCGAAAATGCCCCTCTATATTAACCTATGAATTAACAGATGTAAAGACAATTTGCACATGTTAGGTGCAGCAGCTAAAAAATTTTATTAACACAAATGTGTGAAATAAAACATGCATTACATGATTTTTTTTAAACAATCCCCAAAAATCCCAAACCAAATATTTTTCCTTGTACACATCTGCAATAAAAAGGTATCTCTGGTTTTCCAACTTTTATTACTGACTATGCAATTAAAAAACATTCAGCACTTGCATCAAGCCAAAGAGAGCGTCCTTTTTAAGTTCATAAGATGTTGATGCGTAGGCAAACTGTCAAAATGTGCTTAATAAATTCTCCTGTGTGAGGCCCTTAGGCATGTACAGTACCATCCGTTAGTGCAAATTTACTTTGTTAGTGCACCTTAAAAAATTTACCCCTGGATTCTATAAAGGGTGCCCACATTTGGACACCCAAAATAATTAATGGTATTGAAAGGTATTCATTTACAAACAAACCTTTTCCAGGGATTGGAGGTGATAGAACTACAGGACATGAATTAAGGTTGCAGTGGGCCAACTCAAGAATAATGTCAGGAAGTACTTTTTCACGGAGAGGGTGGTAGAGTGTTCTCCCACGGGAGGTGGTAGAGATGAAAATGGTAATGGATTTCAAAAATGTGTGGGATAAACACAAATCCTGTATAGAAGGCATGGATCCAAAGAAGCTTAGCAGTGATTAGATGGCAACACCAGTAATTGGGAAGAAAAGCCAGTGCCGGGCAGACTTCTATGGTCTGTGCCCTTATCTTGGCTGAACAGATTCAGCTTCCGTGACTGGAGAACAAGACCAGTGCCAGGCAGACTTCTATGGTCTGTGCCCTGAAAATAGCAAGGACAAATCAGGATCTAGTATATGTATCATACCTTACACTATGAGTTTATCTTGTTGGGCAGACTGGATGGACTGTACAGGTCTTTATCTGCCAACATCTACTATGTTACTATATATGTTACTTAATTGGTACTAATTATGATTTGGCTCTGATCTAGCTGTTTGCTATTCTGTAACAATGGGTACCTAAATTGGATTGCGCGCAACTCAAAAGGAGGCATGGCCATGAGAGGGGCATGGGCAGGTCATAAGTACATAAGTAATGCCACACTGGGAAAAGACCAAGGGTCCATCGAGCCCAGCATCCTGTCCACGACAGCGGCCAATCCAGGCCAAGGGCACCTGGCAAGCATCTCAAACGTACAAACATTCTATACATGTTATTCCTGGAATTGTGGATTTACAAAAGATTTGTGCAGCGTTACAGAATAGCGGGGATCCATGCCCAACTTGCACACCAGGATTTACTCCAGGTTTTATCTGGCATAAACCCCTCATGCCCAAAGTTGAGCACGGAATTTAGAGCTTGACGCTATTCTATAAAGGAGTGCTCATTCCGGAGTGCCCTTTATGGAATAACATTGCACGCCGATCTTTTATCAGTGCTTAATTTTCTGCACCATTTATAGAGTTTTCCCCATTGTGCCTACTAAATCGATTTAATGCACATTAACTTATGAACTAATGTAAGTTAAGTGACGTGCTTTACAAATGTTCTAACGTACTGAAATGTTTAAATTACATCAAATATGTGAAATATATAGAAAAATTTCAAAATTTGAGGGGGGGGGGGGGGGGGGGAAGCCCTAAAGAAAATGAAAAGAAACAAAAAATTGTTGCCCTGTGTACATCCCTAGAGGCCCTAACCCCTACTTTTACATCCCTCAGTGAGATAAAGTTCAGTTCAGTTCAGTTCAGTGCTTCATAGTATGTTGCATCACTAGCCTAAAGGAACACCGTCAATCATTTCTTAATGACACCAAGTGATTTGTTCACAGTTGTTGTTCATTCATTCATTCCATATCAGTGTAATTTGAACTTGAAAACATGCCAACTACATCATTCAGTGCTGAAAGAAGGAACTTTTAAGTACCCTATTAAAATACATTCAAAACCTACGTTAGCATTCTCTGAGTGTTTCTTGACCCCTCCATAGTATATTGGGAAGCACATACTGCATGTGGATTATATCTAATTGCGTACTGGATCTAAAATAAATTATGCTGCATCTCCTGTATTTTTTGGAATGTGTTCAAATACCAACTGATACAGCATGGAAAGGAAGCAAACAAATAACATCTTGACAAGATACATAGCTGTGTCTGCACAAGATTATAATGTTATAAATTGTACAGCAAATTAAAAACAATCTTACATAAGACCACATAGAAGCTAAGGGACCCTTTTACAAAGCGGCGATATGCCCAACGCGGGCTTACCGCTCGCTATAAAGGAAATTCTGTCAGGCTACTGAAGCAGCCTGGCTGTACTTCCCACCCCAAGTGCGCCATCATATCCAGCGCTACAAAAATATATTTATTTTTATAGCGCCAAGTGTACCTAGCGGTAATCAAGTAGTGCTGCACGATGCCTGGTTACCGCCAGGTTAGCGTGGGAGCCCTTACCGCCACCTCAATAGGTGGCGGTAAGGGGTCCCCACTGAAATGGACACGCAGCAATTAGCTTGTTATTTAACTAAACGGCACACACAAACTGGGTATGCGCCCAAATTTCCGTGCACAGTTTTTGGTGACTTGTACAGAATTAGGGGGTAAGCCTCCAACACTTTAGTACATCAGCCCTAGAGCTGGAAGACTGCAGTATTGAATGCAGCGAGCGAGCCCAATCATGCGCTCCCAAACTCCTCCCATATGTGAAGCATGGGGAGGGTTGAATATCCACGTGCAGTGGTGGTCGTTCAGGTACTTTCCGATGGACGAATCGATAATCTTATCTGAGTTTATTTTCAACTCTTTGCAAGCACTAAAGAAGTTGGATCCACAATCAGAACGGATCTGCTTGACTGGACCACGGATTGAGAAGAATCTTCTAAGTGCATTTATGAAGCTCAAAGTGTCCATTGACTCTATCACTTCGATATGGACAGCGCATATGCTCATGCACATGAACATAACAGCCCATCGTTTGCTGTTCGCACTTCCTCCTCTGGTCCGTCTCAAGATAACTGACCATGGCTCAAAGATGTCCGTCCCCACATAGGTGAATGGTGGGTCAATGCTCAGCCTTTCAGGTGGCAAGTCTGCCATTCTCTGATCTTGATGTTTGCCCCGCAGTTTACGACACTTTATGCATTTGTGGATGGCTGCAGTGACACAATGCTTTGCTCCGACGATCCACACACCTGCGGCCCTGATTGCTCCTTCGGAAAAGTGTCGACCTTGATGCTTAACTTGCTCATGGTAGTGGCACACAAGCAGGGTGGATACTGGATGTCGACCTGGTATAATCAGAGGGCTCTTTTCGCTTTTGTCTATTTTGGCATGGGTGAGACGGCCACCTACTCTTAACAAACCATCCTCATCCTTGTAGGGGTTTAGCTTCCAAAGGGGGCTATTTTGCGGGATGTTCTTCCCTTTACTGATGCACTGAAACTCTGTAGCATATGCTTCCCGCTGCACACCATGCAGGACTACCTTCTCTGCTTGCACAAACTCTTCTATAGCCAAAGGCTTGGTGCAAAGGTGCTAGTGGTGACACCTGTTTACTCTACTATCAGGTCTTTGCTGGAAAGAACGTGTGATGTGGATAAGATGGGCTATGGCTTTTTTCAGTGTCACCCATCGTGAAAATCGCTTAAAGTGGTGAGCCCCCAGGTTATCATTAGTTGAAATACTTGTGGCAAGGGCAGTTACAACTGAGCGAACTTCATCATCGTCTTCAGGGTTCACTATGCTCAAAGCAAACTGGGCTTGCAACGTTTCATTTAGACTGGTTTTAGCCAGTCTAAATGAAGTTATTTTTTTTGTTGTTGCTAATTCACAGAGACTTTCAGCCATTGCTTTACCAGGCACAGAAGCAGTGACCGAAAGTCTGATGCTAATGAGTCCGTTTATATTAAAATGAGCTGATTAGCAATTCCATGCAATAGTCAGAACAACAACGCGCACGGAATGTCCCTGACCTAACAACTAAAACCTACCGACAGATCCTGAGCCATGCTTGCCTCCTAACTTCTCCTCAGGTCATAGCAGCAGCTTTTCCCCTCCCCTGCACACATACCCCGTACTCTGCACGCTTCCTACTTCCAGCCAAAATGTTTTCTTTCTCCCCCTTCACTTGAGATGTGCACAAGGTCTGTGTCTACCGCACAGCTCTTGTGGGCCTGCACCAGGAAGTTCTGAGCCCTTTACTGACCAATGCTCAACACTAGCAGTGTGCATTTAATTTTCATGCTGCTAGTGTTGAGCATTGGTTACAAAAAAAAAAAAAATTGGTGCTCAGCTCGTGTTTTTCTAGCGCTGTAGAGAACAGCACTGGAGTTCTGTGCTTCTCCCCATCAGTGTTTATTCATGGAATATTCTCAAGAGAAATGGTCCTCTACCATTTTTTTGTACAGTATATTTTAAATTATGTAGCACTAGCCCATGAGAAAATTAATCAATTTTCACAAAAATCAATCTGGTACAGCCTGCAGTAGAATAGAAGAAAAACACGGTTGGCTAACTGCCTTATTTCCATTTTGCTCTTGTAAATAATGACAGTACATTTATCCACAAAACACCACATGAGAAAGTGATTACAGTAATATACTTTCCCCCTGGATTCTATATATGGCAAGCACCCAATTTGCATGCATAATTTAATTGTATAACAAACCAATTATGTCGATAATGGGGCACTGATAATTATTGGTGCTAATGGGCAATAATTAGAATTTAGACGTGCATTTTGCTAGTTGTTATTCTATAAAGATGTGTGTGTAAATACTTGTGCATGGATCAAAGAAGAAGTGTGGCCATGGGAGGGTCTTGGGCATTCCAACTATTTGCGCGCAGTGTTACAGAATACACCAGGTCCTTGCCTAATTTAGGTGTAGGAATTTATGCCAGGGTTTAGTTGGTGTAAATCTGCGTGCCTAAAAGTTAGGCGGCATCCAGAGGAGGGAGGGACTTGCAAGCAGCAACTTGAGTAAGTAAAAAAAAGTCAGACTTAGACCAGGGGGCGGCAGGGAGTAGGGAAGGAGGAGGGAGGGTCTACTCTGAGGCTGAGCTGACTGTGTGACTTGATTTGCATTGGTGTCGGCTGGCATATGCGCTGTGCTGCACCATAAAGACTAGCTTTGAATCACTGAACGACAAAAAAAAAAAGGCTTTTGAATTGCCGGTGTGAAGGGTCTGCCGACAGTTAGCCTGGCCTTTCAAAAACCAGCCAGTTGGCAACCCTTAGGTTCAGAGGCAAGAGATTCAAACTTGAGACCCTATTACTGGGCAGACAGTTTGATTTATGGTCAGAGGAAGGTTTCTGCTACCACCAGAGCCATCCTGATTATTCTAGACACTCCTAATGTTTTACAACTTTCCTGCATATTCTAAGCTTTCCTAGGCCTTCTACCCTTCTCTGGAAAAGCAGGAAGTTAGAAAAGTTCACTGAAATGACACAGCTTGCCTGCCTGACTGCTGATCATGTCAGACAAGAGGAGAGATTTATGCACTCAGTGGATTGCCTCAACTCAACAGCACTGAATGTTATAGTGGCAATACTAAGGACACTAGCAACACAGATGAAAATGACAGCAGCACTGATGATTCAGGCAGCCTCATCATTGCTGAATTCCTCTGGATGCTCCACTACAGTTTGCAGTGAGCAGTTGGCGGCATAAACAGATGTGGACAGGGCTTAATTTGTAGACAATAAGGAATTGGAACTGTGCAGCTAGGGGCAGAATCAGGCTGACTGGCCTGGCGATTTGGCCAGGGGACAGAAGCAACAGAAGAGGGGCTGGATTAGGGAGTAGAATGACTGCTTTTTGTTCTGGGTTCACCCCCATCACCCCTCTTCCTGGTAAGGCTGACTGGAAGGAAGGGGCTGGAGCAGAACATCCCTGTGGCTCTAGATTCTAAAAAGATGTGGTAGACCTGCATTCCAGGCTATTCCCCCAGAAATTAAGGGGGTCTTATATGTAGGCACGCTGGCATTTTTAGTACATGTTAAAAAGAGGTGCGCGCTAAATGCTAAAGATGTCAAGCTATTCCTATGGGCGTCTTTAGCGTTTAGCGCGTGCCTATTTTTAATGTGCACTAAAAATGGTGCCATGCCTACGTAAAAGACCCCCCTAAGCCCTGAATGTGGGTAAAGCTGCTGGCACAACCCCAGTGGAGCTAGGGGAAATGGTAAAAGTAACATAAATATTCTAACATGCTTTGTGAAAAAACTATTTTTCATTTCAATTTTTTTATTTTTTAAGACTATATGTGTGACAGACAAGTAGAAAAGGCAGGAGCTTGACTCCAACAGCCCTTGTAGACAGAGGGGCTCAGCAGCAGCCACTAGGCACAGAACTGTTTGAAGAGCATTTGAGGTGGAAAACTGGGCACAACACTTAAGGCACAATTCCCTTTGTAATGATATTTAGGATTATAAACCATCACCCTTGCAGCAAGCTCCTTCTCTATTGAAGATGCTTATTTTTGTGGATTGAATAAAGTGGTACAAACATTGGTGTTGTTGCTGGGTTCTGCTATGGTTAAAAGGAAAAGCTGGACTAGAATAGTTTCATAAGGTGGAATGGACTTTTAGGAACCAGAATAGAGAATGACATGGGGACAAAATTTGTCCCCGTCCCCGCACCATCCCCATGGGTTCTGTCTCCATTCCCACTCCGTCCCCACAGGCCCTGTCTCCGTCCTCGCAGGTTTTGTCCCCATCCCTGCCCCATCCCCGTTGTCTCTGTTCTAATCTGCAGAAGTATAAAAAGGAACAATATGCTATGCATCTGTTGTGTATAAATTAGAAATAGAAAACAATAATAACAATGAGCAGCTATAATAAACCTCCCACCACCACCACCCTCTACTATTCCAACCCCAACAATAGCTGACTTCTCCTACCCCAAGGAATCCTAATCCACCCTCTTAAAATGTCCAGGGGTACAAAATACATCCCATTCTGTAATTCCTAGAGGGGAGAAATATGCCCTATGAAACACTGTTATGATTTTTTAATGTATGGATGAATAAGAATCATCAATAATCTCAGGATTCAGTCTAGCTCTTCTTTCTTCTACAGTCCGTCCTGCAATAGAAGATGTCTTCTTAAAAGATGTGCTGGTGGCAGGATGTACACGATCCCCCATGCAAATTTTGCTAGTTGTGGCCAGCATGTTTGCTCTGGTCCTATCCCCATCCCCGCGGTTACTGCGGGTCCCTGTCCCCATCTCATTCTCTAAATCAGAATACACAAAAGCTACTGGAACTTCTGAGCTCCTGGGGTTTTAACCAGCACACAGCATATGTGTGTACAGGCATTTACACTGGTCATAGAGCTGGTATAAGTGCTATTTCCTACATGTATGTGCAGTCTTGCCCTCCTAGCACTTAAAAAATTTTTTTACATGAAAACACATATTAACTAGGCATGACTTTATAACAGGGCACCTGTATTTAGCTTGTTTTATGAAGACACATAAGTGCTATTATGCCTTTATTTTTGGATTTTGCTCACACCTTTTTCGGTAGTAGCTCAAGGTGAGTTACATTCAGGTACTCTAGATATTTCTCTGTCCCAGGAGGGCTCACAATCTAAGTTTGTACCTGAGGCAATAGAAGGTTAAGTGATTTGCCCAAGATCATAAGGAGCAGCAGTGAGATTTGAACCAGCCACTTCTGGATTGCAAGACCAGTACTCTAACCACTAGGCCACTCCACAACATATATTTTATATGGCCTGTGTGCTGACAAGAATTATCTAATATGGAGACAATATAGGTTTTTTTTAAAGAAATACATATGAAAATCGCGGTTTTCATCTTTGACTTGGCAATATTATAAGCATGAACGAAGAAAAGTGGCAAGCTAATAGTAACCTGTACGCAGTCAGTCTACAATAAAAACAATGTAATCCTGAAAGTACAGTGCTTGCCTTCCAAAGTGCTTTTTGATTTACAGAGTAGAATTGCATCTTTATGAAATGAGTAGCTTAAATCAGAGGTCTTTGAAGCTAATTGAATTCCCTATAGTGCTTATTAGTTGCTTCATTGTAGTCTGATCATTAGCAACAAAACATGATCTCAGAATACCTACTCCCATCCACGGAACCTTTGTTCTTGCAGCTTTATCATAAGCATGCAACTTGGACTTTGCTCAGTAAGAACTCAAATTAAAAGCAGTTGCAGTAAAAATGTAACTTTATAAATGGTGAGAGCAGAAGGTTAGAAACAAGTTCTCATCTAAGTAACATGACAGCAAGATCACAGAATCTGAAGTCCCTAAGGCTACCAAGCCAAAAAAAAAAAAGCACATCACGTTCTGGCATTAAAAAATTCAATACAAAGGCAACTATTTATACTTATGGTTCTGACATCAGCTCATCTGAGCATGCATACAATAACAACCATAGGAGCCAACGTTTGAAAATTATTGGGGGTGCTAAGCCCAGTGGAAATAACCCCTCCCTGGACACATTCAATGAATACTCTCTATATTGAGGGTGCTCAAGCACCTACAGCACCCACAGAGTCTGCTCCTATGCAACTGTATCTAATGGGGCCACTATACCAAAGTATATTACAGCTAATGCAGTGTTAGAAAGGAACTTAGAACAAGGACTGGAGTTTGTACAGGAACTGGAGCTGGATTCCACAAGGAGCCCAAACAATACTCATTATAAGAATTGGAGCTGAACTCCGCATGAGAAATGGAAATGGATTCTGTATGGCAAAGGGAAATAGTACAGATTAATGACTAGAATGGGAAGCTGCAGCAGGGTCTGGAACCAAGCAGAGACTTAAACAGAAAGCAAACGTCTGGAATCAGTAGCTGTAACTGGAATTAGACTTGGCCAGAATTTGGAGCCAGAATAAAGAATTTGAAGCTGCAATGGGAACTTGAGGTAAGGAGCAGAGCGTCTCCATGAAAGACTTACCTTCCTAGACAGCTTAGGAAGCCTTCCTGTTCTCTCTAATCCCCTTTATGGCCTGGTTTTGGCCAATCTGATTCACCAGGGGAGAGTGGCCATCTTCTCTTTCCTTGATCTCCTATAGATTTTGGCCCTTTTTGCTTCTAGCTTTTATTAAGGCCTTGGCCCTTCATCTTCTGGCTGTGGAAGAGGACAGGAGAACATAGGATGATAGAATACCTATACTCCCAATCCCCCAGACACCCCAAAAACATGCACCATAGGCATACACTTCAACACATGTCCCCCAAAACCCTGTTGCACAGCCCCAAAATACACTCCTCAGACCTATACACCTTGTCCCCCAAACACACATGCCCCTAGAAACAAACAACCACCACATAACACCTAATCCCTCAAATAATCCCACATACCTCTACTCCATCCTGGGTGTCCATGTTATTGCAAATCTTTGTGTTATCTGCAAAATACTTTTCCTTCTGAATCTTTGGCAATTATATTGAATAGAATCGACTCTTATTACAGATCCCCGAGGCACTCCACTACTCACCTTTCTGTCCTTCAAGTGAATTCCATTTATCACTATTCTCAGCCATCTGTCAATCAGTTTCTAATCTATTCACCACTATATCTATCTCCAGGAACTTGTCCAAACCTTTCTAAACCCAGATATGCTAACCGTGTAGGAGAAACACAGTTGAGAAGATGGGTGGGAATGGGATCATAGGAACAGGTAGTTTGGAGGAAGAAAGGAGATATGCAGTTTCCTCTTTAGTGATTTTAGAAAAGGAAGAAAAGGTAGCAAGGGTTAGAGTTAGTTTGTGAGACTAAAGTAGGGAAAGTGGGGAAAGAGGAGATGGAGGTGACCTGGCTGAGAATGTGAACCTTGTCATGGAAGTACTCTGCCATAGTCTGGGCAGAGAGTTTAGGGAGGTTGGAAGTTAGAGGTACTGTGAGGAAAGAGTTCAGTATGGAAAAAAGATGATGTGGGTTGGGGGCAAGAGAGTTTGTTAAAATGACATAGTCTGCCCAATATTCAGCCACCAGCAGCAGTGCTTTGTCTGCCCGCCACCAGCATTCAACCCAGATATTCAATGCCAGGCCATTTCCCATGACTGGCAGTGAATATCCGGTTTCATTTTTGACTGCAGCATCTTAACCAGCAAAGCCAATATTCAGCAGTAATCAGTTATGTGCTTGGTGGTTAAAGATAGGACTGCTATTTATGCAGACAATTTTAACTGCTAAACATACCCAGTTTGGCACTGAATATCCGCACTTAACCGGCTAGGTTGTGTGATTTAGCTGGTTCACAGCTAGCTGCTAACCGCGAATATTCAGCAAGAGATAACCAGTTACCTCTTGCTGAATATCCATGGTTAGGTGCTAAAACGCTATTTAACCAGCCAGAAGCCATTCCTGGCTAGTTAAATCATTTTGAATATCGGCCAAAGTATTCTAATTTGGCAAGTGCAAGAACACAATGGAAGAAGATCAGCAATGTATTAAGTCACCATAAGCACATGATTTTAATCAAAGGCACTGAGCAGAGTGAGCACAGGAACAAAGCTAGTAGATTTTGGAGGTCAGCCAAGGCTGGGATTTGGTACACCTTACAGAACAGAAAATTGGAGGAGTGAAAGTGTCCAGAGTAAAGGAGAGAACAGTATTATAGGAATAAAAGCAGTGAGACTGAGTTGGAAGAAGGGGTTAAAACCTAGAAATAGTGAAGAGTAACAACCCAACCCTGCGCCTCATGGGATTAGGTATATGGGAGAAAAGGTAACCTCCATGACAGAAGGCAGCAACTGAACCAGAGTCTTTGGGGTAATGCCAAGTCTCTGTTAGAACAAGAAGATGCAGAGTATGAGAGATAAAGAGGTTTTGAATGTGGACAAATTTGTTGGAGACAGAGTGGACATTCTACAGGGCACATGAGAAAGGGAGTGAAAAGAGAAGAAGAATAGGAATCCAACTGGAGAGGTAGTGGTTTGACCTTGACAGGTGGGGTGAGAGTTTATTTGGAGGGCTGGGCCTAGGATTGATATCCCCAGCAGAAAGGAGAAGAAGGAATCAGAGAATACAGAGAAGAGTAGAGGATGCATGACAACAATGATGAAGGTGAGATGAACTCAGACAACCACCCTGACACTGGAATGTCAAGACCTGAGTAGCGGTCTGTGGAGGCCTCAGTCCGGGGTCTCTCTCTTATGGGGGGGAGGTATGAAGAAACTGTCTGTTTTAAGCCTGTAAAATGTATTGCATATTTTCCTGTCTTAAATATATCTGGTGTATTTCTCCTATTTGGTCAGCAGATGGTGCATGTTTATGCTTAAAGCTGTTACAGAGGACTGACTTGTCTTACTTTCATTTGACACACAGATAATAGGACGTGCCTGTAGTGATGTAACCAGTTTTATTTGAAACTTGATTGTTCTGGGCTCTGATTGGCCTGGAGTTTGAAATTACCCAGCAGATGCTGGCTGTTGCTTCAGTTTCAGCCTGGGAGAGAGAGAGAGAGAGAGAGAGAGAGAGAGAGAGATCTTTGCTGAAGCTCTGTGAACAGATATATGCCTTGATCTCCCCAGGTACATTCTAGTAAGTAAGCAAACTTTTTTTTATTGATCCATATTTCAGTTACCTGTTATTGTTTGCCAACTGCACTATTTTGTTCCACTGTTCAATATTTTTAAAGAGAATAAACATAATTTTATTTGTTACATTTGTATCCCACATTTTCCCACCTTTTTGCAGGCTCAATGTGGCTTATATAGTACTGTAAAGGCATTTGCCAATTCCAGTAGTAAAACAAATACATGATGACATTGTGGTCGAATAAAGGTACATGTGTTTCTGGTACAATGGGGATAGAGGAGAGGAAAGGATATATAGGGAAGCCACTGGGTTTGGTAGCATGGAAAGTTGCTACTATTTGGGTTTCTGCTAGATACTTATGACCTGGATTGACCACTGTTGGAAGCAGGACACTGGGCTAGATGGATCATTGGTCTGACCCAGTATGGCTATTCTTATGTTCTTATGTTACTTAATCTCTTTTATTTGCCATATCCTCAATCTAGCACTTTCTTTTGCATCTGTTCTTGATGCCTTCAAACATTCTGTGGTTATTCCACTCCTCAAAAAACCTTCCTAGGACACTACCCATTCTTCCCACTATTGTCCCATCTCCCTCTTCCTTTTTATATCTAAGCTACTTAAACATGCTGTTCACAGCCAATGTCTTGACTTTCTTTCACTTTAAGCTATTCTTAATTCACAATCTGGCATTTGCCCTTTACATTCAACAGAACAGCCTTTGCCAAAGTCTTCAGTGACTTCTTCCTCGTCAGACCCTAGGGCTTTTACTCGATCCTCATTCTTCTTGACCCATCGGCTGGTTTCAACAATAATGATCCCCACCTACTCCTTGATACACTGTCCTCATTTGAATATTGGGGCTCTGTTCTGTGTTGATTTTCTTCTTATCTCTCCCATGGATCCTCCTCTACTGCGATCCCATTATCTGTTGGTGTACCTCAGGGATCTGTCTTGAGACCTTTTTTCACCTCTCTGTATACTTATTCCCTTGGTGCTCTGATCTCCTTCCATGCTTTTCAGTACCATCTTAATTGTATGACTCCCAGATCTATCTCGCTACATCAGAAATTTCACCAGGAACCCAAGCCCATTTCTCAGCCTGCTTAGCTGACATTTCTGCCTGGATGTCCCACCACCATCTGAAACTGAACATAGCTAAGACTGAGCTTTTAGTCTTTCCCTCTAACCCCACTTCTTTTCTGCCCTCATTCTCTCAGCTTGTAAACCTGGGGTTATTTCTAATTCATCTCTCTCTTTCTCTGCACACAAACATACTGCTAAAACCTGTCATTTCTTTCTGTATAATATTGCCAAAATTTGTCTTTTCCTTTCTGAACACAGCACCAAAACCCTTATCCACATTCTCATCACCACCTGCATAGACTATGGCAACTTGCTCCTCACAGATCTCTCACTAAACCATCTTTTTCCCCTTCAATCTATTCAAACTTTTGCTACATTCACAGAACCCCTGTCCTCAAGTGACTTCATTGCCTCCCTAGAAAATGAACAGGTTAAACTCCTCTTACTGATTTGCAAGTGCATTCATTCTGCAAAAACAAACATATAGTCACCATGGAAACCTGAATGCAGAGTACTGCAAGGATCACCACTATCACAGATCCTTTTCAACCTTATGATGACTCCACTAGCCAAGACCTTATCCACCCAAGGCCTTAACCCATTTATCTACGCTGATGACGTTACATTATATATCCCCTACAAACATGATTTGGCAGAAATCACCAACCAAATCGAGCTCAGCTTAAACATCATGAACTCATGGGCAGATGCATTCCAATTAAAACTCAATATAGAAAAAACACACTGCCTCATCATCTCATCCCAATACAATACATACAAACCCACAAACATTAACACCCCAGGACACACCCTCCCTATCTCAGACAGCCTGAAAATTCTTGGAGTAACAATCGACCGTAACCTCTCACTAGAGACCAAAGCAAAATCCATCATAAAGAAAATGTTTTTCTCAATGTGGAAACTTAAACGCATGAAACCATGCTTCCCGAGGGAAATATTTTGTAATCTGATACAATCAATGGTACTAAGCCATGCAGACTCCTGTAATGGAATCTATGAGGGATGCAAGGATCAAATCATTAAAAAAACTCCAGACTGCCCAAAACACAACAGCCAGGCTTATATTTGGAAAAAATGCGTTTTGACAGTGCCAAACCACTCCGAGAAAAACTACACTGGCTACCAATCAAAGAACGTATCACTTTCAAAATCTGCATGACTGTTCATAAAATTATCTACGGTGAGGCACCTGGATACATGACAGACCTTATCGACCTGCCAACCAGAAATACCACAAGATCTGCACGATCTTACCTAAACCTCCACTACCCAACCAACAAAGGACCAGTGCCATAGCGAGGGCTAATGACACCTGGGGCGGGTCACCGCTGCACACCCCCCCCCCCCCCGGGTGCAGCACAGCGTGACCCCCCCCCTCTGCGGCGCACCCCCCCACCCCCTCTGGAGCGAACCCCCCCCCCGGACCGTATTCTTACCTGCGGGAGGGCCGAACCTGTTCCGGGGCAGAGGGAGCAGGGAACCAGTGGGGGCCAGCACCCCCCAAGTGCGTGCACCCGGGGCGGACCGCCCCTCTCGCGCCCCCCTTCCTACGCCACTGCAAAGGACTCAAACACAAATCCACCTATGCATCCAGCCTTTTCTACTTAAGCGCACAACTAGGGAACACAGTAAAAATTACGCTAGACCACCTAAATTTCCGGAAAGCACTAAAGACAGTCCTGTTCAGAAGAGCATAACCCACCGACCCAGCATAAAAAATACCTGGACACCTGCAACACAATATAACCAAAGACTGTAATGGACATTACCTGACTCTTCTCCCCCCTCTCCCTCTCTAAGTTCCCCCAATTATCTACCATACATGTACCTTATCTACCATAATATCACCTTGTATTCACTCATACCTTGTATTTGTTCAGACCGGAACCGGCTAATGCTGTTAACGGTAATATGTAAGCCATATTGAGCCTGCAAAAAGGTGGGAAAATGTGGGATACAAATGTAACAAATAATAATAATAACTCTTCAGTATCTATGTTCTCTTATCTCTCCCTACACCTCTCCCAGGGAACTCCATTGATAAGGTAAGTAACTCATATCTGTACTCTTCTCCTCCACTGTCAATTTCAGATTGTTTCTTACATCTTGCTATGCTATATGCCTGGAATAGTCTTCCTGAGTCAGTAAATCATGCTTCATCTCTGACCCTATTCAAATCCAGGCTAAAAGCCCACCTTTTTGAGTCTGCTTTTAACTCATAACCCCTTATTCAAATATTCAATTCCCATGCAAATGGTGCTTGTTTTCAGTTTTAAAGCTGTTGTAGAAAAGATTACTTTCTCTTTTCCAATTTAGCCTTAAGAAAAGGGGAACTTGAAGTACCATTGGCCACAAGCTTTCAAAGGTTTGTGCTTTGGGCTCTGTTTGGTTCTGGACTTCAAATCTAACCTGGAGGTACTGGATCTTTCTTTAATCTCAGTGTGGGGGTACAGAGGAGAAACATCTCTTCCTGAGATCCTGTTCAAGGCTTGTGATAAGTTCCTGAACTCCCCAGGTGCTACCCAGGTAGTAACAAGTGTTAGATAGCTTTAATGTTGATCCTTGCTTTGGTTATATGTTATTGCTTGCTGTACTTTTCCATCTGTTTTTTCAAACGTTCACTGTTCGAATTTTTCATGATAATAAATCAATTCATTTATTAGCCCTGTTTGTTCTGGACTGACTAAGAATCCTGGTTTGAGTTTTTGGGTCTGTGGGTGCTTTTCTAGAAACTGGGAGACCCCTGAGTGTTTGGTCCCAGTAACCGAGAAATCACCGGGGAATAACTTGAGAGTGGGAGACTAGCCCAGAGGCTAGTGGGACCCAGCTGGTGGGAGGAGGATGCTAGTATAGAGCATGAGCTCAGGTGCAGGTGAGTCTGGGCAATGCTGGGCAGACCTTTCAGGTGGCTGCAGGGTAAGCCCAGGTGAATGCTAGATGTTTTATGACTCACTAATCCCTTTATCCTGTTTGTCTCTTTTGAGCGGGGAATGGCTCTTGTACAATGCAGCAATATAGAAATAAGTAAGAGTAGAATGAGGGGTCATAGGTTGATGATGAAAGGGGGTAAATTCAGGAATAGTCTAAGGAAACGTTTCTTTATAGAAAGGGTATTGAATGCTTAACAGTATATGAACTTAAGACAGTATGGAACATGCACAGAGGATCTCGGGGAGAGAGGAAGGGACTAGTTACAATCAAAGTGGTTTACACATTATGGGCCAGATTCTATATATGTTAAACAACTAAGTTGTGCACATGAATTGGCTACATGTGCTGAATTGCATGTACAACTTTAGTTGCTGTTTATAGAATCTGGGGGTATATACAGATACCTATTTTGTAGCTGGGGCAATGGAAGGCTAAGTGACTTGCCCAGAGTTACAAGGAGCTGCAGTGAGAATTGAACTCAATTCCTGTAGTTCTCAGGTCACTGCACTAACCATTAGGCTATTCCTCCACTCCAAGATTACACATAGTAGCTGGGGCAGATGAGTAGACCAGATAATGTATGGTCATTATCTACATTAATGCTCAATGTTTCTATATATTTTGAGAAGAAGTCTTAGATATTGAAGTTCCTATTCAGATTTCCTTCATCAACATAAGACCTTTTTATTTCTTACATTTTTAAATTCTTTATAGCTGTATAGATCTTTTCTTGATGTATTTTGTATTAGATGAATGAAATTTAATTGATACTTTGAATTACTTGTATTTTCCTAAATTATCGTTCAGGTGTTCCAGGGCCGCCAAGGGATGTAGGGGCAAAATTCCCCAGGTCTGGCCTCCAAGGGGGGGCCCGGGCTCGGGTCCGGCACTGGCAAGCATCTTCCTCCCTGCTTCTGGGCCTGTCCTCTCCTACTCCTGCATGCTGCCCAGGACCAGGATGATTACATTAACAGAATATTATGTTAATGCAATCATCCGGGTCCCGACTCCTGGCACACAGGAACACTGGAGCAGAGAGGACAGAGTGAGGGAGCAGCGCAGCAGTGATTCAGAGACAGAAAGGGGTGGGGGCAGGTGGCAGTCCAGTCCTGCCCTGGGCCTGGCTGTGTCTCTCGCTGGCTATGTGGTGTTCTTACTTTTATCCACTTTGGATCTATGTAGGGAGTTGGCAGACAACAAATGCAGAGAATAGAACTGAATAGAGAGAGAGAGAGAGAGAGAGAGAGAGAGCATTTAGAAAGGCAGGAAGACTCTCACTCCAACCAATAAGTAAGTACATGGTTGAAACTTTCAGAAACTGAATTTCAGAATTTCAGGGAAGAAATAAAGGGCCAGGCAGCAGGGGAGGCCTTAAAAACACTCTTTTTCTATATCCTCTTGCTTGCATCTCAGTCTTGTAGATGAAAAAGGTGAGGTTTGACTTAGCTGGGGAAAACAGAACAGTGAGCAATGAACTTAGCTGGCTAGAATCACTGAGAGCTAGAATCACTATGATCTGTAATCTTGAGCAAATTTGGCAAACCATGGACTTGGGAGAGCTACAATCCCAGTGGATAGAAACTCCTCTGAATGAGGAAGGAACATTGGGACTTGATAGAGTATCACCCTCTCACTGGCGGGTAAAAGGGAGTAGATCATTGTCCCCCTCAAGGAGGTATGGGGCCCAATAGTCAGGAGGGTGTGGTCCATCAGTCCCCCTCCCAGGGGTAGTACGGTCTAGTGATTAAGAGGCTGCAGAACATCTTTTCTCCAAGGGAGGTTGGACTTAGTAGCAGAAGCAGAGCATTAGGATTTGATAATTCATCATCTAGGTGAACAGGCTAGATATGCAAACCCCCTCCAAACATATGTTTTGCAATATCCACTCATCCAGTTGCACACCATCCAATGGATGAGACTTGGGGTACATGAAATATAGGTGAGGATAACTGTAGTGGAACAAAGGGAAAACAAGAGGTTCTTTTGCTTACCTGGATGGTAATACTTTGTAAGGAGTATTTCTCTAAATATGCTTCTTGGGGATTAATAACACAACTAGTGATGGTACTTTGGTACTTTGTTGGTGGAAAGTGTAAGTGTATGTTTAGAATAATCCCAGTTTCCTTTAAATACACTCCCTCACAGGGTTGTTTTAAGAGAGATCTAGATACAGACTGCTTTTCCAGTCAGGGGAAAATAAAAACCTAGATCCTGAATAAGACAGAGAGGCCCAGAACAGGAAGGAACAGCCTCTAGAGTATTCTTCCATGAGTTAAGTATAAAGAACCAGAAATATGGCCAAGGTTGGAAGGTCCTCATTTGAATATTGTAAAACACTGACCTTGTGGCTTGACAGAAGTCAGGCTTTCTTTGTCTGTTTAATGCTGAACTTAAGTTGATATTGCTGTGCACATAGAGGTAGATTCAAGAAAGGGTGCCAAAAATTAGATGCAAAATAATTGAGTGCTAAGCAAGTATTCAATAACAGCAAAGTTGGGTGGTGATGCCATTATAGGATACTAGTATTTGAGCACCTAACTTTAGGCGCAAACATTTATGCCATGTCAAAGGCTGGTGTAAATGTTTGCACCTAAATACTATTAGTTGCACACGTAACTGACAGTATTCCATAAACTTAGCACATAAGTGCCCGACATACCCTATAACCTACCCATGCCCCTTCCATGTTAACACCCCCTTTGCAGTTATGCACTATAGAACTTTAGTGCTAAAGGCCCAAGATTCAGAAAATGCTGAGCTCCTAAATTTCTACCCTACTTTCAGCTAAACTTAGGAGTACAACTTTTCAGCTGCAAATTCATCTTAATGTAGGAGATTTCAAGTTTTTGCTCTTAAATTTGTTTGCCTAGATTGAAAAGCCTAGCACCGAAAGTCAGTGCAAAGCTCCTAATTTCTTTTCCCTACCCTAAATCTGCTCCTGTTACCACCTATTTTTTTAATGCTCCTAAAGGTATAAGTTTAGTGAAATTTAGAGAAAAAATGTATGCACTCAGCCCTAAAAAGTTTTCAAGGAGGCCAATTTATGAGCATAACTCTCAAATTTAGGAGCATAAACCCTTTGAATATTGAGCTCTAAGTTTATAGAATAGCGCCTAAGTGTAGTTATATATGTAACTGCAAACCAGTGCCAATTAATGCCAATTAACATCACTTAAGGGCCATTATTGGCAAGTAAAGCCAATAAGCATCTACTTAAACAATTTAGGCGCTATTCTATATCTTGCACAATGTTGTATTCCCAAGTTTATAGAATTAGGGGTACAGCAACTAACTGCAGCCTTTCAGGAGTCACTCCTTGTTAAAGCAGGAACTGAATTGCAAGATTATGCTTATTCTTGAGTTACCAGGCCTGTGAGGAGAACAAGCCTTGGTGTATTTGGTGAATAACCCAAGTTTTATTTTACAATGCTTCTTGGCTATGTCTGTGGAGGGTCTGTGCCCTATGTCTGCTCATGCTATCACAGGAAGTACCATTAATAAAACTTGTAAATAGACTCGAGATCAAGATGGCGTAGGAGGAGCAGCGTTTTGAAGCTCCGATTCTTGAGCTGGTTTTTGCAGCGCTTTTCTTTCCCTTGCCTGTAATATGGTCAAGAGGAAGGGGAAAATTGGGGCTAAAGCCGCCCCTAGCCCCGGGAACAGCTTGCCATCGCGACAACCGACTCTGGAAGCCTTTGGGCTCCATACGCTGGGATCTCAGGCTTCTACCCTGGTTGGACCCCCCCGAGCAACAACTTACAGGGGATCTTGGCTTGGAGGTGGTGTCGTTGAGTCCACCCCTTCGAGTTGCGCCGCCGAGACCGGGTGGAGAGTTGGACCCCACGAGTGAGCCTCATTCGTGCAGTTTCAAGGCGGGCAGCAGCCCTGTGGGATCCTCGACGCCGGATGTGATGACATCGAGGGCGGGAAGAGCTGAATTGGCCCCTTCTTCCATCCAGGCGCCTTCACCTATAAGCCTCGGCGAAATAGTAAGACTGACAACCATTACCCTGGAGGCCCTCTGGGATGCCATCCAGACTATGAAAGTGTCCCTGCAGCAAGTGTCGTTTGCCTTGACAGCTGAAGTAAAAGATTTGAAAACTCGACAACAATTAACAGACTTGAAAGTGGAGAAGCAAGAGGAGAAAAGTGAGTCAAATTTTCTTGAGATTAAAAAATTACAAATTCTAGTAGAAAATGTCGTTATGGAAAGGGAAAGAGATCAAAAGAAAGTTGAATTTTTGGAAAATCAACTTAGACGGAACAACTTAAGATTCTTAAATTTTCCTAAGAACCCTTTATTGCTTCCTGTTGAAATGTTACAGAAATACTTCCAGGATATATTGGGGATTCCAAAAGAAGCTTTTCCTCCCATAGTGAAAGTATATTATATTTCAGGAGTTAAACCAAACTTGGAAGTATCTGCAGATATAAATCTTACGCAATTTCTTGAAACCTCACTAGAGACAATAACTGAACGCACTACTCTCCTAGCGACCTTCGCTTTGAGACTGATAGAAATAACATTTTGAGACTTTACTTCGGATTTATGGCAGCTCAGTTTTACTGATCAAGGATACAGGTTTTCCCAGATATTAGCAAATCTACACAGAAAAAAAGGCGAGAGTTTTTGGGGCTTAGGCCTCGAATCCTCTCCTTGGAAGGAACATTTAAATTAAAATTTGCATGTAGATGTCTTGTTTCGTTTGATAATACTCATTATGTATTCTTTGACCCAGATAAACTGAAAAGTCTTGTAATAAGTAAGGAAAGCAGGGATGGTCAAGCCTCGGTGGCACCAGTAGGGAGCTAAAACCGCTGGTAAAGCCTCAAACTCCGTCCTCCTCTTGTTGTTATAAACGTTTTCTCTTTAACTTTTTTTTTCTTTAACAAGTTACCTTGTATCTTGATCGTTAATTGTGGACTAAGTAACCCAGATATATTTTGAAAATCCATGAGTATGTAATGGATAAATAATATTTTCCTAGGCAATTTCTGATTTCCTACATTTATTTTATGTAAATGTAATATTATATGAAACTTATAAATAAAAAAATTTGTAAATACTACCAGCTAACCTTGCTCACAGTCAAAGTTATTAGTTGTTTTTTTTCTTGGGGGAAGGGAGGCAAATTTTGCTTGCTAAACTCTTCTGCCCAGGTGGAGGCATCATGTGCCAGGTTTTAAGGAAGCAATGGAACCTAAGAGGCATATTGGTCTCAAGTACACTTGGTCTGAAGCTGATTTAGGCACATGGGCATTAAAACTAAAAAAAAAAAAAAAGGAATTGAGATCAAGGAATAATAACTAGAGGTAGTAATGGAACCAAACAAATTGTTGTTCTTTAAGATTTGCTTAGTGCCACATCTTAAAAAAGGCTGTATAAAATCTGCCATGTATTTTCCACTGAAGACTGGCTAGAAGTAAACAATTTAAGCAGATACTTCAAAAAGGCTGGCAACAACAAACTGCAGTGTATGCTCAAAAGCATTTATAGTACATTTACCCTATTATTTTAAAAGGCATCTGGCAGAAGACATGGAAAATGTTTGTTTACAGCAATTTTGCTGCATTAAAAAGAATACTCTCATCCCTTCCATAAATGCAAACCAATTTGCTTTGTGATAAACCCCCCAAAACAAACTTTGGAATTTTTGAAAGCAACACCCACTAGAAGAGTCAGGCATTCCAAAAGCTGTCAGGCACAAGACAGGTGTCCAAAAATCAAAAGGTCAAAATGTGTCAAATTCACAATTCACAGTAGGAGCAGCTAGAGCTCGGCATCCCAATCCCATGTTTCTCCTTCCCCCCTTGTTACTCCTTTCTCTCCAGAGAATCCTCAGCTTTATTAAATTGCAGTTCTATTAGCAAAAAGAATGCAGCTTTCATTTTGGCTGGCACAACACCTCTAGAACTGAGACCTTTACATTGCTCCATGTAACACCTCCTCTGTAGTGTCCCCTGGAGTAGCTGGGTGGGGGGGGGGGGGGGGGGGGGATTGTCTGAGAGATGCCCCTGGGCTAACTCTGTCTTTCCTCCCTCCTTTGTATATATATTTAGATATATCTACTGCCTGGGTGTAACCACCCAAAGAGAAGGAGTATTAAAGGGTAGATGCCCTTCCCCTTCCCCTTAGGAACTACTACAAAATCTCAGTGAATTCAATTCTTGTGAAATCTCTTACTGGTTTCCCTCATCATTAAGCTATGTTCACTTTGATAGCCTCCCCCAACTACTTCAAACCTCTCATACCTCTGTCTTCTGTGATCTATTCACACTGACATAATCAGTACCAGTCCATCAGCAGCAGAATCATAATCAGCACCATCAGAAGCATAATCAGTGGCATAATCCATCCATCTGCCCACCCAGAAAACAAAAGGAGCAAGTTTCCACAAACCATCTCTCTCTTTTGATCTAGGTACTGTAATCCTGGTTGTCGTCCTTGTGCAGGAAGGAGAGGGGTTAGTTGGATCTTGCTCTTTTCTCTCTCGCTGTCTGGCAAAGACAACCCCTACACACACCCCCTCTTCCAGGGGTAAATCTTAAGGTTTAAGTCCAGACCCCAGTCCTCGCTTCCACTCCGGCGTTCATCTAGAGCAGTCCTGGCATTACCCCCCGCTATAGTGTCCATTCCCTCAGTTTTGCCATCCGTCATCTACTAGTCCATGCACATGCAAGGGTAGTAAAGGCTCCCCAGTTGCTCAAGGTCCTTTCTGGCCCTCACAAGGTCCACAATAAATCCTAGAATTGTAACAGTCCCGAGTCAGAACTGGACCCCGGCCTCTCCCTTTCCCCCTTCTCACCCCAGTGGGGAAAGGGGACCTGTATGCACCCGGCCAGGCCCTTTTACTGCTGGCTTATATCAAAGTCTACTCATGCCATATATATAAGATGCACAGTTCTTCTGTTTTCCTTATCAAACACATTTCATGTATACATGGAGCAGTTATAATGTTTTCAAATACAAACCCTTTTCCTTCACTCTCCTCCCAATATCTTCACAGAGGCTGAAGGGACCCCCATCCATTCTTACCAGCACTAACACCTGGCAACCTCCCACATGGGTCAGGGTTGAGCCCATTATCTGATTGTTTATTTGTTACATTTGTATCCCACATTTTCCCACCTATTTGCAGGCTCAATGTGGCTTACATAGTACCGTAAAGGCGTTCGCCAAGTCCAGTAGAGGAACAAATACAAGGTGATGTTGTGGTCAAATAAGGTAGGTATGTTTCAGGCACATTAGGGTCGAAAATAGGGAAGGTTATATAGTGTCCAATACGATGTTATCCTGCTGCTGTAGAAACCTCCTCCCTGCACCAAACTGGAGAACCAAGTAGCCAGGAGCCCTTTTAATCATTCACCTTTTACTCTAACCAGGGCAGAGATGTCCATAGGTTCCTCCTCCTCTGCTTCCTCTCTCTCTAACTCCTCTCTTTCTTCCTCCGTTTGCCAGGCCATGGGTTCCACCTCAGGGCCCTCTTCCAGCTGCTTCATAACCTCCTCATTAGGCTTCCCCAGCCTATCCTCCTCTTTTCCCTTAGGATCCTGGGGATTGTAGTGCAGGAAACACCTCCTGGCCCTAGCAGGTTACTGCCCCAAGGGTTGCTGGGAATCGTAGTCTTTTGACCTCTCCGGGGAAGGAAACAAACTGCTTTCTTTCAGAGAAAAGAGCCTTTTGTGCCCAGGCCGTCAGCTTCTGTATTCAGATGAGGTTTCAGGGTAAACATCTGCCCCCTTTCCTTCTCCCTCCCAGGTCTCTCTGCCCTTTCTCCTGGACCCCTCACAGTACAGGAAAATAAGATTTTATATGCTCCCAGGTTTCAACCTAAATCATGTTTAATGTAGGATATAAATGTTACAAATAAGTAAGTAAATAAATTGGAACTCTGAATGTTGAGCACCTGATTCTCATAACATGATGTCTATTTTAGTGGCCTTTACCAGGAGAAAAAAATCTCTTCACAAATACAATGCATGCTAGAGTGTCCCTATAACCAGCCTCTCCAAATGACACACTGATTATGATTTACAACTCTATGAAAAGTTATTCCATTATTATACTTTCTCTGTGTACATCCATATGCTGCACAAGCTGGCATGTTTGAAAATATAAGTGATATTAAATAAAAATGCTACCAACAATAAAGTATGACAACGTGGATGCAGCTGCTCATAGCCGAGCTCCCTCTGGCTCCCTTCCTCTCCTCCTGACCTGACTCCCTCACTGCATTGTCTTCTGCCTCCTCCTTTCTGGTGATGGCTGTGGTTCCCCCTCTCCTGATTATCTGTTCTCTGACTCAGAAAGCAGATCAGCAGGGAATCCAACACCAGAGCCAACCCCGTCCGTGACTGACGTCTGTCTCCTGCCTTGGGCCTCGCAGTCGCCTCCAGTTGATGCGTGACCACTGTGGGCCACGTCAGAGAGCTCTGAATCTGAAGAGGGAGGGAGAGAGAGAGAAAGAATGGCACTCGCAGGCAGCATTTTAAAGTGGACCTGATCTTGCCTCCAATTGGTCCAGGAAGGCGAGCAGTTAAGAGCAGCCAATCCGCACCTCGGCGATGAAAAATCACCCAACCAGCAACAAAAATAGTCCAAAAAGCGCAACCCACAGGGAGGAGTGGGAAATAGCCCAATTCCGCAGCAACTTTGCAAGGAAACACTCACTGATATTTTTCCTCTGTAGAAAACCCCTCCCCTTTCTTCATAGCCTTAGTTGCCATCACATATAGAAGACAAATTGATACATTTACTGACAGCCTGCTCACGGTTGCCAGATGGGCGGTTTTCCCGCCCAATTGGGCGGTTTTCCGCAACCCGCCGCGGGAAACTTTTGCCCACGGCAGGTTGTGGTTTTTTGGGCTCGTTTTGTTTTTTCTGTGCGGGTTTTGGGGCGTTTTATTGGCCGGCGGGGGGGGGGCTAATGGCGTCAGAGGCGGGGTTTGTGACGTTTTGGGGGGGGGTTGCTGATGTATTGGGCGGGGCGATGACGGTGGGGGCGGGGGTGATGACAGAAGGGGTGGGGCTGATGATGGCGGGGGCGGGGGTGATGACGGCGGGGGCGGGGTGATGACGGCAGGGGTGGGGGGTGATGATGGAAGGGGCGGGGTTAATGATGGCGGGGGTGGGGTGTGTGTGGTTTTTTGGGCGGGTTTTTGACGGTTTTGTGTGGGAATTTTTTTTTTTATCTGGCAACTCTGAGCCTGCTCTGTCTCACAAATATGGTATCATCAAGTACTGACAGCAAAATCACACAGATCAAAATGCCAGCTTCACTAACACACAAAGTATTCTCTATCAAACCCAATTTATATATGGGTTATATCCATCCTACAATTTCTGTGCCATATACATAGTCCATGTCGAGGACGTGCCTTTGGAGGGTCCTTGTAAAGAGCTTGCCTTTTGGGGACACAATAACTTTGGGTTGCCTTTAATAAGTCTATCTGCTTCCATTTATAGAAGGGGAAGAACTTAGAAGAAAACCCAATAATACCTATCCAGTTGAAAATGTATCCATTTGTTGGTTGGAAATATTAAAAACAAAACACTGATGTTGTGACCAACACCAGATGTTGACAGCATAAGTTCTTTTGAATACTGACCAGTAAGGGAGTAATTATATAACATAGTGCCTATTTTATAAAAAGCTCTCCACAAAATAGATACCAGTCCACATGCTGTTTTACAGGAAGGAAAATAGACAAGACTTTGAGGGGACTACATATGAGAAAGGGGACTGGGGTTTTATTTTTTCTATATACTTCTGTTCTCAGATCCTATATCTGTACTATGTAAATAGTGGACATGGAGAGATTTTTTTTTCTCATGCCAGTATATTGCTTTGTGATCCTTCACTTGGATATATTTTATAACGGTTCCTACAATACTTCCTAATAGCACACAAATGTTTTCACACTACAAGCTCTCAAAGAAACTGAAATCCACTCCCATGAATACTTTTTTAAAAAAATATAACACCTCTATTAGGCATATCCCCAAATGTACTTACAATGTAGCAAAAGGGAAACATTTAAGCACAGTCCCAATTCCTTTCTCACTGATTTGATCCCTGGCAGGTCCCTTCTCTCTGCTTAAATCCTCTTCTGAGGTCCTGTGTTGACAACCCCTCTATTTCTCTCTACCAGGTCCCAGATTCCTTGGCTCCTCAGATTTTCTGCCAAGACACTCTCATGGGAACATTTTCCAAAATTCACAATATATTCCTCAGCACTTCGCCTGAGTACTTTTTAGGGTTAGGGCTCCCAGACCTTCTTTAGGAAAAATCCCACATTACTCAAAAAAAAAAAAAAGGTATATAGGGGGAGATTCTATATATGGTGCCTAAAAATTTGGTGCTGAAATCAGTATTCTATAATTGGCACCTAGATTTAAGCGCAGTATATAGAATACACTTAGTTGATATATCAGTGGCTAAAACTATGCACGTCCATTTACACCAGCGAAAACCTGGTGTAAATCCCTATTCATAGTTTTAGACGCACTGGGCTATATTCTATAACTACACGTGCAAATTTTGGAACGCCCATGAAATGCCCATGTCCTCGTCTATAGCCACACCCCTTCATTTCCTTGCCCATAACCATGCCCCTTTACCTGTGCATGTTAGAAATTAGGTGTCCTGTGTTACAGAATATGCTTAGCGAGTTGTGCATGTAAATTCTAATTAGTGCTCATTGTTGCTTGTTAAGTGCTGATATCAGCGCTGATTAGGTTGTTAAGCCAATTAAGTTACGCGCAGTATTATAGAATCCGCTTGGATTTCAGTGCAAATCTCTAGGCACGCTATATAGAATCCAGGGGATAATGGGTTTCTTAGCCCCTTAGGGAGATATAAAATAGAAAAAAATTACTTCCCTTGTCCTAAAGATAAAAATGCAAAAATCTTTTAAAACTCTTCTCAAACTCTGCTCCATGATTGGTAGGGATCACCGGCATTCAATCCCTCACTCTGACTAGGCTTTCCAGGGGTTAGGATAGGATGTACCATGTTGGTCCCTCTCACTTCTTGAGAAATACTCCAAAATACATTTTGATCTTCTCACCAGTGGCGTAGTCACAGGTGGGCCTCTTAGGGCTCAGGCCCACCCAACAGTAGCACACATTTAGTGGTAGCTGATGGGATCCCAAGCTTGGCCAGCTGAAGACTTCCTCCTGATGGTAACAAAAACGCTACTCTCCATGATACCGGCACCTGCGTATGTTCAGTTTTCAGCGCATACCTGCTGCAGACTTCCAAGGCGGAAAGAAGCATTTTCCCACTAACTGAGATATTTTTTGGGTGGTGGTTGGGGGAGGGGGGAGAACAATTGGTGCCCACCCAGTTCTTCCCTAGACCCACCCAAAATCTGTTGTCTGGCTATGCCCCTGCTTCTCACCAAATCTTTCTTAGGTCTAATACTCTTTAAATCTGTTCTCTTGTTTAGGCCTAGCTGGCATTGGGAAATTTGCCTTCCCTTTCTCTCAGGCCAAGCCGGCCAGGCCATCCAGAGAGGTAGCTCCTCTTGCTGCTCCTTCTGATTTCTCCTGGGTTCCCTCCTGCGCACTCCTAGTGCTGCAATCCCAAACTCTTTCACATCTCTCTCCAGTCTCAAGATGTAGGGTCTTAAATAGTTCTTTCCAAATCTCTTGAATTAATTAATCCATGGCCTAGTGATGAACATGCAGGTCCATCATCCATTGTATCGTCTCAAGCATATAATGATACTAAGAACAGGCTCCAAAATGTATTTTATTTATTTATTACACAGTTTCTATACCATGCTATCAAACTTTCTAGGCGGTTTACAGTATTCACATACACAATAAAAACAGATCAATAACACCACTTGCTCTTCCAGCAAAACAAACAAAAATTACAGATAGCAAACATCTCTAAGCCTCCAGATCAATACCAAAGGCTCCCCTAAAATGGAATGCCTCATTGTAAAGGTAGAAGACAATTTTGGGTTCCTGCTACACAAGAAATAAATGAATAGATAGAGCACTCTGAGAGGAACCACTTACCTAACAATAAAAGGAATAATTTTAACAAAAAAAAAAAAATCACAGGCCTAGGTGCTCTCACTATCACTTAATCCCTTCCCATTGTGTTCTATGCAGCTTTCCAGATGTGATAAGTACAGAAGTTCATATCCTATAGTGCTATGATATAGACTTGTTAAGGTAATTGAACTGAAAATTCCCATACACAGAAAAGGAGATTTTATGCAGGCAATTCCCCTCCTCAGGATTGCCCTTTTAATAGTTCTTATTCTCTACTTTACGAACAGTAAAAATGATAAGTGAAAGGAGTTCCCCCTTTTACTCACAAGTCTTTGAAGCAAACTGTTAGCACCATACTGGTTCACTGATCCTATATCACCCAGAAAGTAACCCCCCTATAGCCAAGCCTCCTCCCTGGGCAGTATTCCTTTCCCCATAGTCACGGACAGTCCAAGACAAAGTGCCAGCTGCTACCCCAGCTCCTGTGCCGCAGCCACCCTCCTTCCCTCCCCAACCCCCTTCCTCGAAATTACCTTATTCTTTTCTTGTTTTTTAAAACAAGGCGGCGGCAGTGACTCCCATAGGCTGCCCTGCCACCAGTCTCAGCTCCTCTCTACTGTAGGCAGCCCGCCTCTCTGATATAGTTTCCTGTTTCCTGGAGATGGGCCACCTGCAGTAGAGAGAAGGAACCAGGACCAGCAGCAGGGCAGCCAATGGAAGTCACTGCTGCTGCTTTCTTTTGAAAAACAAGAAAAGAAAAAGATAATTTCAGGGAAGGGAGTTGGGGAGGGAAGGGAGTTGGGGAGGGAAGGGCGGGGACAGGGACGATGCCACCACACAAGAATGTCACCTGAGGCCCCCACCCCAGGTGGCCTAATGGTAGGGCCACCACTGCCCACAGTGAAACAGTCTTCAAGATCATTCTCCCAACAGGAAACCCCCGTTCAGCCACCCCCACTACTCCTAGAGCTGAAGCTCCACCCACCATCACTTCACCCCTTCAACACTCCAACTCACCCAGGAGTTTCCCTGGTAGTCTAGTGGAGCAGGGTAGGAGCAGTCACCCTGTGTTTCTTAAACAGAAGGGCTCAAACCCTTGACATCTCTTTGCCACATTGAACTCACTATTCAAAGTGCTTTCACCTCAAACCCACCTTCACTTTCTCCCCAGACTACGGCTGAGTACTTCCATGACAAGGTTCAAAAGATAACTCCTGAGTTTTCAACCAAATTACCTCCACCTCGCCTGCCCCCAGTCCATTTTGTCAACCCTCTTTCAACCCCTGCCAACTTTTCTGAAATCACTGAAAAGGAAACTGCACATTTTCTTTCCTCCTCCAAACTGACTTCCTGTTCCTCTAACCCTATTCCCACCCTTCTACTCTGCACTATTTCTTCTATTGTCATCCCTTCTATCTGTCATATCCTTAATCTTTCACTTTCCACTGCAACTGTTCCTGATGTCTTCAAACATGCCATAGTTACACCACTCCTCAAAAAACCTTCCAACTATCACCTCATCTCCCTCCTCCCTTTCTTATCCAAGCTACTTGAATGTGCTGTTCACTGTAGTTGTCTTGAATTTATTTCATCTCAAGCTATTTCTGATCCAGTTCAATCTGGCTTTCACCCTCTACATTCAGATCTGTCTCCAAGAGGTGGCTAACTGGCTTACAGAATATATTCTTGCCTTAAATCCTGAAAAAACAGTAGCCTCATGGATTACAGGCTCTCATCCAATAACATCACTAGTTCCTACATTATTTGATAGACAGATTACACCTGTGTCTTCATTTAAATACCTTGGAATTACCATTGATTCAGTCCTTTTTTTTAGTCCTCAGATCTCAGATGTAGTAAAGAAGTCTTTTTGTTTCCTTCGCCAACTGCGATCGGTCAGAAATATGCTGGACTTGGATTCATTGTGTACATTATCATATGCATATATTACTACATGCTATGATTATTGCAACATTATTTCTGCTGGTATTACAAAGCGGTGGATGCTTGGAATGCTCTCCCGCGGGAGGTGGTGGAGAGGAAAACGGTAACGAAATTCAAACATGCAAGGGATAAACATAAAGGAATCCTGTTCAGAAGGAATGGATCCTAAGGAGCTTAGCCAAGATTGGGTGGCAGAGCCGGTGGCGGGAGGCGGGGCTGGTGGTTTGGAGGCGGGGATAGTACTGGGCGGACTTATACGGTCTGTGCCCTGAAAATGACAGATACAAATCAAGGTAAGGTATACACAAAAAGTAGCACATATGAGTTTATCTTGTTGGGCGGACTGGATGGACCGTGCAGGTCTTTTTCTGTTGACATCTACTATGTTACTATGTTATAAAGGCCAATTTAAAAAGATAACAAACTATACAGAATACTATAGTTTGTATGATTTGCCATACCTTTAAGTACAACAGAGTCACTCCTCTTCTTCAACGCTTACATAGGATTAAATTTAAAGACTTGACCTTAACACATAAGGCACTCCATACTCTAACTTAGTCATATCATGCTGTCTTAGCCATTCCTTATACACTTGCTCACACGCTGCACTCACTTGTTGACAATAGACTGGTAATACCATCTCCTTCTAGAGCGAGATGGAAATCTACAAGTGTGTCAGCTTTCCATTTTTTGTCACCGGCACTATGGAACTCATTGCCACAGTCAATAAGACTGGAAAAGTCTTATCCTCTTTTCCACACTGCTGTAAAGGCACATTTTTTTTCAATTAGCATTTGGTCCGTAATAAGGACTTGATTATTGGCGCTAAACCTGCAACTGCATTACCTGTCTGATTTGATGTGTTTGATTTATGAATGTTAGGATGTTGTTTAATGCTTCTCTTGTATGAAAGGTATGTTCATTTCTCTTTCCTATTTTAAATGGAGTTCTTTCAGTAATTGTTGTTGTTTTTATATTATAATTTCTGTGAACAGTCTGATTTGCTATGCAATAAATTACGGTATAGTAAAATAATAAATGATAAATGATTCAACTGAATCAGCCCTTGCTAAAGTCTCCAATGACCTGTTCCAAAGGTCTCTATTCTGTCCTCATCCTTATTGATGTATCTGCTGCTTTAGACACTATTGATCACCCCTTACTCCTTGATATACTCCTTGATACTTGGATTTCAGGGCTCTGTTCTTGGTTTTCTTCTTATCTCTCCCATCACACACTTATTGTAAGATCTGGTAGATCTTTCCCCACTTCCATCCCACTATCAGTTGGTGTACCTTAGGACTCTGTCTTGGGACCTCTTCTAATGACCTTGGTGCTCTAATCTCCTCCCTTGGTTTTCAGTATCATCTTTATGTTGATGGCTCTCAGATCTACCTCTCCAGACCAGAAATTTCACAAGGAATCCAGGTCTCAGCCTGCCTGCCTGTCTGTCTGGTGTCTTACTGCCATCTGCAATTAAACATTGTCAAGACTGTTATGATCACTGTTTCCCAGCAGACCCAACACTGTTACCTCTTGTACTGTGCCCTGTATTCCACTAAGGAGTACAGCTAAATAGCTTCCCGTCTTGTAGATTCCTTGACCAGTTGCTCCAAGAAACAGTCATTTATTATGTCTAGGAATGTTTCCTCCCTAGCACTCCCTGATGTAACATATATCCAGTCAATATTTGGGTAATTGAAATCACCCATTATTATACTGTTGCCCAAGTTGCCAGCTTTCATAATTTCTGTAAACATTTCTTCATCTGTCTGTTCATTCTGTCCTGGTGGTCGGTAGTACAGCCCTACCAGTATACTCCTTCCTATCACACATGGAATTTCTAAATGAGGATTCCATGCTGCTGTCTCTTTTATGTAGAATGTTTATTTTGTTTGACTCAATTCCCTCTTTAACATATAACACAAATAACAAGACTGAAAGATGCTGCGTACCGCTATGTAGATAATGATGAAGAAAAAACAAATTTGCTAAACAGATTCTTTTGTTCTGTTTTCACAGAAGAAAATCCTGGAGAAGGACCACGATTGACTGGCAAAAGTACGTATGAGAATGGAGTGGATATAGCACCATTCACAGAAGAGAGTGTGTATGAACAACTTGAAAATCTAAAGGTGGACAAAGCCGTGGGACCGGATGGGATCCACCCCAGCATATTGAGGGAGCTCATAGAGGTTCTGGCAGGTCCTCTTAAAGATTTGTTTAATAAATCCTTGGAGACGGGAGAGGTTCAGTGGGATTGGAGAAGAGTGGATGTGGTCCATCTTCACAAAAGTGGTGATAGGGAAGAAGCTGGAAACTACAGGCCGGTAAGCCTCACTTCGGTTATTGGAAAAGTAATGAAAGTGATGCTGAAGGAAAGGATAGTGAATTTCCTGGAAGCCAATAAGTTGCAAGATCCGAGACAACATGGTTTTACCAAATGTAAATCATGCCAAACAAATCTCATTGAATTCTTTGACTAGGTGACCGGAGAATTGAATCATGGACGTGCTATGGACGTAATCTACTTAGATTTCAGCAAAGCTTTTGACAAGGTTCCCCACAGGAGGCTCTTGAATAAACTTGACAGGCTGAAGATAGGACCCGAAGTGGTGAACTGGATTAGGAACTGGTTGACAGACAGACGCCAGAGGGTGGTGGTTAATGGAATTCACTGGGATGAGGGAAAGGTGAGCAGTGGAGTGCCTCAGGGATCGGTGCTGGGGCCGATTTTGTTCAATATATTTGAGAGTGACTCTGCTGAAGGGTTAGAAGGTAAAGTTTGCCTTTTTGCGGATGATACCAAGATTTGTAACACAGTGGACACCCCGGAGGGAGTGGAAAACATGAAAAAGGATCTGCAGAAGCTAGAATAGTCTAAGGTTTGGCAATTAAAATTCAATGTGAAGAAATGCAAAGTGATGCACTTAGGGAGTAGAAATCCACAGGAGACTATGTGTTAGGTGGTGAGAGTCTGATATATACAGACGGGGAGAGGGATCTTGGGTTGATAGTATCTGAGGATCTGAAGGCGACGAAACAGTGTGACAAGGCAGTGGCTGTAGCCAGAAGACTGCTAGGCTGTATAGAGAGAGGTGTGACCAACAGAAGAAAGGAGGTGTTGATGCCCCTGTACAAGTCATTGGTGAGACCCCCACCTGGAGTATTGTGTTCAGTTTTGGAGGCTGTATCTTGCTAAGGATGTAAAAAGAATTGAAGCAGTGCAAAGAAAAGCTACAAAAATGGTATGGGATTTACGTTACAAGACGTATGAGGAGAGACTTGATGACCTGAACATGTATACCCTGGAGGAAAGGAGAAACAGGGTTAATATGATACAGACGTTCAAATATTTGAAAGATATTAATCCGCAAACGAACCTTTTATGGAGATGGGAAGGCAGGAGAACTAGAGGACATGAAATGAAATTGAAGAGGGGCAGACTCAAGAAAAATGTCAGGAAGTATTTTTTCACGGAGAGAGTGGTGGTTACTTGGAGTGCCCTCCCGCGGGAGGTGGTGGAGATGAAAACGGTAACGGAATTCAAAAATTCATGGGATAAACAGAAGGGAATCCTGTTTAAAAGGAATGGATCCTCAGAAGCTTAGCGGAGATTGGGTGGCAGCACCGGTGGTGGGAGGCGGGGCCATGGGTTGGGAGATGGGGCTACTGCTGGGCAGGTCTGTGCCCTGAAAATGGCAGATACATATCAAGGTCAGTTATACACATAAAGTAGCACATATGAGTTTATCTTGTTGGGCAGACTGGATGGACCGTACAGGTCTTTCTCTGCCGTCATCTACTATGTTACTATGTACTATGTTACTATGGTTTTAGTCTGAGAGGTGGGGGGGGGGGGGGGGGGGGTAGTTTTGGTATTAGCCAAAAATGCTTAAGTATATTATTAAGTATTTTCAGCTGAAACCAAAATATGGCTGAATTAGAATTTCAGGCTGGGTATAGCGCTGAAGCCAAAATTGAAATTGAAATTTGACCGGCCTCTAACTGCAGAACCTCTGAATTAACTATTGAGAACATTCCTGGAACTTTGAGGAAGGCAGTCATACAATTAAAAGGCAGCTTTATAAACTAGGCATGGTCAACCCTCTGCATTAATTTTAAGGCACAGTCCCTGCCCATTCTATACCCTTTTCCACATTTGTTGTTAAATGCAGCTGTTAGCGAAGGTTAATTGGCTGTGCTGCTACTGTGTTAATTTCACATTAAACTGCTGACTTAGAGTTTGTGATTTGTTCACAACAGTTTTCATTCATAATTATTTTTGTATTTTTATTGTATTTTAACTTGCTTTGAACAGCTATCCCAAGAAAGTAGTTTCCAAATTGCTTGAATAAATAAATAAATAAATCATTAAGAAATAAAAGCAAATTCTCAGTTCGAGAATGAATAGGTTGAGGATAATTTTATAATTAGGACTAGCAGAGCAGCTACTAGAAAAAGAAGAAATAGTAGTGTAGTTATCATGGATAAATACTTAGACCAATAATAGCCTTGTCCTGTCTTTTATATATCGTTGAATTTTACCCCTATTTATGATTTGAAAAATAATTCTTTTTTTGTTTCTTTATTCAGTGGAAAAGGAAACGTCTCCTCTCTCTTTCCCTTGCACACACTTGTACTTTTATACCAGAAAGAATATATATATATATGTACCTGATATATAAGGTAATACTGTATGTATAACTAGACAGCTATATTATAGTGCTGCTTACTGAAGCATTGAACAGGAAGCACAAACTCTTTTGGAATGCTAAATTAATTGATTTGTAATTTTCTCATTTGTGTTGGTAAATTTAATATTTCTGTAGCCTGCATTTGTGCAACCTGAATTAGTTCCACATCAACACTTCATTTTGTAAGAGCTATTTTACATATTCACTTGTTCCTTTTAATATTATTTGTATTTAATACCAATAATGTCTAAAAATCAAATTGAATCTTAGGGGAGAGTATTCAGCAATCCAGCTAAACCTATCTACATTTCTTTAACTGTAATCTTCTGTTAATAGAGACCACTTTCCTCTTTCCAAAAAAGTTTTTTTTTGGGGGGGGAGGGGAGGTTTCAAGCAGTGTTAGGGCAAAATCCCATGCTATTTGCCGCCCTAATGCAACTTAAAGGGCACTAACCAAGGTTGTCTTGCCCTAATGCACTGTTATGTAAGTCACTGTGGGGTACAGGGTAATGAAATGTAAAACATGTAAATGCATGTAAAGCAGCCTATTACTATGTAAACACTATACCACTTGTGGTCTCAAGCTATGGTATAGTCAGTAAACCCCCAGCTAAAAACTGTGGTTATTTTATTGCCCAGGCGCATTAGGCTGCTAAGCAGTGGTCCAATGCTCCCAGGTTGCCACTTAAAAGGGTGTTGGTGCTGTGAAGCACACCAAATGTTCACCCAACCTCTTCAATCATTATCCCCTCATATTCCCTGACCACCCCTGGGCTTATCAGCATAAGTTCTTGGTGGTCCAGTATCCCAGAGCGCAAGCAATCCCCAGTCACTCCTGCCCTTGCCAGCACCATCATCCAAAGTGGCACTGGCGACTCCTAGCAGGAGTCTTGTGGTACTGCTGCTACAGATCAGGTTTCCATATAAGCGCATCAGTAAGGCTCAGAAAGGGAGCACACCAAAAACTAAAAGAGTACTAAAAGAGGAAAATTGCACAAAGCAAATGGAATGGGTGAGAACACCTTAAACCAACCAAGGGATGATGCAGAAAGAGAAATAAAAAGTAGAAAGCATCATCAGAAGAAAGATGTCAAAATAGCCAAGCACATCCAGAAGAGATCTGACAAAACAACCTGAATAATTGGAAACAGGTGGGAGGTCATGATATGAGTTGAATAATACAGGTATAACAAAGGAGCATGAGAGCAATACAAGACAGACCAAGAAATAGACTGAAGAGGAAAGGCAGGAGAAAGACTGGGAGATGGTGGAACTGATGGTTGAACTCCTGACTTAAATATGCTGGAGTTCAGGTCAGGAAGAGATTACCTAGCCTAAACTTGACACCAAAAGTAAAAGTATGATATATAATATCAACAAGAATGTGTCTTGCATAAAGACAATCTCTTGATATCATTGAAATATGCTGGAAACAATATTACGCAGCACAAATCACACTCAGGCAGTCTTACTATTAATGACATAAGAACAGACGAAAATGAGAAAGATAAATATTATTTGGAAAAAATATACTGAAAGAAAAACAAGATCACTGCATACCGAGGTGTAACTTGTCAAGTCAAATGGTTCCCAGCTCAGGATTGTAGATTTGTGGGTTATAAATTTTTGAAATAAATAAATGTAAATAAATAAATGTCAAACATAATGAGAAAAATCCACTAATTGAAGATCCTGAGGACAATTTTCAGTGGGAGGTCTGCCTGCATAAAATTAACTAGATATCTTATCCCTTTAACTATGCAGATTTTCAGTGTAACTATCCATTTAAGTGGCACTGTTGAAAAAACGTATTGATAAAGTTAAATGGATATACTATCTGTTTAACTATATATTGTCCATTTGTGTGGTGCCACTTAAATGGATAACTTTTCACCTAGTCCTGGAATATTGCTCAGCACAACCCTTTTTAAAGCAGATAACTGGATTGATTTCAGTAGCCACAGTTTCCATATATGTAGCCTGGATTATTTTTCCCTCTAACAGAAATGTGGCTTTTATGAGTCAACAGTTATGGTGTTTTCCTGATATATGTAAGGAGATGCAAAAAAAGGCAGAGCTGTTTTCTATAGTTCCAACCAGTCATTTTGCAATATGGTGGAAAGTTATTCTGGCAATTTCCTTCTAAAGTTTTAGTGAAATTTCAAAATATAAGATATATATTCTTTGAACCAGGGTCACTGCACTAACCATTAGGCTACTCTGTAATCTGTAAGGATGCAGAACCCTAGATTCTCTGCATATACATGTGGCAGACTATCCTGCATCTGAAATGTAAAGATGGACATGTTATCATTTCTAATATGAAGAAGTACAAGGATATTCCATGCCATTACTCATATTTTGTTCGGCAATGGATCTACTGAATATGCTTATTTAACTTCTTGGGCTATGAACGTAGTCTTTATTTTAAAGAAACTACTTATCCAGAGATAATATCCCACCTACTGTTTGCAGTTGATTTGAAGCTTTCCAGCTCCTTTGATCATCATAAAGCAGAATAACTCCGAGCAGTGAAAAGCTTTGTCAATGATGCCAGGATGACATTTGGCACAGGGAAATGTATAAAAGCAATCTTCCTTAATGGAACAGTGAACACACTCTGACTGACAGCTGTAACAAAAATGTAGCATGAACAGGAATGTGAATATGTCTAAGAGTAGATAAAGGCGCACCAATTATTGAGACAAAAAGATCAGCAAAGAGTACTACATGGAACTGAAACTGTTACTGAAAATTACTTTTAACAGCACAAAATAAGATATAACTTGCAATCCTTGTACTCTCCTACTGTTGTAACATGGGGAGAAATTCTACAGTACTGGGATATGAGAATTTATCTCTATTGTTCCCCAAGTTTTGGTTTTGTACAGGTGTGATATTTCAAATGCTTTTCAGCCCTGTATTTGACCAGCTAACGAGAACAGCTGCTTACAGGTTCCATCAGCAAAAATTTTATTTCAGCTCTCTGCAGCTCTAGAACTCCTAGGCAGCTCTTTGGTTTTGCCAAAGGGAAATCGTGCCAAACGAATCTCATTGAATTCTTTGATTGGGTGACCGGAGAATTGAACTGTGGACGTGCTATAGACGTAATCTACTTAAATTTCAGTAAGGCTTTTGACACGGTTCCCCACAGGAGGCTCTTAAATAAACTGGATGGGCTGAAGATGGGACCCAAAGTGGTGAACTGGATTAGGAACTGGTTGACGCACCGGCGCCAGAGGGTGGTGGTGAATGGAGTTCGCTCGGAGGAGGGAAAGGTGAGTAGTGGAGTGCCTCAGGGATCAGTGCTGGGGCCGATTCTGTTCAATATATTTGTGAGTGACATTGCCAAAGGGTTAGAAGGTAAAGTTTGCCTATTTGCGGATGATACTAAGATTTGTAACACAGTGGACACCCCGGAGGGAGTGGAAAACATGAAAAAGGATCTGAAAAAGCTAGAAGAATGGTCTAAGGTTTGGCAATTAAAATTCAATGCGAAGAAATGCAAAGTGATGCACTTAGGGAGTAGAAATCCACGGGAGGCGTATCTGTTAGGCAGGGAGAGTCTGCTAGGTACGGACGGGGAGAGGAATCTTGGGGTGAGAGTATCTGAGGATCTGAAGGCGATGAAACAGTGTGACAAGGCGGTGGCCGTAGCTAGAAGGTTGCTAGGCTGTATAGGGAGAGGCGTGACCAGCAGAAGAAAAGAGGTGTTGATGCCCCTGTACAAGTCGTTGGTGAGGCCTCACCTGGAGTATTGTGTTCAGTTTTGGAGGCCGTATCTTGCTAAGGATGTAAAAAGAATTGAAGCGGTGCAAAGAAAAGCTACGAGGATGGTATGGGATTTACGTTACAAGACATATGAGGAGAGACTTGCTGACCTGGACATGTATACCCTGGAGGAAAGGAGAAACAGGGGTGATATGATACAGACGTTCAAATATTTGAAAGGTATTAATCCGCAAACTAACCTTTTCCGGAGATGGGAAGGCGGTAGAACGAGAGGGCATGAAATGAGATTGAAGGGGGTCAGACTTAAGAAAAATGTCAGGAAGTATTTTTTCATGGAGAAGGTGGTGGATGCTTGGAATGCCCTCCCACGGGAGGTGGTGGAGAGGAAAACGGTAACGGAATTCAAACATGCATGGGATAAACATAAAGGAATCCTGTTCAGAAGGAAGGGATCCTCAGGAGCTTAGCCTTGAATGGGTGGCAGAGACGGTTGGGAGGCGGGGCTAGTGCTGGGCAGACTTATACGGTCTGTGTCAGGGCTGGTGGTTGGGAGGCGGGGATAGTGCTGGGTAGACTTATACGGTCTGTGCCAGAGCCGGTGGTGGGAGGCGGGGCTGGTGGTTTGGAGGCGGGGATAGTACTGGGCGGACTTATACGGTCTGTGCCCTGAAAAAGACAGGTACAAATCAAGGTAAGGTATACACAAAAAACTAGCACATATGAGTTTATCTTGTCTGCCGTCATCTACTATGTTACTATGTTTTGACCTGTGTGCTTCCTGCACCTGGTTGGTTTCTGCTCAGTGCTCAGACAATGTGTCACCAGAGCCTGCCAGAGATTAAGGGAAATTTCTGGTAAGAGGCTGGATGCATGGAAGCATAGGTGGGTCGGTGGCCCAACTGTTTGGGGAGGCTAAAGGGGGCAGGGTTAGGGGTGGGGCCAGGGGTGGAGCTTAAATCCAAAATTGTCTGATAACACACAGAAAAAAATAAATAAAAATAAGTCACAATTAATACCTTTTATTAAATTTAGATATTAGCTATGTATCATATGTCAAAGAATAAAGTGGTTGCTCAAAGCATATACTAACCACAATCGTTCAACTGCAAAACACTATGCACAACTTTGTGCAAAAACACACTCAGAACCTTACTGTACCATAAACATTACACTGGGCAGACCCTAATACACCAATATACCACCATATGGAAAATGCAGACTGTCAACAATATGAAACAAGGGATCATAATATCATGATACGTGTAGAGCCACAAAACACCCTAATTCATGTTTAATGTGGGATAAAATGCCATAAATAGGTAAATAAATATAAACTTTTAATGTTGAGCACCTAATTCTCAAAGTGGACATATTCCAAACACTATAATGAAAATAAAATGATCTTTTCTACCTTTGTTGTCTGGTGACTTTGTTTTTCTGATCATGCTGGCCCAGTATCCGATTCTGCTGCTATCTGTCCTCTTAACTCCATTTCCAGGGCTTCCTTTCCATTTATTTCTTTACTTTCCGCCTTGCTTCTTCATTTCTTGCCCTACAACCGTAAGTAAAAGCTGGGTCCTCCGTAGACTTGACTGTTCAGTGGATCCAGCTTCTGCCTATTTTCTTCCTCCATGTGCAGTTTTTCTCTCTTCCTTTTTGCTCATGTCATCTCCTTCCTCACTCTTCCCTCCCCTCCATGTCCAGCAACCCTCCTCTCCCCTCCATCCACCCATATCCAGCAACTCTCCTCTACCCTGCCCTCCCTTCTCCCATGTCCAGCAACCCTCCTCTCCCCTCCATCCACCATGTCCAGCAATCCTCCTCTCCCCTCCATCCACCCATGTCCAGCAACCCTCCTCTCCCCTCCCCTCCATCCACACATGTCCAGGTCGTCCATCATCTCTCCCATCTGCCCTCAGCTCCCCGATGGCCCTCGTTTCCTTCCTGCTCTGGCCCCCCGCCCTACCTTTAAATATTGTATTTTTCCTGGAGTCGCGGGTGGCGCCGGCATTGAAAGCAGCAGCAGGCTCATCTCGGCGCCAGGCAGCGTTCCCTCGCATGGCTCCGCCCTCTTCTGACGTATTTCCTGTTTCCGCAAGGGTGGAGCCATGCGAGGGAACGCTGCCTGGAGCCGAGATGAGCCTGCTGCTACTTTCAATGCCGGCGCCACCCGCGATTTCAGGAAAAATACAATATTTACAGGTAGGGTGGGGGCCGGGGCAGAAAGGAAACGAGGGCCATCGGGGAGCTGAGGGCAGATGGGAGAGATGATGGACGAACTGGCTGGGGAGGGGGGAAGCCTGCAGCTTGCGGGGTGGAGGCAGCATGGGAGAAAGGTCATGGTCGGTTGGGCTGGGGCCCCAAGCCTCTTATACGGAGCGCCTATGCATGGAAGCTACAAAGTAGTAAATTTAATATGAATCAGAGAAATATTTTCTTCATTCAATGTGTAATTAAACTCTGGAATTTGTTGCCAGAAAATATGATAAAGGCGGTTAGCTTAGCGGGGTTTAAAAAAGGTCTGGATGTCTTCCTAAAGGAAAAGTCCATAGACCATTATTATATTAACTTGGGGAAAATCCACTGCTTATTTCTGGGATAAGAAGCATAAAATGTATTGAACATTTTTGGGATCTTGACAGAGCCTAGAACAGTCAAGTTTCAAATAAAAACTGGTTACATCACTACAGACACTTCCTATTATTTGTGTGCCAAATAAAGAAAGACAAGTCAGTCCTCTGTAACAGCTTTAAGCATAAACATGTACCATCTGCTGGCGAAACAGGAGAAATACACTCCAGAACATAATGCAGGAATATATCAAATGCATATGTAATTTATCTGTAAAAACAAGTAAGGTACCGGAAGATTGGAGGGTGGCCAATGTAACGCTGATTTTTTTAAAAGGTTCCAGAGGAGATCCGGGAAATTATAGTCAGTGCCAGGCAAAATGGTAAAGACTACTATAAAGAACAAAATTACAGAGCATATTCAGAAGCATAGATTAATGAGACAAAGCCAACATGTATTTAGTGAAGGGAAATCTTGTCTCACCAATCTATTACATTTCTTTGAAGGGGTGAACCAACAAGTGGATAAAGGTGAGCCGGTTGATATTGTCTATCTGGATTTTCAAAAGGCATTTGAAAAGTACCTCTTGAAAGACTCCAGAGGAAGTTGGAAAGTCATGGGATAGGAGGTAGTGTTCTCTTGTGGATTAAAAACTGGTTAAAAGACAGAAAACAGAGAGTAGGGTTAAATGGTCAGTATTCTCAATCATAGGAGCCAACTTTTCAAAATGATTGGGGGTGCTGAAATTTTTTTTTTTACAGGTGGTGCATTCCCCGCCCCTCCCTTCCCTCCGCCCCCTCCCTCCGCGTTCCAGCCCTCCCTCTCCCTCCCTCAGAGTTCCAGTCCCTCCCGCCTGCCCACCCTCCCAGTTCCAGGGGCCTGCCCTCCCTCTCTCTCTCCTTTCCCTCCCCCTCTCTCTCTCCTTTCCCTCCCTCCCTTCCCTTCCCTCCCTCCGAGTTCCAAGGCCCGCCTCCCTTACTCCGTCCAAGTTCCAAGGCCCCCCTCCAAGTTCCAAGGCCCCCCTCCGAGTTCCAAGGCCCCCCCTCCGAGTTCCAAGGCCCCCCTCCCTCCCTCTGTCCGAATTTTAAAAGCCCTCTTCTTACCTTACGTCAGTGAAAAGCGTGCACTGCAGGCTCATCGGCGCTTCAGCCTTCCCTTCTGTCTCTTGGCTCTGGTCCCGCCCTCATTTCCTGCTTCCGCAAGGGCGGGACCAGACCAAAGCCGAGAGACAGAAGGGAAGGCTGAAGCGCCGACGAGCCTGCAGTGCATGCTTTTCACTGACGCGAGGTAAGAAGAGGGCTTTTAAAATTCAGACGAACGGAGGGAGGGGGGCCTTGGAACTCGGACGGAGGGGGGCATTGGAACTCGGACTTGGAGGGAGGGGTGGCCTTGGAACTCGGAAGGTAGTAGTAGTTTTAAAATTCTGGCTGGGCTGGAAGGGAACTTCTGGTTCATAAAATATTGGGGGTGCTCGAGCACCCACAGCACCCACAGAGTTGGCGCCTGTGTTCTCAATGGAGAAGGGTAGATAGTGGGGTTCCCCAGGGGTCTGTGCTGGGACTGCTGCTTTTTAACATATTTATAAATGATCTAGTGATGGGAGTAAATAGTGAGGTAAAATTTGCTGATGACACAAAGTTATTCAAAGTTGTTAAATCGCAAGAGGATTGTGAAAATTTACAAGAGGACATTACGAGACTGGGAGACTAGGCATCTAAATGGCAGATGACATTTAACGTGAGCAAGTGCAAAGTGATGCATGTGGGAAGAGGAACCCAAATTATAGCTACGCAATGCACACTTCCACGTTAGGAGTCACCAACCAGGAAAGGGATCTAGGCGTCGTCGGTGATGATATGTTGAAACCCTCTGCTCAGAGTGCGGCGGCGGCGGCTAAGAAAGTAAATAGAATGTTAGGTTTTATTAGGAAAGGAATGGAAAACAAAAATGAAGATGTTATAATGCCTTTGTATTGCTCCATGTTGTGTCCGTTTCTTGAATATTGTGTTCAATTCTGGTCACCGCATCTTAAAAAAATATATAGTGGAATAAGAAAAGGTACAGAGAAGGGCGACGAAAATGATAAAGGGGATGACTTTCCTATGAGGAAAGGCTAAAGTGGCTAGGCCTCAGCTTGGAGAAAAGACGACTGAGGGGAGATATGATAGAGGTCTGTAAAATAATGAGTGGAGTGGAACAGGTAGACGTGAACCGCTTGATTACTCTTTTCAAAAATACTAGGACTAGGGGGCATACAATGAAGCTACAAAGTAGTAAATTTAAAATGAATCAGAGAAAATTTTTCTTCACTCAAAGTGTAATTAAACTCTGGAATTCATTGCCAGATAATGTAGTAAAAGCAGTTAGCTTAGCGGATTTAAAAAATGTTTGGATGGCTTCCTAAAGGAAAAGTCCATAAACCATTATTAAAATGGACTTGGGGAAAATCTACTGCTAATTTCTAGGATACGCAGCATAACATGTATTGTACTATTTTGGGATCTTGCCAGACACTTGTGACCTGGATTGGCCACTGCTGCAAACAGGATGCTGGGCTTGATTGACCTTCGGTATGTCCCAGTATGGCAATACTTACATACTTATGCATGTACTTATGTACTTATGATCTTGTGAACCTCAGCCCTGAGGAGCACATGATGCAGGGACCCATTCCCAGGAACTCTAACCCCCACCCAGTTCATAAGTACATAAGTACATAAGTAGTGCCATACTGGGAAAGACCAAAGGTCCATCTAGCCCAGCATCCTGTCACCGACAGTGGCCAATCCAGGTCAAGGGCACCTGGCACACTCCCCAAACGTAAAAACATTCCAGACAAGTTATACCTAAAAATGCGGAATTTTTCCAAGTCCATTTAATAGCGGTCTATGGACTTGTCCTTTAGGAATCTATCTAACCCCTTTTTAAACTCCGTCAAGCTAACCGCCCGTACCACGTTCTCCGGCAACGAATGCCAGAGTCTAATTACACGTTGGGTGAAGAAAAATTTTCTCCGATTCGTTTTAAATTTACCACACTGTAGCTTCAACTCATGCCCTCTAGTCCTAGTATTTTTGGATAGCGTGAACAGTCGCTTCACATCCACCCGATCCATTCCACTCATTATTTTATACACTTCTATCATATCTCACCTCAGCCGTCTCTTCTCCAAGCTGAAAAGCCCTAGCCTTCTCAGCCTCTCTTCATAGGAAAGTCGTCCCATCCCCACTATCATTTTCGTCGCCCTTCGCTGTACCTTTTCCAATTCTACTATATCTTTTTTGAGATACGGAGACCAGTACTGAACACAATACTCCAGGTGCGGTCGCACCATGGAGCGATACAACGGCATTATAACATCCGCACACCTGGACTCCATACCCTTCCTAATAACACCCAACATTCTATTCGCTTTCCTAGCCGCAGCAGCACACTGAGCAGAAGGTTTCAGTGTATCATCGACGACGACACCCAGATCCCTTTCTTGATCCGTAACTCCTAACGCGGAACCTTGCAAGACGTAGCTATAATTCGGGTTCCTCTTACCCACATGCATCACTTTGCACTTGTCAACATTGAACTTCATCTGCCACTTGCACGCCCATTCTCCCAGTCTCGCAAGGTCCTCCTGTAATCGTTCACATTCCTCCTGCGACTTGACGACCCTGAATAATTTTGTGTCATCGGCGAATTTAATTACCTCACTAGTTATTCCCATCTCTAGGTCATTTATAAATACATTAAAAAGCAACGGACCCAGCACAGACCCCTGCGGGACCCCACTAACTACCCTCCTCCACTGAGAATACTGGCCACGCAATCCTACTCTCTGCTTCCTATCTTTCAACCAGTTCTTAATCCATAATAATACCCTACCTCCGATTCCATGACTCTGCAATTTCTTCAGGAGTCTTTCGTGCGGCACTTTGTCAAACGCCTTCTGAAAATCCAGATATACAATATCAACCGGCTCCCCATTGTCCACATGTTTGCTTACCCCCCCAAAAAAATGCATTAGATTGGTGAGGCAAGACTTCCCTTCACTAAATCCGTGCTGACTTTGTCTCATCAGTCCATGTTTTTGTATATGCTCTGCAATTTTATTCTTAATAATAGCCTCCACCATCTTGCCCGGCACCGACGTCAGACTCACCGGTCTATAATTTCCCGGATCTCCTCTGGAACCCTTCTTAAAAATCGGAGTAACATTGGCTACCCTCCAGTCTTCCGGTACTACACTCGATTTTAGGGACAGATTGCATATTTCTAACAGTAGCTCCGCAAGTTCATTTTTTAGTTCTATTAATACTCTGGGATGAATACCATCAGGTCCCGGTGATTTACTACTCTTCAGCTTGCTGAACTGACCCATTACATCCTCCAAGGTTACAGAGAATTTGTTTAGTTTCTCCGACTCCCCCGCTTCAAATATTCTTTCCGGCACCGGTGTCCCCCCCAAATCCTCCTCGGTGAAGACCGAAGCAAAGAATTCATTTAATTTCTCCGCTACGGCTTTGTCCTCCTTGATCGCCCCTTTAACACCATTTTCGTCCAGCGGCCCAACCGACTCTTTGGCCGGTTTCCTGCTTTTAATGTATCTAAAAAAGTTTTTACTATGTATTTTTGCTTCCAACGCTAATTTCTTCTCAAAGTCCTTTTTTGCCCTCCTTATCTCCGCTTTGCATTTGGCTTGGCATTCCTTATGATCTATCCTGTTACTTTCAGTTGGTTCTCTTCTCCACTTTCTGAAGGATTGTTTTTTGGCTCTAATGATTTCCTTTATCTTACTGTTTAGCCACGCCGGCTGACGTTTAGTCTTTTTTCCCTTTTTTCTAATACGTGGAATATATTTGTCCTGAACCTCCAGGATGGTGTTTTTAAACAGCATCCACGCCTGATGCAAGTTTTTTACTCTGCGAGCTGCTCCTTTCAGTCTTTTTTTCACCATTTTTCTCATTTTGTCGTAATCACCTTTTCTATAGTTAAACGCTAGCGTACTTGATTTCCTAGTTTCACTTCCTTCAATGCCAATATCAAAACCGATCATATTATGATCACTGTTATCAAGCGGCCCTCGTATCGTTACCCCCTGCACTAGATCATGAGCACCACTAAGGACTAAGTCTAGTATTTTTCCTTCTCTTGTCGGCTCCTGAACTAGCTGTTCCTCATGAAGGCAGCCAGAAAAAGGTATGTCCAGTGTGATACAACCTACACATATCCCCACAGTTACTGCATTTCAGCATTAAAATAAAAAAAATACATAAATAGGATATAACTGTGTTTCAGAGTCCACTGCTGTCCCTTGTGTTGCTGCTGACCAGTGCCTGTGCTGTATCTTGTCCAGCAGCCAGGTCCTTCAAAAAGCAAGGTAGAACAATAAATTTATGTATCTGTCAAGGCAGGGCAAGGAAAACACACACTAGCTCCTAGTTCTATAAATTATAGAACACCTGATTCCTAAGGCACATAGAAAAAGCATTTCAACCTGACGGATGTCAACACTCTCACCCAATCACGAACACTGGATCCAGGAGTAATCAGGGAGCTGCTGTAGACCGAGGCACCATAGCTGGGATGGCAAGTGTGTTTTTCCTCTGAAGAAGGCAGTGGCAGAAACTCCAGGCAGATGGTATGGATGGCAGCTCTATCCAGGCAGGTGAGCATGCAGGCAGGGGGACCACTTCTTTAATGAGCCATAAGTGGGTGGCCAGTTTGGCTGGCTAAAAGCCAGACTTCTCTCTGTCCTTCACTCCATCTTCTCTTCCTTTTCGATGATGTTGTCTGGAGCCCTTCTTATACCTTTTCCTGGGGATTTGCAGAGTCATGCTGACCGATGTCTACATGTGGTGTTTTCCATTGTTATGACTTTGAGGGACCACAAACCTGGCTTCAGATGCCATAGCTGTTTCTCTCTTGTCCATGAAGGTCTCCAGCTTGGTAAACAAAGTTGTTATGAACAGTTGTTTTGCCTCTGTTAACCTTGATGTGTCATCAGTGTGCTTGAGGCAGTGGTGTAGCCACAGGTGGGCTGGGGCCCAACCACTTAGGGCTCAGGCCCACCCAACAGTAGCATACGTTTAGCAGTAGCTTGTGAGGATCCCAAGCTCCACCAGCTGAAGACTTCCCCCTGATGGTAATGAAAATTCTACTCCCCGCGATACCAGCACCTGCGCATGCTTCGTTTTCAGCCCAGGTAGAAAGAAGCGTTTTCCCACCAGCTGAGATATATATATTTTTTTTTTTGGGGGGGGGGGGGGGGAGAACACTTGGTACCCAGCCACTTCTTGCCCTGGCCCACCCAACATCTGTTGTCTGGCTGCGCCCCTGGCTTGAGGCCTATTATTTTATTTTTGTTACATTTGTACCCTGCGCTTTCCCACTCATGGCAGGCTCAATGCGGCGGGCAATGGAGGGTTAAGTGACTTGCCCAGAGTCACAAGGAGCTGCCTGTGCCGGGAATCGAACTCAGTTCCTCAGTTCCCCAGGACCAAAGTCCACCACCCTAACCACTAGGCCACCCTAACCACTAGCCTCTACATGAAAACTGACATGGCCAAAGTTTGTGGAAAGTTATGTTCATATTGTAGAATAGTGCTTCACTGCAGTAACTGTTTTGCTCCTACAAAGCACTAATAAATACTGCACTTACCTTTCTTTACTGGAAATTGGACTGTATGTCTTTGGTGTGGACCCCCAGCTAGTGTGGTCCCTAGTCAACTCTGTGGGTGGGGGGGATAGGAAGGGGATTATATCCTTGTGTTCTGCCTGCTGCTGCTGCTGTGTGTGTCCTCTGGTAGAGGCTGTCTTCATTGCAGTGCGAAGTTGTGCAGCATTCAGCAGGCCATGAATAACTTGGCAACCTTTTCTGGGTTGTAGAGGAGCTCCCCCCCCCCCCCCCCCCCCCGAATGGTCCAGACATCGGAATGTGTTTTTGAGCTGGCTAAAGTTATGCACAATGATGGTGCAGGTATTCTTGTGGCTCTTGCTATAGTCCTCCTCCACCTCATTTTGGGGGTGGACAATGGGAGTCATGAGCCAAGTTCTGGGGGTAGCTTCTGTCACCTGTGGGGGGAGCAGGAATCACAGATATGGGTGTGTATTTGTATGTGGACCTTGTTTTGGGGCATCTTTAAGAGAGGGAGGGTGTTGACGTATGGGCGGAGAGTGGGTATGGGTGTTTGGAATTCTAGTACCACTTACCTAGGAGCCAGCCACTGGTGATCTCCCCTCAGTCAAATCTGCAATAGATTCTAGAATGCTCCAGGATATATGTATCATGGATGGACCCTGGGTACCGAGAATACACACACACAGTCTCCCCCTGGGCATCACACATGACTTGCATGTTTATGGAGTGATATGACTGTCTATTCCTATAGGTCTCCTCATGTGCCTGGGAGGGTCTAAGTCTGATATGTGTGCAGTCAATGATGCCAATGACTAAGAGGAACTAGTCTATGGCGTAGATCTGCGCCATGTTGTTCTGGAGGGCCTGGACAGCACTGGGGAAGATAATATAGTGTGAGGTGTGAGTGAGGAAGGCATCGAGGAACTGGGCAAGACAGTTGGTGATGGCAGGCTGGGTGAGGCCTGCACTGACTAAAACATGCTGGTGGCAAGAAAGGTGAGGGAGGCAGTGACCTTAAGGTGGACTGGCACGGGATTATTCCTGTGAGTCCTGGCCTGGAGGAGGAGTTGTACCTGGTCATAGAGGTACTGTATGGCAGCCCTATAAAAGTAGTACCTAGTAAGGAATTGCTGGTCAGTGAGGTCCATGAAGCGGGTCCTGGACCTAAATACTCTGGGATTGGCATATCTCCTCCTGGGCCACCCCTCCAAACTTTCATCTGCATCCAGCAAAGAGTCAGCCACAATAGCATTCAGTGCATCCATGATTGATGTGCAGGTGTCCCACCACCACAGGTGCAACCCACTAATCCCTGTAACACCATTGTGCACTCCTCCATCTACTGCACCCAGTGAGACCTAGCACTCACACTCCTAGCATCAGCAAACATTCATCACACAAACAGCTGGAACTCAAAGCACAGTCTCTCCCAGTACCTGAACACAGTCCTCACGCAAACAGTAGCAACAGAAAGCACAGTGACAAACTAGGAGGGAACAAACAGAGCAACAGTGAGAGACAGAAGACAAGCAGATAGGGGTTTTGAATGACAGGTGTGGGGGTTTGGTGGAGGAAGGGGTGAGATGTAGAGCAAAGAGTGGTGTGGCTGGGGGGCTGGCAGGTGTGTGCAAGGACTTGAGGAGGTGTGACTCAGAGAAGGAAAGGTAGGAAATGGGAGGGTCAATAGGTTCAGACAGGGGCAAACAAACAAAGGTAATTGACCACTCAGCAATTCTCCACTCTTTTTCACAAACTAACAATTCTACCTTTTCACTCTCCAACTCAGCAAAATCACAAATGGGTCCAAAGACATGTATGGTTTTGAGCTAGTCGCTTTTAAAATAAGGAAATTGTTTTGCTATCCGTTATTGTAAAAAAAAATGAACATCGTGTAACATCGCCTATCTCACACCCATGACATGCTCCCAAAACATCCACTGTCAAACCACATTTTCTCTGGGCAAATATTGAACTTAATTTTTTTAATTATTATCATATGACAAATGATGTTGCATGAGAAACATGTCCATCTGCCACTTGTGCCATTTTTTGCACATTTTTTTCTTTTGAAAATGAGTCACCATAAATAACAATCAAAATAATAAATAAGGGAGTCAAGATGGCGGCAGGACTGGAGCTGTGAGTAAGATGCTCTAACTCTACTGGAGATTTCCATACTTCGTTATGCCTCACATGAAGATAAAGGGGAACATTAACGCTCACCCCCCACGACTCAAACAGTTCCCCTGGGGCAGCAGAGAACAGATAGCTTCACAGCGGACTATCTACCACAATAGTTGGAGAGAGTGGCCTAGTGATGGAATTGGGCAAGGGAACATCCACTTCTCTTGGGCTGGAGACATCATTATCAACCCTGATGGCACATATTCTGCCATGCCTAATGACTGCCTCAGATCCCGACAGCAAGGTCTGTACTGCCAAAGTGGCTGTGGTTCAGGGCCCGCAGGAGGACATCAGCCCGAAGGATGTCCATCCTGTGCTGGAGGTTGGGGCGAAGTTTGCTGAAGGCTTCCATGGTGGTTACTTTGGATTCGATCTCAGAAGTTTTGCAGCAGCTCCAAGATGCAGTTTCCAGGTCTACAACAGAGGTAACATCTTTGATTTCTAAAGTTGACCAAATGGCTTGAAAGAGGTTAAACTGGACTTTTCTGCACAGAATTTGATAAATGAGAATATGAAAGATCTTCAAGAGTGTTGCATGTGACAAGTTGGCCTTACATAGAAGATTGGATCAAATAGAGAATTTTAACAGAAGGCTTAACCTGCAAGTTTTGAATTTTCCAAAAACCCCTAGAATTTTGCTGATGGAACTCTTTAAGAAGTACCGTGTTGAGATACTAGGTTTTTCCTCTGACAATATTCCTCCTAAAAATAAGATTCATTATTTGCCAATTGCCTCTAAAAAAAAACTCAGGGGAACTGGAATCAAATGTAGTCCAGGAAGTCTTATTAGGGATCCCTTTTATCACCGGTGGTAGGGCTACTACCAGGTTTGTGTGTGGCAAATCAGCCCTACCACCGAATTCACCTAGGAGCCTGGAAGTAGTTCCGGGCTTGCTGCGCACCATTTGGTATCTGGATAACTTCTGAGAGCTGCCAGGTGCCCGGAAATTTTGTGCCAGAGTCGGGTAGAGATGGGCACAGAATAACCAGGCACAAATCAGCGTTTACAAAAACGCTGATCACCGCAAGCTAAATATCAAGAAGCATGTGTTTACTTTATGAAATGGAAAGCATGTTCATAAAACTTTAACCACCCAGATGCCACCCAACTCTGCCCCTTGGAACGTCTATTTTATCTCCACTAAGCGGTCCTTCTTTGCACAAACATGGAAGTAAAGTGCGATATGCTACCACTTTGTTCAGGGGCCCTTTTACAAAGGTGCGTAAGGGCCTACACATGTCTAGCATGTGCCAAATCAGCATTACTGCCCAGCTATCGTGTTTCCCGGGTGGTAATTCTGAATTTGATGTGCGCCGAAAATACGCGGTAGAAAATATTTTTTATTTTCTACCGCGTGGCGCTTACCCGGCAGTAAATGGCAGTGGACACGTGCTGCATGACTACCACCCAGGTAGCGTGTGAGACCTTACCGCTAAGTCAATGGGTGGTGGTAAGGTCTCAGGCCAAAAATGGACACATGCTGGTTTTTATTTTGCCACACATCCATTTTCCGGTCCCTTAAAAAAGCCATTTTTTCAGGATGTGGCAAAATCTGGCCTAGCACATGCCCAAAAGACACGCTCGCACTGCCGCAGGCCACTTTTTGCTGCAGCTTAGTAAAAGAGCTCCCTCAGTGTGGTGAACCTTGTTTTCATACAACATAATTCTTTCAACAGCCCTTGGTAGCTTTCTCCAGCACATCATTGCAGGGGATGTAATATCGAAAAAGACAGGGAAGTAATGATTACACAGTACTACGGTAGATAAAAAACTGTAGCATTCTGTTTTGACTTATTTCTAAGTTGTTTAAACTGCACAGCTGATATTTATATATTATCACCTTTGGCTTATTTTTATGTTGGCACAAACCCTGCAACAACAACAACAAAAAAGCAAAATATTTCTTTAGAAAATCTCAGTGTGGCAGCCATGAATCTTAGCTGTCTTACCTTGCCAACAGTGTCTGGAGAATGTTTCATGAAAGAAGACACCAACCTTCGAATCACATCCACTGAATAGCTTACTGAAAGGTTTTCTAAGCTAGAAGATGCATTATACACTGACAGAGTTAATAAAAAGCTTTCCAGAGGAAATTAAATCTGTATCATCAATCACTGATATTAAACACCGAGTTAGAGAATTTGAAGGCTCTCTTTCATTTTGCAAAGGAAGTTTGGCATAAAGAGATTGATTATAGTGATTTTCATGTATTTCCTGCTATATGCAGATAAAAAGCTCACTTCTTTGTTATTGCTTTTCATTGGTTCATTTAATATAAGAGTTGCTTTAAAAATATTGCTTTTCAATGTTCAACTTATTCCTGCTATATACTGCCTGGGGTGAAATTCTCCAAAAAGCAGTAAAATAAATCCTAATACATAATTATTTGTTGTATGTTGTACTTTTACTAAGGTGCGCTGAAAAATGGCCTGCGGTAATGTAGGCGCATGTTTTGGCATGCACAGATCCATTTTTCAGCGCGCCTGCAAAAAACGCCTTTTTTAAATTTTTGCTGAAAATAGACGTGTGGCAAAATCAAAATTGGCTTATGTCCATTTTGGGTCTGAGACCTTACCACCAGCCATTGACCTAGCGGTAAAGTCTCACATGGTAACCGGGCAGTAATGACCTATGCACATCAAATGCCACTTGGCACGCATAGAGGACTGCTCCAGAAAATAAAAATTATTTTTTGACGTGTGCCAAAAATGAAATTACTGAATGAGCCACGCGATAACCAGGCGGTAACTCCATTTTGGCGTGCATTGGGCACATGTAGATGCTTACACAGATTAGTAAAAGGTTCCCTATGTATGTGAAACTGTAAACTGCCCAAAAGTGTAACGCTGAGTGGGTATAAATGTAACAAATTAAAGGTTAATTTAAAGAAGCCAAAGCGTATAAGGTCATACCCAGGACTGGCTGAACACTAGGTAGACTAAGCATCTGCCTAGGATATCACAGTTTGGAGTAGCTATCCTATTGTCTAAAGAAGACCCATTGCAGACGACATGAAGTCTTGAGCACCCATGCCTGTTCAGGGCCTGTTGGGTCCCACTAAATTCTTGTTTCAGAAAGGTCAGGATCTGGCAGAAGTTGAATATGCATAGATACTAAAAGCCCTGTGCCAGTCATGATGAAGCTTCTTTATTTATCCGATAGGGGCTTGGATCTGCCCTAGAGGGAATAGGGAAGGGAAGCTACTGAACACCTTTGCGGTGGCAGGAATGAGAGCAGGAGATGCTAAGAGAAGCTGGTAGAGTGGTCAGGAAAGCAAGAATGCAAGTGGAAGAAAAAATAGCCAATATGGTAAAATGGAGGAACAAGACATTTTTTAGATATGTTAGTGATAGGAGGAAGTGCAAAAGTGGCATTGTGAGACTCAAATGTGAAGGGAAGGAACATGTAGAGGCTGATAAAGATATGGTGGAATTGCTTAACAAATATTTCTGTTGTGTTCACAGCTAAAGGACCAGAAGCAGGACCACAGAAGACAAACACAAATAGGCATGGGGGGTGGGGGTGGGGGGCGGGAGGGTATAGACCCTGAATAATTTTCAGAGGACTGTGTTCGTGAGAAGCTGGCTAAACTTAAGATGGACAAAGCAATGGTGCCAGATGGCACACATCCAAGGGTAGAGAAGAAACTTAGGGAAGTTTTAGCAGCTTCGCTGGCTGACATTTTCAATACTTTTCTAAAGTCAGGAGTGATCCTGGAGGACATGATAAGAGCAGAAGTGGTCTCTCTTAAAAAATGCGGAAGTGAGGAAGAGGTTGGGAATGACAGGCCAGTAACTCTGACTTCTGTGGTAAGTAAATTAATGGAAACACTGTTAAAATAGAGAATAGTAAAGCCTTTGACACGGGTCCTCATAGATGACTGATAAATAAACTGAGTGACCTTGGTATGGGTCCTAAACTGACTAACTGGGTTAGGAACTGTTTGAGTGGAAGGCGACAGAGGGTAGTGGTAAATAGAGCTCATTCTGAGGAAAAGGATGTTACCAGTGGTGTGCCACAAGGTTCAGTTCTTGGGCTGGTTCTTTTTAACATTTTTGTAAGCAATACTGCTGAAGGGCTGTTTGGTAAGGTTTGACTCTTTGTGAATGATATCAAAATCTACAGTAGGGTAGAGACCACTGATGGTGTGGATAACATGAAGGACTTAGCGAAGCTAGAAGAATGGTCTGGAGTTTGGCAGCTTAGATTTAATGCTAAAAAATGCAGGGTAATGTGTTTGGGCTGCAAAAAGCCAATGGAATGGTACAGTTTAGGGGGTGAAAAACTTTTGTGCATAAAAGAAGAGCAAGACTTGGGTGTAATTGTATATGATGAGCCTAAGGTGGCCAAACAGATAGAAAAGGTGATGGCAAAAGCTAGAAAGACACTTGGGTGCATAGGGAGAGGAATGGCCATTAGGAAAAAAGGAGATAATGATGTCCCTGTACAAGACTCTGGTGAGACCTCATTTAGAATATTGTGTACAATTCTGGCGACTGCACCTTCAAAAAAATATAAAGAGAATGGAGTTGGTCCAGAAAGTGGCTACTAAAATGGTTAGTGGTCTTCATTATAAAGTGTATGGGGACAGACTTAAAGATCTCAATATATATACTTTGGAAGAAAGGCGAGAGAGGGGAGATATGATAAAGACATTTAAATACCTATACGGCATAAATGCACAAGAGGCAAGTCTCTTTCAGCTGAAAGAAAGCTCTGGAATGAGGGGGCATAGGATGAAGATGAAAGGGGATAGAATCAGTAGTAACCTGAGGAAATACTTCTTCATGGAAAGGTGGTGAATTCGTGGGTGGAAGTGGTGGAGATGAAAACAGTATCTGATTTCAGAGAGCTTGGGACAAGTACATAGGATCTCTAAGGGAGTGATAAGGAGAGTAGATGGCATGGATGGGCAGACTGGATAGGCCATATGGTCTTTGTCTACATTTTTCTATGACACCTCAGGAAAGGGAGGTAGTGAAGAGGAGATGCTGAACACCTCATTAGTGGGTAAAGGTAGGGAAGCAGAGAGATTATAGGTATTATGTTGGGGGGCTTATGTAAGAAAGGGGAGATTCTGAACACCTTTTCAGCGTTTAATGCATAAGCTTGTGACCTAGGTGATGGCATACAGTCATTTTTGGTTGACACATTTTTATTTATTTTTGTCCTATTGCATTAGAACCAGTTTTTTAAAATAGCTTTTTGGTACAACATATGTCCATTTCCGGTTCTACCTTGTTGCACTAACATATATTGCATCTATAGCTGGATCACTATCCTCACTGTTTGTCCTGGCACACTTTTTGAATTCACCCGCCTATGCCCACCTGACGGCTCGCTATGCCAGTAAAGGTATACCATACTAACATCACACAATGTTTTACATTGATTGTTATACTTTGCGTTGAAATTTTTTTAGGTCAATCTATAAGACAGCTTTTTTTCTTTCATATAACTTATCCAACATGCACTGTTTCTTTTGTGATTTTAAACTGGGAGTAAGGGCACAACACTTCACCCTCTATAGCCCAGTCCTCGCTCTCTCTCTTTATCCTTCCACTTTATAGCAGCACATCTATCAGTTACCACATACACATACACTATATTGTCAGATGGTTTCTCCTTTACATGTTACTGAGATATTTTAGGTCACATCAGTTATATGGATTGGAAAGACCCTTTTGCGTATTAGTATCTGTTATGTGTATTTTCTCTTTACTTGCAAAAGTACAGGTGAGATGTTTTGACTTAGCAATTTTTTAACCTTAGTCACAAGTGTAATGAGTAAAGCCTTAGTGCTATGCATAGGATGGAATGGAAACCATACCGGGAACTGTGCAAACCTTGAAAATTATCTCAACAATTCATTGTTTGTTTAGCCACATCTGATTCCACCAACTTCGCTACCCATGATATACTTGCCACTGGATGAAAATTAGCCGGCTTAGATATATCCAGTCCAGTTGATTTAGGTATGGGTGTCAAAATTATTTTTCCCATTTCCAACGGAAAATGACCCTTAAAAAGGAACCTATTTACTAAAGAGGTTAACCAACTTATCAATTCCTTTGTGATATTCATTAACAAGTAAAAAGGACAGTGATCTAATATACAGAATTTTCCAGCCAAGTTCTGTAATATTTTTTGCACTTCCTCGACCGAAACGGGATTAAAATTTGACCAATTCTGGTCAACACTCACTCCTTTATCAATATCTATAACCCCGGTTAATATCACACCTCCAAAATCTAACCCTGAGGAAATCAATTCTGATCTGATAGTATCTATCTTTTCTCTAAAAAAAAGCAGCCAGATCTTCCACTGTAGGTTGCAAATTATCAGATATCTGGGTTACTGAGTTAGTTGCTGTCAATGACTTAAAAATCTGAAATGCAATGAAAAGATTTCAGTCCAGGATTTTAGAAAACACAACAGGAACCTTACTAAAAATGCTGCAATAGGCAATTCAAATTCTTCCAAAATAACACAGTTGTTGGGAATCCAACTTGATAATTCTGTACAAACAAGTCACAAACCAACTTAGGGATATGGTGTAAATCCTCTCATCCAGTTTGTAGATCCTACAGTATGTACATATTTACAACTCTTCCTGTCCATTACCCATCCTTTCAGGGTGGATCTATCTAAGGCTGTGCCTGCAGCACTGGTGCCACAAGCTATCTTCTTATGGACCAGACCTTCCTGTCTGTCCACACTCTGTCCCAAAGTGTACCTCTTCAGGCTCCAACCGGCTCTTCCATGTTCTTGCTCCAAGGTTGGGATCCCCTGCTTCCTACATGGACCACTCCTCTACTTCACAGTTACTGATTTAACTGGCAAAGACCTCTCCTTGATTCAACCTTAGTTTTTTATTCCCATCCAGGACTCCCCCTTCTCCACAAGGGTTCTGGTGGGAGTAGAGGCAACCAAAGACCTCGTGCTTTCCCAAACCACAATATTTATTAACTCTAAACTCCTCCCTTACTGGCATTCAACAACCAAGATCATTTCCCTCAGTACTTTCCCACAAATACTCCCCTTGGACCTGGTCTTCAACTCTCCCTTTCCAAGCAGTTCCCTCTCTCCAATGACTCCAGGGAGGGGCTCTCATATCACTCAGTAATCCCTATTGTAATAGGGGATTACACTCTTCCCCCAGTAAAGAAAAAGATGAATTCCCTGATTCCATCACAGGGAATCATCTTCCCTTGACCTCAAGGGCCAATCTCACCCTCCCCCCCCCCTCAATCTTTCACTGTCCACTGCGGCTGTTCCTGATGCCTTCAAACATGCCGTAGTCACACTACTCCTTAAAAAAACCTTCATTGGACCCTACCTGTCCTTCCAACTATCACCCCATCTCCCTCCTCCCTTTCCTATCCAAGATACTTGAACGTGCTGTTCACAGCCATTGCCTTGATTTTCTTTCATCTTAAGCTATTCTTAATCCATTCAATCTGGCTTTCGCCCCCTTCATTCAACTGAAACAGTGCTTGCTAAAGTCTCCAATGACCTGTTCCTGGCCAGATCCAAAGGTCTCTATTCTATCCTCATCCTTCTCGATCTATCTGCTGCTTTTGACACTGTTGATCACAGCCTACTCCTTGATACGCTGTCCTCACTTGGATTTCATGGCTCTGTTCTTTCCTGGTTTTCTTCTTATCTCTCCCAGTGTACCTTTAGTGTATACTCTAGTGGATCCTCCTCTACTTCTATCCCACTGTCAGTTAGTTTACCTCAGGGATCCGTCCTGGGACCTCTTCTTTTCTCCATCTATACTTCTTCCCTTGGTACTCTGATCTCATCCCATGGTTTTCAGTATCATTTTTATGCTGATGACTCCCAGGTCTACCTCTCCACACCAGAAATCTCAGCCGAAATCCAGGCCAAAGTATCAGCCTGCCTGTCTGACGTTGCTGCCTGGATGTCTCAGCGCCATCTGAAACTAAACATGACCAAGACTGAGCTTCTCATCTTTCCCCCTAAACCAACCTCTCCTCCTCCCCCATTCTCTATTTCTGTGGATAACACTCTCATCCTTCCTGTCTCATCAGCTCGTAACCTTGGGGTCATCTTCGACTCCTCCCTCTCCTTCTCTGCACATATTCAGCAGACTGCTAAAACCTGTCGTTTCTTTCTCTATAATATCAGCAAAATTCGCCCTTTCCTTTCTAAGCATACTACCAGAACCCTCATCCACACTCTTATCACCTCTCGCTTAGACTATTGCAACTTGCTTCTCACAGGTCTCCCACTTAGCCATCTCGCTCCTCTTCAATCTGTTCAAAATTCTGCTGCATGACTAATATTCCACCAGTGTCGTTATGCTCATATTAGCCCTCTCCTCAAGTCACTTCACTGGCTTCCTATCCGTTTCCACATACAGTTCAAACTCCTCTTATTGACCTATAAGTGCATTCACTCTGCAGCTCCTCAGTACCTCTCCACTCTCATCTCTCCCTACATTCCTCCCAGGGAACTCCATTCACTGGGTAAATCTCTCTTATCTGCACCCTTCTCCTCCACTGCTAACTCTAGACTCCGTTCCTTTTATCTTGCTGCACCATATGCCTGGAATAGACTTCCTGAGCCGGTACATCAAGCTCCATCTCTGGCAGTCTTCAAATCTAAGCTAAAAGCCCACCTTTTTGATGCAGCCTTTAACTCCTAACCCTTATTCACTTGTTCAGAACCCTTATTTTATCATCCTCACTTTAATATTCACTTATCTCTTGTTTGTCCTGTTTGTCTGTCCTATTTAGATTGTAAGCTCTGTTGAGCAGGGACTGTCTCTTCATGTTCAAGTGTACAGTGCTGCATACATCTAGTAGCACTTTAGAAATGATATGTAGTAGTAGTAGTAGTAGAACTGTGTTTCAATGGGAACTGAAGAGTGCAGGAGGCATACCTTGGTTGTGACAGATGGTAGGTTTTTATCTTTCAAAAAACTGACAACCCTAGAAGCAGAAGGAGGTAGCATAGGCTTCTATCTACCTCACCCCCCCCCCCCCCCCCCACTCACTCCACCCTAGCCTGTTCCAACAGCCGCAACATCTCCACAGGTCACTGAAGGAAGAAAAAGAGAGGATGGGTCATCATTGTCATGGTAGTAGGAGGAGAATTGATCAATGCCTTTGTTTGGCCTGGCCAAGTGTAAGGAATAGAGAAAGGCATTTAGGGAGCAAGAGGGGAAAGAGAGAAGGGGAGGGAGCAGTGGAACACAAAGAGGGGTGGGGGTTGGGTCTTTTGCAAGAAAGAAGGAAAGAGGCAAAACTGGGTACAGAGGGGATGGCACAGAGGAAAGAATTTAGGGTGGCAATAGATGAAGAGAGATGGTGTTAGGGCTGGGGCATGACAGAAAGAAAGAAAGAACAGGTGTGAGGGGAAGGAGGGGATGTGGGCAGAGTGTGGGAAGTTCAGGGTACAAGGAAGGAAGAGTAATGGGATAAGGACAGAGAAGAGAATGTGGGATTGGGTTAAGTAAGGAACAGAGGAAATACGGTGACAAGAAAGGAAGAGAAGGTAGTGGGAATGAGAGAGAGAGTGGAGGAAGAGAGGATGTAAATGGTTAACAGGATAAGGGATGGTGAAGGGAATTAGAGACAAACAGGGAAGTGAAAGGGATAAGAGAAATAGGAAGAAGCTGTTGGGTACAGTTTACATGGGGAAAGAAGATTGGGAAGTGATATAGTTGGTAGTTTGTTGGGGTCACTGAGTCCTACTATCTCCACTGGGGGTAGAAACTGCTATGTTGGGGCCACCAAGCCCCTCTTGTTTCTTATTGGAGTGGGAGATGTTAGAGGGGCTTGGTGGGCCCAACCTATGTTCTTGCTGGAGTGGGCAGTATGGTGTTGGGGCTGCTGAGCCCTTCTTGTTGTTTTTGGTAGGGACTGTCGAACCTCTCTTGTTGTTTGATACATTTACTAAATCCCCTGTTGTAAATGTCACTGCACACCACTGCAATTAATAAAGCAATTATTTAAACTTGTTTTTAATTTTCTTTATATAAAATTAATGCACTTCCTTTTCCTTCTGGATGAATATGAAGACAACAGCAACATGACCTCCACTAAGTGTACCACTTGTCCTATTCTCCAATATGATTTTGTTATTTAGTTCTGAAGTGTTATGTATAACAGTGAGATACAGTGTTATGCATTCCATTATTAATGAAATGAACTGTTTTCGATTGAAAATCATGCATCCTGTCTCCCTGGACTTTTTCTCTAAACAAGATGAAAATTGGTTGATGTAGTTTTCCTACTAAAGTAATCTTGATAATGTATTCATGCACCAGGCATAATGGTAAATTATGAGGGACTAGAGTGTATAGTTTTCCAATTTTGTTTCTCCTTTCCAAAGCATTAGAAAATGTTCTACTTTGTTCCTGTTTTTAATTCTTTTTGTCAGCAGATAACAGAGGGCCTGATTTACCAAAGGATTTCTTTCTTTCTTTCTTTCTTTCTTTCTTTTTCTTTCTTCCCTAGAACATGAATCAGTATCATGGTCACCCCCCAAAACACATTTAATAGGACAGTATGATCAACGTTAGCAACCACAGCAGCAACTACAAGACAAAAAGCTTACCTTGACAAATTCTCTGTATCCCCCATTGATCTTTTTTTAAAATTTTTCCCCTTCTCCCTTTTACCCCATTCTTCCCTCCCCACCTCCCCCTACACCTCTCCTAGATGTCTTCATCCAAACCACCTTTTCTCATGAGCTTACTGTAACTGACACTCAATTCACTTTAAACTGCGCTTTCAAGGAAATTGAGACTGGAATTGTTTCCATAGATAGTAATACCGTTTCTTTGAAGATATTAGTACTGTATACACTGTAATGCTGCTCTGAGCTCCTAATGAGCCATATCATACATTATTTTAGCCAACAGTTTTATTGAAGGTGCTTCCACTGATGTCCAAGATATCACTATAACTTTCCACACAAACATAGCGGCCAGCCATACAAACCATTTTTTTTTTACACTGGGAGATCCTGCACAATTTAAGTTGCACTGGCGTCCAGTAGAAGCTAGGGTGCTGTTAAAATTGGGGTGTTTATTATACAAGATTGTTTGTGGTTTAAGCCTTCGATATATGCTTTCTTTAATATGTTGCCCAAATTCAGCTTTACAATACAATATTCGTAATCTGTCTTTTTTTCTTTTCCTAGTCCTCGGGGAATTACTTCTATTTTAAAGTGCGTTCCTAGTTATGCTACTTTTAAGAATGACATTATTGTTTTATAAACATGCATTAGGGAAGTAATTAGAGTGTAATGTATATTGCTATATTAGGATTATTATAGATTTAGATAATTCTGTTTATAATTTTAATTGTTATTATTACATGCTAGATTTTTTTTTCTTTAATCTAGTATCTTTGTTGTAACCCACTATAAACTATTTTTTTGGTATTAGCGGGCAATAAATGAACTACCTGTAATGTCTTTGTGAGAAGTCCAAGAAAGTGCCTATTTTCAGCCATTTTTAATAAAAGGCAACATAGGTGCTATGTGTCTTTATAAAATGTGCTTCCAAATCCAGGCCTAATAGTGCCCCAAATTCCAAGGCACATATTTAAACCTTTCATTAAGACATATAAGATGCCTATGGTGCTCATTTTCAAAAGAGAAAAACATCTAAAAAGTGGCGTAAAGCAGCATTTGGATGTTTTTCTCACAAAAACGACCAAATCAGTATGTTCAAAACCTTTTTTTCCTACGTTTTTCATGTTCATCTGCAGTACATCCAAATGTCAAGGGGGGGGGGGGGGGGGGGTGTTGGGGCGTGTTAAGGGTAGGATTTGGGAATTTCTAAGACTTAGACATTTTTCAGCCATAATGGAACAAAAGAAAACAAAAGCTAAGAAGTTTTGAGCTAGACCTGTTTTTATAACGAATAAGGTACAAAAAGATGCCCTAAATGACCAGATGACCACTGAAGAGAATCAGGGATGACCCCCCAATACCCATTCAGTGGTCACAGATGCCCTCCCATCCCCCCAAAACATGTGAATAAAAATATGAATTACCAGTCTCTATGACAGCCTCAGATGTTATAGCCAGGTTATCTCAGTTGATAACACCCTGATCCTCCTCGTCCCATCTGCCCGCAACCTCGGAGTCATCTTCGACTCCTCCCTCTCCTTCTCTGCGCATATCCAACAGACTGCCAAGACCTGTCGCTTCTTCCTCTTCAACATCAGCAAAATCGCCCTTTCCTATCTGAGCACACCACACGAACTCTCGTCCATGCTCTCATTACCTCTTGCCCTTGACTACTGCAACTTACTCCTCACCGCCTCCCACTTAGCCATCTATCCCCACTTCATCCATCAGAACGCTGCCGCACGTCTAATATTCCGCCAGAACCGATATACTCACATCACCCCTCTCCTCAAGTCACTTCACTGGCTTCCGATCAGATACCACATACAATTCAAGATTCTCCTCCTTACCTACAAATGCACCCGGTCTGCGGCTCCTCACTACCTCTCCTCCCTCATCTCCCCTATGTTCCCACCGTAACCTCCACTCACAGGACAAATCCCTCCTCTCAGTTCCTTCTCCACCACTGCCAACTCCAGGCTCCGCTCATTCTGCCTTGCCTCACCCTTTGCCTGGAACAATCTTCCTCAACCCCTACGCCAAGCCCCCTCCCTACCCATTTTCAAATCTCTGCTTAAAACTCACCTCTTCAATGCTGCTTTCGGCACCTAACCTTTTGTGAATTATAGTATTTTCTATCAGATGGACTCTATACTTGTTTTTAGATTGTACACCTGTTTTTTAGATTGTCTTTTAGATTGTAAGCTCCTTGAGCAGGGACTGTCCTATGTTAAATTGTACAGCGCTGCGTAACCCTGGTAGCGCTTAGAAATGTCAAGTAGTAGTAGTAGTAGTAGTATGAGCAGCATGCAAGTCCCTGGAGTAGGTGCAGTACACTATGGAGTGGGGGACTCGGGTTCCTATCTCCCTCTACCTGTCACAGTTGTGGTGGAAACTGTGACCCATCCCAAAGTCACCAAAATCCTGCTGTACCCACATATAGGTGCCCCCTTCACCCATAATGGCTGTTGTTGTAGTATACAGTGGGGAGAAGTAGGTTTGCGGTGGATTTTTGGAGGGCTCAGCGGACAAGATAAGGGAGCAAAGGTGAGATGTGTACCTGGAAGCATTTTTATGAAGTGCACAGAAGTGTCCCCTAGGGTGCCCCATTGCTCTCCTGGAATGTCTGGGGGACCACTCTGCTAAAAATGCTGGCTCTTCCTACAATCCATTGGCTTGATTTTCTACGTTTGCACTTATCGTTGTTGTTTTTTTTTGTTTGAAAATTATTTTTGTAAAAAAGATAAGACGTTTTTCTTTTTCGAAAATAACCTTCTCTCCTTTTCGGATTTTGGTCATTTTGTGCAAAATGTCCAAAGTTGGGCTTAGACATTCATATCGAAATGCCCCTCCACATCACCTTTTTGGGTATCTCATACAGGCAAAACTGCATACTGTAGAAGTTACATATGTGAACAAGGCTACAGAAAATTAAATGGCTGTATATATATATATGCATGCTGACAAGATAATATGTAGATATAAGTAGAACAGAGCTGAAGCACATTTGCGATGTATGTTCTTATTTTATAATATGTGAGTGCACACATAAAATACATACACAAATGTATGCCATCTATAGAGCAGGTATGAATTTGTGTACCAGAGAGTCTGGGTAACTGTTGTATAAAGGCATATAGACACGTACATTGTCTTTAGACTTTTAACACAGGATCATGCTATAATATTAGCCCTCAACCCCCAGATTCTATATAGCACGCCTAGAGTTACAAGCGATTCTATGCATAAGTCTAGGTGTATTTTATAACTTTGCATGTAGATTAATTGTTTTAACAAGGTGTTAAGTGTTGTTAACAGCTCTTAACAAACAATAATGAGCACTAATTGGCAAAAATTACAATTTATGCCTTTACATTGCTAAGCATATTCTGCAGTGTACTTCGCTTAAATTATAACATGCACAGGCAAAAAGGGGCATATTTAAGGGTGTGGAAATGGGCATTTTGTGGGTGTTCCAAAATGTACACACATTGTTATAAAATATGGGCCATTGCGCGTAAATCTATGTGCAGGGATTTACACCAGCTTTTCATTGCCGTAAATGGATGTGGGTAGATTCAGTCATATGAATTATGCGTAAGTGTATTCTAAATACTGTGCATACATTTATGCACAGTATTTAGAATGCGCTTAAACGTAATTGCTTAAATCTTAGGCACCATATATAGAATTGGGCCCCAAACCCCTAATTCTATAAAAGTCACCAAAAATTGTGTGCGTAAATTTGGGCATGTACTCAATTTGCGCACTCAATTTAAGTGAATAATGAGCCAATCAGTGCCAATAACTGTCTTTTAACAAGCAGTATTATACATTTAATTGGCATTTATGCATGGTCAGAAAAAGGGGGTACAGAAATGGGAGGGGCATGGGCATAACGGGGCTGTTCCTAAAACTAATGCACATTGTTGTAGAATAACGGGGATACAGTACATTTGCATCATGTTTCAGTAGGTGCAAATGGCCACACCTAAAGTTAGGTGCAGTTGCCAGGCATAAGTGCTATTCTATAAACTGTGCCTAACTTTTAACCATGGCTTATAGAATAGCGCATTTTTGGCGCCAATATTTTAGCGCCATATATAGAATCTAGCCCCAAATGTCTACACTTTGCACTTACTAATTTCAAAAGAGAATTAGTATGGGTCCTTTCTTTCAGAAAATTGTTGTAATGTGCCCACATTAAAACTGCTCACGTAGCTTGCATCCACACAAGCAGTTTCAGAATTTCCTTCTTTAGTTAAGATGGCAAGCTCTGGCATTGGCAGTAGAATGAATTAGACAGCTTGACAATAGGCTTGTCAATCCTGACTTATGTTGGAGGGATTTGTAGACAAGTACAGCAAGGGTATTAACAGCCAGTGGTTGAACAGATGGTTTAGTGGACCAAGGGGCTGACTCACACACAGCAGGGAGACATTACACAGTTACAGCAAAAGCAATTTATTTAGTAAATGTTCCTTGGCTGCTGTCTGAAAAATGGAAAACAAGAGGTTCTATTAGAAAAGAAGCAAATGCATGGAGGTGTGGGATGCACCTGTTCACTGTACATTACAACAGCAAGCAAGCCATTGGTTTCTCCAAGTAGCAATGTAGTGCGTAAGATGGTATCATTACATGATGTTAGTGTTAAGAATAAAATTCATGTGTTATTCTTTTTTCTCATGTACCATCTTATTATAGCCATGCACCATTAAAAAAAAAACATTAGGCTGCTGGGTCACATGCGAAGTAAATGAAAGAAGGAAGCTTTCTTTTTAATCTTTTTAAGAGGCATTTTTGTTATGTATCAATAGACGCAGTCATGTTGTCACAATCAACATCAATGCATTGTTCAAGCTTGTTTCATTAAGTGAAGAAAACATAAGTAAGTTCTAAAAGTTGTGAAATGTCAGTTAGGGGTGGGCATTAGGAATTTGCAACCCCTCCCTTTTTATGTGTGTACTTTATTTTGTATCTATATTTTCATTAACAGAACCATTAAAAAGGGAGGTATAAAGGGGGAGATTATATATATGGTACCTAAAAAATCCACATGAAAACATTTCCTCCTAAGTGTATTCTATATGTGGACCCTAGACTTAGGCGCAGTATATAGAATATGCTTAGTTGATTTCCCAGTGCCTAAAACTACACACATCTATTTACACCAACGAAAACATGGTGTAAATCCTGGTGTGTAGATTTAGGCACACTGAGCCATATTCTATAACTAAGGATGTAAATTTTAGAATGCCCATGAAATGCCCATTCCCAGCCGATAACCATGCCCCTTTTAGCCTGTGCGCATTAAAATTTAGGTGTTCTGTATTACAGAATATGCTTAGCGATTTGTGAGCATAAATTCTAATTATTGTCAATTAGTGCTTACTATTGCTTGTTAAGTGCTGTTAACGCTTAGTGGTTTGTTAAGCCAATTAAGTTACATGTGCATTTATAGAATCCACTTGGATTTTGGCACAGAACACTAGGTGCGCTGTAGAGAATCTGGGAGTAAATTTGGCGCTTCTTCAATAAGGGGAAAATTTTATAAATTGTGCTCAAAATGTGACACAAAACAAAATTGGTGCTAAATGGTATTCTATAACAGGCGCTGTGGGAATGGTGCCCTTTAGCGCTATAGAAATGCTAAATAGTAGTAATAGTACTTTAAGAATAACACGTAGTGCCAGGATCTGCACCATGGGGTAGTTTGACAGTTTCATTTGGGGGGGCAAAGAGTGGGGCGTGTTGCTCCCCCCTCAGCCGCCCCCCCCCCCCCCCCCCCCGGAGTCTTCCAGTGGCACCCGGTATCATCTTCCCCAGTCTTCCAATCCCCCAAGCCACCGGTAGCCTCAGCGAAAGAAGCACGCCCCGGAGACCCTTCTCTCTTCTACAGCTTCCCGCCTGCAAGGGAACAGGAAGTTGAAGGAGAAAGAAAGGCTTCTGGGGGCATGCTGCTTTCTCGCAGAGGCTGCCGGCGACTCGGGGATTGGAGGATGGGGTGTCAGCTTGTTTGAGGGGACACTGCCCGCCCTTGCTCCCCCCCCCCCAAACTATGCCCATGATCTGCACTGAACTATGAGTGCGAGGAGTTACACCAACTAAAACCAGGTATATATTCCAGTATGCAAGCTGGATGTGTTTCCCCTTAATTCTATAACACTGTGTGCATTTTAAGGGAATGCCTCTGACCCATCCAAGCCCTGTCCACGTCCACACCCCCTTTGCACATGCGCATAAGTGTGTTTTCACACAGATCTGCTGTTTCTGCCCCATTTTGGCACCTTGCATCTGTTAGAATGCTTTTCTGCACCAAAATTTAGGTGCCTACACGCACCCAACGTGCACCAGAATGGACTTACCACCTGACTACCACATGGCTCTGGTGGTAATTTCATTTTTGGCACATGTCCGATATGTGCGTCTGAAAATATATTTTCTTTTCTGGAGCGTGTAGTGGACACGCACCAAGTGGCATCTGATGCGCATAGGTCATTACTACCCAAATTCTTTACAGCTAGGTCTATGGCTGGCGGTGAGATCAGAGACCCGAAATGGACGTGCGGCAATTTTGATTTTGCAACATGGCCATTTGGTGGGAGAAAAAAGGCCTTTTTTGACAGGCACGCTGAAAATGACCCAAAACCCGTGCCTATACTACCGCAAGCCACTTTTCCAGCGCGTCTTTGAAAAAGGACCCCTTAGAGAGGAAGTGGAACCTAACTGTTTGGCGCCACATATCAAATTTTCCCCTAAGTGTCTGTCTTGTGTGTTAAATGCAGGGCAGGTGCTGGGCATGTTCCCTATATTTACTTCTCGGGCTTTGAACTTAGGACAAGTAAAGTCGCCCAAGTTCTCATCAGGGACGCCCTTCTTTTTTCCATTATTGGTCGAGGACGCCCATGTGTTAGGCACGCCCCAGTCCCGCCTTCACTACGCTTCCGACACACCCCCGCGAACTTTGGTCGTCCCCGCGATGGAAAGCAGTTGAGGACACCCAAAATCGGCTTTTGATTATGCCGATTTGGGCGACCCTGGGAGAAGGACGCCCATCTCCCGATTTGTAACATAGTAACATAGTAGATGACGGCAGAAAAAGACCTGCACGGTTCATCCAGTCTGCCAAACAAGATAACTCATATGTGCTACTTTTTGTGTATACCCTACTTTGATTTGTACCTGTGCTCTTCAGGGCACAGACCGTATAAGTCTGCCCACCCGAACTCTCATCCACTCTCTCATTACCTCTTGCCTTGACTACTGCAACCTACTCCTCACTGGCCTCCCACTTAGCCATCTATCCCCCCTTCAGTCCGTTCAGAACTCTGCTGCACGTCTTATCTTCCGCCTGGACCGATATACTCATATCACCCCTCTCCTCAATTCACTTCACTGGCTTCCGATCAGGCACCGCATACAGTTCAAGCTTCTCCTACTAACCTACAAATGCACTCGATCTGCAGCCCCTCCTTACCTCTCTACCCTCATCTCCCCTTACGTTCCTACCCGTAACCTCCACTCTCAAGACAAATCCCTCCTTTCAGTACCCTTCTCCACCAACTCCAGGCTCCGCCCTTTCTGCCTCGCCTCACCCCATGCTTGGAGTAAACTCCCTGAGCTCATACACCAGGCCCCCTCCCTGCCCATCTTCAAATCCTTGCTCAAAGCCCACCTCTTCAATGTACAGCGCTGCGTAACCCTAGTAGCGCTCTAGAAATGTTCAGTAGTAGTAGTAGATCCACTAACTCTCACGCTGATGTAATTTGGTTTTGCAATCCCCACGTTTATGCAGTCCTTCTAAATCCATTACAAAGTACCTCAAATCCTTAAAAGAATGATTCAGCTGTTCACAGTGTGCTACCAAAGGCACCTTTAGATTTTTCCTCTTCAATTAGATGTGTACTTTGACATGCACAGTTTGTAAGATCTGGTGGCCATACCAATATATAGTTTCTCACAAGGACACTGCACAGCATATATCACATGATCTGATTTACAGGTGGTAAAATGTCTTAATTGATATACTTTTCCATCTTTTGGATTCACAAATTGTTTAATCTGTAAAGTTATCTCATGAATGTTACAAGCACTGCATTTATAATGTCCCTTAAGAATATCCTGATGAACTTTAGAAACCTCAGGGGATTCTGCAGGGCTCAATTTTTCTTTCAAATTAGCCCCACATGAAAAAGCTATCCTAAGATTACTGTCTTGAAAACATAGATGTATCTGAACCACATTCTATCTTTTCCTCAAAATGTTGGCCCATCTTGAACCAGAAAATGTGTGTTTAAATACGCGTCTGTTTGTCATCAAATTCTCACATGCTTTTTGAGAGTTTAATAACAGATGTTGAAACTGCTGATCTGCTGCTACTGATCTTAAACCTGCCATTAAATCATCCATAGTTCCTGAAGACTGAAGGGTGGCTAATGTGACGTTGATTTTTAAAAAGGGTTCCAGGGGTGATCCGGGACATTACAGACTGGTAAGCCTAACTTCAGTACCGGGCAAAATAGTGGAAACTATTATAAAGAATAAAATTATAGAATACTTAGACAAACATGGTTTAATGAGACAGAGTCAGCATAGATTCAGCCAAGGAAGGTCGTGCCTCACTAATTTGCTTAATTTCTTTGAAGGTGTAAATAAACATGTCGATAAAGGTGAGCCAGTTGATGTAGTGTATCTAGATTTTCAGAACGTTTTTGACAAGGTTCCTCATGAGAGACTCCTAAGAAAATTAAGGAGTCATGGGATAGGAGGCAATGTCTTCCTGTGGATTAAAAATTGGTTATTGGACAGAAAACAGAAGGTAGGATTAAATGGCCATTTTTCTGAATGAAGGAAGGTGAATAGTGGGGTGCCGCAGGGATCTGTACTGAGACCTGTGTTATTTAACATATTTATAAATGATCTGGAAATCGGGACGACGAGTGTGATGATTAAATTTGCAGATGACATGAAACTATTCAAAGTTGTCAAAACACATGCGGATTGTGAAAAATTGCAGGAAGACCTTAGGAAACTGGAAGACCGAGCTTCCAAATGGCAGATGAAAATGAATGTAGACAAATGCAAAGCGATGCACATTGGGAAGAATAATCCAAATCATAGTTACCTGATGCTCCACTTTAGGAGTCAGCAGTCAAGAAAAAGATCTAGGTTTCATTGTAGACAATAAGTTGAAATCTTCTGCTCAGTGTGCAGTGGCGGCCAAAAATGCAAACAGGATGCTAGGAATATTAGTTGGGGGATGCAAATAAGATACAATACAGACTGAGAAACAGCCAAATCCAATCCTAAAGGGTTGCAAAGAGTAGACATCCAACACTAGATAGCATGAAAATTACCCTCAGAAACCAAGGCATTAACCAAGGTCTGACCAACAGGACCCTAATATCTATATTAGATTGTGGTGTCCGTGATCTGATCTCTTTCATTGGGTAAAATTTCACCACATGCTCTCAATGAAAATTTTTCATTTTTCAAAAACAATCTCAAAACCTTTGCTGAGAGTGCAAATATTTCCAAAACACAGCTATAGCATGAATCAACTTAGCTTATCTTAGCTGTCTTGGTAACCCCTTATTCCAACTGCTTGGGTTTGGCTGTTTCTCAGTCTGTATTGTATTAGATTACGGATGCAAAATAAGACCAAAAATATTATAATGTTTCTGTATCGCTCCATGGTGTGACCTCACCTTGAGTATTGTCTTCCATTCTGGTTGCTGTATCTCAAAAAAGATATAGCGAAATTAGAAAAGCTTCAAAGAAGAGTGAAGAACATGATAGAGGGGATGGAGCTGCTCCCATATGGGGAAAGGCTAAAGAGGTTAGGGCTCTTCAGCTTGGGAAAGAGACGGCTGAGGGGGATAAGACTGAGGTCTACAAAATCCTGAATGGTGTGAAGTGGGTGAAGGTAAATCAATATTTCACTCATTCAAAAAGTACAAACACCAGGCAACATGGAAGTACTTCTAAAACAAATAGGAGGAAACATTTTTTCACTCAAAGAATAGTTATGCTCTGAAAATCTTTGCTGGAGGATGTGGTAACGACGGTTAGTGTATCTGGCTTTAAAAAAGATTTGGACAAGTTCCTGGAGGAAAACTCCATAGTCTGTTATTGAGATGGACATAGGGGAAGCCACTGCTTACCCTGGGATTGATAGCATGGAATGATGCTACTAATTGGGTTTCTGCCAGGTAATTGTGACCTGGATTGGCCACTGCTGGAAGCAGGATACTGGGCTAGATGGACCATTGGTCTGATCCAGTAAGGCTATTTATGTTCATATATTGTTGTATTTCACCTTTTTATAAGCGTTTAAAAAAAATCTTCTTCAAATAATTTCTCTTTACCTAATCTAGTCATCAAACCATGTGCTTTTTCCTTAAAATCCAATATATTGGAACAATTTTGCCAAACCCTTAGCATCTGAGAAAAGGGTAAACTATCATTTAGATGGCCTGAATGCCAACTAGAATACAATAAAAAAAAGTATTTTTATCTGTTGGTTTCTCAAAAGTTCTAGTTGTCAAGCCTTCTGCATTCATAGTTAGAGTGACGGCCAAGAAATTAATCTCAAAGCCTGAATGATTCTCAACGAATTATATATTGAGCCAATTCACAAACTACTGTAACTCATTTTCTGTACCTTTCCAAAGCATAAATATATCATTGATGTACCTCCACCAAGCAATGTATTTTTTTTTTTTTAAATGGTGAACAATACACCCATTCATTTTCAAAATGTATCATATATCCAGGCTAGCAATGGAAGGTGCAAATGTTGCTACCATGGCTACCCCACTGTTCTGCAAATAAAATTTGTCTTTAAACAGAAAAAAAGTTTTGTTTCATTGCCATACCAACCAGCTGGGCAAAAAAATCAGAAGGTACAGAGTGCATTTTAATCCTTTTATCTAACACATCCTTAATTATGACTAGAGCAAATGATTGGCTATGCTCTCTGGACTTAAAAGTGCATATACTTACATCCCAAGTCAGAGAGCATAGCCAATCATTTGGCTCTAGTCATCATTAGCATCTGGCAATGAGTCTGCCCAAACAGTCACATTCATTACCAAGATTTAAATCAGCAATGAACATGGATATACTAGGTTGTCGGAGGGGGCCACATAAGAACAGACTCCACTATAAACACCATTTAAAAAAGAATGCACCTAACATAGTAACATAGTAGATGACGCAGAAAAAGACCTGCACGGTCCTCCCAGTCTGCCCCCACAAGATAAACTCCATGTGCTACTTTTTGTGATCCCTTACCTTGATTGTACCTGTCCTTTTCAGGTCCAGACCGTATAAGTCTGCCCAGCACTATCCCCAGCCTCCCAACCACCAGCCCCGCCTCCCAACCACCAGCCCCGCCTCCCACCACTGGTTCTGGCACAAGACCTTAATAAGTCTGCCAGCACTATCCCCGCCTCCCAACCACCAGTCCCGCCTCCACCACGGCTCTGGCACAGGACCGTATAAGTCTGCTCAGCACCATTCCCGCCTCCCGCCACCGGCTCTGCCACCCAATCTCGGCTAAGCTCCTAGGATCCATTCCTTCTAAACAGGATTCCTTTATGTTTATCCCACGCATGTTTGAATTCCGTTACTGTTTTCGTTTCCACCACCTCCCGCGGGAGGGCATTCCAAGCATCCACTACTCTCTCCGTGAAAAAATACTTCCTGACATTTTTCTTGAGTCTGCCCCCCTTCAATCTCATTTCATGTCCTCTCGTTCTACCCACCTTCGCATCTCCGGAAAAGGTTCGTTTGCAGATTAATACCTTTCAAATATTTGAACGTCTGTATCATATCACCCCCTGTTTCTCTCTTTCCTCCAGAGTATACATGTTCAGTCCGCAAGTCTCTCCCTCATCACGTCTTGTAACGCAAATCCCCATACCATTCTTGTAGCTTTTCTTTGCATCCGCTTCATATTCTTTTTTACATCCTTAACAGAGATACGGCCTCCAAAACTGAACACAATACTCCAGGTGTGGGCCTCACCAACGACTTATACAGGGGCATCAAACCCCCTTTCTTCTGCTGGTCACACCCTCTCTATACAGCCTAACAACCTTCTAGCTACGGAACTGCCACCGCCTTGTCACACTGTTTCGTCGCCGTCAAATCCTCAGATACTATCACCCCCAAGATCCCTCTGCCCATCCGTACCTATCAGACCTCCCCGCCTAACACATACGTCTCCCGTGGATTTCTACTCCCTAAGTGCATCACTTTGCATTTCTTCACATTGAGGTCCTTTTCATGTTTTCACTCCATCCGGGGGTGTCCACTCTGTTACAGATCTTAGTATCATCCGCAAATAGGCAAACTTTACCTTCTAACCCTTCAGCAATGTCACTCACAAATATATTGAACAGAATCGGCCCCAGCACCGATCCTTGAGGCACTCCACTACTCACCTTTCCCTCCTCCGAGCGAATTCAATTCACCACCACCCTCTGACGTCTGTCCGTCAACCAGTTCCTAATCCAGTTCACCACTTCGGGTCCTATCTTCAGCCCATCCAGTTTATTTCAGAGCCTCCTGTGGGGAACCGTGTCAAAGCTTTGCTGAAATCTAAGTAGATTACGTCCATAGCTCGTCCCTGATTCAATTCTCCTGTCACCCAATCAAAGAACTCAATGAGATTCTTTTGGCACGATTTCCCTTTGGTAAAACCATGTTGTCTCGGATCTTGCAACTTATTGGCTTCCAGGAAATTTACTATCCTTTCCTTCAGCATCGCTTCCATTACTTTTCCAATAACCGAAGTGAGGCTTACCGGCCTGTAGTTTCCAGCTTCTTCCCTATCACCACTTTTGTGAAGAGGGACCACATCCACCGTTCTCCAATCCCTCGGAACCTCTCCCGTCTGCAAGGATATATTAAACAAATCTTTAAGAGGACCCGCCAGAACCTCTCTGAGCTCCCTCAATATCCTAGGGTGGATCCCATCCGGTCCCATGGCTTTTGTCCACCTTTAGCTTTTCAAGTTGTTCATACACACTCTCTTCTGGAACGGTTGCTCTATCCACTTCAATCTCATTTGTACTTTTTCCAGTCCATCGACGGGGTCCTTCTCCAGGCTTTTCTTCTGTGAAACAGAACAGAAGTATCTATTTAGCAAAATTTGCTTTTTTCTTCATCGTATCCACATAGCATTCGCAGTATCTTTTAGTCTCACAATTCCCTTTTTAGTCATTCTCCTTTCCACTAATATACTGAAGAAAATTTGTCACCCCATCCTTACATTTCTAGCCATTTGTTCTTCCATTTGCGCTTTCGCCAGACATATCTCTCTCTTGGCTTCTTCAGTTTCATCTGGTATTCCTCCTCGTGTTCCTTTTCTTGAGTTTTTTTTTTGTATTTCTGGAACGCCAACTCTTTAGCCTTATTTTCTCAGCCCACTTGCTTGGAGAAACCATATTGGTTTCCTTTTTCTCTTGCTTTTATTTACTTTCCTTACATAAAGGTCCGTGGCTCTATTTATAGCTTCTTTCAGCCTGGACCACTGTCCTTCCACTTCTTGTATTTCCTCCCATCCCATCAGCTCCTTCCTCAGGTATTCCCCCATTTTACTAAAGTCAGCACACTTGAAATCCAGGACTTTGAGTTTTGAGTGGCCACCCTCCTCTTCAGCCGTCATATCAAACCAAACTGTTTGATGGTCACTGCTGCCCAGGTGGGCACCCACTCGGACATTTGACACATTATCCCCATTTGTGAGTACCAGATCTAGCGTCGCTCCTTCCCTCGTGGGTTCCGTCACCATTTGTCTGAGCAAAGCACTTTGAAACGGCATCCACGATCTCTCTACTTCTTTCTGATTCTGCAGACGGAACCTTCCAATCTACATCCGGCAGATTGAATCTCCCAACAACAGACCTCTCTTTTCTTCCCCAACTTTTGAATATCAGCGATCAAGATATTTATCTAGTTCCTCCAATTGTGTCGGGGGTCTGTAGACAACACCCACATGGACAGAGGTTCTATCATCTCTTTTTAAGGTGATCATATCGCTTCTTCCTTTCCCCAGTTCCTTGTCATTTCAGTCGCTGTGATATTATTTCTCACATACAGAGCTACTCCTCCACCCTTTACGCCCCTCTCTATCCTTCCTAAAAAGATTATAGCCTGGTATGTTTGCATCCCATTCATGGGGAACCATTGAGCACTGTCTCTGTGATTGCAACTATGTCCAAGTCTGCCTCCAACATCAGGGCTTGAAGGTCATGAACTTTATTGCTTAGACTGCGAGCATTTGTGGTCATCGCTTTCCATCTACCTTTCCCTAGTATGTGTTTCAGTTTGTAGTGATTTGGGGTGGTCTTTTCTCTTTGGGTACCTTCATATCTTTTTGTTCCACATTCCTTGCTTTTTCTTTTTCTTCCGCTTCAGTTTTATTTTCAGGAACATCACAGTGCTGTAGTGGAGCAAATGAATTCTGTAGGGGCAAAATTTGTGAGGGCGGATGCTTCTGTGTCACATAACGAAGACTGCCTGAGCCTACTGTGAACTATCTATTCTTAGGTGGTATTATCCTTTGAGGCAATGGTGAGAATTTGGTATGATTCTGTGCAATATGATTTTGAGTAGTCCTAGAAGTTGCTTTAAGTGCATTCAATTCCTGCTTTACTTTGCTGAGCTCCTGTTTTAAACTAGCGAGCTGAAGACAGGTAGGACAAGCTTTAAGTCTCCAGATGCTTGGCCTTGAAACTAAAGCACCACAATTATTACCGAGAATAAAAGTCATCCTGATTTGTTGAAAGAATAGCACCTCTTAGTGAATCTTCCTGGAAGCCAGCAAGACCCAGGAGACACCCTCCGAAAGACCCAAGGAAGCGAATTCTAGGATCTCAACATCCAAGCTGTGAGAGCCAGAGACTGGAGGCTGGGATGAAGAAGGGACCCCTCGTTCTGCATGATGAGGGTTGATGAGGGTTGGAAAACACCCTAATCTCCACGATTCTTGGTAGGATAACTCCAGAAGTAAGGGAAACCATATCTGCCATGGCCAGTACAGTAGACAGAATCACGGTTCCAAGGTCTTGCTTGAGTTTCAACAAAGTCTTTCCCACTAGAGGTATGGGAGGGCATGAGCTGGTCCTCCTGTTTGTTGTGTAATACATGGTAACCTGATTGTCTGTTTGGATGAGAACAATTTGGTGAGATAGCTGATCTCTGAAAGTCTTTAGAGTGTTCCAGATCGCCCAGAGCTCCAAGAGATTGATCTGAAGATTCGTTTCCTGGGAGGACCAAGCTCCTTGGGTGTGAAGCCTATCTACATGAGCTCCCCATCCCAGGAGAGATACATCTGTCATCAACACTTTTTGTGGCTGAGGAATTTGGAATGGAAGTCCCATAGTCAAACTGGATCAAATGGTCCACCACTGAGAGAACGTACAAGCTCTGGGGACACTTGGATGACATGTTCTAGAGGACCCCATGGCTTGATACCACTGAGAAGCTAGGGTCCATTGAGCTGATCTCATGTGAAAGCGTGTCATGGGGTAATATACACTGTGGAAGCCATGTGGCCCAACAATCTCAACATCTGCTGAGCTGTGACGTACTGATAGGTACAAACCTTGGATGCGAGTGCGATCAGATTGACCTTCTCTTGTCCCCTGGAGGTAGGCCAGAAACATCTGAGCATTGAGCAGGGCTCCTATGAACTCCCATCCCTGGACAGGGCAGAGATGGGACGTGGGGTAGTTTAAAACGAACCCTAGTAGCTCGAGCACCCGAATAGTCATCTGCATGGTCTCCTGAGCACTCCCCTTTGAGGTGATCTTCACTAGCCAATCATCAAGCTACGAGATCACATGGACTCCAGCCCTGTGTAGCAATGCTGCAACTACCACTAGACATTTAGTGAAGACTCTAGGAGCTGACGTGAGGCCAAAAGGCAACACACAGTACTGAAAGTAAGGTGTTCCCAGTCAAATCGAAGATACTTCTGGTGGGCTGGAAGTATTGGGATGTAAGTATATGCATCTTTAAGTCCAGAGAGCATAGCCAATCATTTTTCTGAATCATTGGGAGAAGGGTGCCCAGAAAAACAACCTAAACTTTTCTCAGACTATGAATTTTGTTCAGGACCCTTAGGTCTAGGATGGGACACATCCCCCTGTTTTCGTATGCACAAGGGAGTACCTGGAATAGAATCCCTGCCCTTCCACCCCTGGTGGTATGGGCTCGACTGCATGGGCTTTAAGAAGGGCTGAGAGTTCCTCTGCAAGTACCTGTCTGTGCTGAGAGCTGAATGACTGAGCTCTGAGTGGGCAATTTGGAGGTTTGAGATACCAACTAAGGGTTATCTGAGATGAACTATTTGAAGAACCCACCGGTCGGAGTTTATAAGAGGCCACCTTTCGTGAAAACATTTTAACTTCCCCCTGACGGCAAGTCGTCTGGGACGGACACTTACATCTATGCTTTGCTGGAGCCAGTCAAACGCTCATCCCTTGCTTATGCCTGGGGAGCAGCAGGGGCCTTAGGTACATGCTATTGACATGAACGAGTGGCGCTGGGGTTGAGCCTGAGTAGGCTGGCGAGCAGAAGGGTTGTACCTATGCCTAGAATAGTAATAGGAACTCCTCCTTGGCTTGCCAAAAGTCCTCCTAGCTGAGGAGGCTGATGCAGAAGATGCCCGGCGGGAGAGAGAAGTGATGGTATCAGTGTGTTTTTTTATTTGGTCTATGACATCCTCAACCTTCTCTCCAAAATCGCTATCCCCCAAGCATGGGGCATCCACCAACCACTGCGGAGGAGTAACCTAATAGTTAGTGTAGTGGTCTTTGATCCTTGCAACCTATGTTTGATTCCCACTGCAGCTCCTTGTGACCTTGAGCAAGTCACTTAACCCTCCATTGCCCCAGGTACAAAAACTTAGATTGTGAGCCCCCTAGGGACAGAGAAAGTCCCTGTGTATATAATGTGTACAGCATTGCATACATCTAGTAGCACTATAGAAATGATTAGTAGTAGTTCTTTCCCCAACTTTTGGATATCTTTATCTAGTTTTCTCAGATTGTCGGAGGTCTGCATACAACACCCGTGTGGACAGAGGTTCCATTCATTTCTTTTCAAGGTGATCCATATCACTTCTTCCTTTCCCCAGGCTCCTGGCATTTCAGTCACTGTGATATTGTTTCTCACATACAGAGCTGCTACTCCTCCACCTTTGCGACCATCTCTATCCTTCCTAAATAGATTGTATCCTGGTATGTTTGCATCCCATTCATGGAATCATTGAACCATGTCTCCATGATAGCAACAATGTCTAATTCTGCCTCTAACATCAGGCTTAAGGATCATGAACTTTGTTTGCTTAGACTGGCAAGCATTTGTGGTCATTGCTTTCCAGCTACATTTCAGTGGCAGTCTCATCTTCTGTTTAGTTTTTTTCTTTAATCCCACTTCCTGCTGTGTTGGTAAGAGTGATTTGCTAAGATAGTTGTTTTCATTACTATTGTCACCACCTTGTCTTTAGCTGGGGTGACACCATGGAAGTGACCTGCCTCCATATGCCACTACCACCTTCTAGTTTAAACACCTAGATACATACTGTCTGAATTTCTCTCCAAGGATTTTTTTTCCTGCCACAGTGAGATGCAGTCCATCGTTACAATATAGTCTTTTGTTTTTCCATGTTGCCCCATCTTCCTATGTACCTAAAACCTTCTTGATGCTACCAGGCTTTGAGCCACCTATTGAAATTCTCTGTAGTTTGTAAACTTTTCTCACCTTTTCCAAAAATAGGCAGTACTTCAGAAAAAAAACTACCATTTGTACAAAGGTTTTAACCCCTACCCCAGCTCCTGAAAAACTTTCTGCGCTGCAAGTGGGGTATTATTGGCCAGGTCATTATTGCACTGGTTGCCAGTTCGAGCCAGAGTTAGATTCAAAACCTGTGCATTTGTTTATCAAATTATCTATGCATTGTCTCCTAATTATTTGCACTCTTTGATGGAGTTAAATATGTGCAATGAGGTTGGGCAGGATGCAAAGGATTAGTATATTAGTCAAGGCACAATGCTGGATTTCAATACAATGCAAGTAAATGTTGAATGCTTTACCAAATATATTTGATGTGAGAGGCTTTATGAGAGGTTTTGAACTAAACTAAAATTATGTTGTTTCAGAAATATTTGTTACTCGATAGATGATGCTGATAGTACACCACGTTTCCATTTATGGATCAATGACAATGTTAACCACTATTATGTTATGTTAGCTATCTTACTTTGTTTCTAATGCTATGTATCTACTGTCATCTTAACTTTTGTAAACCACATAGAACTAGATTTGATATCTGGATGTTTGTGGGTTATAAGTCTAATAAAATGAAATGAAGTTTGATACCTGGATGTTTGTGGGATATAAGTCTAATAAAATGAAATGAAGTTTCAATGTCCATCACCACAAGGGGTCATTTACAAGAAAGAGTTAGAACTGATTTTCCCATATCAAATCACTAAGTGGTGAAATGAATTACCTTTATATATAAGCTGTCAATCTAGCTATACACTGTTTTGAAAATTATTGAAAACATGGTTATTCTATAAATTTAAGATTATCTACTATGCTTTTTTAATTATTCATTTTATACTGTTTTTAGCTTGTACTGTATTTGTCTAGAAAATTGTCCTACTTTTTTGTTGCAAGCTGCTATGATCTAGGTTTGCCTTGGTGGCATATAAGAAACAAATGTAATGTAATGTCTTGAATTTCAGGCATCATGTATAAAGGAAAGTAGGTACCTACTTTTTTTTTTTTTTATAGAACAGGCTCCAAAATAGGTGTCCTTTAGACTTCTAAAAACAGGTACCTATTTATAGAATTGCCCTCCTGATGACCAAATTTCACAGGCACTCGGATATGCCCTTACACATTCCTCAAATGGGCTCATTTTCCTATCAAATTCTGACCCTGACCTAACCCAATTTTGTTTTGTTTTGCCCTACACCCAGAGGATTTGTGGTCTTTGGAAGTCCCATGTGCTGTGGACTAATTTACCCTTCTTTAGGTACCTGGGATCTCCATTCTACTCTGTATCATTTTCCCCTCTGATGGTGTTCTGGAGTGTTCCTGTCAGAGTCATTTGCCTTTGGCCTTCTTTTGGGGACTTCTTTTACAAAGCTGCATAGCAATTCCCACGCGGCAAATGGAAGAAGCCCATAGGAATTGAATGGGTTTCCTCTCATTTGCTACACCAAGAATCGGCTTTGTAAAAGAGGCCCTGGGTGTTGTCGAGTCTTCATGTCACTCTTGGGACCCAATGCTCAAAAGTAAATGCGGTGCGCCTAGAGGCCATTAGTGCCATTAACTACACCCGCAGTTACCAGCACAGAATGTTCAGAGGGGTCTAACTCAACAAACAACCGAGCACGTTCCATGCCGTAGCACAGATAGCATGCCAATGTAGTCAAGCTCATGTAAATGAGGTCATTTTGTATTCCTCTCCAATGCTTAGAAAAAATGCCCAATACATAACTGCTTACTGCTGCAAAAAATAATGCCAGGTTGGAGCAGGCATAAGAGGATTTCCCATAATTCTCATGCTTCTCTCATGATTCTTTCTGCAAAATCTACCACTTTTGATTGCTTTTGGAAGCAGAAGGAAGCCCGTGCAAGCTCTTAAGCACTGATTGTGAAAAACAGCAGACCCACGCGAAAGCATACATTGGCACATTGGCATCTCTTTCCTCCATCTAAATTTAAAGCATCCATGCTAACAAAAATGCCACTGGCATCTCTTTCCTGTGTATAAATTTAAAATGGCCATGCTAACAAAAATGCTCATAACACACATTGGCATCTGTTTCCTGCATCTAAATATAAGCATCCAAGCTGAATTTTTTTTTTTTAATCTTCTATTTAATATGCCAATGTGTGTTTCACTTTCAGGTTTTACCAGGTGTATGCGTTCAGGAGCCGAGCTTACCACAGAACACTTCTGCCTGCACATGCACCAAGCACAATCCTCCTGCCGAACTCCCTAATGCTGAACTCTATGAGTACGCCTATATTTGTATCTCATTAGCATTGAGCATTAGGGCATTGTTTTTCTGGTTGTTACGGTGGTAATTTTACTGCGCTATTCGGAAACAGTTTCAGAGTTTTTGAGCATTGGAGCCTTGATGTCTTGTAATGCTACTGCTTCTATGGCAGATGCCTGCCAGCAAGTTTGATTAAAATAGATGGGAAATTCCACTGTTGAAATGCAAATTTGCTTGCATAGAGAGATTTTAAATGGACCCAAGTATCCAAATAATCCTAAATAATTTAGTGTGAAGATGAAGTGAATGGGTGATTGAACCAGAGACAAACTGAACCAAACCTTTTTGCCATGCACATCTCATAATAACAGATCTGAGAACTTCACACCATCAAGGGAGGCCTACATAAAAACCAACACAAATGCTATTGAAATGCGAGGTTTCAAAGTGCAGATTGTACCTAAGTAAAACAATGGTGTGCAGTTTTAGAATCAGATATACAGTTTTCTTCCTTTTGTCTGTATGGAAAAGTTACTTTTTAATTGTGTGACCTTCGTGTCTATAGTATGATTTTTCTTTTGTGTAGTATGTCTTTTATCTAAGTAGTTGTATTACAAGTGGTAGTGAGCTATTGAACATTTCGATTTTTTTTTTTTTTTTTTTTTACTTTCTATAGTGTATACAGTGCACAAAGTAAGCACAGAGATGTCAGCAGGGACATGCCATAGTCTTGTAGAGAATTATTATTTTTATTTATTTATTTATATTGGGATTTATTACCAACACATATCAGAATTGTTCTCACTTATCATGAAATGAGGCCTCTGCACTAAAGTTTAGTTTGAATGCTAAGGCCATTTTATGCACATGCAAAATTGCATGCTATGCACTAAGTCCATGGTGTAAAACTAAGCAGGATCCCATGATACTAATATGTAAGGGGAAATAAATTTCATATGCTGCCTTTCTGTGGTACATGTCTATATAGGTACTTTTTCTATCCGTCTAAGATGGAAAAAACAAAAGAGCAGATCGATAAGAGAAATATCATAAGTACATAAGTACATAAGTATACCACACTGGGGAAAAGACCAAGGGTCCATCGAGCCCAGCATCCTGTCCACGACAACCACCGTCCGAAAACACCTGTAGAGCAAACAATTTACATCTGAGAAAAAAAGGTCTGCGTAAAACAACAGAAGAAGCTCACTACTTTATCCCAGAGGTGTAAAGACAATATCTCAAAACATTTTAATATTCAAAAATCGGAAGAAATAATAACCAAATCTCAAACATGTGCAAAGGAGAGCAAAACAGGGTACTTAGCCTCACCTGGTTGGAAATGATTATTATCAGCATCCAGGGAGCACGCCACTTAACTTTGCTCAACCATAAATCCATTGTATTTTCTTAATGTCACATTTCTCAAAAGATCAAGGAATCCTTCTGTTTCACTATTTCATCAGGAGAAGATAAAAAACCACTTCTTTCTCTTCCAAAAGTCACAAGCCATGGCAACAAAATGGCTCCCATCTGAATAGATGCTAACTTAAACCACTCCCCCAATAGTCTGACCTCACTTCCTGTTGAACCAGCTCACGCAGGGTTAAATGTATCTCCAATCATTCAATAGAATGCTTCCCATTCGAACTGTCCATTCAGTCCTTTGGGGGACACGGTCTGGGGTTGTTATATCCATCTTTGCTCTTTCTGATGCAAGCATCATGAAACATCTCCTCTTCTACCATTATCTTTCAATTGCTCTATCACCATACAACGCAATCTTTGTGCAGAGTTATGAATATTAGTTCAGAGAACTCTAATTGGGTGCAAGCAAGTAAGTACAGATCATATATGCGATTAGAGAAGAGGGCCTGTTCCAACAGAGTTCCAGGTGGTTAACAAAGTTTATGTGATTTTTACTGATGCACACTTGAATGAACTCTTGCAAGATCTCATGGCCTTTAAATTTATGGGTCACATTCTTCAGCTAACTTTCATTATGGTTGGGAAAAAGAGCCTGTACGTACAGTAAGGTGCTTTGAGTGCTTTCAATGCTGAACTGTGCTACTGGTAGATCTGTAACAATGAGGACCATATTGATATTTAATTGGCACTCAGCCCAAGCTGCCTGAAGGATTTGTAAAGCCTGTGGGATATCTCTACAATTTGACCAATAGGCCATGAGCATTTAGATAGGTGACCTGCGTAGTATAACACTCTTTGCAACCACTCACCTTGAAAGGCTAGTCAGAAGTTGTCCAGTTATTTATTGTGTTTCTGTCACAAATAGGATCAGATCAGTCACCTCCTCCCCTATTGGGCAGACCTAGGATACAAGAATTCTTCTGATGGAAGTGATTAAGTCCTGTAAACTATGCTCCAAATTCTGCAGCAACTTCAACTTTTATTGCATAGATACCAGCTGTTCCTTATGGACCTCTGCCGTATTTTTCCAGCACCTCAGTGCACTCCAGCATGGAGGTAAGTTGCTATCTGAGACCCAAAGATCTCCTCTTTCATGACTTCCATACATATCTTTTGTTTTTTTTTGTCAAAAGATCTGTATATAACTTTGTTATCGATGCCTGGGCTTTTTCAGGCCCAGCCATTTTAGTTGGAAAGGGTCTGGCTCTGTCATTTTCTTTAGGCCTTATGTCTGTGAATTTGTACAAAGCCTAGTTTCTGAGCTTTGAATAAAGACATCCACTTGTACACAAAATGATATCATAATAATTTTCCATCACCTCCCCTGAAGACAGTGGAAATTAGGAAATTTGTATCATTAAAGGCCAGCTCAGACGGAACTCTTCCTTCAAGTATCCATCTTGGGCAGCTGCTCAACAGCAGTCCCCAGCTAATGTGTGAATTATCATTTGCTATTACTGCATGAGCATGGTCACTATTACCTGCACCTAGCTGTGTTTCAATGCCGTGGTGCTCAACATTGGACAATAGGTTTATGGGCAGAGAATGGGAATGGACTGCACGTTCCTGTTAGCACACAGTACTTACTGCACGCTGATCAACAGGCTTAAACTAATGAATATCGAGATCAACTGAATACTGCTACCATCTGACTAGTTTTAGGGACACCACCATCCTTCCCCTTAACCAGCCCACAATTATATGGATAGTATCGGACCATTTAGTGATTTAAACTGCCCAATGCTATCCAGTGCATAACTTGCTTTGAGTATTGGCCCAAGCATGTTTTCATAACACATTAGGAAATGAGTTGAAATAACAGAACCTTATTGGACAGAAAAGGACAATTCAGGAGGCCATCTTTACCACCATGATCCACAAAACATGAAAAAGTACCTGAAGTACTGTCCAATCATAGTAACATATATACATAGTAGATGACGGCAGAAAAAGACCTGCAAGGTCCATCCAGTCTGCCCAACAAGACAACTCATGTGTGCTACTTTTTGTGTATACCCTACTTTGATTTGTACCTATGCTCTTTAGGGCACAGACTGTACAAGTCTGCCCAGCACTATCCCCGCCTCCCAACCACCAGCCCCGCTTCCCAACCACCGGCTCTGGCACAGACCGTATAAGTCTGCCCAGCACTATCCCTGCCTCCCAACCTCCAGTCCCACCTTCCACCACTGGCTCTGGCACAGACCGTATAAGTCTGCCCCGCACTATCCCCGCCTCCCAACCTCCAGCCCCGCCTCCCACTACCGGCTCTGCTATCCAATCTCGGTTAAGCTCCTGAGGATCCATTCCTTCTGAACAGGATTCCTTTATAATTTATCCCACGCATGTTTGAATTCCGTACCGTTTTCATCTCCACCTACCATAGTCCTTGTTTACCAGATCCTATATAAAGCATATGCAAGTTACAAGTGGGTCTTGAACCACAGGCATGCAAATTCTTCATGGACCTATTGATGTTAGCCAGAGGAGCTGGAAAACCATTCTATGTATCTTTTCAGTTTCTATTTCTTGTGATCAACAACTAACAAACCTCACTGACGCTTATGATGTGATTTATTAGAGGCAGCTTGTTGCACCTGATACCCCGAAGGATGTTGTCTAACTCTTCTCATGCCATATTCCTGCAAGAGTCTACCACTTTTCTTCATGTAGCTGTTAGCCCTTTCTGTTGCTTTTTTAATTCTATAGAATTGCATTTATCTTACATGAACTGCAACAGTACAAACATCACAGCCAGTTTGCCGATTGTCAGCCAACATTAAATCAATATTTTCTTTGAGTTGACACTCTGCAATATTGAACCTGTTGAAAAACTAATTTCCTTGGCTGGCATGACATCAGTTTTATATGTCACATCAATGGCTGTCTCAATTCCAGTAATTCTTTTTTTCACCATTTAATATTTTATCCTGAGAGTTCAGTAATAATAGCTTATTGTCCATCATGGTCTTTGTTCCCTGCACTTGATTGTTCACTTTACCTCTGGAAGCAACTGTTATAATACCTGCCTTTCATAATTAGTTGCTTTTTAAATCTGTTGGCAGGAGTCAAACTCTATTCTTCAGAGAGATTTTCCCTATGTTGTCAGTTAATCATTGGAACATAAATCTCAAGATGTCTACAGTGCACTTTCCTTGCTTCCTATTTACTTTATGATGGCTGGGCTATTTTTATTTTTTTTAACATTTACTACATCTCTAAAATGAGGTTTTGTCAAGGTGAATTGAAGACTTCAATGTACCTTGGATTTATGGAACTGCAGTTTATATATCCAACCTCAAAAGTAAATAAAATGTGAAAGAATCCTTACAGGAGGATAAATATTAAGAATTCAGGGCCCTGATATTCAACTGTGGTAGCCAGCAATTAAATATAACCACAGCCAATGTGGTTAAAATGAAACCAGATATTCAGGGCTGGTACCTGGATACCAGTTAATGCCAAATATCTGGTGTCAGCACTGATGCAGAAGTGCTATCCAGTTAATGGCAACATTCAGACTGCTAACTGGATAGCAAAGCAAATAATATTAGGGCAGCCTTTTTCCTGTCCTAACTGTATCCAGTTTGCTATCTTGTTAACAGTCTGAATATTTACTTATTTATTTTATTTATTAGGATTTATTTACTGCCATTTTGAAATAATTCACTCGAGGTGGTATACAGTAAGAATAAATCAAACATAAGCAATAGATAATTACAGCAGTAAAAATATTCAAATAACAATGCAAAGTATGGCGTGGAGGGGCATAATCGAACGTCACCGGCGAAATAGATCGCCGGCGATCTATTTTGGCAGCGGCGCAACAGCTGCCCGGAACCGTATTATCGAAAAAAAATGGCCAGCCATCATTTTTTTCGATAATACGGTTTAGGCCGGCCAAATGCCAGAGTTCACCGGGTTTGAGATCACCGGTATTGTTTTCAGCGATAATGGAAAAAAATGCCAGCCATCCTGAACCCGGCGAAATCCAAGGCATTTGGTCGTGGGAGGAGCCAGCATTTATAGTGCACTGGTCCCCCTAACATGCCAGGACACCAACCGGGCACCCTAGGGGGTACTTCTAAAAATTAAAAAAAAAATAGCTCCCAGGTGCATAGCTCCCTTACCTTGGGTGCTGAGCCCCCCCCAAATCGCCCCCAAACCCACTCCCCACAACTCTACACCACTACCATAGCCCTTATGGCTGAAGGGGGGCACCTACATGTGGGTACAGTGGGTTTTGGGGGGGTTTGGAGGGCTCAACACTTAGCACCACAAGTGTAACAGGTGGGGGGGGGGGATGGACCTGGGTCTGCCTGCCTGAAGTGCACTGCACCCATTAAAAACTGCTCTAGGGACCTGCATACTGCTGCCAGGGAGCTGGGTATGACACGGGTGCACGAACAGAAGGGAGTGGGCAGGTGAGCCGGACCTCACAAAAAAGGTGCCGGTACGCTGTACCGGCGCATACCGGCACAAAAAAAGCACTGCATAGGTAAGAGAGTAAAAGGAGTTAGAAAATAAGGTGACTAATTTAAAGAAAGTAGTACATGAGGTCAGAGAGATGATTAAATGTTATCTTACCCATCGCAGGAGTGGATAAACATCTGCTGCAGTATGTGCAGCCTGTGTCACTCCTTTTGTGTGAGTGTGTGTGTGTGATCTTTCACCTGCTTCCTGAAGTAGAGATAGTCTTGTGTTGATATGGTCTATTAACCAGATAACTGTGGCTCTGCCCAAGCTCCACCAGCACTGTTCAGATAGTTCTAAAGTGGTAAGAGAATATATTGAGTGGTATTATTAAGTACTCTTATGACAGACACATCGTATGGTTTATTTAGATATTCTTGGAAAGATATACAGATTCAAAGACAAGTAGGGCAATTCTATAACTGGGCACCCAGAGGACTCGTGCCTATTCTGGGTACCTATATTCTATTACTGAATACTAGTGTAACTCGATATCCAGAGAAGGGGGTTGTTACTTTTTAAAAGTACTTAAGTAAAAAGTAAAAGTAGAAAGTTGTATCTCACCCCCCAAAACAAAATTAATAACTAAAACTAAAGTAAAAGTAATAAAGTACAGCTCTTAAAACTACTTTTTTATTACAAAGTAAAAAGTATTCTTAACAAGTTGTACCACTGAACCCAGTATGTTTACAAGCAAACTTCCAAGGGGTCACACAAGGTCCTTCCTAGAAAATAAACAACACCCTGAGCATTGCAGTGGGCAGAAGAACATTAATACACCTATTGGAAAACAAAACAAGTTAGATTAGTACAGATTAGTTCTACACAAACACTTACTATAGCGCTACAAGGCGTACGCAGCGCTGCACAAACATAGAAGAAAGACAGTCCCTGCTCAAAGAGCTTGCAATCTAATAGACAAAAATAAATAAAGTAAGCAAATCAAATCAATTAATGTGAACGGGAAGGAAGAGAGGAGGGTAGGTGGAGGCGAGTGGTTACAAGTGGTTACGAGTCAAAAGCAATGTTAAAGAGGTGGGCTTTCAGTCTAGATTTAAAGGTGGCCAAGGATGGGGCAAGACGTAGGGGCTCAGGAAGTTTATTCCAGACGTAGGGTGCAGCGAGACAGAAGGCGCGAAGTCTGGAGTTGGCAGTAGTGGAGAAGGGAACAGATAAGAAGGATTTATCCATGGAGCGGAGTGCACGGGAAGGGGTGTAGGGAAGGACGAGTGTGGAGAGATACTGGGGAGCAGCAGAGTGAGTACATTTATAGGTTAGTAGAAGAAGTTTGAACAGGATGCAAAAACGGATAGGGAGCCAGTGAAGGGTCTTGAGGAGAGGGGTAGTATGAGAAAAGCGACCATGGCGGAAGATGAGATGGGCAGCAGAGTTTTGAACCGACTGGAGAGGGGAGAGGTGACTAAGTGGGAGGCCAGCAAGAAGCAGATTGCAGTAGTCTAAATGAGAGGTGACAAGGGTGTGGATGAGGGTTTTGGTAGAGTGCTCGGAAAGAAAGGGGCGGATTTTACGGATGTTGTAAAGAAAGAAACGACAGGTCTTGGCAATCTGCTGGATATGAGCAGAGAAGGAGAGAGAAAGATCAAAGATGACCCCAAGGTTTCGAGCTGAGAGAGACAGGGAGAATGAGAGAGCCATCAACAGAAATAGAAAAACTGGGGGAGCGGGGAGGTGGGTTTGGGGGGGGAAAATGAGAACGCTCGGGTTTGGTCATATTTAATTTCAGGTGGTGTTGAGACTCCAGACAGCAATGTCAGACAAGCACGCTGAAACTTGGTTTGGATGCAAGGTGAGATATCAGGGGTAGAAAGGTAGATTGGGAGTCATCAGCATAGAGATGGTAGGAAAGCCATGGGATGAGATTAATGAACCAAGGGAAGAAGTGTAGATAGAAAGAGGAGGGGACCAAGAACAGAAACCCTGAGGTACTCCGACAGGCAGAGGGATAGAAGTAGAAGAGGATCCACCAGAGTGAACACTAAAGGTGCGGAGGGAGAGGTAGGAAGAGAACCAGGAAAGGACAGAGCCCTGGAATCCAAGTGAGGACAGGGTATCGAGAAGTATGCTGTGATCGCAGTGTCAAAAAGCAGCGGAAAGATCAAGAAGAATGAGGATGGAATATTGACCTCTGGATTTAAGCCAGTAATAGGGCATTGGAGACTTTAGTAAGCGCAGTTTCGGTTGAGTGGAGAGGGCGAAAACCAGATTGTAGTGGGTCAAGAATAGCATGTGAGGGAGAAAATCAAGGCAGCGGCGGTGAACAGCACGCTCAAGTAATTTGGAGAGAAAAGGAAGGAGGGAGATGGTTCGGTAATTAGAGGGACAAGTAGGGTCGAGTGAAGGCTTCTAAGGAGAGGTGTGACCACAGCATGTTTAAAGGCAGCAGGGACAGTCGCAGTGGAAAGTGGAGAGGTTGAGAATGTGACAGATAAAAGGAATACAAGAGCAGGAGAGATGGCATTAAGAAGGTGTGTGGGAATGGGATCAGAGGAACAGGTGGTACATTTGAGGAAGAAAGGAGAAGTGTAGTTTCCTCAATAGTAACTTCAGGAAAGGAGGAAAGGGAATGAGGGGAAGGAGAGAGAGGGGAGACGGACTAGTGGAGGGAGAGGTGGTGAGGTAGAGAAAGCAGGTTTATCTTTGAACCTTATTGTGAAAGAATTCAGCAAGGATCTGAGGAGATAATGAAGGGGGAGTTGGGGGGAGGGGGCACCTTGAGGAGAGAGTTCAATGTGATGAGAGAAGTTGAGGATTAGAGCCAAGAGAGGTTGGTCAGGTTGGATATAATAATCCTGTTTGGCACGTAAAAGAGCAGATTGGAAGGAGGTCAGCATGAACTTAAAGTGTAAGAAAATCAGCAAGAGCCCGAGATTTCCGCCAGAGGCATTCGTGCGGAGCGAGTACAGGAACGTAGGTAGCGGATATTAGAAGTCAGCCAAGGTTGGGGTTTTGTACGCCTTACAGGGCGGGTCATCAAAGGTGCAAGATGCTAGCAGAAATATCATGAAGTCTAGAATAAGTAATCTCAAACTAAAATAGAAATATGTAGACAAAATTAAACTGAACCCATGAGAAACCATCCAATCTTGCCTAATTTTTCTCTCTCTCCCTCTAGTGAGGGATTGCTAATTAGTTTTCTATTTGGGTGATTTATATTCATAGTGAGATCTAGTGTTGTGGGTATTTGGATCTGTATTGTGTTAAATTGTGTTACCCTCCCTTCTGTTTTTAACACAGACTTTTCTTCCACTTCTTTAGAATTTTTGAAATATTCTGGGAGTTTCTCTCTGTGTTTTTTTTTTCGGAAGGTGGTGGAAGCCTGTGAGTTTATTTTGTACAGTGGAGAGCATAAAAGTCAGGCTCCCTGTTACACTGAGGCTATTTTTTAAAATTTAATATATTTTATCCTTCAGATCTGAATCCCCAGTGTGACACTATATTGGAGTGATGTATTCAATTCTGGTCGCCGCATCTCAAAAAAGATATAGTGGAATTAGAAAAGGTGCAGAGAAGGGCGACGAAAAATGATAAAGGGATGGACGACTTCCCTATGAGGAAAGGCTAAAGCAGCTAGGGCTCTTCAGCTTGGAGAAAAGGCGGTTGAGGGGAGATATGATAGAGGTCTATAAAATAATGAGTGGAGTTGAATGGGTAGATGTGAAGCATCTGTTTACACTTTCCAAAAATACTAGGACTAGGGGGGCATGCGATGAAGCTACAATGTAGTAAATTTAAAACGAATTGGAGAAATGTTTTCTTCACTCAACATGTAATTAAACTCTGGAATTCGTTGCCAGAGAATGTGGTAAGGCGGTTAGCTTAGCGGAGTTTTTAAAAAAGGTTGGACGGCTTCGTAAAGGAAAAGTCCATAGACCGTTATTAAATGGACTTGGGGAAAATCCACTATTTCTGGAATAAGCAGTATAAAATGTTTTGTACTTTTTGGGATCTTGCCAGGTATTTGTGTCCTGGATTGGCCACTGTTGGAAACAGGATGCTGGGAAACTACAGACCGGTAAGTCTCACGTCGGTGGTAGGAAAAAATAATGGGTCGCATGCTGAAAGAAAGGATAGTTAACTTTCTAGAAAACAACAGGTTACAGGACCCGAGGCAACATGTCTTTACCAAAGGAAAATCCTGCCAAAAGAATCTTATTGAGTTTTTGACTGGGTGACCAAAGAACTGGATGAAGGACGTGCGCTAGATGTAATCTACTTGGATTTCAGCAAAGCCTTTGATATGGTCCCCCACAGAATACTCGTGAATAAGCTGAAAGGGTTGAAATTAGGACCAAAAGTGGTGAACTGGATAGGAAACTGGTTAACCGACAGGTGGCAGAGGGTGGCGGTAAATGGAATCTGCTCTGAGGAAAGGAAGGTGAGCAGTGGAGTTCCTCAGGGGTTGGTGCTAGGGCCTATTCTGTTTAATATATTTGTAGGAGATATTGCTGAAGGGGTTGGAAGGAAGGTGTGTCCTTTTGCGGATGACACAAAAATAGCCAATAGAGTGGATACCCTGGAGGAAGTAGAAACGATGAGAAGGGATCTCTGAAACTTAGAAGAATGGTCGAGAGTCTGGCAGTTAAAATTTAATCTACTTCAAACACTAGGGGATACAATATTAAACACCAGAGTACACATATCCTAATAATTATCATAAAGTACTCCAGATTGTTTCTGCATGTTCCTTTGTCATGGTTTGTCATATTTCTCTAACAATTATGCAGCCTGTCACTTTTCTATAACAACTTGATTGTCAAAGGGATGGTGCACCATGAAATAAATTGATTCATAATATGTAGTTGTTAAGTAGTACAGTAGTTCTGCCCTTTTTTTTCAAGAGCATTCTGTTCTTTTTCAATTTGTGGTATCACCGTTTGTAAAATACTGATGTGATAAAATTATTGTTCTGAAACCATTTGAGATGTACTTGAATGAACTGTATTAATATGTGGTAGGAAAAAAAAAATCAAAAAGAGAGACAGAGAGAGAAGTAAACATCTTAAGAGGAAGGCTCAAGACGTAATGCACTGTTGTTTTCTAAACCATTTTATCACCAATAGGAAACATTTCCCAGTGATTGTCTCTGTTCTAAATGAACTCATTTTTGTCACCAGCTGTACGATAAGCTGAAATATATATGGATAATAAATACTCAATGCATTTGAGAGAGCATGCACTTAACTGACAGGAAATATTTTCTAGACATGTACCCCTGGATTCAATATATGACGCTTTGAGTTGCACGCACAAATTTGGACACGCTTCCAATTTGAGTATGCAACAACTTAATTGAATAATGAGCAAATCAGAGCTGGTAACTGGAGAAAAACAATTATTGGCACTAATTGGCAATAATTAGAATTTATACGTGCATCTTTTTAGGCATATTCTATAAAGAGGTGCCTGTAAGTTCTAGTGGACGGATCCCTTTTTTTTTAATGGCAATTACAATTTTTTAAAGCAAGCAATAAATTTGTACAGAAAAGTGATTTTAAAGAAAAAGCAATAAAATAACTATAACAAATGTATACTATCAAAACAAAGGAAATCCTCACTTAATTGTGGGATCCAATAAAGTGGGAACTACAGGAATAATTGTAAAAGACACTGCTTATTTCTGGGATAAGCATCATAAAATGTATTGAGCTTTTCTGGGATCTTGCCAGGTATTTGTGACCTGGATTGGCCACTGTTGGAAACAGGATACTGGGCTTGATGGACCTTTGGTCTGTCCCAGTGTGGCAATATTTATGTACTTATATACTGTGTTAGCCAGCGAGTACAAAAATTATATATTAGAGGAGAAATTACTTGGCAGAATCATGCTGTTCTCCCAAAAAAACATTTGGTTGCAGGAAAGCAGATAGATGTAAAGGCTCAAAGAAAACATATTTAACAGAAAGGTATCTAACAACACATTTATTCAGATATCTAAGGAAAAAATTTGCCCCACTCAGAAGTACTCCAGGCTTCATCAGCAAACTGCCTACATCTCTTCTGGGTTTCCCATGTAACATCTGAGAAAGCTCAAACCTTAATCCCCAGAAAGGTTTTCTCTCCATTTTTGAAGAATAGTCTTAATAGCCAGTCCTTGTCAGGTTTCAAAGCCACAATTGCAACTAATATTGCTGAAACAGCAGCATCCATATCTGATGTTTCTAGAATATCTGATATATTCAAATCATGTTGACCTTCTACAGGCTTCTTAGGTAGATAGTATACTTGACAAAAAGGTGGCATTTGCTCATCCTCAAGTCCAAGAATCTTGTTTAAATATCTTTTCAGCATAGTTCTGGGTAGAGTGGCAAACACCCGGGGAAATTAATAAAGTGGAGATTACAACCCCTAGGATATTTCTCTAATGATTCCGATTTCAGTCTCAAATTTGAGATATCCTTAATAATTGTAGATTGAACCCTCTGTGTGTCACTCAAATGCTTCTCTAGTTTTCAAGGCAGCTTGACACAATATGTACATCAGCAATATTTTTATTAGTTTTATCTTCTAGTGTTTAATTATTTGCTCCAACTTCTGGAGTTTGGACAAAGCGTTTTACCCAGTTCTGTAATCAGTAACCACAAGGTATCAAGAGTAACCTCAGCGGGCTTGAGAGTAAAAAAAAATCCAGTAAGGTTTGGTAGTTACTTGTTGAGGAAGATTGCCCTGTACTCCAATCCTGCTCCAGTCCTGGAATCAATCACCCCTCCCATGATGGAAAAACCAGTAGCAGCCTCTTCAGGAGCTCCCATCAAAAGAGAGCCCCCCTGGTTACCTGATGGGTGTTCCAAAGCCTTTCTCAGAACTGCAGCTGCAAAACTCCATGACAGCACTGTTGTCGATGGTGTCAATGGCGAGCTGCTACACTATGGTTATGGGAGAGGGGGTCTTTGCTGAGGGCTCAAGGTGACTTCCAGCCCAGAAGATGCCATGGATTGCCCTTCCACACCACGCATCTCAAGCAGGTTTCCCTACAAGCCTAATGCACCCTCGGTTCTCCTCAAGAAATTGTCCATTGGTCCAAGCGATGGAGGTATTGAGGCTCGTGCAGCAGTTCTGCCCAAACACTTTGGCATTTTTAAAGAAAAAGTACAGGCAAAAGAGGACCAATTCACAGCACACTTGTAAGTGCAGCCATCTTGGATCGCTACGTGCTATTTATAAATGGCGCCCAACTCACAGTGCTGTTTATAGAATAGCGCTCAGCACTCTTTTTTGGTGCCATATATAGAATTTAGCCCTATATGCAGGTAATTTCTCTAGTGGGTTCACAATCTAAGTTTTGCACCTGGGGCAATGAAAGTTAAGTGACTTGTCCAAGGTCACAAGAACCTGCAGTAGAAATTGAACCCTGTTTGCCAGGATCTCAGCCCACTGCACTAACTATTAGGCCATTCCTCCCTCACCTGTTTATATCCAGTGGGGGCAGTACTTACTTTCTACATGTTTATTTTTCTCTTAATTTTTATTTTCACTAAATCAGTTCACGAGATGACCTGGAATAAAAAAAGGAATAGCTCACACTCTAAGGAAGGTAAAAGAGCTGCTTTACAGTAGTGAGTATATAGAGATCATACAAGCTGACCATAGCCAAAAAGGACCCTAAACAATATTTTTCATTTTAGTTTTATCATGAGATTGCCATTTGAGCTATCCTGTTAGTTGGGATTTTAATTTGGAATAAGTTCCAAATTTTGTGGTTTGAATTGAAATTGGTGAAGAACTTTGTGCCTCAAATTAATAGGAGTCCTTTTACTAAGGTGCGCTGAAAAATGGCTTGCGGTAGTGTAGGCGCGGGTTTTGGATGCGTGCCAATCCATTTTCAGCGCGCCTGTAAAAAAGCCTTTTTTTAATTTTTGCCGAAAATGGACATACGGCAAAATCAAAATTGCCGTGCGTCCATTTTGGGTCTGCGACCTTACTGCCAGCCATTGACCTAGTGGTAAAGCCTCATGTGGTAACCGGGCAGTAATGACCTACGCGCGTCCGATATGCGAGTCCGAAAATAAAAATTATTTTTTGGCTGCATGCCAAAAATGAAATTACCACAAGAACCACATGGTAACCGGGCAGTAACTCCATTTTGGCGTACGTTGGATGCGCATAGACGCTTACATGGCTTAGTAAAAGGGCCCCTTAAAGTTCCTTCAGCATTGCATTTTAACTATAATATGGTGAAACCTATTCTTTAGTTTTTCATTTTAAATCTTTGGCTACTATGCAAACTAAAGCTTGAACTGTCCTTATAATCACAGAAAGTCATTACACAACAGGCAATAGGCCTGCAATTCTTTTCTGCCACATTGGAATGCCAATCTTGGTGTAATAAGAAACAGCGTGAACCTTTTTTTTTTTTTAAAGATCAAACTATTTGTTAAGCTCACCATGCCACTCAGGAAAATAACGTGTCTGTGCAACAAAAGAAGCAGCTGCTGGCAGTGAAAAGAGCGATTTACTCAGGGTCTTAAAAAAATGAAGTAACAAGTTTAATCATCGAATTGTCATATAACTCCTGTACAGCAGTTAGAGATTAAACTATGGAACTGATGATTTTTAAAGCCTTAGAAAACAGACAGAAAATGATATAATAAAACATTTTTAATAATTCTTATCTATTTTATAATAGCAGCAAGATGTAGCAGAGTGGGTAGAGCTACATAAAATTACACTTCAGTGTTGATCATAAGGCACAGCAAGCAGGATCATATTGTTCTATAGTTTCAGTCTATTAAAACCATGTCTCTTTGATAGACTGAAACTATAGAACAAAATGATCCTGCTTGCTGTGACTTATAATTTTAAAGTACTGGTTAGTTCAGACTGATTCATTTCCTAGCTATTATCAGTAAGTGGCGCCTCTGATCAGTGTATTATAAAGTATCAGGCAATCGTGTAACAAGTTTAATTAGCATGTCTTCTGCTTCATCGTCTGGTACAATTTTGTCACTTGAAGTGGAACAACACTTGGACTGTTCCATTTGGCCAACAGGAAAATCTTTCTTCACAGGAAACACTGAGACAAAACTAATGACATTATCATAAAGCTTGTATTTCACAGATTCTTCATAAGATGCTAATATGTAGTGTGCAGCATTTTTGGGGCGGCAGAAAGGCATTTCTCTCTGACAGAATTATTCACATTGTAGCTAATGGCCAGTGTACCAGTATGTTCACACAGGCATTAGCATGCATTAAAATTTCTGTTAATGTTTGTAATTAACTTAATGTGAACTTACTGTGATTCTAAGATGTGTTAAATAGTCTTCCTGAATATCAATGCACATTTACATAAAATAACGAGATGCAGAATTATGCAAATCAGCTCATTACATATGAACACAGTTCAATAACATGTTTCAAAACATGTAAACATTAATACAGATCAATAAATGTGACACACTACATGTTGGGGAAGTGTAGTTAAGTATATTTGTGTTAAAGTTAGTGGGTTAATGCTGACATTAATGCATGAAAATTGGGACTTCAGGTGGGCCTGCCAGCTTAGATGGCCGCTATATGCTGAGCTCCTGAAACCCCCTCCTGCATAACCCCGTTACTGGCTTTCCTACTGCTCCACTCCATCGCATAGCAGTAGCCACACACTCGGCTACCAACTTAGCTTATCGGGATGCTCCCCTGCTTTGGGTACTGCTGCACGATTCTCTTGCTCTGGTGCGTAATCCCCAGAGCTGGTGGAGCACATTCCTCTCCTGCAAGTCCAGTGTGGCGACTCCTGCATCAGGGGTCGGTGGAGAAGCATGGTGGCAGTACTGATCACCCATGCTGGGTAGAAATACCGCTGATGGTGGCAGGAGAGGAGCAGTGAAGACTCGAGGTCACCGACAGAGCGAACAGCGATGGTGCTTCGGTGTCGTGCTTGAAGCATGAAGGCCTGGAGAGGTGTGCGATTTTCTGTGAACCCAGTGGAGACACTGCTGTGGAGAAGAAAGACGGGAGACCCAGTGTCTATTCAGCCTCTATCCCTGCCAATTCCCTACCCTGGGCTATGTTGCAGGCAACTGTTGTTGTGAGCATTTCGTAGAGTGCAAGTGGACTTGGCTGCTGCCCTTGGGCCTTCTGATAGTCATGTGCACACTCCACTGGACTGCCTTTCTAAGGGTTCCTCAGCTAGACGCCTGGTGAAGAACTGGTCATTATTCCCATTTGGCTATTACTCTCCCTGACCAGTACAACAGGTAATCCTTACTCATACTTATAGTTCCTACCACTCTCTGGACATTTTTTTTCCTTCTTGAGGAGTCTTGGTGGCACTTCTGGTGACCTTTGAAGCGCCTGTTAGTTGTTGCTGCTGATTCCTGAATGGCATCTAAGGGGCTCAGAAGGGACACTGAGAGAAGTCACAGAGGTGGCTACAAAATGATGGAGAAGATCGGCCCCCCTTCACACACGTCTGGCTCATAATGGGCTGCTGAAATTGTTGCCAAGGTCCATTATCCTTAGAACATGCTATGAGTAACCAATTGCAGCAAATTCTTGATAAACTAGATGGCATGGAAAATTGAAAAGGGATCTTCAGGCAGTTCAACAGAGTAGGGGAAGTAGAGACCTCGGCACAGGAATCTTCACTGGAACTCAAATGCCTGCAGGAAAAGGTCACTTCTTTGGAGGAGAAGGTTGATGATATTGAAAACCATTCTCTCAGAAGCTTGAGACTATTTGGGCTGCCGGAGTCTGTGCAAGAAGCAGAACTATGTAAATTTCCAGAAACATGGCTCCCTAGAATCTTGCAGCATCAAAGTACTGCTGATCCTCTATGTATAGAACGTGCGCATCATTTGGGTCCACGAAGATTGGCCATGGAGCATCCTAGGTAGTTATTTTCTGATTACTTCATTATCATCATAAAGGTGGAGATACTGTCTGCTCTCAGAGATAGTAAAACACAGGAATATGAAGGACATCTCCTCTCCCTAATTTTGTGGTCTAAGGAAGTGAAATACAGATGGAGGGGGCAATAAGTTTTCCCTTCTTTTCTTTTATGTAAAGTTTTCTATTTGATGTGGTTTTGTATCTGTGTTTCATGAAACAAGTGGATACGTGTGAACTATTTAATAAACAGAAAGAAAGAAAGAAAGAAAGAATATGAAGGACATAAGATCTTGTGCTTTCAGGACTATTCAACCAAAGTCTTGCTCCATTGTGTGGCTGCCGCCACAAATTGCATGTATGCTTTAGCCTACTCTATTCATCTACATTGCGTGTTTATCACAAATAGGCCCAGCACATTTACCTGAGAAAGAGGAACGCAGCATTATACGCTATCCAGGAAACACCCACTATAAAGATAAGTGTAGTGTTTCACTAATATAAGATAAAAATATTAAAAAATAAGAAACTATAAATATCATCTTTTACCAGCAGTGATGGATTTGTAGGCTAATGATGACAGTAGAGTCGATGGACCCGATATATAGCTTCAACAGATCAATTCAAGATCTGGAAGCTCTTTGAGGTCTTTTTCGCTGGTTTGGTACATTATAATGTTATTTTAGTCATTTTTTGACAGCAGATTCTTTTGGTATATTTTGGAGTCGATCTGCACCCGAACAAATATCGGAGTTTAGTTGTATCACAATGGTGCCCCACACTATTATGACACAGTGGTGGCAGCCCTAGCCTTTGTGGAACAACTGGAACGAGATAAACCAAGCACATCTAAATGAAGCTTTTATAGCATCAGTCCTTAGACTGGGGCCTCTGAAGCTTTGTTGAAAAGGTTATATTCTGCCTTATTTTGTTGTTTGTCATTTTTCAGATAATGGCAACCCCAGTCGTAGTGGAATAACAGCAGCAGGACAAGCTTAACCCCTCCATGTGAATAGCTCTTCATTTGCGAGCTTCCGATGGGGCCTTTTAGGCCCATATCAACTAGAGTCTGTTGGATCTGTACTACTGGTGGTTTGTATCTTTTGCAATGACCGTACTGCCTCTGGCATTGGGCTTTACCTTGTTGACGTGACTAAGCCCTAAGTTGCAAAAGTGTTCAAGGTTAATTTAGCATGACAGAATAAGGCAGATGGCTCTGTAGTTCATTTTTCTTCAAACTATGAAGGAGCGAATGGGAGGAGGCAAGGATGTCGAGCACTCAAGGTGCCTATTAAGAGTGGGATGGGGGTTTGGGGGGATGGGTTGGATAAGGGAGGGCGAAGTGAGTAAAGGAGGAGAGCCTGGATATGGCTGGTGGGCAGTTATATAATCCTTGTTGGCTTTAAAATGTGTTTTTTCTCTTCCTTTTGTTGAGTTTCTAACCTAATTGAAAAACTGTTGCCACTGTATGTCAAGGCCTCTTTGCATTGATTAATGCACAATAGTTTCTCAAGTCATTGGCAAACAGAACTGCAATTGTCAAAACACAATATTCTGCTATAGAAATCATTTTGACTGATTTACTGGTACCTGTCCTTTCTGTATTGTGTCAACCTTGGGACTTACATAGAACACCAAATTCCTAATATTGCTACAGATGAATATGTTTAGTTTTATAACTTAAAATATTTTTTCAGCAAACATTTATTAAATTGGGGAATGAGACCCTTGTTTTTAAGCTCAGAAGGATTATCATTATCTTTGGTTTGTGAGAATTGCCACATCGCATCCGTCATTAAAGTATATTCAGGAGATAAGCAATTAAGTTGCTGCATTCCCCACAATTCCTTTGGAACATGCCAAAATATACTCTTGGAGTTTTTTCAGTCAGAGTCTTCAAACATACAGATTGCTCCGAATACTGTACAACAGGGGCTTTTAAACACAGAGATCCCCAGACAGTACTCCTATGCAAGGACTACAAAAACATGTGATACTACATACCCAAGTTTGATTTGTCCTTGCCATTCACTGTAGAAGTCTGCCCAGCACTGTTCTTGTACTAAGTTCTGAAGCTAAACCCCCTTAAAATTTACACTCCAGCCCATCCATATCTATTCAGTCACAATCAGGGCACAGACCGTAGAAGTCTGCCCAGCACCGGTTTCGCTTCCCAATTACCGGTGTCATCACCTAATCTCCGCTAAGATTTCGCAAATCCATTCCTTCTAAACAGGATTCCTTTCTGTTTATCCCACGCACGTTTGAATTCCATTACTGTTTTCATCTCCACCACTTCCCGCGGTAGGGCATTCCACATATCCACCATCCTCTCTGTGAAAAAATACTTCCTGACATTACTTCTGAGTCTGCCCCCCTTCTTTTATAGACCTGTAGGACAAAAGAATGCCAAAAGATCCCATTTTAAACAAGGTCTTAGAGGAGACAGTAAGACTGGAAACAGGGGAAAATCTGGAGGAAGGAACACTATTTAGGTGAACATTGGATAGTGAGTTATGTTTAGGATGAACATAAGATACTAGGTTGCGTTAGTACCTTGAGATAGAGAGTTACTTGAGATGAACATAAAATACTGGATTATGTTGTGACAGCTTCAAGGTAGGAAGGGGAGGGGAGCAGGTAAGCTGGAGTCTTTTGCATTGAGTGTCACATGTATGATTATCTTCCAGTTGGTGAGATGTCATATGTTTGCGCCCGATGCAAAGAGCTCCTAGCTCTTAGAGAACATGTCCGTTCTCTTGAGGCTAGAGTAGCAGACTTGGTGGAGCTGAGGGAGACAGAGAGGTACATAGAGGAGACCTACAGGGATGTTGTAGAGAGGTCCCACCTCCAGTCTAGTAGCCCTTGTGCTACCTTGGAGGAGGGAGGTCTCCTAGAAGGAGAGCATCACCCTGGTGAAGTAGGAAGTACTCCTGTAGCCAGGACCTGCCCACCAGAGGATGTACTATCCTCTCGCACTGAGGATATGTCTCCAAGTGCTGCCCGGGAGGGAAAGGTTAGGACAGCTGTTGTAGTTGGTGATTCGATCATTAGGCATATAGATAGCTGGGTGGCTGGTGGACGTGAGGATCGCCTGGTGACTTGCCTGCCTGGTGCGAAGGTGGCGGACCTCACGCGTCACCTAGATAGAATTTTAGATAGTGCTGGGGAGGAGTCTGCTGTCTTGGTACATGTGGGTACCAATAACATAGGAAAATGTGGGAGAGAGGTTCTGGAAGCCAAATTTAGGCTCTTAGGTAGAAAGCTCAAATCCAGATCCTCTAGGGTAGCATTTTCTGAAATGCTACCTGTTCCACGTGCAGGGCCCAAGAGACAGGCAGAGCTCCAGAGTCTCAATGCGTGGATGAGACGATGGTGCAGGGAGGAGGGTTTTAGATTTGTTAGGAACTGGGCAACATTCTGGGGAAGGGGGAGCCTATTCCGAAAGGATGGGCTCCACCTTAACCAGGGTGGGACCAGGCTGCTGGCGTCGGCATTTAAAAAGGAGATAGAGCAGCTTTTAAACTAGAAATGGGGGGAAGGCCGACAGTCGCTCAAAAGCGCATGGTTCGGGAAAAGGTATCTTGCAAAGATACCTCACAAACAGGGAAGATAGGGTTTCTGGATAGTGAAGTTACACAACAGACCGTGGTAGGCCAGGTGCCCTTAAATACAACTAAAGATCAGACAAAAGATGTCAAATCAATAGTGTCAGGTACTAAGCATCATGCAAATAAGAACAACAAACATACTCTGAAATGTCTATATGCAAATGCTAGGAGTCTAAGAAATAAGATGGGAGAGTTGGAATATATTGCACTAAATGAAAAATTGGATATAATAGGCATTACTGAGACCTAGTGGAAGGAGGATAACCAGTGGGACACTGTCATACCGGGGTACAAAGTATATCGTAATGATAGGGTGGACCGGACTGGTGGAGGGGTAGCATTGTATATTAACGAGAGCCTTGACTCAGATAGATTACAAATTCAGCAGGACACAAATCACACCTTTGAATCACTGTGGGTTGAAATTCCATGTATAAAAGGGAAAAAAAATGGTGATAGGAGTGTACTACCGTCCGCCTCGCCAGGATGAGCAGGTAGACACAGAAATGATAAAAGAAATCAGAGACGCGAACAAAATGGGCAATGTGATAATAATGGGTGACTTCAATTATCCAAATATAGACTGGGTAAATGTAACATCGGGACACGCTACAGAGATACAATTCCTTGATGAAATCAAGGACAGCTTTATGGAGCAACTGGTGCAGGAGCCGACGAGAGAAGGAAAAATTCTAGACTTGGTCCTTAGTGGAGCGCATGATCTGGTGAGGGACGTTATGGTACTGGGGCCGCTTGATAACAGTGACCATAATATGATCAGTTTTGACATCGACCTTGAAGTAACTGTACACAGAAAGTCAAATACGTTAGCGTTTAACTTTAAAAAAGGAGACTATGATAAAATGAGAAGAACGGTAAAAAAAAAAACTTAGGGGGGCAACTGAGAGAGTAAAAACTGTACAACAGGCGTGGACGCTGTTCAAAAATACCATCCTGGAGGCCCAGGCCATACATATTCCGCAAATTAGAAAAGAAAGACGGAAGTCCAAAAGACACCCGGCCTGGTTGAAAAGTGAGGTGAAGGAAGCTATTAGGGCTAAAAGAAACGCCTTCAGAAAATGGAAGAAGGAACCGTCTGAAAATAACAAGAAACAGCATAAGGAGTGTCAAAGCAAATGCAAGGCGCAGATTAAGAAGGCCAAGAGGGAGTATGAAAAAAAGATAGCATTAGAGGCAAAAAAACATAGTAAAAAATTTTTTCGGTATATTAAAAGCAGGAAGCCGGCAAAAGAATCGGTTGGGCCGCTGGATGACCGAGGGGTAAAAGGGGCGATCAAGGAAGACAAAGACGTAGCGGAGAGACTGAATGAATTCTTTGCTTCGGTCTTCACCGAGGAAGATTTGGGTGGGTTACCGGTGTCGGAAATGGTATTTCAAGCGGACGAGTCGGAGAAACTTACTGACTTCACGGTAAACCTGGAGGACGTAATGGGGCAGTTCGGCAAACTGAAGAGTAGCAAATCTCCTGGACCGGATGGTATTCATCCTAGAGTACTGATAGAACTGAAAAACGAGCTTGCGGAGCTACTGCTAGTGATATGCAACTTATCCTTAAAATCGAGCATGGTACCGGAAGATTGGAGGGTGGCCAATGTAACGCCCATTTTTAAAAAAGGCTCCAGGGGAGATCCGGGAAATTATAGACCGGTGAGTCTGACGTCGGTGCCTGGGAAAATGGTAGAGGCTATTATTAAAAACAAAATTACAGAGCACATCCGAGGACATGGATTACTGAGACCAAGTCAGCATGGCTTTTGTGTGGGGAAATCTTGCCTGACCAATTTACTTCAATTCTTTGAAGGAGTGAACAAACATGTGGACAAAGGGGAGTCGGTTGATATTGTGTATCTGGATTTTCAAAAGGCGTTTGACAAGGTACCTCATGAAAGGCTACAGAGGAAATTGGAGGGTCATGGGATAGGAGGAAATGTCCTATTGTGGATTAAAAACTGGTTGAAGGATAGGAAACAGAGAGTGGGGTTAAATGGGCAGTATTCACAATGGAGAAGGGTAGTTAGTGGGGTTCCTCAGGGGTCCGTGCTAGGACCGCTGCTTTTTAATATATTTATAAATGATTTAGAGATGGGAGTAACTAGCGAGGTAATTAAATTTGCTGATGACACAAAGTTATTTAAAGTCGTTAAATCACGACAGGATTGTGAAAAATTACAAGAGGATATTACGAGACTGGGAGACTGGGCGGCTAAATGGCAGATGATGTTTAATGTGAGCAAGTGCAAGGTGATGCATGTGGGAAAAAAGAACCCGAATTATAGCTACGTCATGCAAGGTTCCACGTTAGGAGTTACGGACCAAGAAAGGGATCTGGGTGTCGTCGTCGATAACACACTGAAACCTTCTGCTCAGTGTGCTGCTGCGGCTAAGAAAGCGAATAGAATGTTGGGTATTATTAGGAAAGGTATGGAAAACAGGTGTGAGGATGTTATAATGCCGTTGTATCGCTCCATGGTGCGACCGCACCTTGAGTATTGTGTTCAATTCTGGTCGCCGCATCTCAAGAAAGATATAGTAGAATTGGAAAAGGTGCAGCGAAGGGCGACTAAAATGATAGCGGGGATGGGACGACTTCCCTATGAAGAAAGACTAAGGAGGCTAGGGCTATACAGCTTGGAGAAGAGACGGCTGAGGGGAGACATGATAGAGGTATATAAAATAATGAGTGGAGTGGAACAGGTGGATGTGAAGCTTCTGTTCACGCTTTCCAAAAATACTAGGACTAGGGGGCATGCAATGAAACTACAGTGTAGTAAATTTAAAACAAATCGGAGAAAATATTTCTTCACCCAACGTGTAATTAAACTCTGGAATTCGTTGCCAGAGAAAGTGGTGAAGGCGGTTAGCTTAGCAGAGTTTAAAAAGGGGTTGGACGGTTTCCTAAAGGACAAGTCCATAAACCGCTACTAAACGGACTTGGAAAAATCCAAAATTCCAGGAATAACATGTATAGAATGTTTGTACGTTTGGGAAGCTTGCCAGGTGCCCTTGGCCTGGATTGGCCGCTGTCGTGGACAGGATGCTGGGCTCGAAGGACCCTTGGTCTTTTCCCAGTATGGCATTACTTATGTACTTATGTATGTACTTATGAGTAATGACTTGTTTGGTTAGTTTCATTGATAAATAAGCACTGTGTGTGCTTATTTATTGGTGTTCTATTAACCCCTGATGCAGTCAATATGGCAAAACATGGTCACATCAGGTTCCTTTGAATAAAGACTTATTCTGGACTTTTGGTCTGCTTTGTGGAATACCTTTTGCTTCTTTCTGCAGACATGTGAAGCCTCTTCTTTCTGGCAGAAGTAACTTGAAAACATTATCCTAAGTAAGATTAAAGGGAAGGCCATAGCCAGGTGGTTAAATGAAATGCATACATGGAGGCTAGCCATGTCAGTGGCTCGGAGACACTGCTGCTGATGGCATAGAATGTAAGTGTTCTTTCTGCCAGGAGGAGGTTTTTGGCTGGCAGGGTTTGTGGATCCCTGCTCAGGTATTTCTTTTGGTTTGAGGGAAGGAAGGAGGGAGGGAGGATGTGGAGGGGGGGGGGGTGAGGAGAAGAATAATCTTTGGACCCACCCTCCTTGGACTCAGGCCCACCCTAAATCAATTATCTGGCTATGCCACTGGTTTAAATGCATATAGTAACAAGATATTGTGTACTTGTGCATGTTCTACCTGTAGGCATTTCTGGAGGTGTAATTTGGGTTGAGTAGGGGTAGAATTGCAATGTACCCACCAGTTTTATATAATACACACCTTCACAGGCACACTTATACATTCTCTGGAGAAGGTAGACATGTCTGCATCAACATTATTGCACAGTTGGGGCTGGCTCTGGGTACTTATTTTATAAAGGCACATACATACATATGTTACCTTTATAAAATAGGGGCCTTTTTTGGACTTCACATGTAGGTGTTCTATTATAAAATCAAGCACATAGAGAGCAGAGTACTGCAGTATAAGAAAGAAAAACAACAGTGACAGAGATAAAGATGCTGTGCTAGATATTTGGGTGTGACATGAAGTGATAAGAAAAGGCTAAATACAGATGCAATCACAGATCAGGAAAAGAAAACTAGTGTGGCTGAGTCACACAAAAAGAACAAACAAAAGGTAGTGAAAGTGCAAGAAGATGGGGGAAAGACTAGGGGAAGATCAAAAAGATTAGAATCAATACTGTTCACCTTAGCTTGAACTGTCACTCATGCAGGAACACCATTGTTCCATTGCTGGGACATATGGAGGGGCATAATCGAACGCAGACGCCCATCTCCATGGGCGACTATCTCCGAGGACGGCTCCGCGAAGGGGCGGCACAGACCGTATTTTCGAAAAAGATGGGCGTCCATCTTTTGTTTCGATAATACGGTTGATGCCGGGCAAATGCATTGGATTTGGGCGGATTTGAGCTGGGCGGTATCGGTTTTCAGCGATAATGGAAACCGAAGCCGCCCAGCTCAAAAACGAACAACTCCAAGGCATTTGGTCGTGGGAGGGGCCAGGATTCATAGTGCACTGGTCCCCCTCACATGCCAGGACACCAACTGGGCACCCTAGGGGGCACTTGTAACAATTAAAAAAAAATTAAAATACCTCCCAAGTCCATAGCTCCCTTACCTTGGGTGCTGAGCCCCCCAAATCCCCCCCAAAACCCACTGCCCACAAGTCTACACCATTACCATAGCACTTATGGGTGAAGGGGGACACCTAGATGTGGGTACAGTGGGTTTTTGGGGCGGTTTGGAGGGCTCCCACTTACCAGCACAAGTGTAACAGGTAGGGGGGGATGGGCCTGGGTCCACCTGCCTGAAGTCCACTGCGCCCACTAAAAACTGCTCCAGGGACCTGCATACTGCTGTGATGGAGCTGGGTATGACATTTGAGGCTGGCATACAGGCTGGCAAAAAAAAGTTTTGAAAGTTCTTTTTTTTTGGTGGGAGGGGGTTAGTGACCACTGGGGGAGTCAGGGGAGGTCATCCCTGATTCCCTCTGGTGGTCATCTGGGCAGTTGGGGTACTTTTGGGGGACTTGTTCGTGAAAAAAATGGGTCCAAAAAAAGTGACCCAAATTCTCGCTTCTGGCGCCCTTCTTTTTTCCATTATCGGCTGAGCGCACCCATCTCTCCTCAGCTGATAAACACGCCCCAGTCCCGCCTTCACCACGCCTCCGACACGCCCCCGTCAACTTTATCCGTTCCCGCGACAGACTGCAGTTGGAGGCGCCCAAAATCAGCTTTCGATTATACCGATTTAGGCGCCCGTGAGAGAAAGGCGCCCATCTCTCGATTTGGGTCGAAATATGGGCATCTTTCTCTTTCGAAAATAAGCTGGATGGTAAATATGGCAGGGCTCAACAAATCCTAAGCACCAGATTGCCATGGTGACTAGAAATTTTCTTTTGATGCCTGAGATTTCCATGACTCTTTAAATATTTAAACAGACTGCTGATTCTTGCTCCTCAGTAAAATACTAAACACAAACAAGCAAGATAGAATGTGCTAAACAATATACTAATAGAGGAAAAAAGACTTCAGAAATTTCTCCGGGGAAAATTCTGACAGCCACACGAAGGGCTTTACTGGCGATTGAGGGCTCAGCTCCCGACAGAGCGATGTGAAGAAACAGAAGCTATCTGTCGAGCACTCCCTCTGGATAACACCATTGCCCAGATAGGTGTATTCCTGTTAACATTTTGTGACAATAGAGCATGAAAATACTAAGAAATAGCTCTGTGGTGTTACTATGGAGGTTTTTTTTAGACTAATGAGGAATCTGTATCATAGTCTCTAACAAAAGTATCTTTTGAGATCTATGGCAGTCTGTGATTCACAAAGTTGGGTATAAGTGATTACAGAATTTCTGAAGTCTTTTTTCCTACATTAGTATATTGTTTAGCACATTCTATCTTGCATGGCTCTTTAAATAAAATTTAAAAAGTATTCTTTTGCTACTGCAATCACCGCAGGTGCAGGAATTTCTTCCTCCTTGCACTACATGCCTCTGTATAAGTCTGAACTGCATGGTGCAGGACCACTTGCAATTGTCTTGGGTTGTCAAGTTTCATGAGACCACCAAGTGGGCCAGACTCACAAAGAGCCACGCAGTGCAGGGAGTTGAAAGCTCTTGCTCCAACATCAGTATAATCAATGAATCTTATCATCATCTAATAGTGGACACGACTGGCAGTAAAACACAAACAGACTTGTGCGGTATCACTGGCAATTGTCCAGCCTTCGGCTGCTACCACCATCAGCACACTTGCTGAAATGCTGTCAATATGTTACCAGTTCTTCCGTGGTTGTCTGTACTATTGCAGATGTAACTGATTAAGCAGCTTTGAAAAGTCCGATGTGAATATCGCAAACTCTTCCACATAGGACAGCATCAAGTCAAGTCAACAGATCAATTGATAATCTTCTATCCCTGCCAGCAACGTCTCCCCAAACATAACTGTTGCTAATCAAAGGACCCATAAGTTCTTCAAATTGCCATAGTGCTTCAATTCACCACAACTTTCAGCTGTGTCCCTACATGTGCAGTGTTTCGCTCATCCGAGCATCTTCAGGGGTCTCAATGAGTGACCGGGAAACCAAATCAGGGTCCCATACTGAGCTGTGGGCAGAGCACTTAGGAACATCTGCACATGGATTTTTCAAAGCTGCTTAATCAGTTACATCTGCAGTAGTACAGACAACCACGGTAGACCTCAGAAGAGATCTCTGTCCCTCACTCAAGGGCATTCAGCTGCTGGCTGATGCATTTCTGGGCTGGTTCCTAAATCAAAATTAAATCTGTCCTTCAGCTTTAAAGCAGGCTATTTTTGAAATCTCTATTTTAAAAAGTTAGGTCCAGGCCAGAATGATATACTAACTAGTATCAAACTTGCTATTTGTAGGGAAGCTTAGAGATAAGCTTGGGTATTAAATTATCAAGTTTCTTTGTGGAAGTAAATGCATTTAGTCCATTTTAATTTGGGTTTCAGTGGGGACATGGGACTGAGATTATCCTGCTCTCACTGTTAAATTACACCAAGAATGGCAACAGACAAGGGAGAAAATGCTATAATGATATTCACAGACCTATCCCCAGTTTTTTAGAACATAGGCTGCTATTACATAGGTAACAAGAGACTACGTTAGACTGATTACGATCAATTTTGAATGACAGATTACATAGCGTTCTATGACAAGGGAGTAGATCAAGAAATAGTGCCATTGAAATGTGAACTGTCAAAAGGCTCAATGTTACCTCTTCTTTTCCATGAATATTTGAGCCCTATTGTGCCAGTGATCTAATCCTATAATTTGACACACCGTGTTTGCAGATGACATCAGGCAGTGACATATATGAAAGTAGATCAGAGGGAGACTTTGCAGAAGGTAAATATTTGTCTTTCAACAGGTATGAATTCCATTTCAGATCCCACAGAATTAGTATGGATAGGCAGGTCATAACTATTGGCGTTCTTGCCTATTTTGAGTGGGATATTGATAACATATATTAGGTTAGAAAAAAACTTGATAACACAGTTTGTTTTCATTTCAGGTTAAAAAACAATATGAAAAGATGGGAAATGCCACCAACATTTCCTATATCATTTTGGGTGAAGGGGGCATCTATATATGGGTACATTTGGTTCCTGGAGGCTCACAGTTTCCACCATAAGTGTAGCAGGTAGGGGGAGGTATGGGACTTGGTCTACCTGTCTGCAGTGCAGTGCACCCACACTAGACTATTCCAGGGACCTGCATGCTGTTCTAATGGACCTGAGTATAACATCTGAGGTTGGCATAGAGGCAGGCAAGTAATGTTTTTAATCACATTTTTGCGGGGTGGGAGGGGTTTAGTGATCACTGGGAGAGTAAGGGGACGTCCTACCTGATTCCCTCCAGTGGTCATCTGGTAGTTTAGGCACTGTTTTGTGGCTTATTCATTAATAAAACAGGTCTAGACTAAAACGTATAATATCCTTGGATGTTTTTGTTTTGTTCCATTATGGCAGAAAAATATCCAGATCCCACCCTTAACACACCCCTTGTGATTTGAACACACTTCTGATGGACTTTATAGAAAAATGTCTAAGAATTGGTTTTGAAAATACCAATTTTGATGTTTCTGTGAGAAAAACATCCAAATGCAGATTTATGCCACCTTTCAGATGTTTTTCTCTTTTGAAAATGAGCCCCATAATGCCTTTGAAATTCCAACAGGAGAAAAATGACATGGCCTTCAGGAAGAAATTACTATTAAGGAATATCTTCTGAGGGAAAGGAGTAGGAGTGGATTAGATGGTGGAGATGTGCTGGAACTGTAGGGTATTGATTAGGTGAGTGGGTAGATTCAGAAGGGCCCCAAGAATATGTATTATATTATGTTTTACTTTCTTCAAACTTATACTATTTAAAGTATATAATGAAGTGGCAATAAATAAAATAAATTGTGTTCATGGTTTAAAGAAGAGAACTGTGCTTGATTCGGTAACATAGCAGAGGATGACTAGGACTGCAGATCCCATATGGGTGAGAAAGGCACAGGAGAAGAAGATATATTTTGTAATGAACCCAATAATGTATGCATGCTAAAGAATGGGGTAAGCCTAAAATTCCTTATAAAGGAGATTTATTCAGAGTTGCTGAAAAGCATGGGATCTCTTCGCAGTTTATCTCAGATTCAGGATACATCTATAGGTTTTCTTTTTTGTTTGGCCATGGAAATGAATTGACTCCTAAAATTTAGAAGAATCATGGTTTTTCTCACACAGCAGAGATTGCTTTGTTCTGTCCCATGTAACAATGCTGACATCCAGTGCTGGACTGAAAAATCACAGATACATTCCTCAGCAGAAATACATTGAGAGGAAGACTTTGAATCGATATGTAAATAGGCTGACTCATACTTAGAACATGAATTCAGTACTGTAACAAATTTATCTTCAAACTGCAGAACAATATCTTTCTGCTTGTAGCACAGATGTAAAGAGTCCTCGGAGCAATGTGTTCACAAAAGGGAAATTCGTATTGGACTCTGAACTTTCAGTTGTGTTTCACCTTCTCATCTTTACCAAGCTGCAGGAAGAAATGCATCTTTCTGCATTTTAAAGATCAGGGCCACCGAGAGACAGAGCTGAGCCCATGGCGGGGCTGTTGCAGCTGCCGCCACCCCCTACTCGGGCCGCCGCTGCCCCCTCCCCCACTTGGACAGAAAGACAAGCTTATTACTGTAAAATAATAATAGTAGTGACTTAGCTGCTGCAAGAACTGAAATACTACTGGCATACAAAGGAAATAAATAAGTACTTTTCCTTTGGCTCAGAAGAATCAAACTCATTTAAATATTAGGCCACAGTTGCAAGAAAGATGCTCTAAATTGGCCAACTGACCAGGTACAAGGTCCCCTTTGTATGTTGTGATCAACTGGTGGAGGGCTAATGCTGTGATTGCTGGACTAATGGAGTTGAGAAAGGGAATAAAAATATATTGGTGGGCCCAATTAACCTCCCAGGAGTGAGTGGCCCTAACATAGCCTGCACACAAAGACCCCCAACTACAGATGTGTAGATACCTTCTAGTACATGTGGAGGAGCATTTTAAAAAGGATGTCCAAGTCAGAGTAGGGATGTCCACTCAGAAAGTCCCAAACGGATGTCCATCTCATGAATTTTTGAACAGGAAATATGTTGAGATTTCCTGTTTGAAAATACATGAGATGGACATCCGTGTGCTAGAAATGTACTGCATGAACGGTCATTTTACAAACTGGAGTGTTCAAGTTATGAATAGGAGAAAATGAAGACCATGGACATCTGTTTGGCAGCATTCTTAGACAATGGACACACAGATGTCCATGCAGAGCAGAGAGCAACCTAATGGTTAATGCAGTGGACTGTAAACCAAGGGACCCACGTTCAAATCCCACTTTAACTCTTATTTTGTAATTGTGAACCCTCCAGGAACAGAAAAATATCTACTGTATCTAAGACCGAGAATACTATAATGCCTCTATATCCATGGTGCTTCCTCACCTTGAGTACTGCATTCAGTTTTGGTTGCCGTATCTCAAAAAAGGTATAGCAGAATTAGAAAAGGTTCAAAGAAGAGCAACTACAATGATAAAGGGGATGGAACTCCTCTCATATGAGGAAAGGCTAAAGAGGTTAGGGCTCTTCAGCTTGGAAAAGACAGCAGACGGGAGGTATGATTGAGGTCTGCAAAATCCTGATTGGTGTAGAACAAGTAAAAGTGAATCGATTCTTTTTCAAAAAGTACAATGACTTGGGGACACTCAGTGAAGTTAAATGGAAATACTTTTAAAACAAATAGGAGGAAATATTTTTCACTCAATGAATAATTAAGCTCTGGAACTCATTGCCAGAAGATGTGGTAACAACATTTAGCGTATCTGGGTTTTAAAACGTTTTGGACAGGTTCCTGGAGGAAAGTCCATAGTCTGCTATTGAGATAGACATGGGAAAGCCAATGCTTGCCCTGGGATTGGCAGCATGGAAGGTTGCAGGGTACTTGTAAGCTGCATTGTTGAAAACAGGATATTGGGCTAGACAGATCATTGGTCTGACCCAGTATGGCTATTTGTATATTCTTTCAATGGCTTGACCATAGCCTTAAACAGCCTCCTTACCCTGGATATGACAACTCTCAACATGAATTCCATCTTCTACCCCTGCCTGTTAAACAAAAATTACTCAAAATAAACCCAAAAACCCAGGGAACCTCTCCCTGGTCTGCAGTCTTTGCAGCTTTCAATTCCTATTCACAGCCTTCCTGCCTTGGCTGCATTCCTTCCTGTTAAACAATATTCACATGCTATAAGTCTTAAGTACCTTTTAGAGTTCCAGCTCTTCCTCAGCTGTCAGCACATAATTCATGATACCTCTCAGTACTTTCTTCTTGGCATGGTTTTTCTCTTAGGACTTATCTGCAAATGCTTCGTCCAGTTCTGGGTTTGGGCTTCCTTGCAACCCTCCCACTACTCCTCTACTTGTCACTAATCTATGGGAAGTATAAATAGTCCTCAGGGAATTAACCTATGTCCTCCCCCCTCCTCTGCGATTGTGCCATTCCCTTCAACATTCATGGAGATAAGATGATTCCTCTATAAGTTCTGGAAGCACTCACCTGGAGCTCACCCCAGTTTCTCCCATCCCCCTTCCAATAAAGGGACATAGCTAAATGTAGCAGGGATTTCTTCTGTCAACTACCACTGCTGCTCTTGCTTATCTTTGGGGCAATCCAACACTACAGGGTAGTATGCAATCCTTAACAGTTTCTCCTAAACTCCCTGTTATGCAATTCTGACCCTGTGATAGGGACCTTGGGGATGCCTGTCTCTCATCCCTGTCACAATATATGTAGTAAATTAATCAAAATAAATCTCTCTATATAGTGCATTGGTTTACATCTGAGTGTTTCTCAGTTGGTGAGGAAAAGTATTCTTCAGAAACATCAATGAAAGAAATATTCAGATGTGACTTTGCTTTAGGAAATGTTACATACTCACAAAGCAAAGAACTTTGCATAGAAATTACATCTGAAAATAAAAAGGAAGACAGAAGATAAGAAAGCACAATAATTTATCAACAGGTTCAGCAGTCTATCTAACTCACAGGGGAATAAGCCATCACATAGCATGAGAAGCTGCACAATAAAGGAAAGAAAAATATGCATCTCAGTTTCTGGATCTAACTAAATCTGGACCATTATATCATGCCACAATTGTCCAAAACTTTCTGTAGTTGAGGGTTCAAAGAAATGATAAGTCACATTATTTAGATTAGCAACACATTTACAAAGGTAGCACTAATGGAATCCAGCTCCCAAAGAGATGCATATCAAGAAACTTTTCCCCTCTCCTGATTCAACAAGAAACATCTGGAAACAAAAACAAAATTGAGATGATCTATAATATAAATAAAGCTGATTTGTCCTGAATAAAAAAAAAAAAAAAATAACAAAACAAACAAACCCTCCCTCCCCCCCACCCCCACCAACCAACCAAACAAACAAATGAACAAAAAAACCCACTAATGTTGCTCGGTGAGAAGCTTTTTCGTGTGATCTATCCATCACTTCTGTTGAATTCAAATTATCAGAAGATATGTCTATATCAGCAACAGCTGGAGGGTCACCAGAAACAAAAAACAGGAAGTGAATATGGTCCAGTGATTGAGGCCTCTAGGAAAATTTGGATTAGGGTATGTAAATACTTGGGAAGTCACCCAGGAGCGTCTAAAGGAACTTTGATAGGAAGGGATCAGGAAACAGATAGGATTCCTTGCCATATAACTAACTGAAAGTGTGTTATGGATTAGTTATTAGACATGTAATAACCATTTCAAGATAGGAGAGATGAACTCTGATGAGCCTGGAGGATGAATTTGAACTGTCAAGACAGTTTTGAAGATATTTACAGCTGAGTTGTTTCCAGAGTAACCAGCCTAGAAGTGATTTTGTTAGCAACATAACATAGTAGATGAAGAGAAAGGGAAATGGGACGATATACTATCTTTCTGAGGTTTTTTGCAATTACATTCAAAGTGGTTTACATATATTCAGGTACTTATTTTGTACCAGGGGCAATGGAGGGTTAAGTGACTTGCCCAGAGTCACAAGGAGCTGCAGTGGGAATCAAACTCAGCTCCCTAGGATCAAAGTCCACTGCACTAACCACTAGGCTACTCCTCCACTCCACACTGAAGGCAGATACAGACCTGAATGGTCCATCCAGTCTGCCCAATAAGATAAACTCATTACATGTGGTATGAAGTGGTTTGAACAATTATTTAGATAACTGGGGATGAAGAATATTGTTTAAGGCAGGGGTGGTCCTTGAGGGCCACAACCCAGTCAGGTTTTCAAGATTTCCACAATGAATATGCATGAGATCTACTACTCATTTATATAGTACTACTAGATATACACAGCACTGTACACATTATATGCAGGTACTTTCTCTGCCCCTAGTGGGCTCACAATCTAAGTTTTTGTACCAGGGTCACAAAAAGCTGCAGTGGGAATTAAACCCAGGTCCCCAGGATATCAGTCCACTACACTAACCATTAGGCTACTCGTTCACTCTATTTGCATACAATAGAAGCAGTACATGCAAACCAATCTCATGCATATTCATTATGGACATTTTGAAAACTCTACTGGGTTGTGTCTCTCAAGGATCGTGGTTGCCCACCCCTGGTCTAAGGAATCTTACTGACTCTACTTTGTTACCTGGGAGGTCTAAAAGAAATTTGAAACATTAGGGAGGGGCTGGGAAAGATAATATTAAGGATGAACCAGACTGGATGAAACCAGGAGGAAGATGACTCTAATACTTTCATGCTAGATATGGAGGTATATTTTCAAAGCACTTAGACTTACAAAATTCTATAGGTTACTATGGAGCTCATTTTCAAAAGAGGAAAACATCCAAAAAGTGGCACAAAGTTATTCAAAGTCGTTAACTCACGACAGGATTGTGAAAAATTACAGAAGGACCTTACGAGACTGGGAGACTGGGCGGCTAGATGGCAGATGACGTTTAATGTGAGCAAGTGCAAGGTGATGCATGTGGAAAAAAAGAACCCGAATTTTAGCTACGTCATGCAAGGTTCCACGTTAGGAGTTACGGACCAAGAAAGGGATCTGGGTGTCGTCATCGATAATACACTGAAACCTTCTGCTCAGTGTGCTGCTGCGGCTCGGAAAGCGAATAGAATGTTGGGTATTATTAGGAAAGGTATGGAAAACGGGTGTGAGGATGTTATAATGCCATTATATTGCTCCATGGTGCGACTGCACCTTGATTATTGTGTTCAGTTCTGGTCGCTGCATCTCAAGAAAGATATAGTGGAATTAGAAAAGGTGCAGTGAAGGGCGACTAAAATGATAGCGGGGATGGGACGACTTCCCTATGAAGAAAGACTAAGGAGGCTAGTGCTTTTCAGCTTGGAGAAGAGACGGCTGAGGGGAGACATGATAGAGGTATTTAAAATAATGAGTGGAGTGGAACAGGTGGATGTGAAGCGTCTGTTCACGCTTTCCAAAAATACTAGGACTAGGGGGCATGCGATGAAACTACAGTGTAGTAAATTTAAAACAAATCGGAGAAATTTTTTCTTCACGCGTAATTAAACTCTGGAATTCATTGCCGGAGAACGTGGTGGAGGTGGTTAGCTTGGCAGGGTTTAAAAAGGGGTTAGATGGTTTCCTAAAGGACAAGTCCATAAACCGCTACTAAATGGACTTGGAAAAAATCCATAATTCTAGGAATAACATGTATAGAATGTTTGTACGTTTGGGAAGCTTGCCAGGTGCCCTTGGCCTGGATTGGCCGCTGTCGTGGACAGGATGCTGGGCTCGATGGACCCTTGGTCTTTTCCCAGTGTGGCATTGCTTATGTACTTATTTCAGAATGCAGAATCGTAAGGAGAATGTTGTTACAGCTAGAATTGATAAGGTACATGGATCTGTTGGCAGGCATAGTGAAATGTCTCTGAAAGAAGTATAGTTGAGTCCAGTTCTCCAACTACCACCTCCTGTCTCAACAGCGAAAGGAGGCTTACCTCCTGGGTCTAGGGACTTGCATGAAGGTCCATCTGAACCCAAGGTTTATGGTAATAGCTCCGCTAGTGACATCTGAAATATCACTGTCCCAGGATAGCCTTGTTCACTTATAACCTAGTGATGGAGGTGGAGAAGTAAGATGCTTCCTGTACTAATGCTGCATCTTAAGCTATCTCCTGTGATTGGCACTATCAAACCTGCTATTTGTAGGTCATTTTTGATCAGGGAATTTACATCCATAGAGACCTCCCACAGGATTTCAAATGTAGAAATCTGAATTGAGATAACTTTGTCCAACTGTTTTGTCTTAGCTTTTTTCTTTCTCTGGGGAAGTAGTTAGATAGTAAAATATCTATCTTTGATAAGGATCATTCCCATGATTAGTCTTTGAAATTTGTTCAGTCAATGGTGCCCTTATTAACATAGAAAAATGTAGGCAAATAACATGCCATCTATTCTCCCTATCACTCCCTCTTGAATTCAGATACTGTTTTCATCTCCACCACATCTACCAGGAGGCCATTCCACAAATTCACCACCCTTTAGGTGAAGAAGTATTTCCGCAGGTTACTTCTAAGTCTATCCCCTTTCACCTTCATCCTATGCCCCCTCATTCTAGAGCTTCCTTTCTACTAGAAAATAAGCTTGCTAATTTGAAAATGCTCTGTAATTTGTGGTTTCTTTATTTTTCATATCCTAGAATGATATTGCCCAAAAAGATAGTTTTGCAATATATATGTGAGGTTCTTGGTCTGAGGCCCTCCTCTTTCCTAGTTGTCAGAATGACCCATTATGTGATAACAGAACTGAGGAGACTAGGGGGAGATGGGGTGTCTACACATTGAGACTTCTCTGGAGGAAACTTAATAGGGCCATTGTTATGGCCTTTTTTTCTTACTGCCTCTGACAGAGATAGGGTATTGAAGACTATTGAAGACTTTTTTTTTTCTTTTTTCTGTTAAATCATATTTGTTCCATGGATATTGAATTTATGTCTTTCCTGATGTTTCAGTTAGGGCTCAAAAATCAGGAAAGGTTTTAGCTTTGATCTCCAGAGTCAATTTCTTTTTAAAATTTCCTAAGAAATGCTTTATTAAATTCAAAGAATGAGATTATGTTTTTATTGATTCATTACAATTGCAACAGCCGATTACTAGTGTAGCTGAGGACCTTAATAGGACTCACATAGAGGTAGCAGTGGGACCTCACTTTTGAGAATGGGTGGAAGGCAGTATATATGTATCTCAGCATGATTTATGCATGATTAATTAATTAATTTATTTATTGCATTTGTATCCCACATTTTCCCACCTCTTTGCAGGCTCAATGTGGCTTACAATATATCATGAGTAGTGGAAATATAATAAAAATAGACATTTAGTGTTACAGAAGAATCTTTGGCAATATGATAATGAACAGTCATGATAGTAGTATAACAAGCAGATATTATAAGGCAGTTCTAACTATGTGTGGAGGAGTTATGTATATTCACATTGGTTTATCTTTGTGGTAAGCCTTGTTAAAGAGATGGGTCTTTAGTAGTTTGCAGAAGTTCGTTAGTTCGTAAATCGTTTTTAAGTTGCGTGGCAGTGCATTCCATAACTGTGTACTTAAGTAGGTAAAGTTTGAGGCGTGCATTAGTTTGTATTTTAGACCTTTGCAGTTAGGGAAGTGCAGATTAAGGATTGTGCGGGATGATCTTTTGGCATGCTTTTCTCTTTTTGTTTTTCTACATTAATATAGATCTCTCTTCCAAATTTCTACTTGGATTAATTATAAGGCTGTGTGTTTCTCTATTTCTTGCAATAGCAGTTCATTTCCATTTAAACAACTTTTTCTTTCTTTTGCCTTTGTAGTTCTGTTTAGTGGTTTTATACATGCAAAACTCCAATAACTTGGAAACATTTAAGAAATCATTTACTAACATAGAATAATAACACTTATTGTATATTATCTCTTTCAAAGCCAACAGAAACCAAACAGGCAGTGTGACAGTTTAATTTGTTCTGGCATAACTCTTTGAAATCTAGTAGCGATAATGAGGTTAATAATTAAAAGCAATTATACAATTGGCACTGGTTGCTGACCACATAAGTGATTTGATTTAAATTTCCTAAGTTGTTAAATGAATACATATTCTCCATGTAAATGTGATATATGACCAAAATTTGTCTAACTTGAGGAGAAGCCAGGAATGTTCCAAGGGTAGGGCCTAAATTTATCCAGAGAAAGGTGACATTCAGCTTCTATCCCAGTAAAGTCATCTGTATATGTGCATATAGTCTAGTTTTATACCATCATACAATTTTAAGACTGCATATTCAATGATTCAATAAGGGTATATGTGGAGGGGCATTTTCGATATGATGTCTAAGTCCGACTTTGGGCGTTTTGCAAAAAACATCCAAAATCTGAATAGTAAAGAAGGTCATTTTCAAAAAAGAAAAATGTCTATCTTTTGATTTTGAAAATACAAGGTTTTGTGATTTGGACTTTTTGTTTTTTGGTCCATTTTCAAACAAAAAATGTCCAAGTGCAAAATGCACAAAATCAAACCATTGGGATGTAGGAGCAGCCAGCATTTTTAGACTGGTCCCCTTGACATTCCAGGAAAGCAATAGGTCACCCTAGAGGGCACTGCAGTGCACTTCATAAAATGCACCCAGGTACACATCTCACCATTGCTCCCTTGTCTGTTGAGCCCCCCCCAAAACCCACTACCCCCAACTGTACACCACTACCATAGCCCTTACATGTAAAGGGGGCACATATATGTGGGTACAGTGGGTTTCTGGTGAGTTTTGGAGGGCTCACAGTTTCCTCCACAAGTGTAACAGGTAGGGAGGGGTATGGGCCTGGGTCCACCTGTCTGCAGTGCACTCCACCCACCACTAGACTATTCCAGGGATCTGCATGCTGTTCTAATGGACACGAGTATAACATCTGAGGTTGGCATAGACACTGGCAAGTAATGTTTTTAATCACATTTTTGGGGGGTGGGTGGGAGGAAGTTAGTGACCACTGGGGGAGTAAGGGGAACTCACCCCTGATTCCCTCCAGTGGTCACCTGGGGCACTCTTTTGTGCCTTGTTATAAAATAGGTCTAGCTCAAAACGTCTTAGTGTTAGTCTTGGACGGTTTTACTCTGTTCCATTATGGCTGAAAAACGTCTGTTAGGTACACCCAATCCTACCCTTAACACACCCCTGATACACCCCCTTGTGATTTGAACGCACTTCTGATGGACTTTATAGAAAAACATCTAGAAATTGGTATTGAAAATACCAGTTTGGACATTTTTGTGAGAAAAACATCCAAATGCAGATTTATGCCACTTTTTGGGCGGTTTTCTCTTTTGAAAATGAACCCAATAGTGAATATCCCACTGAATGTTGCTCTGCTATTTTAAATGCAAGACTAATTAATCATTTTTTTGTCCAATGGAAAAAATAAATAATAAATTGACTGAGTATTGGATAATAGAAGAAACCTGAGCACGTGTACACATCTTGGGCATAATTCTATAAAGGATAATATCCATTTAGGTGCCCCAATGCTTAATGGAAATCTTATATTATAATGGCATCTGGGTGCCCAGATTCATTATAGAATATTAGCATAACCCGACATTGGTGTGCCTAAAAATTACACGCCCGCAGTTACACCAGTCATAGACCTGGTGAAAGTGTGGTGTCTAAATATGTACAGGCATGCAAAATGTACTGTATTCTGTAAGTTGTGCACCTAAGTAGCAGCTCCACCCATGTGAATGCTCCCCCCTTGAAGTTACATGCTATGCCATTTACATCCTTTACAGAATATAATGCCTTTGTATCGCTGGTCACCGCATCTCAAAAAAGATATAGTGGAATTAGAAAAGGTGCAGAGAAGGGCGATGAAAATGATAAAAGGGATGGGACGACTTCCCTATGAGGAAAGGCTAAAGCGGCTAGGGCTCTTCAGCTTGGAGAAAAGATGGCTGAGGGGAGATATGATAGAGGTCTATAAAATAATGAGTGGATGTTGAACGGGTAGATGTGAAGCATCTGTTTACGCTTTACAAAAATACTAGGACTAGGGGGCATGCAATGAAGCTACAATGTAGTAAATGTAAAATGAATCGGAGAAATTTTTTCTTCGCTCAATGTGTAATTAAACTCTAGAATTCATTGCCAGAGAATGTGGTAAAGGTGGTTAGCTTTAAAAAAGGTTTGGATGGCTTCCTAAAGGAAAAGTCCATAGACCATTATTAAATGGACTTGGGGAAAATCCACTGTTTCTGGGATAAGCGGTTTAAAATGTTTTGTACTTTTTTGAGGGATCTTTCCAGGTATATGTGACCTGGATTGGCCACTGTTGGAAACAGGATGCTGCTGGGCTTGATGGACCTTTGGTATGCCCCAATATGGCGATACATATGCACTTTTGATAAAAGTATCTCTCAAAAATCATTTCAACAACTAAAAAAAGAACAAATCGTAGTGCATGTAATTTTTGGTCACTATGTACCACATTTTTAAAATGAAACTTAGTAGAACTATGACTTTTCATGTAAAAAATACATGGGACTCTCTGAATGTAAAGCAAAACTGCTAGAAGCATTACTGTATTAGGAGAGCCTATCCCCCCCTCAATCTGTAACACAATACCATAGAATATGAATGGCAAAGATCAAGACTACATGGCCTGTCTAGTCTATCTAACCCAGTGGTTCCCAAACCTGATCCTAGATGCACCCCAGCCAGTCAGGTTTTCAGGCTATCCACAATGAACATTCATGAGAGAGATTTACATGCACTGTGGATAGCCTGAAAATCTGACTGGCTGGGGTGCCTCAATGATCAGGTTTGGGAACCACTAGTCTAACCATATCAAATACTATTAACTCTTCCTTGCCTTTAGATTCTGTGCTTATTCCATGCTTTCTTGAATTCAGATACTATCTTTATCTCCCCCATCTCCACTGAGAGGCTGTTCGATGCATCTACTTACTATCCTTTCTGTAAAAAAAAACAATATCCTTAGTTTACCCCCTTTAATCTTTATCCTATGACTCCTCCTGTGCTTTTAAACTGAACGGTTTGTAAAATATATAAAAAAAGAAAGTGCATTCAGATAATCTATGCTGCTAATAGTTTTCTACTCTAATAAGCTTGATTTATTATGGTCTCAAACACACTCCTGGAGTAGGTGATGGAGGTTAACACTGTTAAGACAAGTAAGATTTTAAGAAAGTACAGAATAGATACAGAGGAGCTTTAGTTGGGAAAAAAAAGATGATAAGACATTAGAATTAATTACTACTACTACTACTATTTAACACTTCTATAGTGCTACAAGGCATACACAGCGCTGTACACCATACACATAAAGACAGTCCCTGCTCAAAGAGCTCACAATCTAAATAAGACAGGTAACAGACAGAACAACTAAGGGGTAAGAGGAATTAAAGAGGAGGGGATAAAAAGTACAGGCAAGTGAGCAGTGGTTAGGTAATTAGCAGCTAGATCTATCTCACAAATTACAAGACAAACACAGACATTCCCATAGCTGGCTCAATCTAACAGGCTATTGGTCCATGATGTCCAGAATGATATAATGGGTTTATTTTAGTTTATTGACAAATTTCTTATACCACCTTTTGTGAACATACAAAGCAGTTTGCAATATAATAAAATCAATATTTTTAAAAATGTACACACAGAGATAGTAGTTGAAATAATAAAAACAAGCATAAAAGAGAGAGAATGGTGAGGAATGAAGGGGTACAGGGGAACAACAGTCACTATCAATGAGCTCGGTGACAGACATATGATCTTTGATCTCTCTTATGATAGAAATGTCTGGGAGGAGAAGATTGACAGAGGCAGATGGTACAATGCAGGAGAATAAGAGCAGAAAAAGCCTCAGAACTTCACATCCCTATCTCCTCTTTAAGAGGACTTGAGTTGCAAAGTATGAACCACAAAGTATGATCACTGGCCAAAAAAAGACCCCCCCCCCCCCCCCCAAAAAAAAAAAAAAAAAAATCCTGCTCATTTTCTTTTGATAACGACATGCAATGACATGGGACATGTCATTGACATTTCTCGTATTGTCCTAATTAGATTGTAAGCTCTATCGAGCAGGGACTGTCTCTTCATGTTCAAGTGTACAGCGCTGCATACATCTAGTAGCACTATAGAAATGATAAGTAGTAGTAGTAAGTTCCCCCACACCTGAGGGCTCCTCCTCCTTGCTAAGTCTTGAACCTTCCTCTCCCAGCCTCATCCCAGGCACCGACCATTCTCTTTCAGTGACCTACTGAAGCACTGCCCTCTCACTTGCCTCTCTCCAAGCCAGGGCACCTTGCAACAGAGAACTTCCAAACCCGTTTCTACTCCTTAGTAGGGAGAGCATTCCCATGGCTGCAAGCTGACAGAGTTAAGTCTTGCCCTGCCCTCAAATCTTAGAGAGCCCTACCTCAGAGGCTGGAAGGGAAGAACTTGCTATCCAGTCCTCCAGCTTAGAAAACCTCTCTGTAGTCATGGGGTGCTTCACACCTCATTGGGGGTGTTGTCTCCTTCCTCAAAAAATTAGCATCCTTCCTTTTAGATCCCCTTCTCATTTAAAATTTTAATGAATCATCAGCTTCCCCAGCTTTCCTTAGCACAACTCTCCTGGCTTCAGAGCACATGGGCTTCTGGGAATTGTAGTCAATGCCCCTTTTAAAGTGACTGAGGTTTTCAATTTGCCCAAACTTGAACACAGAATATTCCTTGCTTTCTAATGTAAATTGTTTCTACTGTATGAGTGGCAGCCCCTGGACTACCCATCACATATGTATACCCTAGAAAAGAAGAGGGGCAAGGAGATATAATACAGATGTTTAAACACTTGAAAGGTACCAATGAACCCTAGAACCAAAGGTTATGAAATAAAAAGGAGGCATACTTTAGCATACAAAAAGTAGTGGAGACTTGGAATGCCCTTCTATATAGGAAAAGAATGGAATCAAAATATAATGCATCTTTCTGAAAGCAAAACCAATGATTTTCATGCTTCAGAAAAGCACGAGTAAACCTGCAAAGAGTAGAAGTTGTAACCCTACACAAAAGGGGAAGTGGATTACCTTTATGGGTGGCAGTTACCATCCTAACCATAAGGGGAGAGGGTAATCTGTACATAGTGGCAGTTACAACATGATAACTCCAGTAATTGGGAAATAAAACCAATGCAGGCAAACTTTTATGGTCTGTGTCCCAATTATGGCTAAATAGATCTGGAAGGGCTGGAGTGGGCTTCGACGACAACTCCAGTGGTTAAGGAGCATGTCTGGTGCTGGGCAACTTCTATGGTCTGTGCCCTGAAATTGTTATGGACAGATCAAGATCAAGAAACTATATGTTATTAGACAGACTGGATGGGCCATGCAAGTCTTTATCTATCAACTACGTTAGTACGTAACACCTTATTGGGCACTGGATGGACCATGCTGATCTTAACCTGCCACAATTCACTATATTACTATGCTGGACTTTGCAGAAATGGCTGGTTTCTGTTGAGGACTTCCTCTTCATTTTCAGAAGGCACTTCTTAGCTCCATAACATCTGCAGGGCTGGAAGAGGTAACTACTGCTTGACTGAAGCAGATTAGAGATTTTCTTGCCATTCTCCTATCACAGATGACGCAGGCATCGAGGACCAATGTAGTCTGTATTATGGTGTACTATGTGGTTTTATTTTGTTTTGTTTTTAATTTAGGCATAGACTAATGAAGAATAAGTAGAAGAAAACAACAGACAGCAACAATAACATGAAAGAGGATGCTCTTCAAAAACTTTGTGAGGTAGTTTTATTTTCAAGTCTATTTGACACAGTAGAAGAAGAAAAATTGAAAGCGGAAGAGAAACTGAGGAAACTACAGCACATAGAAAGGGTCACACATGCTCGGAATTACATTTTAGTTCTTGGAGAGCTGTTCCATCCCAGCACTATCAGAAGATATCAACCACCTATATGGTAAATTCAATCCTGTTTGTTATTGGAGAAAGAAGACACCTGCAAATAAAAGAGCAGCAGAAACAAACCAAAAAAAAAACATTTAAGAGAAAAAAAAGGATGTTCCTGGGGCACAGCTTGAGAAGAACTTGACAAAAGCTGACCAGAGGGAAGGTGAGGAAATAGCAGTGTGGAGGGAAGTCTATGGGTAAAACAGAAAGAAATTATGTTATGACAGAAAGGAGTGTTAATCCCAAAAGTTTAAAGAATGAGGCACAGTGAGGCCTCCCTGAGAAAAGGCATGTGGGAAAATATCCATATAAGCCCATAAAAGTTTCTGAGGAACTTTTTAAACTGTGCCTCCATATTCTCCTACAGATGGTATCAGATGAAATGATACAAATGTTATTGGATACAGCAACCAGTGATTGGTGACATGGTAATGAAAATAGCCTCCATCCCCATGCATTATGTCTCTCATCCCTATGTATTTTGTCCCCATCCCCACTAATTTTAATATAGAAATAAGTCATACATAGCTTGAAGAAAAAAAATCAATATTACCATCATGAAAAATACTGATTATATAGCTCACCATTTCCTAAAGACCATGTAAAAATAAGATTCCATTAACTGTTTCAGGTTTCAGCTGTGTTCTTTGATCATCTACGGTCAGTACAGCAAATGAAAATGTTCATTAACTGGTCACTGGAAATGCTAAAAGTTATATTGCAAGTTGACTTAGTTTAGGTCAAACTCTATCCTTGCTCTGACAAAATGACAAAACATTTACACAAGTTCAGAATTCATGTAGCTGTCAACATTATTTTGACTTTGTATCACATATGATTTATATGTGTGTGCCACAAAATGTTGTTATTTTGAATCGGTGTGCTGACATTTTGGAGGCGACTCTCCAGGTTGTCGTGCTCTTGGGTGGGTGTTGCTGTAGTTACCTTCATCTGGTCAACTGTCTTCTTTAAATCTTTGATAGCTTGATCTTTTTCAGCTTGAATGACAACATTGCCTTTTATATGAGGATGAAGAAGTACAGCAGTATTGTGAATGGTCTTAACACAAAAGTATTTGTCCAACTGTACAGAAACATATTGCTTAAGATTAACAACTGGACTGCCAGTAGGTGATGGGCGCAAATGTCCTTTCAGCTGAAATTTTGCTGCAACAAGATGAAGGCATAGTGCCTGGTCTATTGACAGCATATGTGCTGCAGTTATCAAATGTTCTAGGATGGCTATTGTGTCATCTAAGACTTGATAATTAAGATCTAACAGGAACCTGTGCAGTTTTTGGTCATCAAATTTGTCTGCCAATTGCTTTAGGTTTGCTATATTTTGCTGTACTGACTTCACAGTGGTAAAAATACTGTCAGGTTCTTTACATACACAAAACATCTGCATAATCTCTGCCAAGTGTCAGCTTCCTCCTGTGTTTGAAGTCATAAGAACATAAGAGTACCATACTGGGTCAGACCAATGGTCCATCTATCCCAGTATCCTGTTTCCAAACAGTGGCCAAGCCAGGTCACAAGTAAAAGCAGCAGTTACAGGAGCCACAACAACCTGGCATACAGGCTGCCTTCAAATGCCAAAAAAAAAAAAAGCTGTTTGCATTTGAAGACAGCCTGTATACCAGGTTCTGTGGCTATTGTAACTGCTGCTTATAAAAGCAAACCTCTTGCTAGTTTCTAGGGCGGTATTGAAGTAACCAGACAGGGAAAACATTGGACTTCGCCTGCTGGTTATTTGTTTAGTCCCTGATGCAGTCCTTGTACGGCAAAACATGGGCATGTTGGGCGATTAAAGGAAATTGCTGTTTTGATGACTTACTTTTTACGTGGTCTGCTCTTTTTTATGTTAGCCTGAACAAGGTGCATTGCAAATTCATTTATCATTATTTTAAACAAATTTATTTCACATATGACAATTGAAGTACACAATGGTTCTCCATACTTATATAGGGTTTACTCTCACTGTTTTCTATGGACTTCAAGAAAATATAGAATAAGCACAGTGAATTCTTAGCTGCAAAGAAGAAATGGGAAAGCCAGTAATCAACTGGGATCTATGGCAATGCATCAGGAATGTAACTGGGTAGAGTACAGTAGATCTAACAGTACCCATCTGATTTCATATTGTGTGTGTTTTCTGACCTATATGATCAGTTGTACTTGTAAAATGCAGAAATACCACCCCTTGACCCAAGAATCCAGAATAAAAATCATTACCTAATAAACTTTTATACATATTTATATATACACATGTATCATATTACAGTAAAAAATACATGATGAAATGTGCAAAAATGCTAGCCTTAGAACAGCTATTGTAAATTAAAAAAAATATATCTTCATCTTCGAAAATATTTATGTGCACTTCTATAATGAAAGTTTTTTAAAAATCTTTATTCCAACTTGTCCTAGAATCCACTCCATGCCATCTAATAGTCCAGATAAAGTTTCAACTTCAGTATCCTGTACCTGTAAAAGGAAAGATAATTTATTTGACTGTCAAATGAAATGTTGATGTTTGTTTTTCTGTGTTCTTTGTTCATACACCAAAATAACAGACCCATATAAATCAATAAAAAGGCCTTCAAGAACACTATTTATTTCAGACATATAAAATATTTTCCCTCTACTGCAGAACCTTAATCCTGTGCAACACTGTGGTGGTTTTCCATTGAGGGAACGTGTATGGCATACTCGTCTTTCGAGCAAGTTTATTAATTCCAAGTTTTCTTGTACATGCACTACTGCCTTCTCAGCAAAACTTTCTAGTAATTCTGTCCCATATTACAGTAAAATTTGAAGTAACTACATAATCTCCCTTTCTTTTCTTGTTATGTTTCATACATATAGGACAGAGTTACCTCTTGATCTGTGGCTAGAAACGTCTTAGAAGTATAAAGGAAATGTGAAGGAGTAAATGGCTTAGCAAAAGGTGCCCCTAAGAGCACTCCTTCACTGATGGTGCAGTTATGCCACATACAGCAGGTGGTGTTAACATGCCATGACAGAGGCTGAGTAAGGGGGCTGGGGTCAGACCAGGCTGCAGTTAAATGCCCCGAGTCAGTGTAGAGAAGGAGAGGCCCCGAGTGTAGAGGCTTCCAGGAGAGAGGTCCCAAGGGAAAATGACCCCATTCTAAGCAGAGCTATAGTACCTGAGGAGAGGATCAGGGAAGCAGTGTGGCTCAAGCTTAAGGCTCCAGAGTCTGTATGGGAAGACTATCAAGGAAGTATACCAGAGGGATCTCATATGTGAAGAACCAGAGAGAAATAAAGACTTTACTAGTGCTGGACTAAAGCCTGTAAAGTAACAGGGGTGCACATGATGAGTCCTAACAATAAAGTATTTTCCTTTTGCTTGCAAACCCTGCATGTATAATTCTGTTTATGACAGATCCAAGCCACACCCTCGATCATGTTCCTAACAAGGAGATTAGAATACCACTCAAACAAGTATTCATAAATTTGTACCCCAGGGGATGGCATGAATCTTGGACAACCATGAGAAAAAAAAGCTTGTAAAGTTGCTGTTCCCTTCCTGTATTTGCATTTCTTTTGTTTTGTTCCCCTCTACCCCTGCTTTCCATTTGCCTGCTTGGTTTGTATTTTAAAATTGCCTTTGTCAGTTTTGATTGCCTTTATTTTATATTGTAACAATTAGTTATTATTTGATACATAGAAGCATTTTTGATATGACGTCCAAGACCAACTGTAGACGTTCTGCTGAAAATGTCTAAAATTCTCATCCTGAACCCAGCGAATTCTTAGCTCTCAACATCCAGGCGTGAGAGACAGAGACTGGAGGTTGGGATGCAGAAGCGACCCCTCGTTTTGGGTGATGAGGGTTGGAAAACACTCCAATCTCCACGGTTCCTCACAGGACAACTCCAGAAGAAGAGGGAACCAAATCTGATGCGGCCAGAAGGGTGCAATCAGAATCATGGTTCTGCGGTCTTGCTTGAGTTTCAGCAAAGTCGGATACGCATACAGAAGGCATGTTCCCCACTGTAGGAGAAAAGCATCTGACGCTAGTGGGCCTGAAGCCAGGAACAGAACTGAGGGACCTTGTGATTGACCTGAGTGGCAAAAAGATCCACCAAGGGGGTGCCCCACGCTTGGAAGATCTTGCGGGCTACGCCCATGTTCAGTAAACACTCGTGAGGTTGCATTACCCTGCTCAGTCTGTCGCCCAGACTGTTGTTTACACCTGCCAGATTAGTAGCTTGGAGAAACATACCGTGACAGCGTGCCGAAAGCCACATCTGGACGGCTTCCTGACACAGAGGGCGAGATCCGGTGCCCCCCCTGCTTGTTGGTGTAATACATCGCAATCTGATTGCCTGTTTGAATCAAGATAACTTGGTTGGACAGCCGATCTCTGAAAGGCTTTAGCGCGTTCCAGATCGCTTGCAATTCCAGGAGGTTGATCTGAAGACCCATTTCCTGGTAGGACCAGGCTCCATGAGTGTGAAGCCCATCTACATGAGCTCCCCACCCTAGGAGGGATACATCTGCAGTCAGCACTTTTTGTGGCTGAGGAATTTGGAATGGTCGTCCCATGGTCAAATTGGATCGGATTGTCCACCACTGAAGAGAATTTTGAAATTCGGTGGAGAGCTGGATCACATCCTCCAGATACCCTGCAGCTTGATACCACTGGGAAGCTAGGGTCCATTGAGCTGATCTCATGTGTAAACGTGCCATGGATGTTACATGAACTGTGGAGGCCATGTGCCCCAGAAGCCTCAACATCTGCCAAGCCACGATCTGCTGAGACGCTCGAACCATGGACACCAAGGACAGGAGGGTGTCTGCCCTTGCCTCGGGGAGATAAGCTTGAGCTGTCTTCGTGTCCAGCAGGGCTCCAATGAATTCCAATTTTTGGACTGGGGTGAGATGGGACTTGGAGTAATTTACTACGAACCCCAGTAGCTCCAGCATCTGAATAGTCATTCACATGGACTCCAGAGAACCTTCCTCCAAGGTGCTCTTTACTAGCCAATCGTCGAGATAAGGAAACACATGCACTCCCAGTCTGCATAGCGATGCTGTGACTACCGCAAGGCACTTTGTAAACACCCTGGGAGCAGACGCTAGACCGAAAGGCAGTACACGATACTGAAAATGCTGTGTTGCCAGCTGAAACCGAAGATACTTCCTGTGAGTTGGAAGTATCGAGATGTGTGTGTAAGCATCCTTTAAGTCAGTCCAGAGAGCATAGCCAATCGTTTTCCTGAATCATGGGAAGAAGGGTGCCCAGGGAAACCATCCTGAACTTTTCTCGGACTAGGAATTTGTTCAGGGCCCTTAGGTCTAGGATGGGATGCATCCCCCCTGTTTTCTTTTGCACAAGTAAGTACCTGGAATAGAATCCCAGCCCTTCTTCCCCTGATGGAACGGGTTTGACCTCTTGGGCCTTTAGAAGGGCGGAGAGTTCCTCTGTAAGTACCTGCTTGTGCTGGTTATGGAGGTTATGAGAGGCAACCTTTGGTGAAAAAATATTAACCACCCCCCAACTGGCAAGTCGTCCGGCACAGATACTTTTACTGTGGTTATGCTTAACTGGAACCAGTCAAAAGCCCGTCCCTTGCTTTTGCTGGGGAGCAGCAGGGGCCTTAGGCGCACGCTGTTGACGATAATGAGCGCGCTGGGACTGAGCCTGGGGAGGCTGCTGAGAAGCAGGAGTGTACATATGCCTAGCATAGAAATAGGGAGCACTCCTCTTCCCTCCAAAATACCTCCTAGATGAGGAGGTTGTAGCAGAAGACGCCCGGCGGGAGAGAGAATCCATAGCATCATTATGCTTGTCGATCTGGTCAACAAGATCCTCTACTTTCTCACCAAAAAGGTTGTCCCCCCGGCAAGGAACATCCGCCATTCGCTGCTGGACTGAATGATCCAGGTCAGAGACATGCAGCCATGAGAGTCTGCGTATCACTATACCCTGGGCAGCGATTCTGGATGCTACATCAAAAGTGTTGAACATGCCCCTGGCCAGGAATTTGACACGCCTTCTGCTGCCTGACCACCTGGTGAAAAGGCTCAGCCTGCTCCAAAGGGAGGGCATCAATCAAGCTGGACAGTTGCCTCACTGAGTTCCACAAGTGGATGCTCGTGAACAGCTGGTGTGACTGAATTCTGGCGGCGAGAATAGCGGCCTGATATGTCTTCCTCCCAAAAGAGTCCAAAGTCCTAGCTTCTCTGCCTGGGGGCGCCGAGGCATAGTCTCTAGTACTCTTGGTTCTCCTGAGGGCAGAGTCCACCACCATGGAATTGTGGGGTAACTGAGACCTCATCAACCCAGGTTCACCGTGGATCCGATACTGGGATTCAGCTTTCTTCGGGATCACGGAACGACCAGTTCCGCGTAAGGACTTCCTTGAGTACCTTATGTAGAGGAGCCGTCACAGCCTCTCTAGGTGGAGAAGTATAGTCCAGGACCTCGAGCAACTCAACCCTGGGGCTCATCCTCAACCTCCATAGGGAAAGGAATAGCCATAGCCATTTCCCGGACAAAAGATGTAAAGGACAGACTCTCTGGGAGAGATAGTCTCCTTTCTGGTGGAGAGGAAGGTTCAGAGGGAATCCCATAGGACTCGTCAGATGAAAAGTACCTGGGATCTTCCTCTGACTCCCATGAATGTTCCTCCACTATCGGATAAAACTTCTCTGAGAGCACTCAGAGACTGAGCCGTTATGGTCGGGCCCAAGGCACTGGATACACCATGAGTGAGTATCGGTACCTGAGATGGTCCGGTTGCACTGAGTACAACATTTGAAGCCGCTGGGTGTCTTCGATAACATGGAAGGGAAAATGGCTTCAGCAAAATCAAACGACACGATTGTGCCAAAAAGAAGAATGCACAAAAAGGGGAGAAACCCGACAGCGCGGCCTAAAGGCCAGCCGCGTCATAAAAGAAATAAAACCTTAAAATGAGGGGAAAAAAAGACTAAAAGAAAAATAAAGGAATTTTTTTTTTTTTTTTTTAACAAAATGAAGAAAAAACGAAGACTCGTGTTCCCGGGCCAAAGTGAGGAGCACAGAAGAATCTGTGGCACCTCACCACGGAAAAAAGAAAACTGAGGGGACGCGTGACGGGCGGGGAATCAGTTGGCGCATGTGTGCCAGAAGACTCTGGCAAAACTTTTTATATTTTGCTTGCAAAATGCCAGTTCCTGGGCCGACGTGTACGTCAACCCACATGTGAGAACAAGCAGCCTGCTTGTCCTTGAAGAACTAACTGTACACCACTACAAAAACCCTCAGGTCTACAGGTGTCTCCTATCTATAGGTACAGTTGGTATTTTGTGGGTTTTGGAAGGCTCACAATTTCCACCACAAGTATACTAGATAGATTGAGATATGGTCCTGGGTCTTTTCTCTACAGTCCACTGCACTAACCACTAGCCTACTCTAGGGACCAGTTTACTGCTCTAATAGGAATGACCATATATCTGAAACTGTTATAGAGCCTGGTATGTACTGTCATATCTTTGGGGGGGGTGGGAGGGGGGTCAGTGACCACTGGGGGATTAAGAGGGGGTCATGCCTTAATTCCTCCAGTGGTCAGCTGGTCAGGCAGGGAACTGATTTAGTTGTGATTGAAACAGGTCCAGATAAAAACATCCGAATTTTTATCCTAGACATTTTTATCTCGTTCTATTATCCCTGAAAAACATCCAAATCCTGGGCCCACCCAAGCATGCCCCCTTGTGAGTTAGGCGAACTGCAGAGAAAATCATCTCAAATCTGAGATTTGAAAACCAAGACTTGGGCATTTTCTTGTGAAAATTTTCCATCTGCCTCTTTGTTCCACTTTTGAGATATTTTCCTCTTTTGAAAACAAGCACCATAGTATATCAAATAAATCTGAAATTTGAAAGGGGAGTTGGGGGTCAGGCTGGTGCAAGAGTATTGGGTGCCCTAGGCAAACCTTCAGTCTTATGCCCCCTCCTCCCCTCAATTTTCCAGTCCCTTGCTGACAGCCCATCCTCCAAGATTTTGATAACTATGCAATCACAATCATAATTCTATTTAAAAAAAACCACATAATTGGACAGTATGCTTTTAAATATTAAACTTTGTTTTATAGATACAAGGAGAAACAAATGTTTTTTGCTGCCCGCTAGAAGCTGCTGCTCTTGGTGACCATCTAGTCTTACTAATAGGTGAGCGAACCCTACGTGGGCGCGGGGGGAGGGAGTTAGTTATTAAATTCTTTCCTATTGTGCCTCATCCCAGCGAAGTGCAGAAATCTGTCTGCTCCCCAATAAACTTTTATTCAGGACTTACACTTCAATCACATTGATACAAACATTTTTTAACAGTAAATAATAAGATATAACATACCATCCATGGTCGATTTAGCAGATTTATACAGAGTTCATGAGCCATATATACACAGGGAATACGTTTAACTCCTGCTCGAGTGACACAAGATAAAACTAAGAGAGGTCTGTTTGGAGTTCCCAAGTTTGGATCGGTCATTGCCAAAATATGGGCATATTCATCCCGCCAGTTATGTTCTAAAAAGGACAGAACAAAATGTCATTATATTTTTTAAAAATTACATACAATAGAAGCCCACAACAAAATAATGTATCAGTTGGTACTACATTAGTACTGTCAACTTAACAAGCCACCACCCATCATCCCAGAAATAAGAGTACTACTTGGTTATATAACAGTTGCACAACTTATTTATAAGGACATTAGCCAACAATTTCAACTTCCTTTCATTTATTTTGTAACCAAGATACATTTTCACTTTGGGTTTCTCTATACATCTTTAATATTCTCATACGCACCCATCTTTATATATAAGGTTCCAAATACACATATGCTCACATACTAAATGGTTTAAACCTTTACTATGGGGCCTCTCTGCTGGCCCAACAGGTGATTACTGCTCCCCAGTTATCATTTGCCCTCTCTCTCTCTCTCCAGTCTCTCAACATATTATTTCATTATCGTTGGCATATTTTAAAGCGTTTTTTAGTCTCTAGAAGTCTGGCAAACTATTGTAATACAATGGCATGTTTTACTTATATTTATAATTTTGTATTTTGGGATATGTATTTTGATTTGTACATTTTAGATTTTTAAATCTTTTACTCTGCCTAGAACATATCAGTTAAGTAGAATATAAGTGCAGATATTAAATTAAATTTAAATTTAGGACCCTGCTTACTAAGCTAAGTTATAGACGCGTTAGCATTTTTAACGTGCGTTAATAGTGTATGCACCTACAATATCCCTATAGGCGCCTACATGGTTAACACACGCTAATTGTAGGTGCATTAAAAACACTAACACGCTTTAGTAAACAGGGCTCTAAATTACTAGTACACCTTCTATTTTTGCAGTATTTGTTAAGTTTTTCAATCTAATTTTCTGTGCTTGCTCTTATATTTTAGGATTTGTCCAGATTTCTTTTAGTTGAAGAAAAAGGATGTAAAACCTGTAATTTTACAGAATTGGTTTTACTTTTTTTAACCCTTTGCATATGAACATTAGCATACAGAACCAGGAGCCAGGTTTAATTTAATTTCAGTATTTCAAGACCAACTGATTACAATCAAAACAAAAAAAATACACTATACATCCACAACCAGTTAAATTCCTAAAACGATTTCATAAAAGTTTCAAATATTCATGTTTTCAATCCACACCTAAAAGTAAAATAGGAAGATGCCATCCTAGGTTCTAATGGTAAAGTGTTCTAGACTATGGCAGCAGTTCCAACAATGGACCACATGTGGTTTTTAAATGAAACTTTTTCAGTGCAGGCAGTCTCAACCTGGTATAGAATGAATAAAAGTGAACTGATTTTTTAAATCTTTCAAAAGTACAAAGACTAAAGGACACACAATGAAGTAACATGGAACTACTTTTAAAACAAATAAATGGTTGTTGCCAGAGATGTGGTAACAGTGGTTAGAGTATCTGGGTTTAAAAAAGCTTTGGACAAGTTCCTGGAAGAAAGGTCCACAGTCTGCTATTGAGACAGACATGGGGAAGCCACTGCTTGCCCTTGGATTGACAGCATGCAATCTTGCTACTATTTGGGTTTCTGTCAGGTACTTGTGACCTGGATTGGCCATTGTTGGAAACAGAATACCTGGCTAGATGGACTGACCCAGTATGGCTATTCTTATGTTCTTAAGTAGTGCTCCCATGTCAAAAGAATGTAAAATGCCAAATTTAAATTAAAAAACACCATGAAAATAGGAATTCAATTTCTCTGTTGTTCACAAGATTAACACACCACACTTGCCTTAATTAACCAACCCCCAAAAAGTAGTTTACTTAATAGTTCCTTTAAAGGAAACTGGAATGGTATTACTGCAATAAGATTACATTTATATATTGTCACATGAGCAAAGATCCAAGTCAATTTTGTAAAAACAATTAAAACAAAACACTCCTTACTTTTATGGGCTTCACCATTTGCAACATAGATGAATCCATCAACTGCTCGGCATGCCTCTTGAACCTGAGGTATTACACGGTACTGAAATGCATGCTGGTTTTCTCCTGTGCCATTCTCATGTAAAAACATTTTGTTAACTGTATTACTCTGACCAGTCCTTGCTTGCTCTCTTTCCTTGCTGAAAGATAAGGCAACTTTTAAAAACTTTTTTAAGAACATATACTTAAGATGCTCGTCAAAACTGGGTACAGCAATACTATACTTCAGTTTATTCTGCATTTTTTTAAACATGAATAATTGTACCAGTGCAATAACAGAAGCCTACAGCCTATCATGTTCTTTTTGTAGTAGAAGCAAAGATGTATTTTCACAGATAACTGATAATCTATTAAATTGTTAGAGTTGAAGAATATTCAGATTAAAACATTGTAAAGAAGGGTATCCAACCTCAGTCCTAGAGGGCTGCAATCCAGTCAGGTTTTCAGGATTTCCCCAATGAATATGCATAATATCTATTTTCATGCACTCCATTGTATGCAGATAGATCTCATGCATATTCATTGGGGAAATCCTGAAAATTTGACCTGGCGAGGGCCAAGGTTGGACACCCCTGTTCTAAAGGAAAAACGAATAGAACTGCCCATAATAGTTTTGGAATATGTTCAAATCCTCCCTCCCTTGAAAAATTCAAGCTAAACTGGTGCAATCATTATGCAAAACCAGATAATCACTTGGGTTGCAGATCATTGGGGGGAGGGGGGTTAGCAAAGAGCAGCTGCAGTCAAAGCAAAACAGGTCCTGACAGCCAAACTCAAAAAGCCACCAACAGTTCCAAACTGCTTCACAAATACCTGTTTAAAAACAAGCTGCTGTATAAGGTATGGATATTTCATCTTGGTTTTGTTTATTTTTGTGTTTTGGATTTTCCTTTGACTGCTTTGTGCCTACACATCTGGCAGGACTCCTAGCTAGCAAATTTCCTCAGATGGTCTGCATATATCCAGCTTTTCAGGGGTTAAGAAGCAAGGCTAAGTTCCCTTTGTGAAGGGAGAGCACTGAAAACTTTTAATTACTCATTCAAAAACTGACTTCCCTTTCCTTCCTTCACAAATTGCAGTCATTAGAGAGTGGATCATTTAACAACCTGCAATACATCTCCTTTCTGTTTTAACTCCCACCTCCTTTTTTTTTTTTTCTTGTAAGGTTAGGTTTCCCTCCTTTTGACAGAGCTCTGGCTTGTTTAGAGAAGATGTGCTGCTTCTGTTTCCTCTCCTGCTGAACCCCTGGGAAAGAAAAGCCTCAGAGCTGCAGCAGAGGTGGCGAGAGGACAGCTACAAAATGTGAGACATCTGATCCTGGGCATATTCTATTTGCTAATTCTATGCAGTGTAATTTTGGATGGAAGGAATTTGTGTTCACTGAACATAGTAAATGATGGCAGATAAAGACCTGAACAGTCCATCCAGTCTGCCCAACAAGACAAACTTATTTTACATGGTACTTGCTACTTTAAATGTATACCAGAGTTTGATTTGTCCCTGCCTTTCTCAGGGCACAGACCATAAAAGTCTGCCCAGCACTGTTCCTGTACTAAATGTTCTGAAGCTAATGTCGAAACCCCTTAAAATTTACACTCCAGCCCAATCATATCTATTCAGCCATGATCAGGGAATAGACCATAGAAGCCCACCCAGCATTGGTTTTACTCTTCAATTACCAGCGTTGCAACCCAATCTCCACTAAGATGCTGTAGATCCATTCCTTCTAAACAGGATTCCTTTGTGTTATCCCACACATTTGAATTCCATTACTGTTTTCATCTCCACCAACTCCCACAGGAGGGCATTCCACGTATCTACCAACCTTTCTGTGAAAAAAATACTTCCTGACATTACTCTTGAGTCTGCCCCCCTACAACCTCAATTCATGTCCTCTAGTTCTACCACCTTCCCATCTCCGGAAAAGGTTCATTTGAGGATTAATACCTTTCAAATATTTGAACGACTGCATCATGTCACATGTCTCTCCTTTCCTCCTATTCATGTTCGGGTCAGCAAATCTCTCCTCGTACGGTTTACAAAGCAAATCCCAAATAATTTTTGTAGCTTTTCTTTGCACCCCTTCCAGTCTTTTTACATCTTTAGCAAGATACAGCCTCCAAAACTGAACATAATACTCCAAGTCTGCTTCTCATTACTACAACTCCCACTCCTGACTCCCTGAAATCCATAATCCAAATGTAGACTTTCTGTGCAATACAGTTTGCTTTCAGGGTTGGCAAGCCCTAAAATCTGCAACTGATGATAAAATTGCCTTCTGCTGCAGTGGCATAACTACCTTGGTTGCCATCTGTGACGGAGCACACTCCTTCCTCCGAGCAAGGGGGTGTGCTGAACAGTCATGGGGCTGTCAGCTCTGTTGGTCCCCTGCCCTAGAACAGGAAATTTACATCAGAGGAGGCAGGGGACCGGCAAAGCCGACAGCAGAACAACTGTTCAGCACACCCCCCTTGCTGCCTGCATCCAGGGCACACCGCCCCGCCCTTGGTACGCCACTGTTGTGCTGTTACCTCCTTGCAGATAAAAGGTAGAAAACACATTTCATTTTCAGTTCAGTGACTGGAATATGTTAGCTTTGAGAAGGGCTAGCTCAAGGGGTTATGTCACCCTGAGCTAACCTAAGTGCTTTGACACCCCCATCTTAGGGTCAATCTTGTGGTGTGAACTTTGTAGATAGCAGGACTCATACCGCAAGAAAGCTAAGATATTTACCTGTAGCAGGTATTCTCAAAGGACAGCAGGCCTTATATTCTCAAAAGTGGGTAATGCAGTGCCCAGTCCGGAGCTTATAACAAGCTTTAGAGAGCTTTGTGCAGCGTGAGACATGCTCCATCAGGCTTGTGTGAGTACCTTCCTGCTCACTGCAAGGGCATGGTTACCACAGTTAAATACTAGAAGACAACGGGTTACAGGATCTGAGGCAACATGGCTTTACCAAAGGAAAATCCTGCCAAAGGAATCTCATTGACTTCTTTGACTGGGTGACAAAAGAAATAGATGAAGGTCGTGCGCTAGATGTAATCTACTTGGATTTCAGCAAAGCCTTTGATAAGGTCCCCCACAGAATCGTGAAGAAGCGGAAAGGGCTGAACTTAGGACCGAAAGTGGTGAACTGGATAGAAAACTGGTTGACCGACAGGTAGCAGAGGGTGGTGGTAAATGGAATCCGCTCGGAGGAAAGGATGGTGAGCAGTGGGGTTCCTCAGGGGTTGGTGCTGGGGCCCTTTTTGTTTAATATATTTGTGAGAGATATTGCTGAAGGGTTGGAAGGAAAGGTTTGCCTTTCTGCGGCGTTTTCAAGGGAATGTATCCACAAGTTATAAAGAAAACGGGAGAGATCATGGTTCAGGTGTCTCCCTTTTCTCCCGTTTTCTCTATAGCTTGTGGATACATTCCCTTGAAAACGTCGTGTTGAAGAAACGTGGTCCCACGTCGGGAATAAAATGGACTATCGATTTTAATCACAGTTCACATCAGCACAAGGGTGAAGGTTGATCAACAGCAACGCAATATGATCCATCATTGAAAGTCTATATGCCTGCAAAGATAAGTGGATTTTTCCTCACACTATTAAGACTGAAGTTAACCGCAGAAAAGGTGTTTGAACATGGAGGGTAGGCAGGAGGAACAGTGCTGTGATGGTTGAGCGCTGCTGGCTGACACCATATCATATGGTTATTTGGCACAACAGCAAATACTGAGCACTGCATATTTAAAAAAAAATGTAAAAAATATAAACTAAAAAGAAAAAATATAATATAATCACGTACAGTGAAGTAAAGACTGGTGTAATTGTTATAACTTATTGTATTACCAGAGCCAGCTTGTATATGAGGGATCCCTAATTGACATATTAGTTAAAATTTAATGCCAAGAAGGGCAGAGTGATGCATTTGGGGTATAGAAACCCAAAAGAGAGATACCGAATAGGAGGGGAGAGATTAGCAAGCTCGACTCAGGAGAGAGACCTTGGGGGGGTTTGTATCGGAGGATATGAAGGTGAAGAAACAATGTGACAAGACGACGGCCGTGGCTAGAAGGATGCTAGGCTGCATAGAAAGGGGTATAACCAGCAGAAGAAAGGAGGTGTTGATGCTCCTCTACAAGTCGTTGGTGAGGCCCCACCTGGAGTATTGGAGGCCGTATCTTGTTAAAGATGTAAAAGACTGGAAGCGGTGCAAAGAAATGCTACGAAAATGGTATGGGATTTGCGTTGCAAACTGTATGAGAAACTTGCCGACCTGAACATGTATACCTTGGAGGAAAGGAGAAACAGGGGTGACATGATGCACACGTTCAAATATTTGAAAGGTATTAATCCGCATACGAACCTTTTCCGGAGACGGGAAGATGGTAGAACTAGAGGACATGAATTGAGGTTGTAGGGGGGGCAGACTCAGGAGTAATGTCAGGAAGTATTTTTTCACAGAGAGGGTAGTGGATACATGGAATGCCCTCCCGTGGGAGGTGGTGGAGATGAAAAGGTAATGGAATTCAAACATGCGTGGGATAAACACAAAGGAATCCTGTTTAGAAGGAATGGATCTATGGAATCTTAGCGGGCGTTTGGTGGCAACGCCGGTATTTGGAGAATAAAACCGGTGCATGGACTTCTACAGTCTGTACCCTGAGAAAGACAGGGACAAATCAAACTCGGATATACATATAAAGTATTACATAGCATGTAAAATGAGTTTATCTTGTTGGGCAGACTGGATGGACCGTTCAGGTCTTTATCTGCCGTCATTTACTGCATTACTATATTCAAGCAGGGTCTGTGTAGGGCAGGAAATAGGATCTAGGGCCTTGCTCTTAAACTAGACAGCAAATCTCCTCCATGAGTAACATCTCTTAGTGGAATCTTTCCTGGAAGCCAGCAAGATCCGGGACACAACCTCTGATAGACCCAAAGAAGCAAATTCAGGCTGTGAGGGCCAGAAGCTGACGGTTGGGATGCAGAATAGATCTCTCGTTCTGTGTGATGAGGGTCTAAAAACACTCCAATCTCCACGATTATTCGGAGGATAACTCCTGAAGATGAGGGAACCAGATGCCATGGCCAGTAAGACGCGATCAAGATCATGGTCCCGTGGTCTTGCTTGAGTTTCAGCAAAGTCTTCTCCATGAGAGGAATGGGAGGATATGCATACAGAAGACCTGTCCCCCAATGCAGGAAGAAGGTATCCGATGCTAGTCTGTCATGAGCCTGCAGGTAGCAGTCTGGAACAGAGCTGAGGGACTTGAGTGATTCAGTTGAGTGGCAAAGAGATCCACCGAGCGGGTACCCCACACTCAGAAGATCTCAAGGACAACACCCCGTTGAGAAACCACTCGTGTGCTTGCATAACCATACTCAGCCTGTCGACCAGACTGTTTTTTTTTTTTTACCTCCAGATAGGTGGCCACCAGGCATATGCCATGTTGGCGAGGCCAGCGCCACATCCGGACAGCCTCCTGACACAGAGGGCATGGTCCGATGCTTCCCTGCAACCTGGTTGTCTGTTTGAATGAGCACAATTTGGTTGGACAGCAAATCTCTGAAAGCTTTTAGTGCATTACAGATTGCCCGGAATTCCAGATTGATCTGAAGACCTGTTTCCTGGAGGGACCACGCCCCTTGAGTGTAAAGCCATCTACATGAGCTCCCCACCCTAGGATAGATGCATCCATCGTCAAAACCTTTTGAGGCTGAGGAATTTGGAATAGTAGGCTCAGATTCAAATTGGATCGAATGGTCCACCAGAGGAGCACGTAAACAAGCTATGGAGACTCTCGGATGACATCTGCTAGATCTCATGTAGCCTGACACCACTGACAGGCTAGAGTCAATTGGACAGATCTCATGTGAAGACATGTCAAGAGTGTCATAAACTGTGGAAGTCGTGGCCCAGCAACCTCAAAATCTGCTGAGCTGTGACCTGCTGCAAGGCTCGAACCTGAGAAGCCAGAGCAACTAGAGTGTCCACTCTCGGTCCTGAGAGAAAGGTGTGAACCTGCTGTGTATCCAGCAGGACTCCTATGAATTCCAACTGTTAAGCAGGGTGAAGATGGGACTTGGGGTAATTTATAACGAACCCTAATAGCTCTAGCATCCGAATAGTCCTCCACAAGGACTCCGGAGCACCGTCCTCAGACACGCTCTTCACCACCCAATCATCGAGGTAAGGGAACACATGGAATCCCCAGTCTGTGTAGCAACACTGACTACCACTAGACATTTGGTAAATACACTGGGAGCGGATGCGAGGCCAAAAGGCAACATACAGTAGTGGTAGTGATGCGTTCCCATCTGAAATAGGAGATATTTCTGGTGGGCTGGAAGTATAGGGATATGAATATATGAATCCTTCAAGCCAATCGTTTTTCTGAATCACTGCTAGAAGGGTGCCCAAGGAAACCATCCTGAACTTTTCTTTGACCAGGAATTTGTTTGAGGCCCTTAGGTATAGAATGGGACACATCTCCTCCTGCACAAGGACGTACCTGGAATAGAATCCCAGGCTCTTCTCCCCTGGTGAAACGGGCTCGACCACATAGGCCTTTAGAAGGGTGGCGAGTTCCTCTGCAAGTACCTGCTTGTACTGAGAGCTGAAGTAGTGAGCTCTCGATGGGCAATTTGGAGGTTTTTGAAGCCAATTGAGGGCATATCTGAAGCAAACTATTTTAAGAACACACCGGTCGGAGATTACAAGGGGCCACCTTTCTTTAAAAAAACTTTTACAGTGGCTATGCTCTGCTGGAGCCACTCAAAAGCTCGTCCCTTGCTTTGACTGGAGAACAGCAGGAGCCTTACGCACATGCTATTGATGAGAATGAGCGTGCTGGGGTTGAGCCTGAACAGGCTGGTAAGAAGTGGTGGCGTACCATCTCTGCAAGTAGTAGGCACCCCTCCTCGAACTGCCAAAAGACCTCCTAAATGAGCAGGCTGATGCAGAAGGTGCCCGGCGGGAGAAAGAAGAGACGGTATCCTTGACCTGGTCAGCGACTTCCTCAACCTTCTCTCCGAAAAGGTTATCCCTCTGGCATAGGGCATCCACCAACCTCTGCTGAACTGACTGTTCCAAGTCAGAAACACACAGCCACGGGAGTCTGCGCATTGCAATACTTTGAGCAGAGATCCTGGATACCACATCAAAGATGTAGTAGGCGCCCCTGGCCAAAACCTTACGACACACTTTCTGCTGCTTGGCCAACTGGCACACTGACTCTGCCTGCTCAGTGGGAGAGAGTCTGCCAAGTCCAACAGCTCATGCACCAAGTCCCGCAAGTACATGCTCGTAAAGAACTGGTATGCTTGGGTACAGGACACGAACATTGAGGCCTGGAGCATCTTCCTCCAAAAAGAGTCCAAGGTCCTAGTGTCTCTGTCTGGGGGCACCGAGGCATTGTCTCTAGAACTCCTGGACATTTTTCAGAGCGGATTCCATTACCATGGAATTGTGAGGCAACTGGGGCCTATCAAAATCAGGTGTGCTGTGAATCTGATATATGATGTCAATCTTCTTAGGCAGGACAGGGACTGACAGAGGGGACTCCCAGTTCCTACTGAGGACTTCCTTGAGTATCTCATGGACAGTCACAACCTGCCTAAGAGGGGTTTTGAAGTCCAGGACCGTAAGCATCTTAGCCCTGGGCTCGTACTCCACTTCCAAAACGAAACGGAATAGCCTCAGCCATCTCCTTTACAAAAGAAAGGAATGAAAGGCTCTCCAGAGGAGACTTTCTTCTTTCAAGTGGAAGGAAGGGTTCAGAGGGGATGTCATAAGACTCATTCTCCAAAAAGTACCTTGGATCCTCCTCTGACACCCATAATTATTATTCGTCTGCATCAAACAGAAGCTCCTCATGGGAGGGCCGAGACTCAGCCTGCCTCGACTTAGCGAAGCCATGAACCCCAGAGGGGAGTCAAGGAGTCTGCTTCCGCCTCGACTCCAGCGAACCTTCCTTCATCGATGTCGAGCGAGTACCAGCTTGGGTGGCAGTCGACACCGGTGCCATGTGGCACCAAACGTCAACCTGCAGGCTGAGGGCCAAGTGGGGCCGCAATGGGAGGTAGGGTAGACGCAAGCGCCCCTGATACCGATACACACCGTTGCAAAAGGCTCAGGGAGCAAGGCCCGGATACGCTCATCGAGGGCCAACACCGGGAAAGACTGGAGTGCCAGCTCCGAGACAGGCTGCAGCACCAACGGTGCCGAGACAGGAGTTGGGTCCTGGCTGCCTGAATAGAGGGGGAGCGATCCTCCCGGTGTCGATGCTTCTCAGGTGCCGAATCCCTTGACATCCCAGAGCTCTTGGCACCATGTGTCGAGGACTGATGCCAATGCTTCTTGGCCTTCGCCCCAAGTCGAGACTCCTCAGTGCCGATAAGGACGTCATCAAATCCCCACGTCACCTCAGGGTCGGGTCCGGGAGCCCTGTCCAGCATCGAAACCCACTCGAAGCACTTACTGCTCCCAGTGTCTGTGGTCTCAAAGCAGCCATATGGACTGATGCTCCCAATGCAGTCTTCGACATCTATGCCGCCGCTGCCACCGACCATGATGCCGATGTCCACATATGAATAATAATTATTCATTCACATGGAACATTCATAGACCAACCAATAAAACTCCCCCAACAAAGGGTGCCAAGAAGAAGTAGGATGTTTCTCTTTACAATGAAACATTAAAAAATACTATTTTTATTCTGGTATCACATCGGTGAGAACAACACAAACTCTCCACTCTACTGGTCATAGACAATGCGTGAAGCAACGTAAAACTCTGCAATCAGTCACTCAGATGCTTATCATATCAAAGCAGTACCAAGTCCAAAACCTCAAAGTGCTCTAACCGAACATATGGGATGTTAGCACTGCAAATATTCTGGGACACCAGTATATCTCTATTTGGAAAAAGAACAAACCAGATTTCTACAAATTCCTACACAGAATCCATACGCTAACTGAATCCATCACTGTGGATATACATACAATACAGAAACCAATATTTAGTAAATCAGAAAAAAAATATGCAGTCAGAAAGTTAAATGGAAAATGCAAAAACTCTGTGAGCATCGAATACTAAACAAACACATGTATTTTCTCCTCTATGGAACATAGAAATGCACATTTTGAAAGCTGACATATCCATTCCCTAAAACCTGAAAATAATTTTTCGGTACCTCTGTTGTCCGATCATTTTATTTTTCAGCTGGGCAAGTCCTTGTCTCTTTACCTCCTCTTCTTGTCAGTTTTCTCCTTTTCCAGGATCTCATTTCTATTTTCGATGCTTCGCTCTACCTGTCACATTTCCTTCCTGTCCTACATCTCTCTCTGACATTGATCCTTCCTTTTCATTTTTTCTCTCCACGATGGAAGGGTTAGGACAGCTGTTGTGGTTGGTGATTCAATCATCAGGAATGTAGATAGCTGGGTGGCAGGTGGATGTGAGGATCGACTGGTCACTTGCCTGCCTGGTGCAAAGGTGGCGGACCACATGCGTCACCTACATAGGATTTTAGATACTGCTGGGGAGCAACCAGCTGTCTTGGTACATGAGGGTACTAATGACATAGGAAAATGTGGGAAGGAGATTCTGGAAGCCAAATAGATAGCTGAAATCCAGATCCTCCAGGATAGCATTTTTGGAAAAGCTCCCTCTTCCACATGCAGGACCAAGAAGCAGACAGAGCTCCCAAGTCTCAATGCATGGTTGAGATGATGGTGTAGGAATGTGGGATTTAGATCTATTATGAACTTGGCAACATTTTGGTAAAGGGGGAGCCTATTCCGAATGGATGGACTCCACCTTAACGGGGATGTAACTGGGCTGCTGGCATTAACATTTAAAAAGGAGATAGAGAAGCTTTTAAACTAAAATTGGTGTGTGTGTGGTGGTGGGGGGGAGGGGGGGAGAGTAGCAGACAGTTGCCCAGGACTGCATAGTTTGGTGTGGAGTATCCTTGAAAGATTCTATTGAAACAGGACATTTAGGGAATCCCAATAGTGAGATTTCAACAATGGTGAAAGAAAGACAGGAGTGTTTCAGGGGAGAGCAGAGTAAAGGATGCAAATTACCCCATCAACTTCTAAGCACCTATTAGATGCAGGGAATAAAACTCTACAGATTGAAGTGTCTGTATACAAATGCTAGAAGCCTGAAAAATAAGATGGGATAGTTAGAGTATATAGAACTAAATAAAGAGGTAGATACAATAGACATTTCAGAGACCTGATGGAAGGAGGAAAATCAATGGGACACTGAATAAAATTTGAGGAGGGGTTGACTATATGTTAAAGAGGGAATTGAGTCAAACAAAATAAACATTCTACTACATGAAACAGATAGCGTAGAATCCTTATGGATAGAAATTCCATGTGCAAAGGGAAAAAGTATACTGGTACGGCTGTACTACCATCTGCAAAGACAGAACGAACAGACAGATGAAGAAATGTTTACAGAAATTAGGAAAGCTAGCAAATTGAGCAACACTACAGTAAAAGATGATTTCAATTACTACAATATTTACTAGATAAATGTTACATCAGGGAGCATTAGAGAGGTAAAAATCCTAGCTATAATAAGTAAGTGACTGCTTCTTGGATCAGCTGGTCCAGAAACAAAGGGGGAGCTATTTTAGATCTAGTCCTTAGTGGAATGTAAGGCACAGTACGAGAGGTAACTGTGTTGGATCCGCTGGGAAACAGTGATCTTAACATGATTAAATTTGAGCTGATATCTGGGGTGAAATCACTAAGGAAATCTACTGTAGAAGAATTTCATTTTTTTAAAGGGCCACTATGCTAAAATGAGAAAAATGGTTAAAAAGAAGCTAAAAAGATTGGTCACAAAGGTAGGACTTTAAATCAAGTGTGGACATGGTTTTTTTAAACAATCTTGGAAGTCCAGACCAGATGCATTCCAAGTACTAACAAAGGTGGAAAGATGAGCAAATTACAGCCAGCACCATGGTTAAAAGTTGAAGTGAAAGAGGCTATCAGACCCAAAAGAACATCTTTCAGAGAATAGAAAAAGGATCCAAATGAAGACAATAAGAAGCAACATAAGAACTGGCAAGTTAGATGCAAAGCACTGATAAAGAAGGCTAAAAGCGAATATGAAGAGAAAGTTTCCACAGATGCAAAAACTTATAGCAACTTTTTCAGGAACATCAGAAATAGAAAGCCTATGAGGGAATCCTTGGGACTGTTAAAATCAACAAGGTCTTTACGGAAGAAGATGTAAGAGATCCACCTGTATGAGAAATGGGTTTCAAGAGCGACAATGCAGAGGAATTGAAAAAAAGTCTAGGAACGAACGTACTGAGCCAAATCTACAAAAGTAAAGAGTAGTAAATTACCTAGACCAGATGGTATGCACCCTAAGGTACTGAAAGAACTCAAACATGAAATTGGTGATCTGCTGTTGGTGATCCTGTCTTTAAAATCATCCACAGTACCTAAAGATTGGAGGGTGGCCAAAATGCCAATTTTCAAAAAGGATTCCGGGGTGATCTGGGGAAATTACAAACCGGTAATTTCAATGCTGGGGAAAATAGAGGAAACTATTATAAACAATAAAATTACAGAACACATAGACAAACATGGTTTAATGGGACAAAGCCAGTATGGATTCAGCCAAAGGATGTCTAGCCTCACCAATTTGCTTCATTTCTTTGAAGGTGTGAATAAACATGTGGGTAAAGGTAAGCCAGTTGATGTTGTTTATCTAGATTTGCTGAAAGCTTTTGACAAAGCTCCTCATGAGAGACTCCTGAGAAAATTTTAAAAAGTCATGGGAGAGGAGGAAATGTTCTTCTGTGGATTAGGAATTTGTTATTGGACAGAAAACAGAAGGTAGGATTAAATGGCCATTTTTCTCAATGAAGGTGAGTGAATAGTGGAGTGCCCCAGGGATCTGTACTGGGACCGGTGCTATTTAACATCTTTATAAATTATCTGGAAATTGGAACAAGTGAGGTGATGAAATCTTCAGATGACACTAAACTATTCAAAGTTGTTAAGACAAAAACAATTGCAGGAAGACTGGGCATCCAAATGGAAGATGAAATTTAATGCAGACAAAGGCAAAGTGATGTACACTGGGAAGAATAATCCAAATCATAGTTACCTAATACGAGTGTTTCTCTTAGGAGTCAGAACTCAAGAAAAAGATTTAAGTGTCAATGTAGACAGCACACTGAAATCTTCTGCCAAGTGTGTGACTGTGGTTAAAAAAAGCAAACAGGATGCTAGGAATTATTAGGAAAGGGTTGGAAAATAAGACCAAGAATATTTTAATGCCTTTGTATCGCTTCATAGTATGACCTCATCTTGAGTACTGTGTTCAATTCTGGTCGCCATATCTCAAAAAACATATAGCGGAATTAGAAAAGGTTCAAAGAAGAGTGACCAAAATGATAAAGGGGATGGAACTCTTCTCATATGAGGAAGCTAAGGAGGCTGAGGGGGAATATGATTGAGTTCTACAAAATTGTGAATGGTACAGAATGGATAAAAGTGAATGAATTTTTTTACTCTTTCAAAAAGTACAAAGACTAGGGAACACAATGAAATTACATGGAAACACTTTTAAAACAAATAGGAGGAAATACAAAGAATAGTTTAGCTCTGAAACTCGTCAGAGGATGTGGTAACAGCGGTTAGTGTATCTGGGTTTAAAAAAGTTTTGGACAAGTTCCTGGAGGAAAAGTCCATAGTCTGTTATTGAGAAGGACATGGGGGAAGCCCTGAGACTGGTAGCATGGAACGTTGCTATTAATTGGGTTCTTGTCAAGTACTTGTGACCTGGATTGGCTACTGCTGGAAGCAGGATACTGGGCTAGATGGACCACTGGTCTGACCCAGTGTGGCTATTCTTATGTTCTTTAGGGAAATTTAACAGACATACCTTCAACATGACTAAAGAATATCTACTTTATGTTCAAAATTAAAATCAAAGTTGAAAAGCTGTCTTCAAAGAGAAAGAACTATTAAATGGCATTCTTTCTCTATTTCTCACCCTTTGATTTGGTCCTAGCTGAGCACCATGGCCCTTAAATGCTTGCCATGGAATCTGAACTGGCTATGTTCCTCATTCAGTCTTTAGGAGTTAGGTTTTGCATCGTATGTAGCACAATTTCAGCTGCAAGATGGTTTGTTTCTCCATCAGCCCACTCAGGAGTATCTGGGCTCAGCATCAGATGCTGTGTAGTTGCACTAAAGTTCCTTCTCCAGTACAGAACCTCAATGTGGCTGCTCCACCAGTCACGTGGGTACTCAATCCTTTATTAAGGTTCAGGTACTGCAGCTGCTGTCTCTCTCTCCCTTGCAAGAGCATAATAACGTGTCAGACACTGGACTACTTTAGACAGACAATCTCTATATAAGGCTTTCATTTTTCATAAAAGAATATATAATAAAAATAAGCTAGTTCGGCAAATAAGGAATGTTGAATATTGGCTTTTGTAAGTAGCTCTTGACCGTTTTCAATAAGCATCGAATGATTTAAAAAATTTAATAACAGATTTCTTTAAAAAAAAGAAGAAACAACCCAAGAGAAGTTACTTTAATCTGTTTTGGAGAAATCAATGCAACTTCTAAAAGGAAAAAGACATTTGGTTTGACAGAACTAGCCTACTATGTCAAAGCTATAATTCATCTTGGATATGCTTTTGGGATTAGGCCAATTTTATATCTAAAGTAAAATTTCATACACTATCACAGCAATCAAAAAAATTGTGTTTATTTTATTGGGCAAAATAGAAACACTCCTACCTTGTTGTTGAATACAATGCCAAAATGTTGAATTTGTGTTGGTTATTAAACAGAAAACTGACTCCTGATCCAATGCCTAAATACAGAAAATAGAAAGTTAAAACTGAATGTGTAATTCACAGCTTGGGATAGGATGAGGTGGGGTGAGGTTTAATAAAAATTATATAAATGTGTAACAATTGGCATCAAATTACAAACAAATAGGACTGTCAAGAGAATGGCTCATTAGTATATGAGAAACCATGGAAATTCAGTCTCTGGTGAGAATGTAATCGATAGTCATAACTAATGACTTCTCACACCAGATCTCTGTTGCCATGAACTCAGACAAACCAAACCAGACGTTTGGTACACTAGAACACTATTCGGAACCTACAATATTAGTGAAGGAGTAGCCTAATGGTTAGTGCAGTGGCCTGACAACCAGAGGAACTGCAGCTCCTTGTGACTCTGGAGAAAGTCACTTAACCCTCCATTGACCTAGATAGAAAATAAGTACATGTATATAATTGATTGTTACCACAGAAAGGTAAATCCCATCTCCTTTCCCATTTTCAAAGATTTGTTACCATACTATGCAAAATACAATACTTGTATTTTGCATAATGTGGTAACAAATCTTTGAAAATGTGTCAATTTCTTAGCAATTATCTTGTTTCTTGCTAATATAAACAAGATATTTTCACTGTTTTAAAGTCTGGTAAAATTTTCAGGGTTTTCTTTTTCCTTATATGGTGGTTTACAAAAGCAATGCATGAAAAAGGTTCTGCAAAATAACAAAATGGTACAAAGAACAGAAAAGATTGAAGAACAGATGAATTTTAGGCATCAGAATAGGCAAATTTAAGGAAAATCATTTTTAGGCAGGAGTTGAAGACAGCATGAGTAGGAGCATTTTCAGTGCCAGCAGCCAGTTTATTTCATCGATAGGGAAGAGTACAAGGGTCATTCCATTTCAACTCAACCAAATTTGGAAACCTCCCCACCTCCCCATTTCAGAAATTGATAATAATCTACCAGAATGGAGATCAATATATAAAAGATGAAAAACTTCAAACTTTCAGACTTCTTGCTTCCATGGTTTTCAATATATCAGCTTTTTATCCAACGGGAGGTTGGCACAGTTCACGGCCGACTGAAAGTTTGGGCACCTTTTAGGTCTTAATAACTCTGCCATTAAGTGTCCTATAGCTGTGAAATTCGGACACTGCAATCGATTTTGGGACCCATGGTTTCCGAGATATTGTCAAAAATGGGATTTTATTCAATCTCAAGTAATAAAATGCCACTTTCAGCAAACCACTGTGTTGAAGATATTAAAGGAAAAGCTTTCAGATTTTATCTGTTTGTAGCACTGGTTAAAATACGTGTTAATTTTATGCAGCTAGAAGCTATAGTTTTCCTGATAGGCCTCACTGAAAACTGTCATACTCTGTGAGTCCACTTTGGAGGCAGTTTTCATCATGTGGGACAGGTAGTACATAAATGAGCTTTATATCATTTGAAAGTGCAAGAAAAATCCTTTCATTTTTATTTATTTATTGAATTTGTATCCCACATTATCCCACCTATTCGCAGGCTCAATGTGGCTTAGAGACCTGTTATGGCGTCACCATTCCAGGATGTCAAATACAATTGGTAATGCAAAAGGATTATAGATAGGAAGAGAGATCTAAGCAGATAGTTATAGAAAGATGATTTTCTGAGCTAGGTAGTTTGGCAGAGTAGTAAAGTTAAGCTAAGGGTTCTCTTTGTAGGCCTTGTTGAAGAGATACGTCTTCAGAGATTTACGGAAGTTCGATGTTTCGTTGATTGTTTTCAGGTCAGTTAGTAGTGCATTCTACATTTGCGTGCTCATGTAAGAGAAGGTGGTCGTATGTGTTTTCTTGTATTTTAGTCCTTTGCAGCTGGGGAAGTGTAGGTCAAGAAATTTGCGAGATGATCTTTTGGCATTTCTGGGGGGCAGATCTATAAGGTCTAGCATGTAAGTCACAAACCTCTGCTAACACAAATGTCTATTCTTTTCTACTTCCATTACCATGTATCTCTCCACCATGCACAAATACCTGTTGTAAAACCAAATGTAAATTCTTTTCTATGTTCAGCATCCATGATGAACTGTAAGCCATATTGAGCCTGCAAAAAGGTGGGATAATGTGGGATACAAATGCTATAAATAAATAAATAAAGTTGGGGCGTCTCTGTGGATGATTTTGTGTACAAATCTTGAAAGTGATACGTTCCTTCAATGGGAGCAGTGGAGTTTCTCTCTTAGGGGTTTTGCACTTTCATATTTTGTTTTACCAAATATGAGTCTGGTGGCGGTATTTTGGGCTGTCTGGAGTTTCTTGATAATCTATTCTTTGCAGCCAGCGTACAGTGCATTGCAGTAGTCTAGGTGACTTAGCACCATTGACTGTATCAGGTTACATTTGTTTCTAGTTTCATTTTTCTTCTCCCAAGCTATCCATAAAGAAAGATGACAATGCAGGACCCTTCGGTTGCATAAAGTTGTCCAATTATTTTCATTTTCTTGAGAAAGTTCCAAGATAGTTCCTAAACACCAATCTCAGTCATAAACAACAGCAGCATACTGACCACACATGAATTGTATGGAAATGCCACTCTGTTCTTTCACTGTTACTGTTATTTCTGCATCATCTGCAGATATTCTGCCAATTTTGAGTTCACTCTTGTTGAGTGGTATTAAGCTGTGGTAGCTTCTTGTGCCAGGCATTGCTTTCACAATTACAAAAAAAAGATATAGGACTAGGGGGCATGTGATGAAGCTACAAAGTAGTAAATTTAAAATGAAGCTGAGAAACTTTTTCTTTACTCAACGTGTAATTAAACTCTGGAATTCGTTGCCAGAGAATGTAGTAAATGCGGTTAGCTTAGCGGGGTTTAAAAAGGTTTGAATGGCTTCCTAAATGAAAAGTCCATAGACCATTATTAAAATGAACTTGGGGAAAATCCACTGCTTATTTCTAGGATAAGCAGCATAAAATGTATTGTACTTTTTTGGGATCTTTCTGGGTACTTGTAACTTGGATTGGCCACTGTTAGAAACAGGATATTGGGCTTGATGGACCTTCGGTCTGTCCCAGTATGGCAATATTTATGTACTGAAGATGGGCAAGTGGTTTGGGAAAGAATATTGGAAGAACGGTTGACTGGTTCAGATGGAACTCTGACACAATGAGGCTCATTTTCAAAGCACTTAGCCTCCCAAAGTTCCATAGAAACCTATGGAACTTAGCCTCCCAAAGTGCTTTGAAAATATGCCTCAATGTTAGCTAGGACCTTAGGATGCATGCAGAGAACTACTCTATTATGATGAAATTTTGTGTATGGTGGATCCACCACAAGGGCCTGAAACTTACTGATGCTGTGTGCTGAAGTAACAGCCACCAAAAATAGGATCTTCCAGATCAAGTACCTCAGACGACAGGAATCCAGCAGCTCAAAAGCAGCTTTCATCCTCTCAATGTTGAGGTCCTATGACACAGGTGGAGATTTGACAGGGGGTTTTATTAAAAGGAAAACTCTCATGAGTCGAACTAGAGACCTACCCTCTACATGGAGATGGTAAGCACTAATCGCACTAAGGTGAACCCTTACAGAGTTGGTCTTGAGATCAGTCTCAGAAAGGAGTAGAAGGTGTTCAAGCAGGGTCTGTGTTGGGCAAGAAAGGGGATCTAGCGCCTGGCCCTCACACCAGACAGCAAACTTCCTCCATTTGAAAGCGTAACACCTTTCAGTGGAATCCTTCCTGAAAGACAGTAAGACCCAAGAGACACACTCTGGAAGATGCAAGGAAGCAAATTCTGAGCTCTCAACATCCAGGCCATGAGGGCCAGACTGGAGGATGGGATGCAGAAGAGATCCCTCGTTCTGCGTGATGAGGGTTGGAAAACACTTCAATCTTCCAGACGAAGAGGAAACCAGATCTGTCTGGGCCAGTACGGAGCAATCATGATCATGGTTCCTTGGTCTTGCATGAATTTCAGCAAAAGTCTTCCCTACAAAAGGAATAAGGAGGATATGCATAAAGAAGGCCCGTCCCCCAATGAAGGACGAAGGCATCTGACACTACACTGTCATGGGCCTGGAACCTGGAACAGAACTGAGGAACTTTTTGATTGAGTTGAGTGGCAAAGAGATTCACTGAGAGGGTGTCCTACACTTGGAAGATTCCGCGGGCAATGCCCATGTTGAGTGACCCTGCTCAGTTTGTCGGCCAGACTGTTGGATTTGCCTGCCAGGTAAGTGACCTTGAGAAGCATCCCATGCTGGACTGTCCACTGCAACATCCAGATGACCTCTTGACACAGTGGGCGTGATCCGGTACTCCCTTGGAGTAGTATATTGCAATTTGATTATCTGTTTGAATAAGTACAATTTGGTTGAACAGCCGATCTCTGTAAGCCTTTAGAGCTGACACGGTTCCCCACAGGAGGCTCTTGAATAAACTTGACAGGCTGAAGATAGGACCCGACGTGGTGAACTGGATTAGGAACTGGTTGACTGCGCTACTCACACTAGAAAAATGAGAGGCAGTAAGGTAAGAAAATTTGGAGGAGAAAAAACACGCAACAACAACAGAAGACACGTCTTAATTACTCTGCGGAGAAAATAAAACTGCAGGTCCCACAAAAATCAGGCAGGCACTCATGCATGCATGGTGGGGGCCTGCCAAAGGCTTCTAGAAACAGTAGAACACTGGACAGCGTCTGCACCGGGGCTACATGGATGGCATCATCCACATGTGATAAGACTATATCCTGCTTGTCCTCAGAGAAAATAAGGTTCCCATGCTTTGCAATAACTAATAGATAAGAGAATGTTAAAACACAGACATCACAAATTATGGGAAGAGCAAATGTGGAAACAGATAAGAATGCTCTTTGTTGAATATACTGGAAGTTCAAATTTTTTAAAATCATTTATTTAATAGCTATGTTAAGTTTGAACATGCTTGTCACAAAGAACACAGTTCAATCAGGACCAAGGTAAGTGAATGTAGAAAACATTACCATCAATTTGTCTTTGTGATATGCCAGTAACTGGCAACAGTCCTGGAGAATTCATCATTCTTGTAATCAAGGAATCATCCATCTCCTCCAGTCCTGGGCCAAACATAGCGAAGCGGGGCTCTGCATGTGTTATCAGTGACTGAAAAAAAGATGTCATAGTCCCATACCTAGGGAGACTGGACTTCAGACCTCTACTTTGAGGACAACTCCTTAAATATCTGCATAACAAAGGCAAACAAAATTCATAAAGTATTCTCTACAAAAGATTAGCCCACAACAACACCAACCTGAGAAAGCATCCTAGACCTAATGGTTTTGGGCTAACACCATCTAAGAGTAGAGTTCTGAGAAAAGAGGAAGCTTCACAAGTTAAGTGAATATTAATCTACTCAGAAATTTGGAGGTGTGTTTTCAAAGCACTTAGAATTACAAAGTTACATAGAGGGGCATTTTTGATATAACATCTAAGTCAGACTTTTGGACGTTTTGCGCTAAATGTCCAAAATCCAAATAGAAAACATGACTGTGTTCAAAACCGCAAAACACCTATATATATTTTTTCCAAAATACCATTTTGTAACAAGGCTTTGTGTTTGGTGCGTTTATCTTTTCAGGCCATTTCAAACAAAAAAAAGTACAAGTGAAAAACGTAGACAATTCAAGCCATTGGGATGTAGGAGGGGCCTGCACTTTTAGCAGACTGGTCCCCCAGAAATCCTAGGAGAGCAATGGGGCACTGCTATGGACTTCATAGAAATACTTCCAGATACACACTTCATCACTGCTGAGCCCTCCAAAACCCACTACCTCAACTGTAAACCACTACAATAGCCCTTATGGGTGAAGAGAGCACCTATATGTGGGTACAGTGCGTTTCTGGTGAGTTCTGGAGGGTTCACAGTTTCCTCCACAAGTGTAACAGATAGGGGGATGTATGGGCCTGGGTCCACCTGTCTACAGTGCACTGCACCCACCACTACACTACTCCAGGGACCTGCATGCTGCTCTAATGGGCCTGGCTATAACATCTGACGTTGTCAGAGGCTGGTGAGTACTATTTTTATTCTCATTTTTTTGGCGTGGGAGAGGATCAGTGACCACTGAAGGAGTATATGGGTGTCATCCTGGATTCCCTCCAGTGGTCATCTGGTCAATTAGGGCACCTTTTTGTGCCTTATTCATTTTGAAAACAGGTTTAGACCAAAACGTTGACGTTTTCACCCTAGACATTTTCATTTTGTTCCATTATGGCTGTAAAACATCCAAGTGTTAGGCACACCCTAAGTCCACCCTAATCCTGCCTTTGAAACACCCCTAACACATCCCCTTTATGTTTGGATGCCCTGCAGACAAAATGCATAGATAAGGTGTCTGTAAAATAGGTTTCGAAAATACCGATCTGGACTTTTTGAGAAGAAACCCATCCAAATAGTGCTTTATGACACTTTTGAACATTTTTCTCTTTCAAAAATGAGTCCCCATAGTAACCTATGAAACTTTTTAAGACTATGTGCTTTGAAAATGAGCCCCTTGGTCACTTAAAGCTGGAATAGAAGAGACTTTGTAGGTTTACTGATAAACATCTGTTTTAATTCTATTAAGCAAAGCAAATATTAATTAGTAGCTTGTTTAAATAATCTAACATTCTTTTCCCTTAGTTCAAATGTAATTATTAGTGCCTTAGAGCAGTAAAAACTAAAAGCAGGTATTAGATACTTAATTTTGCCTTTGCTACCAGTGAATACTCATTTTAGAATAAAGACTGAGGGGGTCTTTTACTAAAGTTTAGCTCAAGTTATCTGCAGCAGGGCCCAAAGGAATAAAATGGACCCTGCCTCAGATACTCGAGCTAGCTTTAGTAGAAGACCTACTATATGTAAGAGGTCTTTTACATAAAGGACTTGCTCTTGAATATTATAATACATTATCTATTGCACAATGCTTAGAATGTAATTACTTGAGATTTGGTGAACTCCTGAAAACATTATTTGCTAAATAAATAGTTAGGAGAGTTTCTGTGATTATTTATTTGGAAATATATTTTATCTGATATCTATATATTTGTTTAAATTGTAGACCACCTTGAGCTATTGGTTCAGGTGGTATGAAAGTGTTGATTGTTATTATATTTTGTTATCAGGATCTCAATCCCAAACTTATACTGCACCCTTGAATTTCTGATCCCTAAATGCATGGATGTTTTTGTATTGAAACTTATCTGCCACACACTTGACCAGTCACCTAATATTCTTAGATTGCTTCTCATTTTGTCTACTTCCTGAGAGCTGTCCACCCAGTTACAGATTTTAGCGTAAGACAAATATTTTGCATGAACCCCTCCACTATACTGCTCATGAAGTTAGAATCAGCTCCTGGAAAGATTTCTGAAGCATTCCACTCATTACTTTTTCCCCTCCGAGTACTACTTTCTGTCATTATCACTTTACCAGTTTCTAATCCAGTCCACAACCAGGGATCTCGGCTTATAGTTGAGTTGGCACACATTTCTGATCTTCCTCCCTCCTCCCACAGTGAACGGAACATCGTTTCTCTCTCTCCCTCTCCCAGCAGTGACCCCAGCATGAAGAGGTCCAATAAGTTTTACAGTTGCATCTGTCATTCCTTCCCCCTGCAGTGACCAGCACGTCTTTCTCTTCCCCCCCCCCCCCCCCCTTCAGTGAACAGCGGCGTTTCTTCTTACCAGTACTGCCTGCACTCTGCCTTTGATGCTACCACGACACCAAAGTACGGTAACTGCAAGATGGGCCAGTGTGGGGTGTTAAGCATCTGCGCATGCTCAAGGTGTGCTGGCTCCTGATGGGATTGAACAACACCCAAGCAGACACTGTGGAGTCCAAAACAAGTCTTTATTCAAACAAATCCTGACGTGGCCACGTTTCGCCAATAAGGTTGCATCAGGATTTCTATACAGATAGGTGAAGCTGTTGCTCTGCCCTCCATTGGTAAGAAGCTGCATTCAAGTCATCTTGGATATGTATTGTCATTACCAGGGCAAAGCCTGTGAAATCCTGGTTAGTTGCTTATGTTTACCCCTGATGCAGCCTTATTGGCGAAACGTGGCCACTTTGGAATTTGATTGAATGAAGACTTGTTTTGGACTCCACAACATCTGCATGGGTGTTGTTCTGTTTGGTTGCTGCAAGAAACTTAGTGCCTCTTTTTTGGTTTGTCCTGGTGGGATTGGACAGGCCAGCATATGCAGGTACTCAAGGCTCCTCACCAGCCAAACTTGCAGTTACCATACTTCGGCGTCGGCGACAGCATCAGAGGCAGAGAGCAGGCGGTACCGGTAAGGAGAACTGGTCACCATAGGGGTGGGAGGGGCGAGAAAAACTTGCTGGTCACCACAGGGAGATGGAGTGACAGAGGCACATGAAAAACTTATTGGACCTCACCCTGCACTGCCCTAGTAGTGGTTAAAAAAAAAAAAAGGAACACCGGTCACTGCAAAGGGGGGAGGGGGAGAAAGACGTGCCGGTCACTGCAGGAAGAACTGGAACTGACTCAGGACTATGTACAGAGCCACAACTACATGTTCTGCTTAGGTGAACAATTTAAGAGGTTCATTGGATGGATTTGCTTTTGATGCGATGACTTTGCCAAATAGAGGTTTCTTGTGCTGGAATCCTACAAGATAATTAACAAGTCAGATTGAATATCTGACAAATGTGAGTGCAAACAGGATGGAGTGAATTTCTTTGATGCCGATTATTATGGATTACAGGCTGGAGTGAGTCATAGAAAACAGCCTGTACCATAAGGCTGAGATGAGGTGAGACTTTGGGACTTGGTGACTCTCTGAAGGAGAGGAAGAACAGATGTAAGAGAAATGCAAACACTTTATGAGGGTAACTTTTTAACAGGTCACCTAGTTAGAAGGCTAAGTAGAGGCCTAGTTTATGATCTGTCTTATTTTGATTTTGTAGTTCCTTTCCTTACCATTTTTAACATATACTTGTAAACCGCCTTGACCTTTTGCTAGTAAAGGCTGTATATCAAATCCTACAATAAACATAAAGCTCACGGGTGCTTGTGTGTCTTTACAAATTACACTCACAAAGCCTGTTGAAATTGTGAGTAAAATTTAGCCACATACTCTGACAGCAGCTTGACAGTTGCTACAAATGTACACGACTGAAGTATCAGTATGGCTATAATTTATGACTTTGCTTGTACTCCTTTTTTTTTTTTTTTTTAATCCTTTCCTTTCAACCTTTGTGTGACACTGATTACAACGGAACAGAAATAAGCCAACTCAAACACATATTTATCATGGGGATCACAAATGTACGTACGGTAACACGTCTCCTGAACAAGCACTGGTTGTCAATTTTTCCCCCTTTTATTTGAAAGATGAAGATTAATTTCCTAGATAAGTTATCTGGATAGCAGGCTGAATAACTGCCACTCTGTGGATCTGTCCAAGTTGTGACCCACAATTCTTTTTTTTAATTGCTTTACCTATTTCCATTGTAATGTTCTTACATTCTAAATTGCAAAATTAAAAAAACAATTATGGTAAGGATGTCTAGACTTGGTAGCACTGCTCCCTCTAAGATGAGCAGGACTCCTCTACCTACAGCCCTGCCAGTGCATAAGTACATAAGTATTGCCAAACTGGGACAGACCAAAGGTCCATCAAGCCCAGCATCCTATATCCAACAGTGGCCAATCCAGGTCACAAATACCTGGCAAGATCCCAAAAAAGTACAAAACATTTTATACTGCTTATCCAAGAAATAGTGGATTTTCCCCAAGTCCAATTTAATAATGGTCTATGGACTTTTCCTTTAGGAAGCTGTCCAGACCTTTTTTAAACTCTGCTAAGTTAACCGCCTTTACCACATTCTCTGGCAACGAATTCCAGAGTTTAATTACACGTTGAGTGAAGAACAATTTTATCCGATTCGTTTTAAATTTTTGTAGCTTCATCGCATGCCCCCTAGTCCTAGTATTTTTGGAAAGTGTAAACAGACGCTTCACGTCTACCCGTTCAACTCCACTCATTATTTTATAGACCTCTATCATATCTCCCCTCAGCCGCCTTTTCTCCAAGTTGAAGAGCCCTAGCCGCTTTAGCCTTTCCTCACAGGGAAGTCATCCCATCCCATTTATCATTTTTGTAGCCCTTCTCTGTACCTTTTCTAATTCTACTATATCTTTTTTGAGATGCAGCATCCAGAATTGAACATAATATTCAAAGTGCGGTCGCACCATGGAGCAATACAAAGGCATTATAACGTCCTCATTTTTGTTTTCCATTCCTTTCCAAATAATAACTAACATTCTATTTGCTTTCTTAGCCGCAGCAGCACACTGAACAGGTTTCAGCACATCATCAATGACGACACCTAGATCCCTTTCTTGATCTGTGACTCCTAACGTGGAACCTTGCAAAACGTAGCTATAATTTGGGTTCCTCTTTCCCACATGCATCACTTTGCACTTGCTCACATTAAACGTTATCTGCCATTTGGACGCCCAGTCTCCCAGTCTTGTAAGGTCCTCTTGTAATTTTTCACAATCCTCCTGCGATTTAACGATTTTGAATAACTTTGTGTCGTCAGCAAATTTAATTACCTCACTAGTTACTCCCATCTCTAGGTCATTTATAAATATGTTAAAAAGCAGCAGTCCCAGCACAGAGCCCTGGGGAACCCCACTAACTACCGTTCTCAATGGAGAATACTGACCATTTAACTCTACTCTCTGTTTTCAAACTTTTTTTTGTTACATTTGTACCCCGCGCTTTCCCACTCATGGCAGGCTCAATGCGGCTTACATGGGGCAATGGAGGGTTAAGTGACTTGCCCAGAGTCACAGGGAGCTGCCTGTGCCGGGAATCGAACTCAGTTCCTCAGGACCAAAGTCCACCACCCTAACCACTAGGCCACTCCTCCACTCTTTTAACCAGTTTTTAATCTACAATAGAACACTACCTCCTTTCCCACGACTCTCCAATTTCCTCTAGAATCTTTCATGAGGTACTTTGTCAAACGCCTTCTGAAAATCCAGATACACAATATCAACCTGCTCACCTTTATCCACATGTTTGTTCACCCCTTCAAAGAAATGTAATAGATTGGTGAGGCAAGAATTCCCTTCACTAAATCCGTGTTGGCTTTGTCTCATTAGTCCATGCTTTTGAATGTGCTCTGTAATTTTATTCTTTATAATAGTCTCTACGATTTTGCCCGGCACCGACATCAGACTCACCAGTCTATAATTTCCCAGATCTCCTCTGGAACATTGTTTAAAAATCAGCATTACATTGGCCACCCTCCAGTGGGGCATGCTGTTTCACTATCACATTTTCAAAAGTGAGGGACAGGCAAGCTCTGTAGGAATCCACAACACCTGCCTGTCTCTAGAAATTGAAAACACAATATTGAAGCACCACCCCACACTAGCAGCAATGCAGTTGGAGGACTTCTGCGCTGCTTAGAAGACCAGTACTTGGTACTCTGTAGACTGGCTTGTCAAGATCACATGTAAAAATAAATTTTTAGACAAATTTTGCAAAAAAACCCTCTCTCAAAAATGTGTTTTAAATTTAACAAATATAGTTGGAGGGCAGGTCAAATATTGATCGCATTTTTTCATTACACCATAAGGAAAAACATCCAGGCCAGCTAAGGCAAAATGTAGCACTATGCCAAGTATTTTTGCTCCTGTACAATTTTTATATAAATCTGGCTTTTGTAATCTCGATGTGTTAACTGTAACAATTTTTATAAAGGAAGTATCCCTTAGACCATAATTGTGATATTAAGAATCTGCTTTAATTTAATTTGTTACTTTCAATTATTTTCTTTCAGAAAAGACTGTCTTCCTTTAATTTAGGACCATGGAATTAAGTTAAAAATATGCACAAAATTCTACGTTATGCTGTATATCAGGTGACTTGGTTACTCTCTCTTCCAAAATCCAGAAGGGAACCTGCAAATGAACGTAGAAAATGGTATGAATTGCGGGAGGAAAACACAATGCTTACTCTGCCATGTAGTCATTAGGTGTACCATCATCCAGTTCTGAAATGGATGTTTTCAGGAGATCAGCTCCTGGCAATGAGTTCCAATCCACAGATGTCCAAGTGGGCAAATCCCGCAAAAGAAAATATCTCCACAATACTGGATCTCGCACTAGTTCATGCCAATAATGACTGGCACTTCCTAATTGGCAGATATCTCGGGGTGAAAGAAATGACATGATGTACAACTGCACGTCAACCTAAAACATTAGAGAACAAAGCTGTTTTAGTAATATGTGACAAAATGTGACACTAAGAGAGTTGCTGGAGAGAAGAAAAACGTCTCAGATTAAAGAAATGCTAACGAGCAATTTGTAATTATTTCCTAAAAGCAGATATGAAATACTTGAAAAGCATTATAAGCCAATGTGAAAGACGACAATCATAGCATAGATTTTATATACACTATAGCGCAGCACTACAGAGCAGTACAAAAGAGCAGTGCAATAAGGGGTCTTTTTACTAAAGGCTTATCACATGGCAACCCGGAACCACTGCCAGCCCAACATGGCCGCCAGCGGTAGTCCCACCTCGAGCATGCACCATTTCCAGTGCCAGGAAATTTTTTCCGTAATTATTAGCATGGCTCTAACCAGGCGGTAATTGGGCAGCGCCGTGCACTGCCAGGTTACTGCGGTAGCCCTTACAGCCGCCTCGATGAGTAGCAATAAGTGCTTTTCCCACATGGTCATGTCGATTTTTGGCCTTTTTTACCCATTGCGGTAAAAAGGAACCTGGCACACAGTAAAAACGGTTGCCAAAAATATACCCAGCTTGAAGAGTCAGAATGGATCCTGCAGCCGCGGGAGCCAAGCATGCCGATTTAAAATGGTCATGGGAGCCTGAAAGCCGCATCAGAGAACATCAAGCTGAGGAGAGAGAGGCCACAATTGCACAGCTCGGGAAGACAACGGTTCACCTGTCAAAAACGCTGCTCCGCTGAAATGCCCTCAGGCTCCGCTGACATTTCCTGGCCCTCCCCTTACTTACTACTCTACTGCCCTGGTGGTCTAGTGACCTCTTCCACCTTCGGGGCAGGAAAGAACCCCATCTTTCCTGCCCGGAGCGCTGCCCTGCATCCTGTTGCTGATCTTGGCGCTGATTCAAAATGGCCGCCGAGAGTTGAAGCGACCTCGCGAGACTTCAACTCTCGGCAGCCATTTTGAATTGGCGCCGAGATCAGCAAGAGGATGCAGAGCAGCTCTTCCTGCCCCGAAGAGGTCACTAGACCACCAGGGCAGTAGAGTAAGGGAAGGGAAGGGGGGTGTGACAGGGGGGAGGGGAATGTGACAGGGGGCGGAGCGAGGGTGTGAAAGGGGGCAGAGCATGTGTCCTCTTTTTGGGGGGACCAAAAATGGTAACCCTACATAGGGGTGGAGTGGGGGAGGGACCTGGCAGCATAAGGTATATGCTCTAAAACCAGCACTGCTTAGCCTAAGCACCCCCAGAGGAGAAGTAAAACGTCAGTCACCCAGGGGGAGGGGGAGAGGAAGATTTGAATATAAACTGAGATCCCAACTTTTAGGCTTTATTTTGGGACAATAAAAAACCTGTTTATATTCAAGTAACAGCTTTAAACAAGCGCTTTCATCATGCTTCCAATCGTGCTCCTCATATCAAGTACCTAGATCAACTTCCCATTTAGCTCTATGAGACCGATCAAGGGGCAGTCTGTCTATAAGATAAAGACACAGCACTGAAATTAATTTATGAGTATTATGAAAATCTTCACATAAATCTTCCAGGAAAGTGTTTTCCCATATGAACAAGCTTAATAAATTTCAAAATAAGCAAGCTGCAAATAAGCAAAATGATCACTTGGCAGTAATTGAGAAGTCACAAGCCAGGTCTTCAAAAGGTATTAAGTCATCAAAAAGTTGCCCCAGGTAACAAACTGCATCAGACACCACTGCCTAAAGACCCCAGGCTTTGACCAGGTGGAAAAAAAAGTTCTCTCCTATTGTGGATAACCCTTTAGTAACTGAAAGTCTCAATCTCGCCCTATGCAATCCCAAACCTGAACAGTACAATGAGTAGTGGGGCAACTTGTCATTGCAAGCTCCCTAAGCCGAGGAGGAACTCACAACAAAGAGGCCAAGTTCAGAAGGCCAACTCAAGCCTACTACTACTACTATTTAGCATTTCTATAGCTCTACAAGGCATACGCAGCGCTGCACAAACATAGAAGAAAGACAGTCCCTGCTCAAAGAGCTTACAATCCAATACGATCCACAGCTTATGAGGATGGGCTTGAAATCACTCAATGGCCACACACTCTTGAGCCACTTGATAGACAAAAGTTGGGTACACCAAGGCTCCCCTGTTTCCTATCCCTTGATCTGCCCTTGCCCCCTCCAATGGCCATGTCCCCTTTTCTGATCGCAGCCTAAAGATATGTGCATAAATTTAAATTAATGCCAATTAGCGCCAATAATCAGCACCCAATTATTGGCGCTAATTGGATTAAACTGTGTGCACAAATTGGATGCATGCCCAAATTTGAGTGCGCAATTTTGAGAACCATATATATAGAACTGGGCTGAAAATGTACAAATTTTATTAACTGTATAAAGAATAGTAAATGACCAGATATAAGCATGAATACAATCAATGGTGTTAACTTGGAGATGGCAAATTGAATCCTAGTAATAGGAATAACAGAATCATAAATATGAACATCTAACAATATAAAACAAATCGCATAACAGAAATATGTCAGCAGAACACCAATGAAACCATATTAGGCAGCATGGAAGAATATTCATATAATATAGATAGAATATTCACGATGTCAGCAAAATACAAATTAAGCACCTTAATAGACACACACATTAGAATGTGTAATTAAACTCTGGAATTCACTGCCAGAGAATATGATAAAAAACAGTTAGCTAAGCAGGGTTTAAAAAAGGTTTGGATAATTTCCTAAAAGAAGAGTCCATTAGCCATTACTAAGATGGGCTTGGGGAAATACACTGTTTATTTGTAGAATAAGCAGCATAAAATCTGTTTTATTTTTTTGGGATATGGCCAGGTGCTTGTGACCTGGATTGGCCACTGTTGGAAACAGGACACCAGGCTCGATGGGCCTTTGATCTCACCCAATATGGCAATACTTATGTTCTTATGTTAGTAAATATTATTCCCAAAATCTTAATGCAGGAGATAATTTATAAGCTACATCCATAAAGATAATTGAGGTGTCACAACAAAGAGTAGGTTTTGCCCCAGTTTTCTCTTTGTTGAGTTTTAAGAGATGTCTTGACATCCATTTTCTATCAGAAATAGACAGTTCGATATGACAACTTTAGAAAAATTGGGAGAAATGTGAATAGGGATAAAAAAAAAAAAACCTCACGCTTTGGATCCAAGATGGCCGCACATACCTGAGGAGCAGCAGACTCCTTCTTTCCTCTTCTAAGCAATGCCGGGGTAAAGCAACGGTTCGAGCCTCCCCGCTGCCGGTTTCACCTATTGTGGGTTTAATGAATCGCCATGTGAGGAGTTTGGGGGCTGAAGAAGTCGGGAGCCGACCCAGTGGAGACGTTGGCTTGAGAGAGGAGGTGGCAGCGTCTCCTGGGCTCGAGACGATGCTGAGCCCCGACGATAGAGCTCCTCCCCCGCAACCACAAGGTTTGAGTTCTCCCCTCTCTGAATCGATGGTGCCTTCTCTGAGAAGCATGCAAGGCACCATTCTGAGTGAGGCTCACTTACAACAGGGGGAGACTGGAGGAGATCGACTGGAAGCATGCTCCCGGGAACAAACTTGCTGTGAGTGAGACGGGGGATTGAAGTGCTCCTGAGCTTGAAATGACAAGTGATATTTCTCAATCTATGCTGGTACATACAGAGGTAACTTTAGACTCTTTATGGTCTTTAATTTCTGATCTAGGTAAGACTTTTCTTACAAAAACTGCTGCCCTTACACAGAAGCTCTCTCATGTAGAACAGAGAGTGGGAAAAGCTGAAACAGAGGTGAAGGAATTGCACGTTCGAATGGATCAAATTGACAAGGATTTTTCTACTATTCAAAATGTACAGAGCTCATTGGTTAAAGACTTGTCTAATTTGAGAAATAAGTCTGAAACTTTTGAAAATTATGCAAGGAGCAATAATCTTCGCTTTTTAAACTTTCCAAGGGTAACTATGGTTACACCCTTGAAAATGCTGAAGCGTTATATGAATGAAATTTTGGGAATTCCAGAAGATAAATTTCCTCCTTTTACACAAGCTTATTATCTACTGAGAAAAGCAGTGGACCAACAGCAAAATTCTTTGATGTTTACGCTTTACTGGATACCTCAGAATCAGAATCAGCCACTGCAACGACTTTGGCTGCTTCGGTGGCACTATCCCCTGATAAACAATGGTTATTTCGAATGTTTTTTAAAAACAGAGAGAAATTGTTTCTAGGCTTTAAGATTCAATTATTTCCTGATGTATCAATAGATACTCAATGTAGACATAAACAGTTCATATTATTGAAACCTGGAATTCTGCAAATAGGTGGAACTTTTTTCTTAAAACATCCATGCAAATGTATTATTAGATATAATGCTGTTAAATATGTCTTTACTGAATCTTCTCACTTGTCAGCCTTTATAGCAACTAAAAGAGTTTCAGGAGATTAAGTAAAGCTAATTAATTTCTAGCTCATATTCCTCAGGTATAATATTGACTTTAATTTTTCCTCAATTTCTTTTTCCATTAGTCTTGGATCCTAATATTGTGGACTTGAGTGTTTATATATTCTCTTTAAAATGTTTCTTTATGAGAAGTTATAATTTTCTTGTATAGCACTTTTCTGTACAAGTGAAAATTGCTTGGATATAAATTGTAAAACTTATTTTTTTAAAATGTGAATAGGGATTACTACTGTTATATCATCTGTGTAGATATAAATTTGATATCCCTCCTTTTCAAGCATAAATTGAAGAGAATTCATAAAGACATTAAATAACATGGGCGATAACAGCAAACCTTGTAGTATCCCATATGGAGATTGCCAAGTAAGAAAACTATATTGAAGTGGCTTCATGGTTATCTCAATTCTATCCAATATTTGCAATAAATTGTTGTCTACTGGATCAAAGGCACTTGAAAGATGCTCATAATGTTTGTATGACACAATTAAACATCATATCTACCTTATCTGAATGCTCCGTGTTGCCTGTTGCCTATTAAGCTGTTTCATTTGTACTGTGCCAACAAGTGGGAGAACCATATCTATGCCATATGAATTTTCTTCCATGCTGTTATGGTGTACCATACCAACAAAAAACAGGAGAAAAACCTCTACGGTAATCCAAAACGCAGAAGGCAGAAGTATGGGGTGATCAAATGACTTCCAGCAGACAAGTGCATAATATACAAAGTTTTATTAAGCAAGCACCATATGAAAGACCCGACATGGGACCGTGTTGCAGAGGATAAAACCTTCTGCCTCAGGTGTCACAATCACTGTAGAACACAGAGGTAAACACCCCAAAATAATGGTGATGGTACAACAACAAAGAGTGGTGCTACAAATCAGGATATTAAACAAACACATCCAACGGACAAACATCCATATGAAAATGCTGTCAACTCAGCTTTCCTGCGCTGACTCACCACCTTTCTAACTGGGTCTTGTAGATTAATAACAGGATTACTATCTAGTCTTCTATAAGCATTACCATCAGATAACCGTTGTAAACCCTCTTGAACATGTAAGTTTTTGCCTTCAATTGTTAATTACATTGAAGATAACACATGAAAGGAGCGCTGGGATTTTTGGATGGGTAATATTTCTGATACCATGTCATGTTACTGCTATTACTGGGTTTTAATTTTCCTATTCTCAAGTTTATTTCATTGATTTATTTTATAAATTGCATTTGGTCACTTTACTATTGTTATGCTCTTAACACAATTACATTTCTGTTGCACACTTCCTTGGGTGAATCTCTTCGTAAAGGCATTTAATATATTCCAACAAGTAAACAAATATCAATAACATCAAAGTATCACTAATTATAACTGCCACATATGTGCAAAAAAACAGACTGCAAGGATCATGATTATTAAAGAAGAGGCTACAGAGGTAAAGACAGCACATTTTGGTCTGAGGTCCGATATGGATGTCTGTAAAGATAACCTTCAACCATCTACTTTTTTTTAGCTCTGATTTTTATAATATTACTTACACCAGTCTTGATAATTCTTGCCATATTCACCTGAAGCAGGCAATCTCCCCAAAACATAGCCATGTCAAAACAATAAGTAGCTACTCTCTGACTAGGATTAGATGTGACCCAGAGCTACATCTGGATGTGGAATGACTGCAGGTACTGCAGAAGCTGGACATGCCACACCTTTTAGCATAGATAAAGGGGCCAACTCCCACCCAAGGAGCGTATGTCGGGGATAGACGCACATTGGATGGGAATTGGTATCTGTACTGTCTTTCCAATTTAGACAGAAGAAAATAAAACATAGAAAAGAAAATAATATGATATCTTTTTTATTGGACTAATAATACACTTTCTGATTAGCTTTCGAAGGTAGCCCTTCTTCGTCACATCATAAATAAGCAAATGTTGATACATTTCTTATGCTGTCATATTATTAACAGTGAGCCACATGTACTGGAACATCATTTCGATCTAACCCATTAGATGAAGTGGTACGGTAATGAAGTAGGAGGAAAAAAATCCAAAGCAATAAAAGGTAAATGGGAAAACGTTGGAAAGGTACTCCAAAACGATATAACAATAGTTACTGCACCCGAACAAGGGGGAGGGAGTCGAAATATGGTCCACAGCCTATGTACTCACTGGAAGTTCCTGTAAGGGGTTCTCACTGTACTCCTCGGCTTCTCCACAGCCATCACTTCTTGCTCCCCGCGGACAGACCTCTGTTGCAACAGGTTTCCTAGGGTTCATCAGATAGCGATCTCTGAAGTGCCGGAAGGTATTCAACACCGATTCCAAGCGGCCCCACTCGCCTTGCAAACCCACATTCTCGGCCATGGTCAAGAAGTATCTGCATCAGCGAACTCCGCTAGCGGTGACAGAAAGGGCTTGCCAACACTCCAACTATGCGTAGTACCTGCACCTATATCTCAGTTCAAGCTCCGAGCGAAAACACTATCCCATCCCATTAGTTGAGCCAAAAAAAACTAAACAGGAACTGAACTGAACTACACAGGCTCCACCCCTCCGCGTAAAAAGCTCCCAACTCATCTCTGTCGCCATGGCCACCAACTCCCTTCTTCCGCCTCCACGTCAGCGTCCGTTCAACTTCCGACCTGCTCACGTGATGACTACATCTCGCGGCCGCCGAGTTTACTCTAAGTACGACTTCAGCTGGCTGGGCCAAGCAAGGAGGTTGAAGAAAACAAGAGTGGAAGTGAACCTATCTAGGCCATTACAAGGAGATGAAGCTAGTAGGCGGAGCTTGCCGCGGTTTTAATACACCCAAAACAACAGCAAAAGATCATTAGAAATAAGGGACTGCCTTCTATGCGTCGTCCATCTGTAAAAAGTCAAAAAGCTTTTCCAGTTGGATAGTGCCTTAAAAGGTGGCGGACAAAATATGTATTTCTGACAGACAGCTTTTTAATTTGTTTGAAAGTTTCCAATATCTGTATATAAATATCATGAAATAAAAATTGAATGTAAAACAGCTTTAAAAAGCTGATAGCAAAAGCAGTTCTAAACTCTGTATTTTGTTATCATTTTTTTACACTGTTTTATACAATACAGATGGCCAAATTTCAGTGAGGATATCCTGTTTCCTGATGGGTTCATCTTAATTGTTGTAATCTGCCTTGGGAAGCCTGGTGTTATAAAGATGATGGAAAATATTGAAATTAAATGGAAGTAAAATTAAACTCTCCTTTCATTGGGGCAGATGGAATCACATTTTCTGTTTTGTAGAAGTTTACCTTTTAGACACACAAATGGATTATTCTGTTTTTTAAACATATTTATAAGTCAAAATAAAAATAAATATTTTGTTTCATGCAGATCTTTTATTTAAACATAACTAAATGGGCTATAAGCCCCTAATGCAGACCACTGGTTTTCTTATAGTTCTTGTGATGTCTTAATACTGTGCCAAAACTGAAAACTCTTCTATCTGGTTGATAATAAAAGGAGCTCATTGTGAGGTCCTTTTACTGAGCTGTGTATGCGCCTATGTGCGCCCAATGTGCATAAATTTGAAGCTACCACGTGGCCCAGGCAGTAATTTCATTTTTTACACACAGCCACTACGCGTGTCAGAAAATATATTTTATTTTCCAGCACGCAGCGAAAACCAGGCGGCAATTGGCATTGTATGTGCATTTATTTGTTACATTTGTATCCCACATTTTCCCACCTATTTGTAGGCTCAATGTGGCTTACATAGTACCAGAAAGGCATTTGGAGACTCCGGTGTAAACAAATACAAAGTGATGTTGTGGTAAGATAAAGTTCATGTGGCATAGCCACATTAAGGAATCGTACACCAGAAGAGTTGTGTTATGTCAATTACGTACTTTAGTTTTGTTGTGTTGCAGAGATCAGGCATTTATGTTGGATTGGTAGGGTATGCCTTTTTAAACAGGTTCGTTTTTAGTTTTTTCCGGAAGTTTAGGTGGTTGTACGTAGTTTTCAAGGCTTTTGGTAATGCGTTCCACAGTTGTGTGCTTATGTAGGAGAGACTGGATGCGTAAGTTGATTTGTATTTGAGTCCTTTGCAGCTTGGGTAGTGCAGATTTAGGTACATTCGTGTTGATTCAGATGTGTTTCTAGTTGGTAAGTCGATCAAGTCTGTCATGTATCCCGGGGCTTCACCATAGATAATTTTGTGACCCAGAGTGCAGATTTTGAAAGCAATGCGTTCTTTGATTGGAAGCCAGTGTAGTCTTTCGCGGATGGCTTTTGCGCTTTCAAATCACGTTTTTCCGAAGATAAGCCTAGCTGCCGTGTTTTGAGGGGTGTGAAGTTTCTTTAATGTTTGTTCTTTGCAACCCGCATAAATTCCATTGCAGTAGTCTACATGGTTTAATACCATTGTATCAGGTTGCAAAATGTTTCCCTCGAGAAGAATTGTTTCACGCGTTTGAGTTTCCACATTGAGTGGAACATTTTCTTTGTTGTGGATGTCACTTGGCTCTCTAGTGTTAGGTTGCGGTCCAATGTAACACCGAGGATTTTCAGGCTGTCTGAGATAGGGAGGGTGTAATCTGGGGTGTTGATAATTGTGGGGTTGTCCGCGTTGTGTTGGGATGAGAGGATAAGACAGTGTGTTTTTTCTTTGTTGAGTTTTAGTTGAAATGCATTTGCCCAAGAGTCCATGATGTTCAAGCTGATCTTGATTTCGTTGGTGATTTGTGTCAGTTTAGATTTGTAAGGAATGTATATTATGACATCTTCTGCATAGATGAAGGGGTTAAGGCCTTGGTTGGATAAGGCCTAGTGGTTAAGGTGGTGGACTTTGGTCCTGGGGAATTGAGGAACTGAGTTCAATTCCCACTTCAGGCCCAGGCAGCTCCTTGTGACTCTGGGCAAGTCACTTAACCCTCCATTGCCCCAGGTACAAATAAGTACCTGTATACAATATGTAAGCCGCATTGAGCCTGCCATGAGTGGGAAAGCGCGGGGTACAAATGTAACAAAAACAAAAAAACAAACTTGGCTAGTGGGGTCATCATTAGGTTGAAGAGGATCGGTGATAGCAGTGATCCTTGTGGTACTCCGCAGCCTGCTTTCCATGGTGATGATATGTTGAAGTTTGATTTTACTTGATATGTTCTTGTGGTTAGGAAACCCTTGATCTAGCTAAGTATATTTCCACCAATCCCGAACTTATCTAGTAATCTTTGTGGTTTACCATGTCGAATGCACTAGACATGTCGAATTGGAGGAGGAGGATGTTTTTGCCTATTGCTATTTCCTGCTTGAATTTGGCTAGGAGAGTGAGTAATACTGTTTCTGTGCTGTGGAGGGGGCGAAAACCTGACTGTGATTTGTGTAATATTGAGAATTTGTTTATATAATTTGTAAGTTGTTTGGCTACCATGCTGTCCATCAGTTTGACTGACAACGGGATGGATGCTACTGGACGGTAGTGATTTCATTTCTTTTTTTCTTGGTGTTTTTGGTATCGGGGTGAGTAGGATATTGCCATTTTCCTTAGGGAAGAGACCTTGCTGTAGCATGTAATTTAGGTGGAATGTGAGGTCTATTATGAAGCGGTCAGGGGCGGATTTCATTAGGTAGTTGGGGCAGGTATCTAGTTTACAGTGAGTGTTGGAGAACTTGCTGATTACCCGTGCAACTGTATCGATGGTGAGGAGAGCAAAATTTAACCAGGTTCGGTCAGCCAGGTATTCTTCAGTGGTTGGGTCCAACTCATTAAGGAAGTTTTCGGTGTCAGTGTTGTCCTGAGGTAGCGTGTATTGTTCCTCAGTTCCCCAGAACCAAAGTCCACCACCCTAACCACTAGGCCACTAGGTTTACAATTTTTTCATTGAAATACTTAGCAAGTTTATCTGCAGATGGGATGTCTGTATTCGATGTAGTGACCAGGTTGGTGTCTAGGAGTTTGTTCATGAGTTGGCATAATTTCTTCGTGTCTTTATAGTCTGTCCCTATTTTAGTTTTATAGTATGATCTTTTGGCCTGTCTTATAGCGTATTTGTACTTTCTTTGTGACTGTTTCCATGTGTTGAGTGTGTGTTCATCTTTTGTTTTTTTCCATGCTCGTTCGAGTCTTATGGATTGTGTTTTTAGCTTTTTCAGTTCATTTGTTGAACTATGGTATCGAGTTATGCTTACGTGAAGATCTTGTTCTTAAGGGTGCTATTTCATCTAGTATGCATTTGCATCTTTTATCCCATTTCATTGTTATATATCCGCTGCCATAATGTTTTCGTGTCTACGTGACCTCTTGTTCTGTAGGATGTGTGTTCTTGTATTTGGTCTAATCCCTTCTTCCGCCAGTATAGTGATAAGTTTAGTTTGTAGTGATCAGTTCAGGGTTTTTCTGTCCATTTAATATCTGTTATTATTAAGCTCTGGTCTGTTTAAAGTTTGTGTGAGATGAGATCAAGTGTGTGCCCTTTGACGTGGGTTGCCTGGATTTGTGGCCATTTGAGATCCCATAATTGGAGGAATTCCTTACATTCTCGAGTGTTGATTGAGTTTGGGTCTTCTAAGTGAAGGTTGGTGTCTCCTATTACTAGTACATTGGAGTTGGTTACACATTGTGTTTGAAATGAAGTCCATGAAGTTAGTCTGGCTTTCGTTCCAATTACCTGGAGGTCTGTAAAGCAGCAGGGCCGCCGAGAGGAGGGAACAAAATTCCCGAGGCCCGGGCCTCCATGAGGGCCCGGCACCGCAGTCCCACCCGCCACCGGGCCCCTTCCACCTGAACCCTTGCCAGCAGAAGTGCTGTCTTCTGTTCTGACTCCGGCGTGCGCGGCCCACACAGATGCGCTCCTCTCAGCTGATCTTCGCTGTACTCTGCAGGGCTTCTGTGCGTCTGACGTGCTGGACGTCAGACGCGCAGAAGCCCTGCAGAGTACAGCTAAGAGGAGCGCGTCTGTGTGGGCCGCGCACGCCAGAGTCAGAAGACAGCACTTCTGCTGGCGCGGGTTTGGGTGGAAGGGGCCGGGCCGGTGGCGGAGGCGGGTGGGACTGTGGCACCGGACCCCTCTCAGGGGGGTGCGACAACAACCTGGGGGGGGTGGCAGTGGGGGCGGGGCCAGGGGCCCGGGACCGGCCTTGTCCCGGGCCCGGCCCAGTCTCTCAGTGGCCCTGTAAAGCAGGACACAAGTCAAATGATCACAAAGGGTTTTGTTGTGGATTCTGACTGAGGCCATTTCAAGTTGAGGTGTCATGTACTCAGCAGTGGTTTTGGTGGTAAAGTGGGATCAATAGATTAGTGCTATGCATCCGCCTCTCTTTTCCTTTCTGGTCCAATGTGTGATTTTGTATCCTGGAGGGCATAGGTCTAGGATTATGGGGTCCTTTTGGTCATGGATCCAGGTTTCATTGATGAAGAGTGGCCTAGTGGTTAGGGTGGTGGACTTTGGTCCTGGGGAACTGAGTTCAATTCTCACTTCAGGCACAGGCAGCTCCTTGTGACTCTGGGCAAGTCACTTAACCCTCCATTGCCCCATATAAGCCACATTGAGCCTGCCATGAGTGGGAAAGCGCGGGGTACAAATGTAACAAAAAAAAAAAGAGTAGGTTAAGGTCTTCTGCCATGATTCAGTCTGTTAGTATTGCTGTTTTGTTTACTGCGGATTTGGTGTTGATGTAGCCCACTTGGATTGTTTGGAATGGGTCTTCTATGTTTGGTGTTGTGTGGACTTTTATTAGTTGTCGTTTCTTTGTTGAGGTGAGTTTGTTTGGACCCTTCTTTGCATTCTGTGGTGGTTGTCTGCATGTTGGTGGTCTTCCTTTGTTTAAGTTGTTGTCAGTTTGTTGAGGTGTGGTGTATCTGATCAATCGTTGATGATTGTGTAGTATGCATATAATCAGTGGTGTGCTGGTAAATGTTTAACAACAGGCTCTCTCCCCGGTCCCCCACTACGCCCCCCCCCCCCCCGTCCCCCACTACGCCCCCCCCCCCCCGGTCCCCCCTCTGCGCCCCCCCCCCAAATTGCAGAGCTGGCTATAGCCGGGGAGAGAGCCTGGGGGGGGGGGGGGTGGCAATGCATTCCTCCAGGAAAAAAAAATTAAATGATCCCAGGTTCCAATCTAATTCATGTTCAATGTGCAATAAAATGCCATAAATAAGTAAATAAATATAAACTTCTAATGTTGAGCACCTGATTCTCAAAGTGAACATGTTCCAAACACTATAATGAAAATAAAATGATTCTTTTCTACCTTTGTTGTCTGGTGACTGTTTTTCTGATCATGCTGGTCCAGTATCCGATTCTGCTGCTATCTGTCCTCCTAACTCCGTTTCCATGGCTTCCTTTCCATTTATTTCTTTCCTTTCCTCCTTTCTTCTTCATTTCTGGTCCTCAGCTTCTGCCTATTTTCTTCATCCATGTACAGTTTTTCTCCTCTCTTCCTTTCCCCTCATCGCATCTCCTTCCTCACTATTCTCTCCCCTCCATTCATGTCCAGCATTTCTTCTCTCTCCCCTCCTCTCCCCTGCCCTCCATCCACCCATGACCAGTGACCCTTCTCTCCCCCTGCCCTCCATCCACCCATGTCCAGCGACCCTTCCCTCCCCCTGCCCTGCATGCACCCATACCCAGTGACCCTCCTCTCTCCTGCCCTCCATCCACCCATGTCCAGCAGTGACTCTCCTCTCCCCTGCCCGCCATCCACCCATGTCCAGCAGTGACCCTCCTCTCCCCAGCCCTCCATCCACCCATACCCAGTGACCCTCCTTTCCCCTGCCCTCTATCCACCCATGTCCAGCACTGACCCTCCTCTCCCCTGCCCTGCATGCACCCATACCCAGTGACCCTTCTCTCCCCTCCATCCACCCATGCCCAGCGACTCCTTTCTCTCCCCTGCCACTCCCGAGTTGTTCAGCGAATTCTCCTCCCTCCCTCCGGATCTGGTCCCTCACCGACTCCTTGTCCTTCTAATTCTTTGGGGCAGGCAGTCATGCCTGCCCGCTGCCAGTGCTGACTCTCCCCCGCTGCCGGTTCGCGCTTCAAAATGGCCACCGAGACTTCAGCAGAAGTCTCGCGAGGCCGCCTCTGGAAGTCTTGGTGGCCATTTTTAAAGTGCGAATCGGCAGCGGGGGAGAGTCAGCTGGCAGCGGGCAGGCAAGACTGCCTGCCCCGAAGAATTAGAAGGACAAGGAGTCAGTGAGGGACCAGATCCGGAGGGAGGGAGGAGAGCCAGAGCTGGCTCGCAATTTTTAACAACCGGCTCGCAAGTCGGTAGAAAGTTTAACAACCGGCTCTTGCGAGCCGGTGTGAGCCGGCTCCAGCACACCACTGCATATAATGTTACTTTCTGCAAGAGGGGTGGTTAGTGTTAAGTGGATCAGTGTTAAGGAGTAGATTATTAGGAGTAGTTTGAAGGTATTCATTTTGGTTTCTGTTCACTGTGGGCTACTAATAAGATTGTTTTCTGATGACTGGATGCGTGATAAAACTTTGTTCTTTGGAGTGGGGTCTGGTGTTCTGGTCTTGTGTGTTATTTCAGCTTGTCTTTCAAGGTGTTGAGGTCAGTGCTAAATCAGGTGTCAGTGATAGGTTAATGAACAGAAGAGATGGGGGAGAAGAGGTTGTTCTGAGTCAGGGTCCTCCTTTAATCGGTCTCTTAGCAACTATTTGCTTCCCTCCCTCCTTGCCCAGAGAATCTTCATGGCTCCTGTTTCTGGTTTTGGCTGGAGGCAGAGGAGAGGGGGGGTAACTTCAGAGCACCTTCAAGGTAATTAGCAGGGAGGTGTCATACATGCAGCACAAGGAACTCATGTTGGAAGTTTCCTTCTCACTCTGATATCCTGCTTCAGAGTTTCTGATCAATTCTGCGACAGTCGCTTTAAGCTAATTTCATTTCTTAATCTTTCTTATGTTTGCTTAAAATGCTAAAGTGTTCACAGATTTGCCAATACAAAAACAGTTTCTCCTTCTGACTTCTCTGGCTGTCTTTGGTTACTAACAAGTTGGACCCAGAGGGTGGGGTTGCTCTTGATCAGGGAAAGGTACTTGACTCAATTGCTCTTTGGAATGTGGTCATCGCAGAATGCTAGCACTTAAACACTGGTTTTAAACTTCCACTAAATCCTCTGCTTTTTCACAGACAGCTCTTCTAATAAATGCACTTAAACTGTCCCAAACATTGCTTTTCTTAGCTAAAAAGCTTGCCTGTGTGCAGACCAGTTAACATCCCGACTGATACAAGCAGAGTTACTTGATTCACTTTTCCTTTCTGGTTTGATTAACCGAACACAAGTCTGCCTCTTCACAAGTTACAAAGGCAATAAGATGTTCAAAACTACAATTACAGTTACCAAGACCCTGACCCAACTTCTGCAATAACACAAACCATCCCAAACATGTACACAACCCCAATTATTGTGTGCACACAATAATGTTACCAGTGTATCAAATCTTCTCTAGCATCGCTGCTTTTTTGCGTTGGGTACCTTGGTCTTCTCCCCATCCACGTCTCCTCGGTTGGCGAGGTCAGCTCACCAGCTCAGGAACTCCAGGATACCTACTTCTCTGACTCAACGAACTCAAAAAATGAAAATCCTGACTCAGTGTGCTCATTATGTGCACTAACCTCAATCAGTATTTTCTTTAGCAAGGGACCTGCTAACTAATTTCAAATAAAAAGATAAGCAAGGGAAATTCCTATCTAGCCCTCCCAATACATGACCCCTTTTCTTTTATTTTGTTATACACCCTCTACTCAAACTGATGGACTGCTAAACTAAACCTCCTAGAGGCAGGCCCTTAACTGCAGGCACTCACAGGGCTCGAGGCTTAGGCTGGGCAGCTCCTTCCCCAGGGCAGGCTCGCTTATGTGTGGACACTCGAACCAGCAGGCTTCTGTGCTGGATCCTCCTGAGGCAGACACTCATACTGGCAGACACTCTAAAAAGTTCCTTTGGAGTCTGGGCACTCAGTGTGGGGGGGGGGGGGGGGGTGTCTGTCTCTCTCTTTGTGAGGTTTCTTCCCTTTCTGGATAGGCATCTTCTTTGCAGGACAGGCAGTCACACGGCCGGCTTTCTCCTCTCTGGACAGGCAAGCACACACACGGAGGGATGTGCTGGGTGGACTTCTCTGGGATTCAGGGCCCTTGCCATGCTGCTCTCTATTCAGCTCTGCACTGCTCCCAACACGTCTCAGCTCCCCAGTGTGGTCCCTCTTCCTCCTCTGCTTCTCTCTCTGCCTGAAGAATGGCCTCTGTGGCTACTGCTACTTCTCCTCTTCTTGGCCCCAGCTCACCTGTTCCCCTGCAGCTCGGCTCCTCTTTTGCCCCCGGCTCGCTAAAGACCCCCTTCTCCTCATCGTCCTCCACCTCTGTTCCTGCCTGCTTTGATGCCCAGCCCCTTACAGGACACACCAGTTCTCTCTTCATCTGGGGCTTGTCAGTGGGTCCTTCTCTTCCAGCCTGCAGCTCACTCCTTGACCATTACTGTCTGGTTAACACGTGAGACCTTAACTCTAAGTGAATGGGTGGCAGAAAGGTCTCAGGCCCAAAATGGACGTGCACCAATTTTGATTTTTCTGCACTTCCATTTTCAACAAAATTTTAAAAAGGCCTTTTTTACGGGTGTGCTGAAAAATGGATTTGTGCACGCCCAAAACACGTGCCTACACTAGCAAAGGCAATTTTCAGCACACTTTTATAAAAGGACCCCTGTGAACATTATCCACCCTAAAAGGTTGTTTTGCTGCTGTACATGAGGAATTGTGATATTGAATAAATATGTTTGTGTCCCTAGTCATGCATCCAAAGTTTATATAGTCCTTTCAAGAAATACATAAGTACATAAGTATTTACTTTCCAACGGTGGCTAATCCAGGTCACAAATACCTGGTGTATAATTATAGTACAGCAAGAGGCCCTCACTGGATGCCCACCGGAAGGGTGGAAGGCCAGAGTTTCCCCGTTATTTCTGTTTATGTAATTTAAATTGAAGTTGATATTGCTCAAGATACAAGGGTAACATCAAACCCTAATACTGGCTATGATATCATAATGTAGGTGTAAACCCTGTTAGTATCAACCAGTTATGCAATTGTTTAACTTTGGTGTAGGCTTACTTAAGCTGCATGTCTTTCTGTAGGTTTGACTGAGTTCCAAGTGGGGTAGCGGGTATATAAAATGCTTCCCATACTTCCAGGTCATTATGCATATGTCAAAATCCATGCATGACCTTTGTTAATATAAATTTTCTTAGGATTGACCATTTTTTGCTGTATGAGGCAACCTCATACTTGCTATCCACTTTTTAGTGCTCATTATTGGATGCCAATGATGAGTAATAGTAAGGTCCAGGAATTCCGACCTGTTTAAGGATTCTGAATACCTACAACCTAAAACAGTCTGCAATCAGAGTACTAACCATATATTTGTTGAGCCCATAACAATGCTCAATCGAAACCACTGTTCCTTCCCACTGAGATAGATACATTGGATTATCCCCCCATGCACTATGCAGCAGATACAATAGAAGCCATAGAAAGACCTGAAAGTGTTTATTAGTATGATCCACCTGAAATTGCTAGTACCCGCATACCTATACTTCATGGGATTTTGTAGATGAACTCATGGATTTGTCCCATTCATAAAACCTCAAGAGAGATGACATCAGGATTAAGCCCAAGGGGTGAGGTAATATAAAGGGAATTCCATATGCCCAAAGATATACCACCTAAGAATGAAGTTTCCTGTCTTGCACCATACCTTCCAGCAATTTTTAAGACCAAAACTCCCCCTCTAGTTTGATAGCTTGCCACCTTCTGGAATGGATGATGACAAGCTTGACAAGCTTTGTGTCACCCCTCCTCAGAGGGGGTGACAAGTGGGGAATGTATAATTATAGTACAGCAAGAGGCCCTCACTGGATGCCCACCGGAAGGGTGGAAGGCCAGATTTTAGGACTCAGGCTGTAAAAATACCAGCTAGGTTTAAAAATCTATGACTGGCTGAGCAAGGACTTGCTTTTCCTGCAAGTTAATATGTGTTCTAGCTTAAGACCTATCCACTGGAATAGTGGTGGGCCAAGCTACATAGCTTTAAACAGCTGAAAAGCACTGACTAGGCCTGATAACAAGATGATGGCCTTATAGCAGAGAGCCTGCAAGAGCAAGGACTGCTTGGTGAGTTCTAATGAAACCTGGTGCAACTTCTAAATTGAGTGTAACACACATGATGTAAAAATTAAAGACAGAAATGATAAGAAGTTTGGTTCATAACACGGAGTCTGTCTTTAATAAGTTGGCACCCAGATCACAAGATGTTATGAAATTGATATACAGGTATCTATATTTAGATATCTTCATAAGAACAAAGTGTTTACAAAAAAGGAAATTACACAATAGCTTGTAATAGCTAATGTTTGGATGTTTGGATGTCCGTATCTAGGGAAGTGTTTACAAAAACGGAAAGAGGGGCACCTGGCCGGAGGGCATGACTCATAGATTGAGCAAGATTAGAAAAAAGTCCCTCTCAATAGACTTGTATGGGGACCAGATGGTATATAAGGACTGGTCTCCCAAGCATATTTCGGAGGTTCTCCCCAGCGTATCTAGGACGCAGAGCTCCAGTCAGCTGAATCCAGAATTTGTCTGATGAATGTATCTGATTAAAGTCTGATTTGCAAATAAACTCTTCATTCCAAATGATGATTTGTGGGCTTCACTTAATGATGAAAGGCTGTAAGTATAAATGCTTTTGCTACATCAGGCTATCATTCGCTGCATTGTATAACCTGTAGTCTAAATCCAGTTTGTCATAAGGCTGGTATCTTTTCCTTAGACCTAACGTCTCCCTTAGAGGCAATAACTCCTTGATTACCCCAGTACTAGTGTTATTTAGAGATGGAGTCAGATTAAGGTCACTCTAGCCTTCTTGGGGGGGCTCGGGACCCCTAAATTCTCAACACTGGCAAGATCCCGAAAAAGTTGAAAACATTTTATGCTGCTTATCCCAGAAAGAAGCAGTGGATTTTCCCCAAGTCAATTTATGGACTTTTCCTTTAGGAAGCCATCTAGACCTTTTTTAAACCCTGCTAAGCTAACCACCTTTACCACATTCTCTGGCAACGAATTCCAGAGTTTAATTACATGTTGAGTGAAGAAACGTTTTCTCTGATTCGTATTAAATGTACTACTTTGTAGCTTCACCGCATGTCCCCTAGTCCTAGTATTTTTAGAAAGAGTAAATAAATGATTTACGTCTACCCATTCCACTCATTATTTTATAGACCTCTATCATATCTCCCCTCAGCCGTCTTTTCTTCAAGCTGAAGAGCCCTATACACATCAGCCTTTCCTCCTAGGGAAGTCATCCCATCCCCTTTATCATTTTCGTTGCCCTTCTCTGTACCTTTTCTAATTCTACTATATCTTTTTTTAGATGCGGTGACCAAAATTGAACACAGTATTAGAGATGCGGTTGCACCATGGACTGATACAAAGGCATTATAATGTCCTCATTTTTGTTTTCCATTCCTTTCCTAATAATACTTAACATTCTATTTGCTTTCTTAGCCACCACAGCACACTGAGCAGAGGGTTTCAACGTTTCATCAACAATGATGCCGAGATCCCTTTCTTGGTCTGTGACTCCTAACGTGGAACCTTTCATTACGTAGCTATAGTTCGGGTTCCTCTTTCACACATGCATCAGTTGTAGGGCGTGGCTGAAGAGGCACAGCAGGCACCTCAATAGCCCCACACCCTATCAGCTGCTTCCCTATTAGCATTCCTATTCTTTCACTTATGCCCTATTCTATAGGAGCCAGCTGCTTGAGTGTCTCGGCCCACTCACACTACTGGTTCTTTCATCCACTAACACAGGCTTAGCGATCAATCTCAGCCTCTCAGTTTAAGAAACAGGCTTTGACTTTACTCAGCATAAGTAATACGAAATGTTACAGTTCCAAAATGATGTTTAAGAATAGAGGGGATCGCTCAGAGCATGTGGTCGCAACATGTGCTGTATTTCTAAGTTTTAAGATATATTTTGATTCTATTCTGTTTTATTATTCCCCAATTACCTATAAGGTAATAAGATAAGCATATGTAAGGAAAAGGGGAAGTAAATACACTAAATTTGAATTAATTACATTAACCTGCATTGTACGTTTAGGAACATGTGCTTAAAGCATTTGGAGCTTGCACATGTGAGGACATGTGCTTTTCCCAATATAAAGGCCAGATAGTTAACTTTAAAAAGAAAATGTTTATTTCTAATACAGGCAAGGTAACAAGTTTACAATAGAGAGGCAATTTTAGAGAGGATCTTTTACCAATGGAAGTGTGCTACAAAATAACAGGTTTGATTGTAAATGAAGCTGGATAACTCACGTTGATGGAGGCTGCTATGGAGAGTGATGCAGGAGATCCTTGCTGGAACAGGAAGTTTCTTTGTAGATTTGCTGTCTGATGAGCTTGAAGCAGTTTCTTTCAGGTGGATGTGATGTCCAGCTTGAGAAGTCAGGATTCCAGGAGATTCTAGCTTGCTTTTAGATTTAATCACTTCGGGGCAGCAGCGACTAGGATAGGAGCATCAGGAACAGCCAGGAAGAACTCTCCTTCTAAAGAAAGAGCCCCTGCTTTTAAAGTGTCTGAACTGGGCATTTATCTACCAGGCTATTTTTAGACTCGCGTCAGGTGGTTGCCCTTGGTCCAATTAGAAAGCTCCTGGGTAGATGAATTCTGGGCATCTGGCTTTGAGATGGAGCATGGCAACAGGTCACATGCTCAATGACATCACAAGACTTCCTGCCTGGACATCTGCTAGTCCATTGTCTGAGAGTGATTGAGCTTAGATGGGCTTAGTCTTTGTCTGAAAATAGGTGGAGGTGTAGTCTTTTGTTACTGCAGTCTCTGAGATGGCTATCTTTTGAAAGGAACATCTGCTGGTCCATTGTCTGAGGGTGATTGAGCTTCTTTTGTCTGATAGATGGGCTTCTGAGTCTGAGTAATAGGTGGAGTTTCACTGTCTTTTGTTACTGTAGTCTCTGTGATTGATTCTTTGGATAGGTGTTGATGGGCTTAGGTAACCACCCAGCTAGTAGTTTTCCAGAGGAAAAGGGGGGGGGGTAGAGTCTTTGAAGCTGTATATTTTATATGATTTAGATCTGATCCAGCAAAATTAATAACTCTCACAATTAAACTTATATCATGCTACATTACTATCTCAAAGTAACTACTTATACCCACACAACACAATCTCTTGCTCACAATCCAGCCAAACCCTATAGACAGTGGTGTGCAGGAGCCGGCTCGCAAGAGCCAGTTGTTACATTTTTAAAGTTCTTGCGAGCCAGTTGTTGTGGCAGGCGAGCCGGCTCCCAGGGGCGGCGCAACCCGGCGGTAAGGGAGGTAAGCATGGCAGGAGGGCGCCACAAGCCATGCTTACCTCATCCCCCACAGCTTTGGGGGGTTTAAATTGTTGATTTACCTCCATCACAGCAGCCGCAGTGAAAGCCCGTCTCTAGCCTTCCCTTCGTTCCCGTCAGTGTCCCGCCTTCTTCTGACGTCATTTTCTCTTTCCGCGAGGGTGGGACACTGACAGGAAACAAAGGGAAGGCTAGAGACTGTCTTTTTGACTGTGGCTGCTGCGACGGAGGCAGGGGAGCGAGGAGAATTGTTGGGTGGGTATGGATGGCTGGAGGGGGGCAGGGGAGCGAAGAGAATCGCTGGGTGGGTATAGATGGCTGGAGGGGGGCAGTGGAATGAAGAGAATCGCTGGGTGGGTATGGATGGCTGGAGGGGGGCAGGGGAGCAAAGAGAATCACTGGGTGGGTATGGATGGCTGAGGGGGGCAGGGGAGTGAAGAGAATCACTGGGTGGGTATGGATGGTTGGAGGGGGGCAGAAGAGAGGAGAGAATCACTGGGTGGGTATGGATGGTTGGGGGGCAGAAGAGAGGAGAGAATCACTGGGTGGGTATGGTTGGCTGGAGGAGGGCAGGGGAGAAGAGAGAATCGCTGGGTTGGTGTGGATGGCTGGAAAGGGGGCAGGGGAGAGGAGAGAATCGCAGGGTGGGTGTAGATGTCTGGAGGGGGGCAGGGGAGAGAGGAGACTTGCTGGGTGGGTGTGGATGGCTGGAGGGGGGCAGGGGAGAGAGGAGAATTGCTGGGTGGGTGTGGATGGCTGGAGGGGGGCAGGGGAGAGGAGAGAATCGCTGGGTGGGTATGGATGGCTGGAGGGGGACAGAGGAGAGAAGAGAGTCGCTAGGTGGGTATGGATGGCTTGAGGGGGGCAGGGAGAGGAGAGAATCGCTGGGTGGGTATGGATGGCTGGAGGTGGGGCAGGGGAGAGGAGAGTTGCTGGACATGGATGGAGGAGAGGGAAGGGAGAGAGAAGAAATGCTGGACATGGATGGAGGGGAGGGAAAAGTAAGGAAGGAGATGAGATGAGGGAAAAGGAGGAGAGGAGAAAAACTGCACATGGATGAAGAAAATAGGCAGAAGCTGGATCTTTATATTTATTTACTTATTTATGGCATTTTATCCCACATTAAACATGAATTAGATTGGAACCTGGGATCATTAAATTTTTTTTTCCTGGAGTAATGCATTGCCCCCCCCCCCCCAGGCTCTCTCCCCAGCTATAGCCAGCTCTGCAATTTGGGGGGGCGCAGAGGTGGACGAGGGGTGCAGAGGTGGATGGGGGGGGGGGGGCGCAGAGGTGAACCGGGGAGAGAGCCTGTTGTTAAACATTTACCAGCACACCACTGCCTATAGATATAAATCTAGGTTAAATTATTCTCTGTCACATAACTCAGTCACCTTCATGTGCCACCATTAGTTTTGGAACTAGTTACTTCAAACAGGTGACTGCCCAATGTCAGATAACACCCAACCTTAACACATTCAATTCCCTAAAGTTTCTTGCTAAGGGAAACTATCTTCTCCCTTCACAATCAGGCTTCAATTACCATAGCACTAATTTTAAAAGCAAATTTGTCCCTTTTCTGCTCTCAGGTGTCACAGTCACACTAACACATTTCCGCCATACTGATGGCTAAGGCTCCTCTGGCAACAGCTGATACTGTCGTTTCCTTAGCAACCAGGCTTCAGCTTGGATCACCTGACCCTCCATTGCTAATCAAGCACAACACAGAATGTTTCATTTTTTTCTACTGCTTGGAATGTTACACCATCTTCCGAGTCACTTCAAGCACAATCCAGTTCATGTTTTTAAATTTAAAATCCACTTAGGTTACTAACAGGCTTATTTTCAAAAGAGAAGGGTGCCCATCTTTCAACACAAATTGGGAGATGGGTGTCCTTCTCCCAGGGTCGCCCAAATCGGCATAATCAAAAGCCAATTTTGGGCATCTTTAAATGCTTTCCGTCACGGGGATGAACAAAGTTCACGGAAGCGTGTCGAAAGCATAGCAAAGGTGGGACTGGGGAGTGCTTAACACATGGGCGTCCTCGGCCGATAATGGAAAAAAGAAGGGCGTCCCTGACGAGCACTTGGCCGACTTTTCTTGGTTCATTTTTTCTTGCGACCAAGCCTCAAAAAGGTGCCCGAACTGAACAGATGACCACCAGAGGGAATCGGGGATGACCTCCCCTTACTCCCCCAGTGGTCACTAACCCTCTCCCATTCTAAAAAAAAACTTTAAAAATATTTTTTGCCAGCCTCAAATGTCATACCCAGCTCCCTGACAGCAGTATGCAGGTCCATGGAGCAGTTTTAGTGAGTGCAGTGCACTTCAGGCAGGCAGACCCAGGCCCAACCCCCCCCCCCCCCACCTGTTACACTTGTGGTGTAAATGTGAGCCCTTCAAAACCCACCAGAAACCCACTGTACCCACATGTATGTGCCCCCCTTCACCCCTTAGGGCTATGGTAGTGTTGTACAGTTCTGGGTAGTGGGTTTGGGGGGGCTCAGCACCCAAGGTAAGGGAGCTATGCATCTGCAGAGAAGGGTGACAAAAATGATAAAGGGGATGGGACGATTTCCCTATGAGGAAAGGCTAAAGTGGCTAGGGCTCTTCAGCTTGGAGAAAAGGCAGCTGAGGGGAGATATGATAGAGGTCTATAAAATAATGAGTGGAGTTGAATGGGTAGATGTGAAGCATCTGTTCACGCTTTCCAAAAATATTAGGACTAGGGGGCATGTGATGAAGATACAATGTAGTAAATTTAAAACAAATCGGAGAAAGTTTTTCTTCACTCAACGTGTAATTAAACTCTGGAATTCATTGCCAGAGAATGTGATAAAGACGGTTAGCTTAGCGGAGTTTAAAAAAGATTTGGACAGCTTCCTAAAGGAAAAGTCCATAGACCATTATTAAATGAACTTGGGGAAAATCCACTATTTCTGGGATAAGCAGTATAAAATGCTTTGTACATTTTTGGGATCTTGCCGGGTATTTGTGACCTGGATTGGCCACTGTTGGAAACAGGATGCTGGGCTCGATGGACCTTTGGTCTTTCCCAGTATGGCAATACTTATGTACTTATGGGAGCAATTTCTGAAGTCCACTGCAGTACCCCCTAGGGTGCCTGGTTGGTGTCCTGGCATGTGAGGGGGACCAGTGCACTATGAATGCTGGCTCCTCCCATGACCAAATGGCTTAGATTTGGTCGTTTCTGAGATGGGCATCCTTGGTTTCCATTATCGCTGAAAACCGGGGACGACCATATCTAAGGACGACCTAAATGTTGAGATTTGGGCGTTCCCGACCGTATTAAAGATGGATGCCCATCTTGTTTCGATAATACAGGTTTCCCCGCCCCTTCGGGACGTCCTCAGGAAAACTTGGGCACCCTGTTTGATTATGCCCCTCCACATCTCACACCAAAATCACCACTACATTTCAACAAAAAATTACCAAATTTTCAGCACAAGTTACATTCAATCTACGCTTATGAATGCCACCGTCGGATTTTGAAAAACCACATCCGGAGCAACATTAGGAACTCTGCACCTCAATCAACTAGTCACTAAAAATGAATTCTAAAATTTTTCAATGACCCAGCCTACCTAAAGAGAACCCCTGGCCCCCCCCCCCCCCACCATAAAAATAATTTTTAAAAAATATCCCAGAATGCCTGAAGTCTCCAAAAAAACGCTAAAATAAAAAAATAATAAATTAAAACAAAGCCCAAAGGCCTCTTACTTAACTCCCTAGATGACTATCTGGTGGGACATGTCTGCCTTCAAAGTCCAGGTGGGCTCCTGACGCCACTGGTATTTGGATGTGATAGGCCAGAGAAACCCACCGGGAAGCCTCAAAAATCAAAGCCCCGGCTTCAAACGTGGCCTACCGGAGCTCCCAGAGCACATCCGAACATGGACCAGATCTTCCGGACCCAGTGTGCATGTTCTCTCTGGCTCTCCCTGTCTTTTCACTTGTGGTGGACTGCCACTTGTGCCTGCTGTAATTTTGGTGCCTCCAGCCTCCGCAAGCCCCAGACTTGATCTGGATCTTATCTGGATCTGAAATGGGTCCCAACGACCATGGAACCAGCCCAGGCCTGCCCCAAAACACTGGCCACCAATGAAAAAGAACTACAAATGGGCTATAAACGATCCAAAAAGGATCAGGTTGCAGATAAGCCCCAGATGTGCTAAATTACATTTTTACACCCCTTTACACTATGTTGATGTTACTGACATTTTAGCATTACTACCTAGCGATTTTTGCATGTTACAAATGTTCAAGATAAAAAAAACAGCAAAATAACATCAATCAAATGATACAATTAACAATGTAAATTTAAACCTGTGTCAGAATTTTGCAGTCACTGGGAATGCTCAAAGTGTCCACCCCCAGTTTTAACACAGTCCTTCAGTCACTTTTGGAAGTTCTTCACAGCTTTGTCAATCAGTCCCTGTGGCAGGCTGTCCTAAATTATCTGCAGCACTTCCTTGAGTTTGGCAATTGTTTGCAGCTTTGGGTGGAGCTTGTGATAGGCCACCAACATTGCTCCCCAGACAAAAGTCTATGTGACTGTAACATTAACAGTAAGCTGGTAACCCATTTTTTTTTTTCAAATAATGGTAGCTTTACAGTGCAAATATTTTTCAACACATGAAAATTGCTGGTTGGTCATGCAAAAAAGTCTGTAACTTCACCGTGTTTAAAGATAATCTCATTCCACTCGACACATAAATGTAGATAGTAACAACAAATAAAGCTGTAAAATTTCACATTGAAATTCCAAGCAATTGCTAAGAAAACAGCAAAACAATCTAGGGAGTTATTATTTTTTGCCTAACCCTGTATAATGCGATCTCAGACGTTAAGTACTTTTACAAAGAGATTTAATAATGTTCCTGAGCTAAAATAATTCTACACAGAAGAATAAGAAAGAATTCCAGAAGCAAGAATAAAAAGGCTCTTCCATTGGCTACCAGGTACATTGTAAGCTGCTATTTCTACCAAAGGAGTTGTTACAAAGTACTGACTGAAAGGTGTGCACATTTTTGTACCTGCTGTATTCATTGTTTTTTTTTAATATTTTGAATCTATAGAAAACTGCAAATAATAATTATGCATTAAAATTTTCTGAAAGAACTGTCCGCTTCTGTTCACTTAGAGATTCAATGAAACATACACATAGACCAGAGCTAGACTTTTTCATACAATTGTATATAGGTATAAACATTAAGTCCTGTATTAGCAGGCAGATACGCTGAACAGTTGTAAGTTGATGTCAGGACCATGGCCAGGGAAGTGGGGCCTGGTTATAGGGGATCACAGCTGAGTAATTATATGCTGATTCTAGCTTCTGGGAGTAGTCAGCAGGGGCTCCCAAACCAGTCAGATTTTCAGGAAATCCACAATGAATATTCATGAGAGATTTGGAAGCAGTAGAGGCAGTACATGCAAACCTTTCTCATGAATATTCATTGAAGATATCCTGAAAATCTGACTGGTTGGGGGAGCCCCCAGGACAGGTTTGGGAACCACTGGTATACAAGGTTTAAAGTTTTTATTGCAATACAGCAGGGGTTCTCAACCCAGTCCTCAGGACTCACCAAGACAATCTGGTTTTCAGGGTATACTATGAATATACATGAGATAGAACTGCAGTCAATGGAAGCAATGCATGCAAATTATTCTCATGCATATTCATTCTAGGTATCCTGAAAACCTGACTGGCTGTGTGTTTCCCAAGGACTGGATTGAGAAACCCTTCTATACAGGCTTTCACAGTGCTTTAAAGCAAAGAAGCCAGTTGATAAGGCAATCAATCAGATTCCAAAACAAGCTACTCAGTACCTTCAGTAACTAAGGGCATCTATAAAGCAGAAACAAATTCTAAGTAAGGCAGAAAGAGGCACTTCAGCATGCACAATCAGCATCCAGAACAGGTTACACACAGAGGAGCTGATGTACAAAGCATTACTGTGGCTTTAACCTGGGTTCATGCTCAAAGTTCTTTTATCTGCAATAACTTTTGTTTTGTTTATATACACAGACAACGAAAAATACCTTCAATGGATGATCTTATTTGATACAAGAGACTACTAATGAAGACCTAGCTGGCTGAAACACTGCTGTGTCGAGTCTCCACCATCCTTAATAAACAATTTTTCTTATCTGAAGCATCGTCCATTGCTTTTGAGTCATCTTCGCTGTTTTGCTTCATACTTTAAACCGGTTTTACCATGGGTATTACTGGCCAAGCAATGTTCAAATGATTTCAGTGCAAGTATTGACTTGCATGGAAACCGTTACCAAAAATCGCATTCAAATGCATGTTAATGTGGTCATTCCATGGCCATGCTAAAAAATATTTCTCTCATGCACTTTGTGCATGGGAAACGTTTCACTAGGTTTGCTGCAGTATAAAAGGGTTGGTTGAGAGGACCAGTTATCTAGCAGCATCCTTTTTTCCCCCTTCAACCCAATCACAGATGGACACCAGCCAGGAACTGCCTGCAGAGGGTGAAGATCAAGTACTGAAACCCAGCACCCCTCTGTGGCATTTGCAGATGGCCCAATAGAGGCAGAGGAAGCTGATGTGGAGCCACACCTGGTCCATAGGTGACCCAATCGCAACAGGCAGCAGGTGCTGTAGCTGGCCAACAAACTGCTGGTGCAGAATTGCGGCTGTCAGACTACCAGCAGCAGAAGCTATAGCTGCTATGTGAGGGACACCAAGTACAACAAGAATGTGGGCAGCAGCTGTGGTGCATGCAGCAGGAGAGCTGAGAGGCAGCCCAGAATACCTGGTAACAGCTTCTGAGGAACTGGCATGATCTCCACAATTACACAGCGGCCTTAGCAAGCATACTGCCCACACATCAAGCACCTGCACCTCCAACTGGAAGCAGTGAGGCTACCAATCCTGCAGCAACACCCTCCAAAGCAGCCACGTGGCACCAGTGGCCACACCACCCAACCAAGCTTCACAGCACCTGCCTCAACTGCAGAGCTGCAACTGCCATCCAAGTACCCAAAGATGGGACCCAAAGCATCCCAGGTCAATGGGACAACCATGAGGCCAGGTCCCTCAGGGGCAGCAGACACTCCCAGCTTGGGTAATGGGCCCAGCAGCAGATAAGCCAACCAGCCAATCAAATGGCCAGACTTCTAGGGAGCAGCAGAGGCATCAGGATGAACTGATTGCTGTGAGGACAGTAGGAGTCCTACAGGGGAGGACTCTGAAACGCTTTCTGCTCCTGCAAGGCCTGGGCCATCACCAGCAGCTTGGGGGCAGAGTGGGAGAGGTAGCTCCCAGAGGGGAGGGGGAAGATTATGTAGGGCTGCGAGCTACCTAATTGCCATGTTGTGGTGGTTTGTGCTAGGGAGAGAGGGAGGAGTTCTGTGCACTGGGAGGGGGTAGTGGTGGTGGGGGATGTTACAGAGGTGCTGTATACAAAAACATTGTGCTTACCTTTACTAAAATTTGGTATGAATGCGTCTTTGTCTAGTGCAGTTCCCCAGCTGGTATGCTCCCTGGTTAGCGCTTTGTGCAAGGGGGGGGGGGGGGGCTCCTCATCCTCTTGAGTCTGGTGGCTGCTGCTGTGGTTGCTGTCTCTCCTCTGGCAGGGCCTGTCTTCTTCAGAGAGCCAGGTTGTGGAGCATGCAGCAAGCCATGAAAACTTTGGCAACCTTTTCAGGGTTGTAAAGGACTTCCCCTCCAGAATGGTCCACACACCTGAATTAGAGACCTGTATGGGAACAGGCTTTACAGGGTTCCCGCTGGGATGGAAGCAGTTCTGTGGGGTTTCCAATGGGATGGAAGCAGTTCCTGCGGGGTTCCCATGGAAGTGTAAGCTGCACCTGCGCCAGCCTGTCGCCTATTGAGTACCAAGTTCTTTGAGTGCTGTGTCCTCCTCCTTGCTTTAACGGCACAGATGCAGAACGTCTTCCATTAAGGAGGTGGTAGAGACACAAATGGTGATGGAATTCAAAAAGGCATGGGATGAACACAGACTATCTCTAATTAGAAAATGGAAGTTATAAAAAACCTAAACTTAAATGGCTACATGCGTATGGATGTGCTGAGTGATGCTTAGATGGTGACTCCAGCTGCGATGAACTAGGGCCGATACTGGGCAGACTTGTATGGTCTGTGTCTCATATGGCAATCTGGTTTAGGATGGGCTGGAAAGGGCTTAGACAGCAACTTCAGTGGCTGGAACATGAGGACAGTGCTGGACAGACTTTTACGGTCTGTGTCCCGCAAACGAGAATACAACAACTCCAGCAGTTGGAATATAAGGATAGGGCTGGGCAGACTTCTATGGTCTATGTCCCAAAAACGCCAAAGAATGACCATAATCAAATATATATCATATCATGTTCATTGTTGATTTAATAATGAATTGATAATGAGTGTGACTATTGGATAGACTGGATGGACCATTCAGGTCTTTATCTGCAGTCACTTACTATGTTATTATTAATCCTTTCTGCACCCAGGCTGATACGCAGACCTCAGGTCTGACACAGGCATGAGCATCAGATGTCATCTGACCTACTGGTGCGTGCATGTGGCAACCTCTCAGCACACAGTGCCAGTGAATCAGAGACAAATCTTACAGTTGCACACCAGAGTGTTCCAGTGCTGTGGCTAAATTCTTGCAGGACTGGGTGGGGACAGGTTAAATTCTTGTGGGGACGGGTAGGGATGGATTAATTTCTTCTGGGGATAGGTGGGGATAGGTTAAATTGTTGCGGGGATGGGTGGGGATTGGTAAGATTCTAGTGGGGATGGGTAAGATTTCTGTGCCCATTCAACTCTCTAATCAGAATCAATTCTTGAGCTGACCAAAGGTCTGTTCTATGATAATGCAGGTGCTCTTATGCCTTTTGTTGTACTCCTCCTGTGCCTCATTTTGGGGGTGGACTATGGGTGTCATGAGTTAGGTTCACTGGGGGTAGCCTCTGTCACCTGTAGGGGGAAGTAGAATCACAGACATGGATGTGTATTGGCTAGTATGATGACCTTGTGGTAATGGTTGTAGGATCTAGGGGCATCTGGGGGGGGGGGGGGAGTATGTTGAAGGTTAGAAGGGGGAGGGGCGTGGGCTTTGGGAATCCCTGTACTGCTTACCTAGGAGCCAACCACCAGTGATCTCCCATTGGAAAACCTTCAGTAGATTCATGAATGCTGCAGGATGTAGGCATCATGAGTAGCAGGCACACACATCCACAGTCTCCCCCCGGGCAACACACATGACCTGCATGTTCATGGAGTGAAATGATTTTCTATTCCTGTAGTCTCCTTGTGTGCCTGGGAGATTTCTGAGTGCAACATGTGTGCAATTGATTACACCTATGACTGAGGGGAAGTGGTTTATTTCATAGAACTGAGCCATGTTCTGGTGTGCCTGGGCGGTAGTGGGGAAGGTAATATAGTGTGAAGTGTGCGTGAGGAAAGCATCAAAGAACTGAGTAAGACAGTTGGAGATGGCGGGCTGGTTAAGCCTGCATTGACTGCAAAGTGCTGGTGGCCAGAAAGACAAGGGAAGCTGTGACCTTCGAATGGACTGACACAGATTATTCCTGCATATCCTAGACTGTTGGAGGGGCTGTAGCTCATCACAGAGGTGCTGTATAGCAGCCCTGTCAAAGCAAAACCTAGTAAGGCTTTTCTGGTCAGTGAGGTCCAGGAAGCAGGCACACAGCCTGAAGACTAATAGGGATATCTCCTCCAGGGCCTCCCCTCCAAACTCATCCACCTCCAGCAAGGCGTGAGCCACCAAACATGCCCACATCCATGATTGCCATGCAGGTGTCCCACCAACACAGGTGCAATCCGCTGACGCCAGAAACACCACTGTGCACACCTCCACATACTGCACCTCTTGAAGCCTAGCACCAGCACCCTCATCAACATACAGCAGCTGCCCAAAACACTCACTCTCCCACCACCAAGAAACAATCCAGACACTCCAGCACCAGCAAACAGTTCTCACACACAGCAGCAGCAGCATGGAGCACAGTAACATACTGGGAGTGGACAAAGCAGGGGCGTAGCCATGGGTGGGCCTGGGCCACCCAATTTGTGTTCAGGCCCACCCAGAAGCTCTGCAGCTTTGACAGCAATGGCATGTGAGGGAGCAAGCTGGGCTCTGGAGACTCCTGTGGTCCTGCATCTCCCTCCCTTCACAATGTTTCTTACATCAAAGGGTTGCCAGCAGCGGTAGTGATTCACATATGCTACCCGCGGTTAACACAGAAGTCTCCCCTCTTCCGCATACCCAGTTAATGCAACTTCCTGTTTTTGACTCGGTGGCAGTACATGGCAGAGGGGAGTCTTCTGGGTTTGCCGCAGGTAGCATATGCGAATCGCTACCACTGCCAGTGGCAACCCTTTGATGTAAGAAGCACTGTGAAGGGAGGGAGATGCAGGACTATAGAAGCCTCCGGAGCCCAGTTTGCTCCCTCACCTGCTGGCACTGTCAAAGTTGCAAAGTTTTGTTTGTGAAGGGGGAGGGAAGGTTCAGAAGGAAGATCACACAGGTAAATAAATGCATGGAGGGGAGGGGAAGAAAGAGGTGCTACACATGGGAAAGTGAAGAGTTCGTTTTTGGAGGGGAGGGAGGAAGAGATGCTGCATGGGGTGTAGGGGAAGAGAGAAGAATTACTTGAGATGGGATGGGACTGAGAGCTGCTGCATGGGTTAGAAGGAGAGAGAGAACATAAGAGAAATAAGAGTAGCCATTCTGGGTCAGACCAATGGTCCATCTAGCCCAATATCCTGTTTTCCAAACAGTGGCCAAGCCAGGTCACAAGTACCTGGCAGAAACCCAAATTGTGGCAACACTCCATACTACAAATCCCAGGGCAAGCAGTTGCTTTTTATGTCTGTCTCAACAGCAGACTATGGATTTTTCCTTCAGGAATTTGTCCAAACCTTTTTTAAACTCAGATACACTAACCGCTGTTACCACATCCTCCGGCAAAGAGTTCCAGAGCTTGACTATTCGTTGAGTGAAAAAATATTTCCTCCTATTTGTTTTCAAAGTTGCACAAGGCAACTGTCTCCTTTGCCCATTGTGGCCCTGCATGCTCAAATGGTCCTATTAGTGTGCGGCACCTGCAAAAAATTAACATGGGAGCACTTAGCACCTCCTTTTTAGGAAACGCTAAGTGCTCCCATGAACTCTGTGTTATCCATTTAGCACTGTGATAATGTGAACCATGGCAAGGCATGGAATTCTCATAAAATACAGATAGTAACATAGGGTCTCATTTTCAAAGTACTTAGCCTTCCAAAGTTCCATAGGTTTCTATGGAACTTTGGAAGAAGTGCTTTGAAAATATGCCTCATAGTAACATAGTAAATGATGGCAGATAAAGACCTGTATGGTCTATCCAGTCTGCCCAACAAGATAAACTCATTTTACATGCTATGTGATACTTTATATGTATACCCGAATTTGATTTGTCCTTGCCTTTCACAGGGCACAGACCATAGAAGTCTGCCCAGTACTGTTCTTGTACTAAGTTCTGAAGCTAACATCGAAGCCCCTTAAATTTACACTCCAGCCCATCCCTTATCTATTCAGTCACGATCGGGGCATAGACCATAGAAGTTTGCCCAGCTCCCGTTTTGTTACCAGTTACTGACATCGCCACCCAATCTCCGCTAAGATTCCACGGAACCATTCCTTCTAAACAGGATTCCTTTGTGTTTATCCCACAGATGTCTGAATTCCATTACCGTTTTCATCTCCACCATCTCCCATGGGAGGGCATTCCACATATCCACCACCCTCTCCGTGAAAAAATACTTCCTGATATTAGTCCTGAGTCTGCCCCCCTTCAACCTCAATTCATGTCCTCTAGTTCTACCGCCTTCCTGTCTCCGGAAAAGATTCATTTGCGGATTAATACCTTTCAAATATTTGAATGTCTGTATCATATCACCCCCGTTTCTCCTTTCCTCCAAGGTATACATGTTCAGGTCAGCAAGTCTCTCCTCGTACGGTTTGCAATGCAAATCCCATACCATTTTCGTAGCTTTTCTTTGCATCACTTCCAGTCTTTTTACATCTTTAGCAAGATACAGCCTCCAAAATTGAACACAATACTCCAAGTGGGGCCTCACCAACAACTTTTAGAGGGGCATCAACACCTCCTTTCTTCTGCTGGTTATGCCCTTCTCTACGCAGCCTAGCATCCTGCTGGCCACGGCCGTCGCCTTGTCACATTGTTTCTTCACCTTCAGATCCTCCGACACCAACACCCCAAGGTCTCTCTCCTGAGTCGAGCTTACTAATCTCTCCCCTCCTATCCGGTATCTCTCTTTTGGGTTTCCGCACCCCAAGTGCATCACTCTACATTTTTTGGCATTAAATTTTAACTTATATTCCTTATTTTTTTTTTTGCTTGATTTTTACAATTGCTGTGAATAACACATATAAAAAGTGATAGCATAAAGCTAATGTTATAATGGGTGCTCAGTAAAAACATGCTGCTGAGGCTGGGCTGCTGAAAGGCAACATGAGGCAATCAACATCACTGCACCCCTGCCCTACCTACCACCACTTTGCTCTTAGTCCATAATCTTAGCAATCAAACACATATCAGAAAAACCTTAATGATATGTAAAAAATTTTTTTACTTAGCTTTGGGCTAAAGGGTGTAAAGCTGGAAATGGTTTTATGCTCTTCAGCAGTGCCACAGCTTTCTCTAGTGTAATCCATGCTCGTGTTCGTGTTTTTTTTTTAAATCTTTTCGTCTTTAATCAGATATCAGTATGTTCACTCATTCCTCATTCCTAAATCCATACTCATTCCCAACACAACGTGTGTTTCGCTCTTGTTGTGTCCTTAGGAGAACTTAATGGAAGATCTGATACTCAGTCTCATCAGTCTATTAAATCAAATACATATAGCATTAGCCTGCTATACTCTTGCAGCAAATATGTACTTCAATATAAATAACAGATTGTTAAGGTCTTAAGCGCTAAACTTGTTGAGTATATTGTCAAAGTCTAACGGCCTACCTGAAAGGTGCGCTGCCCTACTCTCCTGTGGCCAGCTAGAAAAATGCTGATGCCTGCGCACAAGTTAAATGGGTAAAAAAGAATGACGTAACGATCATGTCATCCGTATAACCATTCTATTTCACGATTCAAACCATTTGGGGCAACTGTGTCCCAATAGAAGATAAGTCTTTGCTCCCTACGTTTTAACATCCTGGCTACATCACCCCCATAAGGACCGTTGATTTGTTTCAGTACAAGGTGTGGGATTTAGTAGGCCATACAGAACGGGGAATGGAAGGAGTGAGAGTATCCAGAGAAAAGGAGAGAATAGTATTATAGGAAGAGACAGCCTCATTGACATACTTGGATAACGTGGAGGGGCATAATCAAACGTCGCTGGCGAAATAGATCGTCGGTGATCTATTTTGGTGGCGGCGCAACAGCTGGCCGGAACCATATTTTCGAAAAAGATGGCCAGCCATCTTTTTTTTCCAATAATATGGTTTAGCCCGGCCAAATGCCAGAGTTTGCCGGGGTTGAGATCGCCAGTTTTGTTTTTCAGCGATAATGGAAAAAACTCAAACCCGGCGAAATGCAAGGCATTTGGTCATGGGAGGAGCCAGCATTCATAGTGCACTGGACCCCCTGACATGCCAGGACACCAACTGGGCACCCTAGGGGTCAGTGCGGTGGACTTCAGAAAAAGCTCCCACATGCATAGCTCCCTTACTTTGGGTGCTGAGCCACCCAACCCCCCCCCAAAACCCACTACCCACAAATGTACAACACTACCATAGCTCTTAGGGGTGAAGGGGGCAACTACATGCGGGTACAGTGGGTTTTGGACGTCTCCCATTACCAGCACAAGTGTTACAGGTGGGGGGGATGGGCCTGGGTCCGCCTGCCTTAAGTGCACTGCGGTACCCACTAAAAGTGCTCCAGGGACCTGTATACATGCAGGCCTCTAGGACGTTGCTGCTGTATAACCTTGGCACACCAGTTGACACCTGAAGCCTAATCTCTTTGAAAAAGTCCTTTATTTGAATAAGCACGTTTACTCACAGTTAACTGCAGATCAGAGGTTGTGCCCCACTGGCAAAGAGTCTCCCTGGCACTGAGATTAGCAGCAGGTCAGAGCTGGCAGAATGGTGTACAATGCCCTCTTTCAGCAACATTCAAGGCAATAACTAAGGTCTCTAACGTGGGTAACACATGAAAGGGATCTAAAACTGGCTTACAAAAATGGCCACTACCTCATGGACTACCGGAAACAAAACAGGGCTTACTCTGACCCATTTAGCAGGGGGAAAAGCACCATGGGAGTAAAGCCCATTACCCTACACCCACCACAATGCATTGCTGATGTGACTCTGCAGTGCACCTAACAGAAAAGGTGTCATACTCACCCGAGAGCCACATCACAACCAGGGAAAGGCTGTCAGAGGATACAACACATTCTGCTGTCATGGAGGTGGGTACGGCATTTGAGACTGGCATAGAGGCTGGCAAAATATGTTTTTCATTGTGTCTTTTAGTGTGGGAGGGGGTTGGTGACCACTGGGGGAGTACGGGGAGGTCATTCCCGATTCCTTCTGATAGTCATCTGGTGAGTTGGGGCACCTTTATGAGGCTTGGTGATGAAAATAAAAGGACCAAGTAAACCCGGCGAAATACTGCTTAACGCCACTTTTTTTTCCCATTATCCACGAAAGCCGGCCATCTGGTAGCCATGCCCATGCCCTTCCATGTCCCGCCTTTGCTAAGCTGCCGACACGCCTCCTTGAACTGTCGCCGGCGAGGCGACGGGAAAGTGGCGATGCTTTTAAAAAAGCAGCTTTCGATTATACCGTTTTTGCCGCTTTTAAGAAATCGCTGGCCATCTTCCGATTTATGTCAGGAAATGGCCGGCGATCACTTTTGAAAATAAGCCTGATAGTGGTTGAGAAGAGGTTTGAAACACTGGAGGCAGAAGAGTCAATAGCCTGAATATTCCTAAATGTATTGGTGGAGATTGGACAGGACTGGGGAGGGGCGAGGTGTTTAAGTGTGAAAGTTATCAAATGGTGGTCAGAGAGGAGAAGAGCTGAGATGCAGAAACTGGAGAGTGAGCAGTTGGAGAAGAAGATAAGATCAAGACAGTGGCCTTCTGTTGAGTAGGGGTAGTGGAGCACAGTTGAAGTTTGAAAGAGGGTGTTAAATCGAGAAACTGAGGTATAAGAGTCAGAGGGATCATTAGTATGAATTTTGAAATCCCCAAGAATAAGAGAAGGAAATGAAGGTTCAAGAAAGAAGGAAAGCCAGGAGTCAAAGTCATTGAGAAAGGAAGAAAGGGACTTATCAGGGGGCCGATAGTGAGTGCTACTCAGAGAGGTAGAGGAGTGAATAGATGGATGGAGTGGACTTCGAAGGAAGAAAAGCAGTGAGACTGAGGTGAAATAAGAGGTTGAAATCTACAAGAGGGCAAGGAGTACGAGAGAAAAGGTAACCTCCATGACACAGGGCCACAGCTGAAGCAGAGTCTTCAGGGCAAAGCCAAGTCTCAGTTAGGGCAAGCAGATGGAGAGTACAAGAGATAAAGAGGTCGTGGATGTAGGAAAGTTTGTTGCAGACAGAGCGGGCATTCCACAGAGCACATGAGAAAGGCAGAGAAGAAGGAGAGGAACAGAAATTAGATTGGAGACATCAAGGTATGACCTGCATTAATAGGATGAGAGCTGATGTGGAGAACCAGGATTTGGATTAATATCCCCAGCAGAGAGCAGGTAAAGGAGCAAGACAGTACAGAGAAGAGTAGGAGAGGCATGATAACAGCGATGAAGATGAGATGTACTCAGACAGAATGGAGATGGTTGAATGGAAGGAAGGAAGGAGATGTTTGTAAGCTCTTTGAGCAGGGACTGTCTCTCTATGTCAAATGTTCAGCGCTGCGTGCGTCTAGTAGCGCTATATAAATGCTATTAGTAGTAGTAGTAGATGTTGCAGGTTGAGAGTTGAGAAGAAAGGAGAAGACAAAAGCAATAGTGAGATGATGAAAGCAGAAGATGGGCAATATCTAATGTCTTGATTATCCAATATCTTGATTATCTAAAGTAAATGGGACCAACAGGTGGTTGGATAACTGAAAAATCAGATAATACAGAAAAAGTGAATGAGAGATAAGAGAGGCATATTGAATGCGCATTTCAAAAGAGGATACACTAAGAAGAATTTACAAGCTTAATGTGCCCAAAACTTTTACCTAGCACTGTTGCCTTTTAACTAAATGTGTTACCAAGAAAGAGAGAGAGAAACCCGCGTACATCTCATTAAGGATATTGTGACATCACCTAGGTATGTTGAATAATCCAGATTGTCAAATAAGGGAAGGTTGGATAAGTGAGATTCTACTGTATTGGTGAACGTCTTCAATTAAATCTCTGTCCTGCCTGTGAAGGAGGTCTGTATATCTCATCAATGTAAACAGATTTTCCATTCCCTCTTTCCAAATTAACCCGCAGTGCCTTTTCCTTACGCCATAAGTCTTGCAATTCTTTCACTTTAAAATTATCTTTAATGCCAGTCCTTCTCCCTTTTTTTCCTATTTCTGGACTAGATTAAAGTTATGGATATGATCCTGTTGCACCAAAAACACTTTGAAGCCACTGAGGGTCTTAATGTGGGACATATTGCCCAGAAAAATAGCAACAGCAAAATCAAATGACTCAATGGTGACAAAAATATCCCAACTGGGAGATCAAGGCCTATAACCAGCCTAGACTGAGCTAAAGTGAAATAAGAAAACTTAAAAATGATGAAAAACTTGACTATGGATGTACTGGGTACGAAAAGGAATGTGACAGGATTTACAGACTGAACTGGAGAATTTGAAAATAAGCTTTTAAGCACTGATCTGACTGTGATTTAAAAAAAAAACAGATCCACTTGACTTCATGGAATAGGAGGTCTCACACGACAGCAGCAGGCAAGAAGAGGCATGTATGTGCAGTGAGCCTACTCAAAGGCTTTTAGAAATTTACTGGGGTAGTGCTTTCTGCATGTCGAGCTCCATTAATGACATCACTGATATGCCAGGATTTAAGAAGCCTTGCTTGATCTCAGCCTTGCATAATTCACTTTGTATATACAATTCACTTAATTTTATATTTTTAACAAATGGAACTTGAGGGATTCATTAAACTAAGATGGGTGTGGTCTTAGAGCTAGGATCCCTATTTCATGTAGTAATGAAAGAAGTATTTATGCCTCTAAAAATACATTTGGGTAAGAATCTATAGCCTCTCTGTTACATATACCAGCAATGTTTACACTAACTCTGCTGTCGGTGTGGTCCAAGGGTTCATGTAATATTGTTAGGGCAGTGCCTAAATACATAAATTCCTTATTTTGTTCAGATTAAATTTTTGAAACTACGACAAAAGATTATTCTTTGCACAAAACACATTAATTCAACTGACTGTAATTAAGTTTTATTTAAGAATCAGGAAGAACTAATTGCACTGGTCTCTGGGTTGCTGGAACATTTTTTCTGACTTTCTGAATAAAATTCAAGTAAAAATTCATTGATTTAATAGTGGTCAGGACCTGCAAACAGTCTGACACCAGGTAGATCCTGTGTGATAGCTTTAGGTGTGTTTAGCAGAGCGATGCTCATGCGTGACCATACCAGAATGGCAAATGAGGTGGGCAATCTTTGCAAATGGAGAGGATGAATGTTGGGGCTGCAGGGGGGGAGGGGGTGGAGGAGGAAGAGAATGAGAAAGGCTACTTGATCTTGGGAGAGGGGGCAGTTGAAAGTAAAATGCTCCTCTGCTGAATTGTGCCTGCTATCAATTAGTCTGTTTCTTAATAGAAGTGCAATGAGTGTATCTGTTCCTCCTGTAGGGGATAATTGTATAGCAGGATGCCTATGGTGTGAGTCCATGAGGTGCCAATGTTATCCCTCCATTATAAAAGCAATATATAGGTACCCAGAACCAGCTTCAATAGTGTGCAAATTTATATGCACACATTTAGATCTACTTTCAAGACTGTGTAACTTTGTGCATGTAATATATGCATGTAGTTGCACGCTTTATAAAATGTGCATGTATACTGCAACTGCACCTATGCTTCTGTACAGATCGCATAAAAGTTGGTATACTCTTTCCATGCACCAACAGTTTACAAATGTATACCCCTGCACAATTTTATTTGAGTCCTTTTCCACATGTAAATCATGTTTAGAATAGTGGTTCCCAAACCTGGTGCTGGAGAGCACCCCAACCAGTCAGGTTTCAGGATATCCACAATGAATATTTATGAGATAGATTTGTATGCAGTGGAAGCAGTGCATGCAGATCTGTCTCATGAATATTCATTGTGGATATCCTGAAAACCTGACTGGCTGGGATGCCTCCAGGACCAGGTTTGGGAACCACAGCTGGCATAGCCAGGTTGAGACACTGGGGGGAGAGGAGAGCAGACTGCGCAGGCACAACAGACCAGCAGGACCATGGAAAAATTAGGTGTTGTTGCCGTCAGAAGTCACTGTTGCCACTGTTTAGAACATCACTCCCTTAACATATAGGAGATAGTGGATAATAGCTGTGCTTATAAACCCCTCTTTTTCAACTGTAGTAAGACATAATTTGTATTAAGTTTTGAATGTAGTAAAGTTTGTCATTTTTGATACATCATATAATAGACCAGTGTGCCCAATTATTTGTACTCCATATTACTAAGGATATATCTAAGCTGCCAGCCATAGAAGCTTGACTAGGCATGTAGGGCACTGTCCTTTATCCAAATCTGTTTTTTGTTGGCTCTTTACTGGTTTTCTATCATCCTGAGCAGAGGGGTATATAAGATCCCATAGTTAATCTCCCCTCCCACAATGTCATGCTACTACATAATCTGTACAACACTAGTACGGCTATTGTTTGAATATTCAAAATGAAATGGAACCACAGGATGCAATGGGGATCATTTTACAAACCTTGTTCTTAAGTAAAATGCAGATTTACAAGTGTAAAATGTCTTTGACAACAAAGCACAAGATCAGCATGTATGGTTTGGCAACAAGAGAGGAGGACTGATCCTTGATAAACCTGCTAGGCAGCGAAACAAGACATGATTCATGTCAGACGGAAGAGACCCACCACAGCCAACAATTACAAAGTTAGGTAATATTATACATCAGCTTTACATTGAAGAATTTGTTTGAAAAGAAAGAAGAGTTATGTTTAAATATGAAATAAAGTTAAACAAAGAAAAAGCAAATGGACCGGTAACGATATTGGGCAAATTCAGAATGGAATAAGAACTAAACCATTTGATCCCAATCCTGAGATCCACAACAAAATTTCACTACAAGTTTTTTAGATACAAGCTACTTACTTGTTTTGATTGATTCCTATAAAATTATGTCACTTCTAAAAGTATGTTCGGGGCAAGTAGATGCATATCTGTAGAGCAGACATGCTTAGTGGAGGAGTTTAGGCAGAGTATGAGTGGAGTCATGTATGTATGTACATATTTTTTAAAAACTATGCATGTATAACCTTACTTTACATGCTAACATTTATGCCTGTTCCCAAGCAGGCGCAAATGTCAGCATCCACAATTTATGTGCTATTTAGGCTTAGGATAAAGTTTTCAAATTTACATTTGCATTAAAAGATCAAATAAAGTGGCAAAGGAAATTACAATAATTGTAGAGAAGTTTTAGATCACTGTGTGTTTACAGTTTCCACAACAACCTATAAGCAGAAGTAGAACCACAAGGGCATAAAGATTAGATACCATAGGATTTCATAAAGAGATATGTTTTTAGACCTCTTTCAAATTTAAGGTATGAGAACTCAGTGCAGAGGTTCAGAGGGTAGATTATTCCACAAATGGGGCTAAGACTGAGAATACTGAGGAGCATACAATACTTAAACAAATTTGACAAAAGAACAGCATCACCAAAAGAAATTGGTGAGATGAACACAAAAGGAACCCTAAAAGCAATATAATTGTAACTAACAGATGTGCAGCCCAAAACAGCAGTAAAAATAATTATATTATGCTTTAAAAAATGCACAAGTAGTAACTTGCATGGTGTGATACTTACATCCCTACATACTTTGCTGGACCATTTTACTCTTTATCTGCCATCATTTACTATATTAATCTGAGTGCAGTATCTCTATGTCCCTATTCCAATATGGAATACAAAATCTTTTATTCATATTTCTCTCAAAATATCCATGCATGTGACATTACATCTCAATGTTAGACTACAGTTCAAATACATTAGAAACCTTAAAAAAATTAAATATGCATCTTTATACAGCCTTAACGTTGCAAATTTGATGCTAAATATTTATTCAAAAGAGGTGTGCATGAAAGTGAGGTGTGCAGCATCCTACGACCATTTTTGCCAAATAATCCTATAGGAAAACCAATTCTTAACAGTGTGAAGCCACCTAGCTCATGTGCCTTTTAATCTGTAATGAAACAATAATTCTTTATTTCTTAAACTAAATTATACTGAGGCCTGTTTACTGCACAGGCAGGCTGGCTTCAACATAGAGTCACTTGTAAAGTCAGTGAAAAATCCTTTCATAGTTAGTTACTTGCCCAACCACAAACACAGGATGCAGCAGATTAAAGACTGCTTTTTTTCTAACCCAGGCCTATCCTTAGGCTGGCTATACAGGTCAAATCTTCTCAAGAAAAGATTTCCTTCTGTGGCAGTTTTATATTGACAGCCTAGACACAAATATAGTGGAGGCATATATGGAGAGGCAGTTCCCTTCCTCCCCAGGCCTATCTATGGACACTGCAGCCCTTTCTGGAAACCCCCGGAAGCACCTTTCCTCCCTGTTCTGTTCCCTCTCTGGGAATTTTAACTCTGTCACAGTCTGAGCTTCATTCTCCTGGTTCAACAGGCTAGCTGTGCCTGCTTGAACCATGCTCTTTCTACTATACATAGCAGTCTCTAGCCTCTTAATGTGATCCTGTGAGGAAGTGCTATTAAGGGAAACTAGCAACTTCCTGTACACTCCCCCACAGGCCTTGATGTGGTTAATCCTTTTTGTATTTGACTGCTATCGCCATTTTTTTAATTTGCTACTGCTGTTAGTGAATGATTACTGGGAACATGATTATAAGCCTTTGGCTATAACATGAACATTAATCTATTGTAATGCTAGAAAGCAGTTCTCTTCTATTAAGTGAAGTTTTTTTCTGACCTGTGATTATGAAGGAGTGTGCCATTTTTGGATTATTATTAGTTGTTGTGGCATGACTTCTGTTTGTCTGAGGTCTTTTTTCTCCACAATTTTTGTCGTTGTTTTGTTTGCTATCTCAGCATTACAGTAGAAGAAGGTGGATTTTCTAGGGTTTTTTTTGGTTAATCCCTTCTCCCCATCAGAAGACTCAAACCCACTTTTGTTCACTGGGAAGGAATGACAATTAAACTTGAGCTCTCCCCCCCCCCCCCCCCCCCACAAGTCATGCTCAGAAGACACAAGAAAGAGGAAAGGGGGGGGGGGGCTTACAAGACTAATCATAGATACAACCAAGAGGCCTCTGGCAACTTTGAAAGAAGTGCAGGCTTCCATGGCAAAAACTGGTAAGAGTGCATACATGGCAAACATTTATTATTTATTTAGTATTTAGATCATGATTTTCCAATGCCACGTACATTCAGATATGGTAGGTATTTCCCTGTCCCCAGAGTGTTTACCAGAAGCAATATAGGGTTAACTGACAATATTCCAAGCACTCTATAAATCTTGTTTGTATGGTAAGTGGCAACAAAGAAGATAGTAACTGAAAGCCTATGTTGAATCTCACTTGAATTACACAAGAAGTACTCAGGAGATACCGTGGAAACGTGGAAGAAAATGTGAGTTTCGGTAATGGGACCTGGGCTACTGGGAGGGATGAGGGGGATAAAGGCAGGAAGGGCTGATATCGATTTACAGGTCAATTTAAAATTTTTGGTCCTTTTATTCTGTAATTGGTGGGGGTTTGTCTATGTTCTTCATGTTACCAAGGTGAGAGATTCTTCTGGCAGGCGGTTAGTGTGGGGATCTATATCAGTCTGAATTGTTTGTTTTTTTCCAACGGGACACGTATTGCTGTTGTGTTTATTCACTGCTTCATTTTAAAGGTATTGCTATTTGTATGTTCAGAATTGGTGATGTTAAGGTTTCAGCATAGGCTCTGAGAAGCTTCTTCGTAGGATTTAGTGTTACTTCACAAAGGGAGTCTTTTACTCATGAATAGTGCATGTTTTCTGCTGCACAGCCCATAAGAATAAAATGAGTCCTATGGAATATAATATGAGCTAATTGTTAGTAAAGACCTCCAAAGTGTCTGGCAGTGAAGGGATTTTGTGTTGCTATTATTGAGATGCTACCAGAATTTGAATTCATTTGTTCTATGGAAAGTCGTAAGAGGAAACATTCTAGCTATGTTCTGTATGCTACAGATCTTGATGTTGACATTGTGACAGTATGTGGTTTATGTTGATGCAGGACAGCTGTTGGGCAGACTATTTATTTTGAGTGCACTTGGTGATGGGTTTCTAAGGCATTATTTAGTAGTACCCCAAGAAACACTGCTCATACCTCTATACATACTTCCTAATATTCAGCTCTATTTAACCTGTCAGCAACAGCCACTGACTGCTTAAATAGCATTTAACTGGCTAATTGCAAAATATTCAGTGGGAGATAACCAGTTATTTCTGCTAAATATTCAAGGTTAGAGTACAGTGGCTAACTGACTTTATCATGCAATATAGCCAATTGGTGCTGATATTCAGCACTAGGTTTAGCAGTTAAATAGTACTGCATAAATAGCAGTCCTATCTTTAACTGCAATGCTGAATATCGGCGTAATCTATTAAATTCCGGTGGCCAACAATGAAACTGGAAATTCAGTGTTGGTTGCCAGATATGGCACAGCATTGAGTTTCTGAGTTCAGCGCCGGCGGCAGGCTTTAGCTATGTTGCCCGCTGCCGGATGAATCTCTGCCCCATAGTGCCCATCCATATTAGCTCTAGGCCCAACCAAAATGTCAGGTCTGACTATGCCACTGTTCTAGAGAGCTACTGCCTAAAAGATATACTTTAATTATGTCCTTTGTCATTGCTCAGGACAGAGACTCAGTAATGCACTTCTATTTTCATTATATGAATTCTAATTTTTTTGTGTGAATTCGGAAGAGTGGCCTAGTGGTTAGAACACCCATCTTGGCATCTAGAGGTGGCCGGTTTAGATCCTACTGCTGCTCCTTGTGATCTTGGGCAAGTCACTTAACCCTCCATTGCTTCAGATATAAACTTCGATTGTGAGCCCTCCATGGACAGAGAAATACCCAGCGTACCTGAATGTAACTCATCTTGAGCTACTACTGAAAAGGTGTGAGCAAAATAAACTATGCATAATTTTTCAATAAAGAAAGTTAAAAAAATTTTCAAGGGGGTGTAGACTTTCTGTAATCAGTGTAGTTGGCACCATTGTGCCTGAGTCACACAGGCTGTGATGGCAGTTTGCCTGAGGATTCAGCTGATCTGCTATTCTAGCTCTGACTTGGCCAGGCTGCAGAGAAATGAGACTTTCAGTCTGCAAGGTCATTTCAGGGAAAATGAGTGAAACACTCTTGGTCTGTAACTCTTCAGGAGCATGTGGAGGCTCATTTCAAAGCACATAGCCTTACAAAGTTACAGAAGTTACTATATAACTTTGTAAGTCTATGTGCTTTGAAAACAAACACCAATATTCCTTATTATTTATTGAGTTTCACAACAGACAACCTGAAATCTTATCTAATTTATGTATTATGAGCCTGCCAATAAAGCTACATTGCAACTATCAAATTATTAGGCAAGCTACAGAAAATGAGAAACAAATGTTGCAAAGCATTCCTAGAGAAGACTAAAAATTGCATATTTTGTATTTTTCTACTCACATTTTAACACATCCAGAAGTTTTGTCATACTTTATTTTAGTTATGTAGTAGTAGATTCTAAATATGGTGCCTGAAAAATCCACGCGCAAAAAAGTTACGCATAGGCATAGTCTCTAAAGTATGCCTAAATGTTATAGAATAGACTTAAATTTCCACATGGTATACAGAATACACCAAGCGGCTCGCCATACAACTAGAGTTGGTTGCATCTATTTAAGCCATGTTTTACATGGTATAAATCCTGATGCCTAAATTAGGCACAGATCGGGTGTATTCTATAATAATATGCATAGATTTTAGAAACGCCCATGTCCCACCCATGACCACGCCCCCTTTTCAACTATGCAACTTAGAATTTAGGCACACCACGTTATAGAATACACTTAGTAAGTTGTGTACGTAAATCTCAATACCAATTTAGTGCTAATAATTGGTTAACGTCCAATTAACTGCTGATTAGCTAATTAACCAATTAAGTTATGTTCATTGTTATAGAATACTCTTCAGTTTCTGTGTAGATTTTTAGGTGCCATATATAGAATCCAGGGGGATAGTGGCGTGGAGGGGCATAATCGAAAGGGGCGCCAATGTTTTCCTGAGGATGTCCTCGCAGGACGTCCGGCGAAGGGGCAGGGAAACCCGTATTATCGAAACAAGATGGGCGTCCATCTTTCGTTTCGATAATACGGTCGGGGACGCCCAAATCAAGAAATTTAGGTTGACCTTAGAGATGGTCGTCCCCAATTTTTGGCGATAATGGAAACCGAGGATGCCCATCTCAGAAATGACCAAATCCAAGCCATTTGGTCATGGGAGGAGCCAGCATTTGTAGTGCACTGGCCCCCCTGACATGCCAGGACACCAACCGAGCACCCTAGGGGGCACTGCAGTGGACTTCAGAAATTGCTCCTAGGTGCATAGCCCCCTTACCATGGGTGCTGAGCGCCACCCCCCCCCCCAAAACCCACTACCCACAACTGTACAACACTACCATAGCCCTAAGGGGTGAAGGGGGCAGCTACATGTGGGTACAGTGGGTTTCTGGTGGGTTTTGAAGGGCTCACATTTATCACCACAAGTGTAACAGGTAGGGGGGGGGGATGGGCCTGTGTCTGCCTGCCTGAAGTGCACTGCACCCACCAGTGGCGTAGCCACAGGTGGGCCTGGGTGGGCCGGGGCCCATCCAACAGCATCACATATTTAGTGCTAGCTAGTGGGGATCCCAAGCTTTGTCAGCTGAAGACCTCCCTCTGATGGTGCTGAAAACACTGCTTTCCACTTCAACAGTCTAAGCTGCCTAAGCTGCTGATACTGGCCTCATCGCATTGGGGGGGGGGGGGGTAGAGAACACTTGGTGCCCACCCACTTCTTGACTAGGCCCACCCAAAATCTGCTGTCTGGCTACGCCCCTGGCACCCACTAAAACTGGGACCTGCATACTGCTGTCAGGGAGCTGGGTATGAGATTTGAGGCTGGCAAAAAATATTTTTAAAGGTTTTTTTTTAGGGTGCGAGGGGGTTGGTGACCACTGGGGAAGAAAGGGGAGGTCATCCCCGATTCCCTACGGTGGTCATCTGGTCAGTTCAGGCATCTTTTTGAGGCTTGGTCGCAAGAAAAAATGGAGCAAGTAAAGTCGCCCAAGTGCTCATCAGGGACGTCTTTTTTTTTTTCCATTATCTGTTGAGGACGCCCATGTGTTAGGCACGCCCCAGTCCCGCCTTCGCTATGCTTCTGACATGCCCCCATGAACTTTGGTCATCCCCGCGATGGAAAGCAATTGAGGACGCCCAAAATTGGCTTTCAATTATGCCGATTTGGGCGACCCTGGGAGAAGGACGCCCATCTCCCGATTTGTGTCGAAAGATGGGCGCCCTTCTCTTTCGAAAATAAGCCTGTAAGTATGTTAAAAAGCTATTTTAACTAGTAAAGTCACAGATAGCAACAGACACTCTTTGAAAATCCACGTTTTAGGTGCATAGGATTAGATTCTATATATGGCGCCTGAAAAATCCATGCAGAAAAGGAATACACCTAGGCAAACTTTATAGAATAAACCTAAATTTCCACATGGATTATAGAATATGCCAAGCACCCATCAGAGTGACTATATTTAGTCGTGTGCAATTACGCCAAGTAAAACTTGGTGTAAATGCCAACATCTAAATTAGATGCAGACTGGGTGTATTCTATAACAATGCGCATAGATCTGTAAAATGCCCACAACCCGCCCATTCCCCACCCATGGCCACACCCCCTTTTAACTACAAATTAGAATTTACACATGATATGTTGTAGAATGTGCTTAGACAGTTATGTGTGGAAATTCTAATTAATGCCAATTAGTGTCAATAATTGCTTGTTAATTGGCAATTATCAGCACTGATTGGCTTGTTAACTAATTAAGTTGCATGCACAAATCCAGAATATGACCGGATTTGTGTGCGCAACTTAAGTTGCACTATATAGAATCCGGGGGATAATGCACACAAAATTTTCTTGTATAATCATAATTCATATAAGGGATATTTTTATCTGGTAAGGGCTTACTTTCTAGGGACATGGCCTGGAACACAGCTCTGACACTTCTTTTCAGGCTCCAGAGCAACAGAGACATTCTGCTCCCACTCCTTCTCTTCCAGAAGCCTGCACAGAAGGGAGAGGAGGGGGTAGCTCCTGCTCCTGGGCTGCTCACTCCCTCTCTGGCTCAACAGTTCTAGTTCCCATTTCTACAAAATAAGCCCTAGTAATAGATGCCACGCTACAAAACAAACAGCATTCACTGTTGCGTTCTCGAGGGCCTTGGCATTCTGTCAGGTCCTCGAGGCAGGACTGGAGTTCGTGAGCCCTTGGGCCACTGCTGAGGAGCGGCAGCGGCAGGCAAGACCACCTCGGGGCTGGAAACACAGAAGAGCAGTACTGGAACTCTGGACTGGAGTAGTACAAGGCAGGCAACTAGAACAGATGAGACAGGAACAGCTTCACCTGCACCTAGCCACCGTTCCTCCGGAGTTGAGCTCCGAAGTGCAGGCGGCCGGCAGGACTTGCAGGATAAGGCAGGAACTGAAGATCCAGAGGACCCACCCTGGGTCTGGGATACACAAGGGTGACAGGGCACGGAACTAGACTCAGACAGTGTGCTGCTGCACAGCCACTAGCAAGACCCAGAAGACAGACCAAGAAACACAAGGCGTACAGAAGCTAGCAGGAGCAAGGACTAGGGCAGCAAACACACTAGGCAGAACGGGGATCTGGGAATACCCACAGGGTAAACTCTCTAGCTAGGTGGAGACAGGATACAGGAATAATCACCCAGGAAATACACACTAGCTAGACAGATACAGGAAACAGGATATACACTCAGGATATATAAGCAGGGTTCAAGATATGCACACAGGATATACAAGCAGGGTAGGCACACAGGCTAGGCAAGGCAGGGTTCAGGGTAAAGACAGCAAACCAGGAAGAACAGGCCAAGGGTCTGAAGCCACAGCCGTTCCACACACTGACTGGGGAACCCACAAAGGCTGAGGCTTCGCATACAGACAGAGAACAAACCCGGACAAAGGCTTCACCCCAACCCAGGGTCAGCCAGGAACAGAGGCTTCACCCCAACACAGGGTAAGCCTGGAGCAGAGGCTTCACCTCAAACACAGGGTAAGCCAGGAACAGAGGCTTCACCCCAAACACACGGTAAGCCAGGAAGGACCCACAGTCCACAGACAGACAGTGGCAGGGAAGACCCCCCACGGAAGGACAACAGAGACACAGACACTGAAAGAAACTGGGATGGAACCCAGAGAGAGGCTAAGCAGTAGTGCAGCAGACACTTACTAACCTGACCTGGCCTAAGAGCATAACACTTATGCAAAGGCCCTGACTGCAAGCACAGCACTTCCTTATGAAGGCTCTCACTGATGAGTCACCAGCAGTAGGACAGAAGCAGGAAGTACACTGACCCCAAAGAGAGGCTTGACACACATAGGAAGTGAGCCCACAGGAAAGACAAGCAGGAGCCATCTTGAAAGCTGGCACAGAGCCGGTGGCAGCCATCTTAGATGCTGGCTCCCTAGAGAGGCATAGCCCACACAAGTGAGGTCTAGTGAAGCAATCAGCACAGAGACTAGAGACAAGACAAACACAGACAGAAGCCAGCAGAGCTGCTGACCCCCAGAAAGAAGGTAAGGCTGAGGGTGGTCACGGCCACAGACGTGACATTCACTTTCTTTTTTGCATAATAAGTAAATATATAAACTTAGTAATGGAGCCAGAGGAGGAAGAGGACTTGCAGAGCCAGGGAGATAGCTGCCTTGGAGCCACCTCACTGTGTAGCCCTAGAAGGGTTCCTAGAGGGGCCACACAGAGACCTAGGTCCCCTTCCACCTCTGGAGCTGTGTTGAGGTGGGGAAGGAGGAGGACAAAGAGGAGGACAAAGAGGAGGAGGGGAGGCAAGGACAGGGGGTGTATTGAGCCCTATGCCACCATTAGAGCTCATCACAACACCACAATGGCAAGCAGGGGAGCTTGGTGGACATCAGCTGCCAGGGCCAGATGCAAGATATGCCATTGCCAAGTTTGTCACTTCAGCTGATGCCCCCCTGGAGCCGCTGGCAGCCTCCCATCTAGAGGCCCATAGTGCTGACCATGATGCTCCTGAGCCAGGGTAGCTCTGTGAAGTCCAGCAGCAGATTGAGTCCCTCAGAGAGGACCTACTGCTGGCCTTCATATACATCTACCATGTCATGGGCCTTATAATCACCACCATGGAGGGGATGAGGACCAAGGTACATGCCCTCACAGAGACCTTGGGGGACTGGAGATACGTGTCCCAAGCTCCCTCATCTCAGAACCAATACCCACTGCCCTGAGGGCTGAAAAAGACTTGCTTGTGGCAGATGCAATGGATAGCTCCAAAGAAGACAGCATGAATGTTATTGAAGAAAATGTGATTTATTCCATTTCAGCTGCAGAGTGTTAGAGTGAGAATTTACTAGGGATATGCAATGAATATATTTTTGTTTTATTTTTAAATTTGTTTTTTTGTTCTTTTCTTTAAGGGAAAGCAAGAGAACAACCCCTCCCCCTAAAAAATGAATTGATAGTTTGGTATTTTATTGTTTTTCTATTCTGTATGTTGATTGTTCTTTTAGATTGTACATGCCATATGTTTTAAAGGTGAAAGGTACTATATCAAGTGATCAAATTTAAATCCCCGCCCCCCAAGCTGCCACTGAAGTATTATTTTTTAATACATCCTCCTGATTTCTCTTGGGCTGCCAACCTACCCCCAAGACCCCATGCAGTCTTCTTAAAGCAAGAGCAATCCCCTGTTGCTGTTGTTATATCTTAAAATTGTGCCAGCTAACCCAAGGTGGCATCATTTTCTTGTGTGGCTTTCTAACATACAGCAAATTGTTGCCGGCTGCTGAACACAAACATGAGCTTCTTGAACACTTGGATGAGATGAGTTGAGGTGGGAAAACCCCTGAAGGAACAGTGGGAGGCCCAAGATAGAAAGTCCTCATGTCTCTCTATGAACCACAATTCTTATTTTGCTATCTCAAGACCAGACTCTTTTTCCTGTAGTCTAGGGGTCCTCATCTAGAACAATACTCCATTATCTTTCTTCTTGAGTCATCCAAGCTGGAAGGAGTACTCCTCTTCCTTCTTATAAAGCACTTGAAAGCACAGACGTCTTAGATGTCTTTTAGTGCTCCCTGGATCACCAATGCCAAAGGGCTGACTGACCCCCACTTACAGAATCTTAGTCCTTCTTCTCTTCTACATTATAAATTTGAACCCTCCCAGACCTGGATAGTTCCTTGGTTCAACAGAGAGACAGACAACTAAATCTACAGATATATCCCACATAGCCCTTGTTGTTGCCTCTGGGGGAGTTTCTGATAATTTTGCAGCTAATAATAAAAGTATTTAGTTCCATAACAACAAAATAAAAAAAAGTTGTTATTTTTTGTTCTATTTTATTTCTAATTGTAAACCTTTCCAGATAAAAGAACTCAGAAATATTGTGAAGAGAATCAGAAACTTCCCCATCTAACAGCACATTTAACACAACCTATCTTAAGATGGATAATGATTTTTCTGCAGATGGCTCTGCCTACTACTGCTAGAAGAAGATCAATCTGTGTATATGCATTCCCAGAGGCAGAGTTAAGAAGGAGCTGGGATATACGTATGCACAATAGGATATAATAGGGCACTTATGGCACTGAGAGAACCTTTTTTTCTAAGTACCAGACCCTTCCCTGGAAATACAATTTAATCTCACAACTTCTAGTTCAGCGTTTTTCAACTGGTGTGCTGTAGCTACTCCCCAAGTGTGTCACAGTCAAGAGCTGCACAGGAATGGGGTTTGCAGGAATCTCACGGGAATCCCCTCCAGGTCCACAGGGGTCCCATTGGGATAGAGATAGTTCCTGTAGCGTTCCCATGGGAGTGTACGAGCCTCAGTAACCACCTACCTACCCATGGCCCTCCAAGACATCCAAGTACCACTTCCTCCTCCTCCCTTCAATCATTCAGCACAGCCACACCTGCTGTCCACATGGGCTGATGCAGCAAGGCTCATACTGACACACGCATGGGCCAACAGTATTAGAGGTCAGCTGGCCCGCTCATGTGTCAGTGTGAGCCTTGCCTATATTTCTCCTTGGTTCTTGAAAATCTGACCCTTGATGCTTTAAAAACACAGCAAAAATCATGGACATTACATGTTAAGAGACCTGGAAAATGTAAAATCCTGTTCTGAATAATGAGGGGCCAATATTCCATGTGGTTTCTGCGGGCAGCACAGGCTCCTGCTCATTTAAACCATGATGAGTGGCCCAGGAGTCAGTTAAGCAGCACTTCAACAGACAATACAATTGAATTATCAGCTCTGACCACTGCTGTACTCTCCATGATGTGCCTTGACCATTTTTGCGCCGTGTGCTGTGAGATACAAAAGGTTGAAAATCACTGTTCTCGTTCATGTTTATGAACTTCTTTACTCTGCACTTGAGATAGTGAGGCTCCCAGCCACATTTTGGCCTGCTGTTAAGCAGCTAGAAATCCTTAGAAGTTTTACTTTCTCAGGTAAGAGCAGCATGTCTGGTACCAGCCCCTTCTCTTTGTCTGTTACTGGGAAAGGACAATCACTTAGACTGCAAGCTGGAATTTCCAAGGCCACCACCTTGCTCTCCACCTATACTGAGAATATTCTTAACAGACACTTATCAGATGACATTAACAACTGACTGATATACAGGTTTGGCAAGTTCCTGTAAACCCCTTCTCTTCCTATTGCCAGTTTTAGAGGGGAATCCATGTATACACAGAAAGGAGGGTGAATTTGTAACATAATGCCTAGACTGAGAAGACACACAGATGCATATAATTTACATTTGGCTTACACTTTTCAGTTCTAGATCAAAGCAAGTTACATTTAGGTACAGTAGGTATTTCCCTGTCCCTGGAGGCCTCACAATTTAACCCCTCCCCCTTGTGCCTTTATAAAATAGCCTTTCTAAAAGTTCCTGCACAATGTTACACCTGTTTCCAAGCAGGCAGAACATTTCCACATAAATTAAGGTGGGGTGCTTATGTATATATTTTATAATACTTACTACTCAACAAGTTAAGGAAACCCGTGAGGAACATATACATATCAAGCAACAAAAACAGGTTGTTAAAGCTCACTTAAATTTCAAAACTACGTGGTGGAGCAAAAGATCTCAGAAATTCTGCAGTAACTCACACATCCTCTATGGTAATTAGGACTAACATGTTGCCATGTAACAAGACCAATTCTCATCACAGGTCAAAAACCTTCCACCACATGAAATAATGTGCAAAAAATATTAATACAATACTCATCTCATATACTTTTCATCAGTGGGGTAAAAACTTAACACTTATCTTAGACACTGATCCCGATGGGAGCCCGTTTCACCAGCGGCTTCTTCAGGGGAACCAACAGTGTCTCTATCTAAAAGATAAAATATCCAAATTAATTGAATACACTGTACATACAAAAAAAATCTGTGAAAATCTTCAACCCATGGCTAGAAATATCACATACTGTGGCTATTCGCTGACTCTGCTTGCACCCTTTATGTAAAAATGGGATCAAACATGGTGCCCCCAAAAAACCTATGGCACCATCCAATCCAAACAAACAGTACAGATGACATACCCAGGTAAGCCCATCCATTAAACAAAATGCTGCCAATCAATATTAGAATTCAAATGTATAGGCTGCAATGATTTCAGAAAGAAAATCCATCGTTGCTCCTATTGTCAAAGCTAGAAGCTGGGAGATGAAACTGTAGAAACTGTACTTCCAGGGAAGGGTCTGGTGCTTAGGAAAAAGTTTCTCTCAGTGCCATAAGTGTCCCATTTCAAAATTTCCCTTGTGTATTTTATATTTGGATTAGAAAAGGTACAGAGAAGGGTGATGAAAATGATAAACAGGATGGGACGACTTCCTTATAAGGAAAGACTAGCACTCTTCAGCTTGAAGGAGAGATATAATAGAGGTGTATAAAATACTGAGTGGAGTGGAACAGGTAGACATTGCTTGTTTACTCTTTCCAAAAATACTAGAACTAGGTGGCACACAATGAAGCTACTAAGTAGTAAATTTAAAGCAAACCAGAGAAAATATTTCTTCATTCATTGTGTAATTAAACACTGAAATTTGTTGCCAGAGAATGTAGTAAAAAAAAGTTAGTTTAGCAGGGTTTAAAAAAGGTTTGGATAATTTCCTAAAAGAAAAGTCCATAAGCCATTATTAAGATGGACTTGGGAAGATCCACCACTTATTTCTAAGATAAGTAGCATAGAATCTGTTTTACTCGGGGAACGGGGTGGAGGAAGGAAGGGGGAGATGCTGCTCCCTAAAGAGTGCCACCTAAGGCCCCTGCCTCAGGTGGCTTAATGGTCAGGCCGCCCCTGCATCTAGGTGCCCATAGTTATGCAGGTCAATGACCGGTGTAACTGCAGGTGTGTAAAGGCAGTAATTCTAGAACAGAATTTGGACACTTAGGTTCTGTTCTAGAATAGGCTCTCACCACAAAGCATGAAGGCACCTAAAAGGAGGCACCCACTCATAGAACTGCTACCCTAGTGCCACTGAAAATCAATGGACAGGAGACTTATACATTTAGAGCTAGATTCTATATATGGTGCCTAAAAAATTGGTGCTGAAAAAATGCTATTCTAGAAACCATGCTTAAATTTGGGTGCGCTTTATAGAATAGCGCTCACACCCAGGAATTACACCAAACTTTAGGCGTGGCCATTTGCACCAGCTGAAACATGGTGCAAATCGTTGCACCTAAATTAGGTGCGGATCCCTTTTTATTTTATAATTATGCGTGTAAATTTTAGGAACGCCTCGATCTGCCCATGATCCTCCCATTTCTGCGCTCCTTTTTTGGACTCCTATAAAACTTAGACATGGATCCGGTACCTACATTTATACGCATACATTTAAATGTAATCTAATTAGTGCAATAATTGCTTGTTAACAAGCTAATTATCAGAGCTAACTAGCTCATTATTCAGTTAAATTGCACACGCTAATTGGTTGCATGCCCAAATCTGCACAACAATTTTTAGCACTTTGTATAGAATTCAGGAGTTAGTGGTGGCTGATAAACAGGTAAGTCCCTTTCAATACTGGGCCTTTTTTTTTTTTGCTTAATGTATTGTAAACATACCTTGAATAACCAAAAGTGTTTCTTGCATTGTGTGCAATGTCAAAAAAAACCCCCTTCCTATCTAAAGTCTTACATATAAAATTTGAGTTAGTGCAGAAGCTCCCTGCAATTTTCCTTCTCGCAATATTTCTGTCAAGGTGCATTCATGAAAAACTTCCATACAGTTCTGCATCCTGAAATGGGTCAGATTTGATAACTTTGTCCTTTTGCCAGGGGCATTATTTTGTGAAGTGCTAAACACAGCATGAAGTTCTTTTCATCTTAGAGCCTCCTCTGTCTTCCATGTTTAAGCTCGCCCTTATTTTATCGAAGCAGGGATAGTGCTGGGCAGACTTATACGGTCTGTGCCAGAGCTGGTGGTGGGAGGCGGGGCTGGTGGTTGGGAGGCGGGGATAGTGCTGGGCAGACTTATACGGTCTGTGCCCTGAAAAAGACAGGTACAAATCAAAGTAGGGTATACACAAAAATTAGCACATATGAGTTATCTTGTTGGGCAGACTGGATGGACTGTGCTGGTCTTTTTCTGCCGTCATCTGTTCTGGGATCTTGTCAGGTACTTGTGACCTGGATTGGCCACTGTTGGAAACAGGATACTGGGCTTCATGAACTTTCGGTCTGTTCCAGTATGGCAATACATGTTCTTATGGTAAAACCCTTTAGAAAACTGGCACCAAAATATCATTATGGTTTTGTTTCTCCTAATTTTTGTTACTGTTTATTGAGTTTTGGGAGAGATTGTCTTGCCCTATTTTTCATTTTGATAATATATACATACCATCTTCAAACAAGGTGCGAGTCTTCTTACTGGCTCGCTCTACACAAGCTCAGGAACAGCTAGAATTCATACTAGTGGAAGCTTGTGAATGGTCACTCACCTTATCAGGAGTGCTTAAGATTTGGTTAGAATTTATTTTTCAGCAATTATGGTTCAATTGCTAGCATGGTTGGGCATTTCTGGATTACATGAAGACATCTATTTCAAGTTACCAGATGCTTCTTGTAGTGGAGATTTGTTCTTTGGGGAAAAATGAAAGATTGTAGACATTATTAAAAGATCATCACACCATACTTCAGCATCTGTCAGTTGTTCAGCCCTCCATATCAGCTATCTTTACTAGGTGCATCTCATTTAACAAGTACATACCTATTATTTCCAAAAAAGGTTCTACCCCAATCAATCTAACAGACACAATGGACTGCAGCATCTAAGCCTAGACAAAGGAAGAGAGCTCAAACTAAGCAGGTGACCCCCTACCCAACTTAAGCAATAGCCTTATTTTTGACTATGCTCCTTATATCCAGTCTCTTCAAATTATTCATCCTGCCCTACCAGTGGGAGCAAAGGTTCAGTTTGTTTTCTAACAGCTTAGCAGAAAATCACCATGGGTCCTTTCTATTATTCAGTATGGCTATCTTCTCAGATACATCAGTCGTTCTCCAAATCACCCTCTACTTTTCAGCTGTTTAGTTCTATTTAAGGAGAAGATTCATATTTTTCAACCAATACCATAGAACAGGTTTGCCTATCCTTTTTCTATTGGGAGCCACGTGTTATATTTTGTAACATTCAGAGGGTCAAGACATGCAGACACTCATGCCCTCTCTCTCCCATGCCTCCCCAAACTTCACTCATTCTCTCTCCCATGGTCCCCCAACCTTCTCCCAGTCTATTTTTCTCTCCAATGTCCCCCCCCCCCAACCTTCTGCCAGTCTTTCTCATGTTCTCTTCCATGCCCCCAACTTTCATCCAGTCTCTTTCCCTCTCTCCCCCCTCTCCAATACCCACCAAGCCTTCGACCAGAAGTTTGGCTGATAGTGTATAATGAATTTCAATACTAGAAGCAGGTGATTTTTGTGTTTAAAATCAAAACTGTTTTAATAGCATATTTATCAAACCAATGAATCAGATTTGCAGTACAAACATTCTAGTTCTCTGCACAAAATCTTTTATTGGACAGAGAAGACACAAACACATAGCATAAAGTGGACAAAACACAAGTGCATTTAAAACTGGCTTCATAACAAGAAAGTCATACTGCAATGATCCAGAACTCTACATCATAACAGTGGTTTGTCCAGTGAAGAGTATTGCACAGATTATTTTGTTGCCATTAAACAAGAAACTAAGAGAACTGCATAGCTTTCTACCTTTCCTTACCTAGCTTGAGCTGCAGATCTTTACCACAGGATCCTCTACTTCTCCCAGGACTTGTTAGCACGCAGTGCTGGAAGTTCAGGTTGGTTTTACGCAGTGTGTTTTTTCCAGCAAAAAAGGTGCTGGTACTCAAATGCCAGGCCACCCTTTAAGGGTGGGGTGATCACTGAGGGACCCACCCCACAATAGACAGGAACCCTAGAACCAGTCATAGAATCTATGACAAAGCAGGATTTGTGTATAGAGCATGAGATCTTTCATTAAAACTTGGGGACCATGGGTCAATTTTAGCAGACAATGGAAAAGGTGCCGGTACTCAGTACCCCCTCAAACAAAAGCCCTGGTTTTACGGTTTCAAGTCTCATTAGATGAGTTGTGGTGGGGAAGCAGGGAACCTGCAGTATGGAGCTGTGTTTCACTAAGCTTCTGCAGACCAGAAAAAGGAACTTGGCTGCCATAAAACCTGATCTGCCTCAGAAGAAGAACTGAGGGTTAATTCCAAAAGACAGGATTATTACACCCTATCCTCAATTCCCTCTCATGCAGCCAAAAATTAACTAGCTACTGGTCTTGAATTTTAAAAAGTAATGATTTTGGTTTATTTTTGTCACTGAGCATCTTGTGAGGATACACCTAATCAATCAAGTTTTCTGGATACCTATGATGAACACGCATGAGACATTGTATAGAGGAAGTACATACAAACTTATCTCATGTGTATTCATTATGGATGTCCTGTAAATCTGACTGGCTAGGTGTGTCCTGAGGACTGTTATAATACCTAAAAGTGGAAGGGATCCTATATGCTGTGGCTCTTACAGACCAATGTCATTACTTAATATAGACACAAAAACGCTGGCTAAAGTTTATGCAATGAAATTGAATATTTTGTCCTTCTTGGTCCACAAAGATCACACAGGGTTTATTAATTCTGTAGATTAAATGCATAAGGTATTGGGGATCACGGAGTACTGCTCCAGAAGTGCAATCAGGTAATCTAAAGATTCTTCCTGGAGATAACACTGTCAGTTATACCTATAGAGATAACATGTTTTAGGTACTATGGCAGCTAAGGACTCTGTTTTCTGGAAAAGAACCCCCCCCCCCCCCCATTTCATATGTAAGTAAACTTTATTTACATTGGTGGTAATGGAGGGGGCAGTCCCCAGGGAGTTGGCTGTGGGAGGTGATGTCTTGGGGAGTGTTCTGCTAAGAGAATATAAAGCACCAATATAAACTACAAACTGTATGCAGCTGCAGACCAAGGTGGACAGTAATATTTAGTACCTGAAGGTATGCACTTCTTAGGGAAAATCTATAAGGGGAAAAAAAACTATTTATACACAAAAGATCCCAATTGTTTTGCAAAGATATTATTTAAAAGGTAGCTACAAAAAAAAAAAGAAAAGATGGTACATATTGCATTGTAGTGGCTAAAGAATGCCTGATAAAAATACTTCTGGAGACAAAATGTAAATTGATTACTTTGTAGAAGTTTATTGTTTGTACATAATGTTAAAAAAACATTGTTCCACAATTAACATATATGTTCAAAAAACATTGTTGCACAGTTAACAAGCTTAGCCTAATTTAACTGTGTATTTAAAAAATCCCTTCATTAAATCACACTTATTTAACTATTTAATACATACTCCCTATTTTTCCTTTTAACCTCGGGAAACGAAACTGGGAGGGGTTGACTGGGGCCTTCCTATTACAATGAGCTAGTAGAAAAAGGAGAGTTTCTTTTTTGCGGAAACTAATTTTCCTAGACTTAACACCTGCATCAGATCTTCTTTAAAAAATCCATTTCACTTGGTCCATTCTAGGGGTGACTTAACCCGTGTATTTCTTTTTTTTTTTTTTCTGGAACGCTGGGACGTTTCCTAAAGCGCCAGTTCAACTCGAAAATTCTTGGACTTAAAAAGAAAAAAAACCCCGCTAACAGAGCTGTGGACATATAGGGGAGGAGAGGGGAGGGGAAACAGATGCAGGTGGTGGCCTTGCGAGGTGGTACCCGGCGCTTGGGAGGATGAGAGGCCGGTCTGCTGTCCATCAGTGCAGAAACCGCCATAGCCGAGCCCCTCTTCACGTTAAACAGGTCACCTCTAATGTCTTTCCACACTTCAATACAGCTTTCAACATATAAATCACGATAATAAGCGTTCAGTATACTATAAAAAAAATCATTTAAGAATCAATAAAATCCCGACGAGACTCGTTGCAAATTAAACCACGTTTCGCCCGCTTTATATTCCCTCTGTGACAGTGGGGTCGAAGGCACGACAAGTTGTGTATCCTCCTTGCCTGGGCTGGCAAGGGTGACGCGCACCGGCAAGGGTTAAACGCGTCGGGGCGACGAGCAACTGGCGGACCAACGGCGCGGCCTCCTGGCACCAGCGCCCATATCCCGCCCATCAGCAGTCGCACCGGCTCCTTCATCCTCCTCCTCCTCATCCTTCTCGGCCAAATTTCTACTCGCTGCGTTCTGAAGATGGCGGCCTGTGCGCTCCTCCGCTCGTTAAACCGACGCGTCCCCTTAACAAGTGTTAATTGGGCCCGCAATGTCGCTGTCAGTTCCGTGTTACAAGCTCAGAGCAAGGTAAGGTGAAGGAATAGACTGTAGCTACCCTTAATGATAAGAAGAGCTGCCCATAGGCCGGAGTATAGATTTAATAAGGTCACATCCCCCCCCCCCCAAAAAAAAAAATAAAATAAAATAAAATAAAAAAAGTTAAGGGGTGATTTACAGCCGTCTCCGGTCAAGACGACCTTTTGATTATTCCATATGCGGGCTAACACTTTGTTTTATATCCATGTCTATTACGGTCTGGATAGATATATAGGAACTGCTTAGGTATTCGAGATGTATTGCCCTGGCTCACATTCGGACCCTTGTTTGTTAGTGCAGTTAACGATCTGGGGGTATTTTGGAAGTCAGGGAAACCTGGAGCTGGCTCTGGCATGTGTGAAGAAGTCCTTGAGTAAGGGACACGGTGTGCGCACAGTGGCCTGCCTGCCACGCTCTGGAAACCTTTTTGTGTGTGTGTGTGCTGAGATCGTCAGAAATTTGGCTTTAAAGGTAGAACTTCAAATTCAAATAGGGATGGCCTCTTATTTAATTATGGATTAATAGGTCACTTTAAGAAACGTTAATGGAGGCTAGTGAGCTGCCCAAATGAATGTACCCGCGAAGTGAGGGTGTGGGGGGATGATAAATGATAATGTGGTTGTTAGTTACGCATGGTTTCAGAAGCTGTTCATATTCTGCTGTGGATTTTGTTTCCACTTCCCTAGAAAAATTCTTTGGTTTCGCTCAGTGTTAGGAGCTATTTTCATAACTTGAAGTCAGTTGAAGGCGTTAGTCTTTTTTGGAGTTGCTTCAGTGAATTTCATAATCATAAGCTTTACGTTCTAAATTAACTTTTGGATGCTAGACCTTGTGGATAACCCCCCCCCCCCCCCCCCCCGGACTTGGACACTGATTTAAGACACCCTAAGAATTTGGAAACTGCAGTTATTTGGCAAGTTTGGAGAGTTCATGTTTCTTCACCAAGGAGTGAAGTGTTTTGATACTAAGTACAGTTCAACCATGACACATGCATGTTTAGGATTTTCTTATACGTACAGAACTTCATATTTGTTTTGTAACTATTCAAAGTGCATCTTATTAGTAGATGGGTATTAATATATAGGTACTAGATGGCTTAGAGGAGTAGCCTAGTTAGTGCAGTGTGTTGATCACCAGAGGAACTGGTTTCAATTCCCACTTTTTCTCCATGTGATTCTGGGCAAGTCACTTAGGGTCCCTTATACAAAGCTGTAGTAAAAGGGGCCCTGAGGTAGCATCCATGCATGGATTTGCTGTGCATTGAGGCCCTCTTTTACCACCTCAGGTAAAAGGGCTTAAAAAAATGGAAATGGCAGTAAGTGTAACACTTGCCACGTAGCCATTTCCGGGGGGGGGGGGGGGGAGCCCTTATCGCT